>NC_064627.1:773894998-774513267 GCF_023864275.1 Schistocerca cancellata | reverse complement strand
GCGCAATGTAGTCCCATAAATTCAAGTGATGATGTAAAAGAATTTATCTTATAACACACTTGCTGGCTTCAAAGATACGGAGAGTCTGAAGGGGAATAACAACATATAGGTAAGGTCATGAATTTTATGTGCTCAATTTACAACTATTTTCAGTTGAAGTGTAAAAGCAAATTGTGAGTGTTGTGAAAACAATGCCTTGCACCTTCAACCATCATATGGCTGAGAATTAGAGAGAGAGAGAGAGAGAGAGAGAATGCGCACATGGGACAAGAGGAGGAAGCGTGGCGGAAGGAGGCAGTACATGATCTGTTGTGTTGATGGTGTGGTCCTGGTCCTAAATCTGGTTTGATATAGCTTTCAATGCATTTCTATCCTAGCCTCTTCATATACAAACAACCACTGCAACTCACAACCGTTTGAACCAGCTTACTGCAGGCATCTCTCTGTCTCCCTCAACAATTTTTACCCCTACTCTTCCCTCCAATACTAAAGTGACAATTCCTTGAAGTCTCAGATTGTATCCTGACCTCCTTTTAGTAACATTACGCCACAAATTTCTTTTCTCCCAAATTCTATTCAGTATCCCCCCATTAGTTATGCTATCTAACAATCTATTCTTTAACATTATTTTATGAAAAGGAGAGATCGCTACTCCCTCCCCGCATGAACCATGGACCTTGCCGTTGGTGGGGAGGCTTGCGTGCCTCAGCGATACAGGTAGCTGTACCGTAGGTGCAACCACAATGGGGGTATATGTTGAGAGGCCAGACAAACATGTGGTTCCTGAAGAGGGGCAGCAGTCTTTTTAGTAGTTGCAAGCGCAACAGTCTGGATGACTGACTGCTCTGGCCTTGTAACACTAACCAAAACGGCCTTGCCGTGTTGGTACTGCGAACAGCTGAAAGCAAGGGAAAACTACAGCCATAATTTTTCCCGAGGGCTTGCAGCTTTACTGTATGGTTAAATGATGATGGCATCCACTTGGAGAAAATATTCTGGAGGTAAAATAGCTCCCCATTCAGATCTCCAGGCGGGGACTACTCAGGAGGACATCATAATCAGGAGAAAGAAAAGTGGCGTTCTACAGATCGGAGTGTGGAATGACAGATCCCTTAATCAGGCAGGTATGTTAGAATATTTAAAAAGGGAAATGGATAGGTTGATGTTAAATATAGTGGGAATTAGTGAAGTTCGGTGGTAGGAGGAACAAGACTTCTGCTCAGGTGAATACAGGGTTATAAATACAAAATTAAATAGGGGTAATGCAGGAGTAGGTTTAATAATGAATAAAAAAAAAAAAAAAATAGGAGTATGGGTGAGCTACTACAAACAGCAAATATGGATTATTGTGGCCAAGAGAAACACGAAGCCCACACCTACCACAGTAGTACAAGTTTATATGCCAACTAGCTCTGCAGATGACGAAGAGATTCATGAAATGTATGATGAGATAAAAGAAAAAAAAAAGAAAAAAATATATTGAGATAGTGAAGGGAGACGAAAATTTAATAGTCATTGGTGACTGGAATTCGATAGTAGGAAAAGGAAGAGAAGGAAACATAGTAGGTGAATATGGAATGGGGATAAGAAATGAAAGAGGAAGCTGCTTGGTAGAATTTTGCAGAGAGCATAACTTAATCATAGCTGACACTTGGTTCAAGAATCATAAAAAAAGGTTGTATACATGGAAGAATCCTAGAGATACTAGAAGGTAGCAGACAGATTAAATAATGGGAAGACAGATTTAGGAACCAGGTTTTAAATTGTATGACATTTCCAGGGGCAGATGTGGACTCTGATTGGTTATGAACTGTACATTAAAACTGAAGAAACTGCAAAAAGGTGGGAATTTAAGGAGATGGGACCTGGATAAACTAACTAAACCAGAGGTTGTACAGAGTTTCAGGGAGAGCATAAGGCAACAATTGACAGGAATGGGGGAAAGAAATACAGTAGAAGAGGAATGGGTAGTTCTGAGGGATGAAGTAGTGAAGGCAGCAGAGGATCAAGTAGGTAAAAAGATGAGGGCTAGTAGAAATCCTTGGGTAACAGAAGAATTATTGAATTTAATCGATGAAAGGAGAAAATATAAAAATGTAGTAAATGAAGCAGGCAAAAAGGAATAAAAACATCTCAAAAATGAGATCGACAGGAAGTGCAAAATGGCTAAGCAGGGATGGCTAGAGGACAAATGTAAGGATGTAGAGGCTTATCTTACTAGGGGTAAGATAGATACTGCCTAGAGGAAAATTAAAGAGGCCTTTGGAGAAGAGAGAACCACTTGTATGAACATCAAGAGCTCTGATGGAAACCCAGTTCTAAGCAAAGAAGGGACAGCAGAAAGGTGGAAGGAGTATGTAGAGGGTCTATACAAGGGCGATGTACTTGAGGACAATATTATGGAAATGGAAGAGGATGTAGATGAAGATGAAATGGGAGATATGATACTGCGTGAAGAGTTTGACAGAGCACTGAAAGACCTAAGTCAAAACTAGGCCCTGGCAGTAGACAACATTCCATTAGAACTACTGATAGCCTTGAGAGAGTCAGCCCTGACGAAACTCTACCATCTGGTGAGCAAGATGTATGAGACAGGTGAAACACACTCAGACTTCAAGAAGAATATAATAATTCCAATACAAAAGAAAGCAGGTGTTGACATATGTGAAAATTACCAAACTATCAGTTTAATAAGCCATCACTGCAAAATACGAACATGAATTCTTTACAGACAAATGGAAGAACTGGTAGAGCCCAACTTCGGAGAAGATCAGTTTGGATTCGTTAGAAATGTTGGAACACGTGAGGCAATACTGATCCTACGACTTATCTTAGAAGATAGATTAAGGAAAGGCAAACCTATGTTTCTAGCAGTTGTACACTTAGAGAAAGCTTTTGACGATGTTGACTGGAAGGGAGATGGAGAGCAAAAAAGAGAGGACCAGAGAATGTGAAACAACTTGTGGGTGCGCAGCAGACAGCAACATACAATGAGGGTGAGGGGAGGCAATTTGCGAGGAGGTAATAGGAATTGGGGAGTGCAAATAGTTGGGTGGAGGGTGTGGGGGTAGTATATTACTGTATTTTGAGGCCAGGATGGCTTTGGGAGTGCAGAATGTGTTTTAAGGACAGCTCCCATCTGCACAGTTCAGGAAAGCTGGTGGTGGAGGGGAGGATCCAAACAGTGCGTGTTGTGAAGCAGCCATTGAAATCAAGCTTGTTCTGTTCAATTGCATATTGTGTCAAAAGGTGGTCCACTTCACTTTTGGCCAGTTTGGCAGTGGCCATTCTTCCTGGTGGACAGATGGTTGGTATCACGCCAATATAAGAAGCTGAGCACTGACTGGAGAGAGTTGGTATATAACATGGTTGCTTTCACAGGTGGCCTGGCCTCTGATGGGGTAGGATAAGCCTATGACAGGACTGGATTAGGAAGTGCTGGTTGGGTGGATTGGGCAGGCCTCGCACCTGGCTGTTCCACAGGGATACGATCCCTGTGGCACTGGGATGGACTAGGATGTTGTGTGGGAACAAAACACCACTTTAGGAAGGGAGGGAAGGATCTTGGGTAGGAAGCCTTAATTTCAAGGCACAATCGTAGATAATCAAAGCCCTGATAAAGGATGAGGTTCAGTAGTCCCAGACCGAAGTGATATTGGGTGATAAAGGGAATGCTGCTTTGTAGCTGGTTCTTAGGGGTGGTGGGGGTACTGGAGGGGTCTATGGGGATATGGCAAGAAAACCTTTTTGCAAACTAGGTCTGAAGGACAGTGCCTGCCCGTGAAGGTCTTTGGAAGGCTTCAGCATACTGGGCAAAGGAGCTCCTGTCACTGCAGATATGTTACCCCTGGGTGGTCAGTACCTACGGAATGCATTTTTTTTTGGTGTGGAAGGGATGGCACATGTCGAAATGCAGATACTGTTGGTGGTTGGTGGATTAACATGGACAGAGGTGTGTATGGAGTCATCAGAAGCATGTGGATGTCCAGGAAGATGGCAATGGGCGACGAGGTCCAAGTAAAGTGGATCGAAGAGGTGGTGTTGAGCTTGTGTGGGAATGAGGATCGGGCACTTTGGCCCTGAGTCCAGATAATGATGAGATCATCAACAAATTTGAAACAGAGCAGGAATTTGGGAGGCTAAGAAGGTCTCCTCTACGCATCCTGTAAACAGGTTGGCTCAGAAGGGTGCCATGTGGGTATCCATAGCCCTGCTGCAGATTTGTTTGTGTACCTCCCCTTCAAATGAAATGTAAGTTTTGTGTCAGTATATAGTTGGTTAAGAGGAATTAGATATTGGATCTGGAGTCTGAATTACATTGGGAGAGGTAGTGTTCAATAATGGCAAGACCATGTTCATGAAAGATGTCAGTGTCTAGGAAAACGGCAACGACAATTACGGTTACAGATCCAGGAGGTGAATGTGTGGCGTTGTGGTGAGTCGGTGAAGGTAGTGGTTGGTATCTTTGATGTAAGAGGCTAGATTTTGGGCAAGAAGTTGGAAGTGTTGGTCAATGAGGGCTGAAATTCTTTCAGGGGGTGATCCTTGTCACCCTCCAGGAATGCCTTACCTTCAACTTGGTCTCACCATCCTTCCCCAGGTCCCTTCCTAAGAACATCAGTCCTTCAGAAAAAGACAGGACAACCATACACAGTCTCAAAACAGATCCTGACCTAATCAACTTACCTGCAAAATAAGGTTCCACCACTGTCGTCATAAATTGTGGTGACTACCTGGCGGAAGGCCTCCGCCAATTGTGACCTCACCATTAAGAACCTCTGCCAACCCTGTGGCACAACATTTAGCTGAGTGTAACATGCTTGATTCCAACAGCTGCTTCACAACCCAGCTGGATCCTCTACTCCATCACCAGCTTTTTTTAACTGTGCACATGGGAGTTATCCTTACAAGACATTCTCCACTCCCAAAATCATCCCGGCCTCCCCCTACAGTAACCTACTATCCCCACACCCTTGACCCAACTGTTTCCACCTCCTCTATCCTGCCACCTCCTCATAATTTGCCTTACATCGCCCTCACTGTGTGCTGCTCTCTGCTTGTGCACTCAGCAGTCTTTTTCCCTTCTCTGCTCCTTTCTTTTCCACTCTTCATTTTGACCCTTCTTCCTCCTCCACAGCCTCCTGACACTGCTCTTGGCAGCCCTGTCTTGTTACCTCTCATCCCTGCAAACTCTGCCAGGGAGGGCTGATTCCTCTTCTCCTGCCTGTACCCTGCTATCCCCTCCATTTTCCCTCCCTACCCCACTCGAAAGTGTTGCACTTATTCATGCAAGTTTCATACAAAATTTGTGTCCAGCATTGTTCCTATACTGTTCAGCAATGCTTATATTACATCAAGTTAATGACTATGTCACCTGAAGCAGGTGTGGTGTGCAACAGACACAACATTTCTCTCTACCCATCTCTCTCTCAAGTTTCTGAAATGAATTTCCACCCTGCAGTGGAATGTGCATTGATTTGAACTTCCAAGAAGATTAAAATTGTATGCTGGACCAAGACTCAAATCCAAGTCCAATTGCATCACCATCTGAGTTATCCAAGCAGGATAACTTGCCCTCACATCTTTATTTCACCAGTATCTCTTGTCCTACCATCCAAATTTCAGCCTGGAAGCAATTCCCTATGCAAGGCTGTTCCATCAAGAGTGCCTGCCAGCAGGCAACTGGGCACCCACAGGCACAAGAGGGCAGGGGCAGGCAAACGGCTACCACACAGGAAGTCATGCAGCCAGGATGCAGCTGTCCATGGGCAGGTGAGGGATGTCTGCGAGCGCCTGCACCATATGGAGCAACTCTGGAACATGTCCTAGGCTATGATTAAGTCATTCCCCTGCATTATCATTTCTTCTAAGAGTGGTAGTCCCATGAGGTGTGCAGCAGAACTTCTGCTAAGGTTGGAGAGGCTGGTGGACGCAAAGCTATGAGAGTGAGTCATGCTTGGCAAGCTCAGTCGGCAGAGTACTATCCCTCAAAAAGCAAAGTTCCGATTTGTATCCCAGTCCAGCACACAGTCTTCGTCTGGTAGGAAGTTTAAGCTTTTATGTTGTTTTAGAATGAACTACTTAATCCATCTCATTGTGGGAACAAACAATTGAAACACGGAATCTGGACCACAGCTGAACTTTGCATTATTTCACACACAATGTTTCAGAGTAGAGAAAACACAAACTGCGTCAGGAAAAAAATCCTAAAACAGTACTTCAGGTAATGGCCAAACTATAAAAAAAGTTAGTTTCCAGTGATTCTAATAAGCCACTACAAGGGAAGAATTAATTGTATAAACTATTTAAATAAATAAGTGGTACAATTGTAAAATCTTTTGTTGCATTAACTTAAGTCATCAAGATCTGTAAATGAAATCTACTAAACGATACTTACTTCTGTAGTCAAAACTAATAACATGATAATTAAGGTTCCTCAGCATCTTGTACAGCTCAACACGATGTGGACTTGCTCTGGACCCAGAATTTCCATGCATGTACAGTATGATTGGCTCACCACGTGTCAGTGACTTCTCAAAAAACTCGTCATCAGCAGTTTTTGATTCATTGATGAGAGATTTGGGTAATGTATGCCTGAAAAGAGACCAGACATTCTATAACTGTTGACAGTGACTTCTTATTACCGCTAAGGAAATTGAATTTTGTCTGTTGTTACTAACATCACTATGTACATAACTTGCCCTTCTTCTTCCACAAAAGTAAGTTCATTTCAAGATGGTATGGAAAGAAATGGAGCATTAGTGATGATCAGTCTTTGCATGACTGTGTATGGTACCAATACATTCCAAAAAGTCATACGTAAAAAAATAAATTTTTAAGGGGGTCTTATCTCAGGTTCCATTGATCACAGAGATAAGAGGACAAGCGTTTTGTATAGCCCTTGGCCTAGCGACCATTTGTATTCCTATCAGAAGAAAGAATTTTAGCTGTATTACAATATAAAGTCACAATTTAAACATTATACACTTTTTCCAGTCCAAGCAAACTGGTTGATTCCTTTGCATTAGTTGTGGTCTAGGGTGGGCCTTAGGTGGCTTCTGAAAGCACCATTTGCTTATGGCCTGTTCCTGAAAACACTCTGAGAAATCACAATTTTTGGACACCAAAAGTACTGACTGTGGGGATGACCACGTATATAATTTTGATGACTACGTATATAATTTTTATTCATGGCGTATTGTTGAAATTTCTTTAGATGATGATCTCATGGTATTTTGAAACATTTTTTGGTATCATTATCTGGTGTTGAGATCCACAGGTTAAAAGTTAAGAGTACAGCATGCACGTAAAATATGAATGTAATATCTGGTCTGAGTTTAAATGTAGTTTCAACTGACATAGTTAATACACGGCAAGCGTTTAGGGGCTATTGGAAGGGTTCTGAGGTCACCACACTATGTTTTTAATTGCTATTTTTTCCATCAATAAAACTTTGTCTCTGTATAATGGACAATTCGTGTCTATACAGGCTGTCTTGAACTGGAAATTATTTGATGATGTCATCTGGTGGTGTAAGCACTGTACAAAAAATTATTTTGTCATACAAAATTCTTTGTACTTGCACATTAAACATAGTGTTTTTGGTAAGCCGTAGGATAGCCTAAAAATGCTACGCATTTTTATGTACAGTAGTGTAAGACTTGTAATGGGTGGGAGATGATTCTGTGTTAATCTTATATTATGCATACTTATCTGTTGTTTGTATGTGTCAAAAGTATGGAAATGAATATAAGTATATAAATAAACTGTCAAAACTTTATGGCCTACAGAATTCATTTTACAAGTATAAACAACTAACCCTCCTGCAAGATGATGATGATGATGATGATGATTATGATGATGGTTTGGTTTGTGGGGCACTCAACCGCACAGTCATCAGTGCCCTTACACATTCCCAATCTTTACACAGACCAATTTAGCCATTTTTGTGAATGAAAACTGAATGATGATGTCAACATAAACGACCCATACCTGGGCAATGAAAATCCCCAACCCGGCTGGGAATCGAACACGGGACCTCTTGATCCAGAGGTAGCATAGGGAAAAGAAGCAAACCAGCTGAAAAAGGCTCCTGTTGGAGCACAAGAAAGGCAAATATGTTCTTCTATGGAGAGGGGGGGGGGGGGGGGGGGGGGGGGGGAACTGACGAAAGTGGGAACCAGCTGCCTCAATTCTCAGTCACAAAAATTTGGAGGGAGGGAGGGAGGGAGATAGTAACAGTGGAAGCAAAGGAGAGAGGAGACAGTATTTCCCCCGATCAGTGAACCTCAACATAAGAAAATTTTCTCACTTCCCCCATCCCCTAGATCCACTTGTTGAACTTTCCCAGTCTAGAGATCAAAACAAAGAGCAAATCATCCCCAAGGACTTCTGTGGAGAGGAAACAATAGTGGCTGAAGAGAAAGACAGCAGACTCTAACTGAGAAACAAGGAGACAGTGGCAATGGGTGAAAAAAGAATGGGACAAAGGCAATAGCAGAGGGGGAGGGAGGCAGTGAAAGTGGCAGAAAAGGTGACTGTGGTGAGAAAGAGTGAGAGAAAGGGATGAAGACAGTGAGACTGGGAGAGAGAGAGACAGGAGAAAGTACCAATGGGGAAAAAAAAGAGGCAATGGGAGAGAGACATATATACACAATGTTAGAGGGGGAGAGAGGGAAGGGGGGAGGGGGAGAGGGAGAGGGAGAGGGAGAGGGAGAGGGAGAGGGAGAGGGAGAGGGAGAGGGAGAGGGAGAGGGAGAGGGAGAGGGAGAGGGAGAGGGAGAGGGAGAGGGAGAGGGAGAGGGAGAGGGAGAGGGAGAGGGAGAGGGAGAGGGAGAGGGAGAGGGAGAGGGAGAGGGAGAGGGAGAGGGAGAGGGAGAGGGAGAGGGAGAGGGAGAGATGACATAACCAATATGGAGGCTTCCCTACAAAAAGGAACTGAGCAAAAGGATTTAGAATGTTCTGCATAAAACGACTGTGAATTTGTTTGCACCCCATAATTTCTGGTGAGGAAAGCAGAATGAGGACTGATACAGGTGGTTTCCCACTTTTCTTTCAGAGTCTTTTAAAGATGAGCATATTCACCTTTCTTGTATTCTGACACGAGCATTTTTTCAGCTTTTTAAATTATGCTCAGTGCAAAACATTACCAAGCAGCTACCTCTTTCCTCCCTTTTCGCCAGTCCATATTCACCTACTTTTTTTCTTCTCTTCCTTCTCCTACAATCCTAACAATGACATTTTTATCCCCCTTAACTATCTAAATAATTTCTTATATCCTCATATTTTTCTTGCATCTCTTCATAATATGCAGAGCTAGTTGACATAATACGTGTAGTACTATGGTAGGCGTTTGCTTTGTGTCTATCTTGGCTATGATAATGCATTCACTTTGCTGCTCATATTAGCTGACCCGCATTCCTATTTTCTTATTCATTGACCCTTTTTCATTTTGTAATTATAACCCTGTACTCACCTAACCAGCTTTCGCTCCCATACAACAAAGTTGGTCGAAAGATTGAGCGGTGCACAGATAACTTAGTCTTGGTACTGACTTCCTTCTTGCAGAAGAGAGTAGATCGTAGCTGAGCACTCACTGCATTAGCTTTGCTACACCTCGCTTCCAGTTCTTTCACTATGTTGCCATCCTGTGAGAATATGCATCCTAAGTACTTGAAACCGTCCACCTGTTCTAACTTTCTTCCTCCTATTTGGCATTCAATCCGTTTATATTTCTTTCCCACTGACATTACTTTCGTTTTGGAGATGCTAATCTTCATAGCATAGTCCTTACATTTCTGATCTAGCTCTGAAATAGTACTTTGCAAACTTTCAATCGAATCTGCCATCACAACTAAGTCATCCGCATATGCAAGACTGCTTATTTTGTGTTCACATATCTTAATCTCACCCAGCCAGTCTATTGTTTTCAACATATGATCCATAAATAATATGAACAACAGTGGAGACAGGTTGCAGCCTTGTCTTACCCCTGAAACTACTCTGAACCATGAACTCAATTTACCGTCAACTCTAACTGCTGCCTGACTATCCATGTAAAGACCTTTAATTGCTTGCAAAAGTTTGCCTCCTATTCCATAATCTTGTAGAACAGACAATAACTTCCTCCTAGGAACCCGGTCATATGCCTTTTCTAGCTCTATAAAGCATAGATACAATTCCCTGTTCCACTCATAACACTTCTCCATTATTTGCCGTAAGCTAAAGATCTGGTCCTGACAACCTCTAAGAGGCCTAAACCCACACTGATTTTCATCCAATTGGTCCTCAAGTAATACTCGCACTTTCCTTTCAACAATACCTGAGAAGATTTTACCCACAACGCTGATTAAAGAGATACCTCTGTAGTTGTTACAATCTTTTCTGTATCCATGTTTAAAGATTGGTGTGATTACTGCTTTTGTCCAGTCTGATGGAACCTGTCCCAACTCCCAGGCCATTTCAATTATCCTGTGTAGCCATTTAAGACCTGACATTCCACTGTATTTGATGAGTTCCGACTTAATTTCATCCACCCCAGCCGCTTTATTGCACTGCAGTCTATTGACCATTTTTTCCACTGCCTCAAATGTGATCCTATTTCCATCATCATTCCTATCCCATTCTACCTCGAAATCTGAAACATTACTGATTGCATTTTCACCTACATTGAGCAACTCTTCAAAATATTCCCTCCATCTGCCCAAGGCATCCACAGGATTCACCAGCAGTTTTCCTGACCTGTCCAAAATACTTGTCATTCCTTCTTACCTCCCTTTCGAAGACTGCTAATTACACTCCAGAATAGTTTCTCAGCAGCTTGACCCATAGTCTCCAACCTGCTTCTAAAGCCTTCCCACGATTTCTTCCTGGATGCTGCAATTATCTGTTTGGCTTTGTTTCTTTCTTCAACATAACTTTCTCTGTCTACCTGGGTTCTGGTATGTAGCCATTTTTGATACACCTTCTTTTTCCTTTTACAGGCTGCCTTGACTGTATCATTCCACCAAGCTGTTTGCTTCATCCTACTTTTACACACAACTGTTCCAAGACATTTTTTAGCCAATTCTAGTACTGTGTCCCTGTACCTTGTCCATTCCTTTTCCAATGACTGTAATTGACTACATTCAACTAACTGGTATCTTCCTAAGATCGCTGTTATGTACTTGTGCCTGATTATTCTCCTACATATGGACCTGACCTCCTGCACTTTCGGCCTCACAATCCCAATTTCACTGCAGATTAAATAATGATCAGTGTCATCAAAGAATCCCCTGAATACACGTGTGTCCCTCACAGCCTTCCTGAACTCCTGATCTGTTATTATATAGTCAATGACAGATCTGGTTCCCCTGCCTTCCCAAGTATACCAGTGAATGTTCTTATGTTTAAAAAAGGAGTTTGTGATTACTAAGCCCATACTGGCACAGAAATCCAAGAGTTGTTTCCCGTTCCTGTTGGCCTCCATATCCTCTCCAAATTTACCCATAACCTTTTCATACTCTTCTGTTCGATTTCCAATCCTGGCGTTAAAATCACCCATGAGCAGAACACTGTCCTTGTCCTTTACTCTAACAACTACATCACTGAGTGCCTCATAGAAACTATCCATCTTATCTTGATCTGTCCCTTCACAATGCGAATATACTGACACAATCCTAATTTTCTTGCTAGACACTGTCAAATCTATCCACATCAGTCGTTCGTTTACATACCTTATTGCAACTATGCTGGGTTCCATTTCTTTCCTGATGTAAAGCCATACACCCCATTGTGCTATTCCTGCTTTGACTCCTGACAGGTAGACCTTGTATTCTCCCACTTCCTCTTCTTTCTCACCCCTTACCCGAATGTCACTAACAGCTAAAACGTCCAGCCCCATCTTACTAGCAGCCTCTGCCAGCTCTACCTTCTTCCCAGAGTAGCCCCCATTGATATTAATAGCTCCCCATCTCATTACCATTTGTTTGCCAAGTTGTATCTTAGGAGTCCCTGGTTTGTCAGTTAGAGGTGGGACTCCGTCACCTCCAAAGGTCTGAGGCATTTTGCTCTGATTGTTGCCAGCATCATATTTAAAGTACCAGGGAAGCAGGTTGCTAGCCTTACTTGCCCCGAGTCCCATTGGGTTTTACCCCTAACGGCTGAGGGACTAACCGGTGGATTTGGTAGTCTTTGCCGTATGAGCACAAAGGTGACCACGACTCAGAATATGTCCGAGATGCCCAGCCTTATTCCAAAGTAACTGCTGTCCCGACTGTCAGGACCACTTACTTGGCCACTCATACGTTGCCCGTGGTTCATGAACTAGGACATGACTACAGGAACCCACACCACGAACCACCATCCTGCCACCAAATTCACTAATTCTCACTATATCTAACTTCAACCTACACATTTCCCTTCTGAAGTTTTCTAATTTTTTCCTGCCTGATTACCGCATCTAACATTCCATATCCAACCCCTAGAAATGATTGGTTGTTTTGGGGAAGGAGACCAGACAGCGTGGTCATCGGTCTCATCGGATTAAGGAAGGATGGGGATGGAAGTCGGCCGTGCCCTTTCAGAGGAACCAACCCCTAGAGTGCCAGCTTTGTTTTCCTGATGATGAAAGCCTCCTGAATAGGCCCCACCCAGAGATCCAAATGGGGAACTATTTTACCTCCTGAATATTTTACCCAAGAGCTTGCCATCATCATTTAACAATTCAGAAAAGCTGTATGTACACAGGAAAAATAACAGCTGTACTTTCCCCTTGCTTTGAAATACTTGCAATATCAACACAGCAAGGCCATGATGTTTTATGTTCCAAGGTCAGATCAGTCAATCACCCAGGCTTTTGTCCCAGCAATTACTGAAAAGGCTGCTCCCTTCTACAGGAACCACCCATTTGTCTGGCCTCTGCTATGATTGTACCTACGGTACAATAATCTGTATTGCTGAGGCATGCAAGCCACCCCATTACGGCAAGGTCCATGGTTCATGGGGGAATAAAAAATATTCAACACTAATTTTAAATAAGTATGACATAAGCTAAAGTCCAAGAAATTCAATTAAAAAAACCTATTTACCAAAAACCTCAATGCTATAGAAATTTCAATCACATCCAAAGGTCTCACTTTCAGACCTACATCCGAGTTTTAGCATGCTGGACTCATCACAGACCTACTCTGCTTCTCCTGATCCCTACAGTGGAAACACTTCTTTGCTACCAATCCCTCCAACAAAAACAAAACTAATCCCAACATTGAACCTTGCTTCTCCCAATCCATACCACCATCCATCCAGGAGCCTCCCCCTCTCCTTCTAACCACCCCGATTACATTCCAAGAATTCCTTACTTCCACAGGTCACTTCTCAAGCACACAAACCTCACAACAAAAGAAACAGCCACAACATCAAGACAGACCCTGATTTAATGAGCCTCACTGCAGACAACGGCTCCACCACTGCCTTGACAAATCGTACTGACTTCCTGACAGAAGGCACCCACTAATTGTCCGACTCCATCTCAGAAGTCCTATACGACCTCCAACTCTTATTTAAACACTTAGGCCTGCCCCAAATCTACTAATTCGATTCTGCACAGAGTACATGAAAGTACTTGCCCCCCTTCTAACAGCCGTGTACTGCAAGTCTATAGAGGAACAGAAGGTTCCAAATGATTGGAAAAAAACACAGGTAGTCCCAGTCTTCAAGAAGGGTCGTCGAGCAGATGCACAAAACTATAGGCCTATATCTCTGACATCGATCTGTTGTAGAATTTTAGAACATGTTTTTTTGCTCACGTATCATGTCATTTCTGGAAACCCAGAATTTACTCTGTAGGAATCAACATGGATTCTGGAAACAGCGATCGTCTGAGACCCAACTCGCTTTATTTATTCATGAGACCCAGAAAATATTAGGTAGATGCCATTTTCCTTGACTTTCGGAAGGCGTTCGATACAGTTCCGCACTGTCACCTGATAAACAAAGTAAGAGCCTACAGAATATCAGACCAGCTGTGTAGCTGGATTGAAGAGTTTTTAGCAAACAGAACACAGCATGTTGTTCTCAATGGAGAGACGTCTACAGACGTTAAAGTAACCTCTGGCGTGCCACAGGGGAGTGTTATGGGACCATTGCTTTTCACAATATATATAAATGACCTAGTAGATAGTGTCTGAAATTCCATGCGGCTTTTCACGGATGATGCTGTAGTATACAGAGAAGTTGCAGCATTAGAAAATTGCAGTGAAATGCAGGAAGATCTGCAGCGGATAGGCATTTGGTGCAGGGAGTGGCAACTGACCCTTAACATAGACAAATGTGATGTATTGCGAATACATAGAAAGAAGGATCCTTTCTTGTATGATTATATGATAGCGGAACAAACACTGGTAGCAGTTACTTCTGTAAAATATCTGGGAGTATGCGTACGGAACAATTTGAAGTGGAATTATCACATAAAATTAATTGTTCGTAAGGCGGATGCCAGGTTGAGATTCATTGGGAGAGTCCTTTGAAAATGTAGTCCATCAACAAAGGAGGTGGCTTACAAAACACTCGTTCGACCTATACTTGAGTACTGTTCATCAGTGTGGGATCTGTACCAGGTTGGGTTGACAGGAGATAGAGATAAGCGTGATAGCATTACGGATATGTTTAGCAAACTCAAGTGGCAGACTCTGCAAGAGAGGCACTCTGCATCGCAGTGTAGCTTGCTGTCCAGGTTTCGAGAGGGTGCGTTTCTGGATGAGGTATTGAATATATTGCTTCCCCCTACTTATACCTCCCGAGTTGATCACGAATGTAAAATTAGAGAGGCTTTCTGTTAGTCGTTCTTCCATACACGACTGGAATAGGAAAGGGAGGTAATGACAGTGGCATGTAAAGTGCCCTCCGCCACACACCGTTGAGTGGCTTGCCGAGTATTAATGTAGATGTAGATGTAGCAGACTTATGGGGGGAAAATGGGTGCAAAAGAACGATTGGAAACTTTACAAGCTGACTATTTCTTTCACGTAAAGTCAGTGTGTGTATACAGGGTGATTCATGAAGATATGCAAATATTTTGTTATGTTGTTCTACAAGTAAAACTAAAGAAAAAAAAGTTCATATAAACATATATCCACAAATTTTTAGTTACAAAGTTATGGTTAATAAAAGATTTTGCTTGAAATTTAACAACTTTGCTAATATGAAGCCATTGCAAAACTGTATGAGGTTAAAGTAAAGCACAATTTCCATTTGTTTTGTTGTTACTGGTCTGGTGAATCTAATAAAACATTTCCCAGGCATGTATATGCAGTACTTTTCCAGAACATCTTGAGAAGCAAAGAAGTAATTTCGTAAAATTTTTAATTTATTAACTACTTGGCCCAATGTGTTTTTTACATTCCAGACAATTGCACAAAGTTTTCAACAAAAGTTGTAGAGAATTTAAATTTGGAAAAATTATAGTAATGACGTTAACTGTATGAATGTGTCAGATAATCTGCTTTTATTACTATCGTAGCACATGTGAATTCAGGTTAAACTGGAAAAAAAAGCTCAGTGTTAAGGAGGTTATACAGCGCACATACAATTTCACAATACATGAACAATAAATGTTCAAAAATGTCTCCACCAAGTTCAATGCATTTAGCTGCACGTGTATGAACAGATTTTGTTGCTCGTTTCAATTTTACAGGGTTGTTCCTAATTTCGTCTATTGCATTCATAATGTGAGCAGGTAATTCCTCACATGTATTGATTTTGTCGTCATTAATTACGTCTTTCATCCATCCCCATACATAAAAATCCATTGGTGTTAAATCAGGTGATCTGGGTGGCCACAGATGTGTAGCACCACAATCAATCCATTTCTGGGAAAAATGTTTATTTAAATGTGTAGTAACAGCATTGGTGAAATGTGGAGGCATGCCACCATGTTGAAAATACACTTGCAATTGTGTAGCAAATGGAACATCTTCGAGCAAGTGGGCCATTTCTTCTTGAAGGAACTGTAAGTTCTTCTCACCAGTTAGACGTCCTGGGAAAACGAATGGTCCAACGAAGCGTGCGCTGATTATACTACACCACACATTTATGCTAAATCGCTGCTGGAAATTGCGTTGCACTGTTGCATGTGGGTTTTCTTCAAGACCATTTGCACTCGTTATGTAATGTTATACCATCCTGAGTAAACTGAGCCTCATCAGTAAATAAAATGTATTTGTGTACCTGCTGACTATTATTTAACCACGTGCACAACTCTAAGCGAAGGGCAGGATCTCCCGGATGTAAATAATGCACTTTTTGTTTATGGTAAGGATACGTATTATTGTACTTCAGTGTAGGCCATACCTTAGATTGTGAAATGCCTAATCGTTGAGAGACACGTCATGTGCTGGTACTCGTACTTCGTTGAACAGCATCCATATCATCATCATTGTCCTAATCACGAATCAAACACTCGTACTGATTATGAACGCTAGGTAGAAAACCTGTCCCCCGTAACATTCAAAATACACCACTAATGGTTCGTGCATGCGGAATCCTCCGAGTTGGATAACGTATGCGATATTTGTTAACTGTGGCCATAGCATTACCATCACATTTGCCGTAAATAAATACCATATTGACATATTCCTCTGTCATAAATTTGAAAGGCATCCCTATTTCATAAATAATCTACAAACTACAACAGTTACTATATGGTTTCACTTAAATACACTGTTGTTGTTACATTCTTGCACTGAACAATACAGAAAACAAACTCATTTCAAGGTTATGAAATGACTGAAACAAATCACGAACAGTTGTCAATGACGATGTAAACGTTTCTACATTCTTAATGGAAAGCAAACAAATTTACTTGTATAATAATCCTTGCTTGTCTGGATGTTCTGGAAAACTACTGCAGATACACATCTGGGACATGTTTTATTAGATTCATTGGACCAATAACAAGAAAATCAATGCAAGTCGTGCTTTACTTTAACCTTGTACAGTTTTGTGATGACTTCATATTATCAAAGTTGCTAAATTTCAGGCAAAATCTTTTATTAGCCATAACTTCATAACTGAACATTTGCGGACCTATGTTTCTTTCATTTTACTTGTAGAATAACATATTAAAATATTTTCAGATCTCCGGGAATAACCCTGTATATTTTCTAGAAAAACCAGTACTGTAATCAGCTGTACAAGTCTTCACACAGAAGTGGCAAAGACGATCTATGCGGTGATAGTTGATGGTAGTCACTCGCGCCACAGATCATCCTGGGTGAGCTGGCTGCTATACAACAAAACAACACCCGCAAGAAATTATATATTGATCGTTACAGAATAATAGTAACACCCTACATTTGTCTAGACTTATGTTTCAGCTACGGTCTTGTGGAAAGAAGTAGTCAGCCACTATTGAGGAGCTGAAGAATACGTGAGTTTGAGTCGTAGATGATTGTTGTGTTACTGCACATGGGTCGAGACACGTTTACACGTGTCGCAATTGATACTTTGCTAGAAGAATTTGGCATTGATTATCAAAGACAGTTGATGGTTTTTCATGAATTTTGTTCGAAACATTTCAGAAGCTCGTATTGATTGGATTTATATTTTTAAATGCAAGTTAGATAATGCAAAACAATACTACGGCACAATTAGTAGAACAGTGTGGCTTGTTTTATTTGGAAGTAGTTCCTTATTTTATTTTGTACTTGACCTGTGGTCAAGCGATTTTTGAGTGACAGGCTTAGTGTAGCATTGCTGGCACGCTGTGTTAGTTCGAAGATTAGTAATTGTACATTGTAGGTACAACAATAGAGATTTTAATGTCCGTAATTGTGTCTGATGGGGACCGGTTTTGTTGCCTGTGATAGTCCGTTGTACACGCCAAAAGACTGGGGTATTGCGTATAGTTTGGAAATTTTGGGATAAGCACACTCAAAGGTAGTTGAGCATTAGCTATTTGTGTAGATTTGTGGAGGATAGTGTTACTGCAAGGTAGTAACTTGTGGCACACTGTTGAGTATTTAGTAATTGAGTGTCATTCAAGTTTTTCTTGGTTGCAGGATCAAGCACAAGAAAAAACGGACTGAAAGTGAACTATTATTACCAGTGTATTTAGTCCATTCTCACTGTTAGTGTCACAATTATAGAGATCCCTTGCCCTAGATGAACCATTTGGAGATAGAAAATCCAACTGCTACCATTATTCTAGTTATAAGTTATGGGCCACATTCAGTAAGATTTGTAGTGGGTATGTGTATCTGAAGTGGTTGAATTTTTTAATCAGCTGGAAAGTGGTAGTCGCACCACAAGGTTTTATTTTGTGTGTGTGTGTGTGTGTGTGTGTGTGTGTGTGTGTGTGTGTGTGCGCGTGTGTGCACATTTTATCTTGTTCATCATAGGGATTAGATTTGTGGTCACTCGCTCGCATCAACATTTGACTATGTAAAGATCTGAATCATTTTAAAGAGCTAAAATAAACTGGTTTGTTAAAATTAAAACAAAGTCCCCGTATTCTCATTTTATCCACTATTTCATATAAAGTGAAGGAGAATAATCCAACTTTGAACTTCAAAAAGCGGAAAAAGTGTTGAAAGTTTAGTGATCTGACTTATAACAAGTAGAGCAAGCATGTTGAAGTCAGTGATATAATATGAATAAGTGATGAGTCTTTAAAAAGAAAGCAGGGAAGTATTTTATCAAAGTTTAACAACACAAAGTTTACTATTTACATAATTTCTTGAAAGGTAACATCGGAGTTACAGTTAAAAAATATTTTTGTTGAGAATTATAAACCAATGTGCAAAGATTTATTTACAAAAGAATTCTGATTTAGTAAAAAATGCTATATTTGAACTTTATTAGCAAAGGTATTGCTAATCAGAGGATGTAAATAACTGTTGTTTATTTCCATAGTATCAATACATCTTTCGCCTGAGATGTCAACTGTTTTACAAAAATAGTTAATTACAGAACTTTTATACATTTTGGAATGTCCAAGTGCTGTAATTAAGAACTGGGATTAATTAACTGAAATAATTTAATGCCAAGTGCAATGTTGTTATTACCTGAGAAACTGGTTACATGGTAGAGTATGACTCAAGTATAATTTTCATAGATGGTAATTTGTACAATATACTCATTGGTGGTGTGTTGTTAATCTCTAAAATTATTTATGAGCTTAACTCAAAAAGATTCATGGGATCAATATGATATTACAGTGTTGGAAAGCTGTTTTAACAATACCATCAGATACACGAGTGATGATCATTTCCAGAAATGCTCACACAGTGTTTCAAAGAATCTTATCTTCTGAGAGGTTAGATCTAGTGCACCTCTCCATGAATTATTAGCAATTTATTGCATTTTTTCCTATATTTCCTCTTGTACTGGGTTGCGGTCGCACCTGAATGTTTTATCAGGGCTAGAGACGTGGACACTCTTACGTGGCATTTCTGGCACAGCGCAACATGGAGACTGACCGTGAGGGCAATGCAGCTCAAAGTATCTTAACTGAAGCATTGTAAGTGACATGAGCTGACAAACATAAATACATCCAGGCAGATTAAAACCGTGTGCAGGACAAACACTTTAACTTGGGACCTTTGCCTTTCGCAGTCAAGTGCTTACCATCTGAGCTATCCAAGCACGACTCACGCCCCATCCTCACAGCTGTACTTCCACCAGTACCTCGTCTCATAATACTGTGAGGATGGGGCAAGAGTCGTACTTGGATAGCTCAGATGGTGAGCACTTGCCTGCGAAAGGCAATGGTCCTGAGTTCGAGTCTCAGTCTGGCACACAGTTTTAATCTGCCAGGAAGTTTCATATCATCGCACACTCCGCTCCAGAGTGAAAATCTCATTCTGGAAAAATACAGCCAATTTGTCAAACATAACAAAGAACACTGAATAGTAAAAACATTGCTTGTTATAAGCCAAGATATATCTAAAGACAATAATGAGTACCTAGTATTCAGTATTTTCTATCATTGTAGACATTTCTTTGTACAATATTATTTATATAGAAAGTAAGTTTTAGTTTTCAATTGGGCAAACACATGGCACTCATGACAAGAAATATAGTATAAATCCCTCAACCATTTCCTATCCTCTGGTCCCATAAAAAAAAAGTACTTCCCTGGACCTTATACACATTATTCATATGGCCACGGTAACAACTACTTCTGTCTGCTGGCATGAGCAAGAACTGAAGTACACTCTTCCAGCAGATACTGTATGCAGATGTGATGGTACTTAGTAGGTGATCAAAAATTTTGTCTTTTTAAAAGTTTATAAGAGGAAGTATGTATTTATAGGAAAAATATAACTGCAATTTTATAAAATGAACAGTCTAATCATTGAAAATGTCAGAAAAACATGACCAGAAAAGAGAAAGTGAATCTTTGCAGTCCTTTCTTGTTACTCTTTTTCAAAATGGTCTTCTGGCTTGTTCTATGGAATGTGAGAGTTGAGCAGAACTCTTGATGTGTGTGTGAAAATGGGGCAGAGTTTTAAGTAAAACACATGCAAAATTTATATCACAAAGTACAAAAATACTTGTATTTTAATTAATCATTATATATAATAACCCAAGCCCATTTTAAGTACGGAAGAAAACATCGAACTCACCTCCATTATGGCTGACACGGGAATAACTACTGAAAGGAATGGTGACATAACAGACCTCATAAGGATCACAAGGAACTAAAAGGTAAACAGTTGAGCACTAAAATATTTACAGACACTGGTCTGTGTGATGGCAGCAATGAACAGATATACACATTTTCTAAAGATAGATGACTTTTCACAGCTTCATGACACTACATAAAAATTAACATATCAATGCACTGTTTTTATTTTTCTGGTCCAATGACTTTACAATGTTTTAATGGCCTTATTAAAAGAATATTTGTCCAACTGAACAAAATAAACATTGTCTCAGCTCTCTCCTAATTATTTGATACAAATCATCCACTCAGCCTTTTCCTCATATTTCAAAATGAAAAGTGCTAAACAGCTACCTAAAGCTGCTATAGATGTATAGGATGTGGAAACAATTCAAACTGACACTCATGTAGTTTTCACAGAACAATCTAAAACAGGGGCACCCAAAAATTCGGCTTATGCGCAGTGCCCCGGCATGAGTGCCACAAAGCTCAACCCAACTGCACACTTCCCCTACAGCCATGCCATGATATCCAAGTGGAAGGAGAGGTTAGAGGGGAAGGTACAATTGCTTTGCACTTGTGAGGAGCGTCAAATAAGTAATGCAACACTTTTTTTCCGAAGACACGTTGGTTTTATTCAGGATTCCAATATACCATATTATTCCCCACTCTTTTGGCTACAAAAGGATGGAAGTCGGAAGGTGTGAGATTCACCATAACATTTTTTTGTGGTGTGGCACCACACCATGGATTGTCATTTTGTTTCCTGTTTGAAGTGATGAACCCACGTTTCATCACCTGCAATAATGTTCAACAAAAAATTGTCACAATCAGCCTCATAATGCACAGGCAATTCTGTACAGAGGGTCCTTCGACTGCTCTTTGTGGCTCCAGAATACTATTTACAGTCTTCCGTTAGGTGGCAAAGAACCCAGCAGGTGCACACACTTGAGCAGCCCAACTGGTGGAAGAGTATGTGAGCACTACCAACAGACATCCAGTTGAGTAACGAGGTGTTTGTTTGTGATCCACAGCTCACCGAAATGATAGTGTCCACACATTCCGAAATTGCTGGAGTCACAGCTGTGCATGGCCAGCCAGCACACAGAGATCAGACAGGTTGGCGTGACCTTGTTGCAATGATGACAAATGCCTTGCCCAATGATTCACCACGCTTTTGTTCACAGCCAGGTCTCCATACACATTCTACAAATCACCTATGCATATCTGTGATGTTCCAGTTTTCTGCCAAAAGAAACTCAATGACAGTTCTGTACTTCTATAAAAACACTGTTACATATGCCACCAATTGGAACCTCACAGAACTATAGGGGCTGAAACAGGAATATTCCACAACATTCTACAACAAATTCTGCATTTTTCAACCAAAACTGGCTCAGAAAAAAAAAATCAAGAGTGTTGCTTTACTTATTGAATGGCCCTTGTAAAAGACAGTTTTGTTACACTGGATACGACTTGGCTATATAATTCAAATTTGTCAACAAACAAAACAAGTTTTTAGTATTATTTAATTACTTTTGGTGCAATGAAGACATAATTCTTATCTAGTACAAACTGTTGGCATACGGACAGACAGAGGAAATTTCATAGATTTTTGCTCTCAAGCTGCCACGTAATCATGACATTTAGTTTCATAATCCCACAACAAAGTCTTTCACACATGCATGGGGCACTTTCAAGGGAAACAGCGAATGGTCTCAAAAACAGCTACAAAACAGATTTAACACTGTCAATGTCCTCAAAACATTTATGACACTATCCTTGTAATTCTTTCACGGCCACAATGAATTCTTCAAACCTTGCATTTTCTTGAACTGGAGTGTTTTTCTGAATGTGTGTGTTCTTTTTGATTTGATTCCCATCAAATTAAAAATATGTTGTTTCTCACCTTGCAATGTCTAATGACATTCCCATTTCATTCTTAAAGCCTTGTGGCAATAGATCACCAGACAGCCTCTTTTTGTGCAGACAGACACTGGATTTGTGAATATGAAGAAATAGCAAAAGGAAAACAGCACTGACACCACGATTCTACCAAACTGAAGAGAATTGTGCTAGCCGAAAAATGCAATACACAAAAGAAGAAGAAGAAGAAGAAGAAGAAGTCTTGCTGTAGCACGCATTAGTGAGAAGGGCTGAAAATAAGCTGAGACAGGCCAGGCATCGGGCTGCACAAGGCTTGCATACCTGGCATGGATTAAGTTTGGGATGCCCCGGCGGGTTCTGATCTAAAACCTGTGCGAATGTGCACCTTGAGATAGAAAAAAATTTTCTCTTTGAAGGATATGGACATTTATCCCCAACTGCATCCCACATACAGCACTACAGTATAATGCAATAGAGGTCCTGCAAATGTGGTAGTAGTCATTGATAAATGAGAACACATCAAAAAATAGTAGCCATGACTTTCTGCATGTTGAAGATATATAAGGTGCCTGTCATAAGAGTTGTTAGGTGCATTTTGTCTAGAGTTTCAGCAGATATTTTAATTTCTGCTTTTGCAATGTGTAGATAGAGTTGGCCCAAATAAATACTGCTCATCATATGTTTCATGTAATGTCTAGTTTCAACGGAAAGTGTTGGCTTGTTTCCAGTTACAAATAAAATTATTTTTAAAACTTAATGTTATGTGCACTTTCGATAGGATGATCTCAAATTAGTAGTGTGTGATATTTTTTTAGCAATATGTATCAATAGTGGCAGTAGAAAATCAAGAATAACCACTAATCCCCAGCTGTGACTGAGTAGCACTGCTGCATGGAGGTAGCAGGCAGAAAAAAGTCAAGACAGCATGTGAGACAGGGTAAGTCGTGCAATGAAGACAGGGTGAACACGTTTTACCGTTTTTTACTGTCCCTGTTAAAACATATCTCCAAATCCAATAATTTACTATATTAATTTGGGACCACTATCTGTTTGGCATGTGAAATTCAGCTTTAAAAGCTCTTATTTGTAATGGGAAACAAACTGATGTTTTCTGTCAACATTGGGTATTGCATGAAAGGTGTGATGAGCAATATTTGTTTGGTATAACTCCAACTTCATATAGCAAGAATGAAACTACAAATATCTGCTGAAACACCAACACCAGAGAAAATTCACTTGATGACTCTTAGTACGCACACTTGGTATATGAAAATGCTCCCAGCAGCAGAAACATAAAACTCACTTTTCTAGGTGAGGGCAATTCTGTCATGTCAATAATTCTGTTGTGAGAATGATTGTTAAGTTTGCTGTTGGTATGATGAACAGCTTTGGCAATGCTCAGGTGTCACTCAATAAATAACTACTTCAGCAATAGTGAAACATTTCTAACCAATCACCATATCCAATGCTACTGGTTCATGCATAGGCATACTGGTTGTATCTAGGTAAGCTTCCAACTGCAAAAGAAAACTACTGGTTTATGCTGAAATGTGTACCGTTGTCCTTTAAAAAGCAGTTCGACTTGATCGTTCTATGTTGTAATTAAGACAACAGATGGCACTCCTGTAGCAACTACTGATGACTCAACGCCCAAACTATAATCAACTGCTATCCAACACAGCATATTAATGATTTTCTAATGACCATATATAGAAGGTTGGTTGGTGATTAAGGGACTAAGCAGTGATGTCGTTAGTATCTTGCCCAAGGGGGAATTTGTTTGGAGATAGTGATGTCACCAGAAATTTCAAGGTGTTGTAAAAGTACGCAGGACTGGTAAAATTGAGGCATTGAAAGCATTACGGATGCCAGAGCTGATGTACATTGATCAGAACAGACAAAGCACCTCTCAGGGCTCTTCTGTGGTGAGAAAAACCAGACCCGTATCGGACCCCCTTCCCCCCCCACCCACCAACCCTACTATGGGCAAAGACATTCACAGAGTCAAGAATTCCTTTTAGCTGGGAGAAGGTTAAAAATGTAATGGGTACTAGTTTGCACAAACAGTAATGAGACGAAGTGAGCTAATGTAACTTCTACTTTTTGAAAGACAACTGAATCAAATTTTGCATACTGTCATTATGTTATTTGCTATAATTTTTGTATTTTTCCATTTCTTTTGTCAAATAATTTGAACAGTACCTCAGTGCATATTTTTAGTATTAGAACACATACTATCACAAGAGCAACATTTTCTACAAACTTACTTTACTTGTCACTTTCAAAATGTCTTACATTATTCTTAGTAATTACGTATACAAATCTGTACACCACTTTTTTAATATCAGTCTTAAAATTCTCACAATTATTTAAATTTATGCTTATGATACACAGCAATTTTTATTTCACAAAAATTTACATAAATTGACAGTAATCCACTTTGAAAAACTTTGTACCACAGGAAGTTGTGTTACAGTATGTAGAAAATATGAAGTGAATTTCACCTTTTTGTCTGCAATGCTTCAGCAGAAAGTGTTCAATGAAAGTTGTGAGAAATGCAGAAAAAATAATTAACATTTATGCCAGAACCAAGAACCTTAGTGCTGTTTGTAATTGTACATTTGGTATTTTTGGTCTTCACGCAACTCTTTTCTTCTAATCTGATGTTCTGGTTTGCCCTTTTGCCAATATCTTCCACTGACATTTCAGAACAACCAATATGCACATCACCACTCTTCTTCAGTAGGTTTCAAGTAAAGCAACCTGCATCAAATCCTCATCTCATAAGGATCCTGATTCTTCCAGAGTTATCATCATCGAACATCACGCAAGCATCATACAAGGAAGTTTTAACAACAGTCCATCAGAAAAATGTTGTCTTTATGCATCTTAATTTGATTTCATTTGATAATCCGGTGTAATCATCAAACTACCAATCTTACAAGCAGTTTGCAGAGCACATTGATGATGCTAAGTGTTTATTAGCTGTCAATGGATTTGGGGTTTTGTCTGGCTTAATGATTGAGTAGATGGTACTATCTCTCCACTGCGAAAGAGAAACACCTTCAAGCCAAATACAGTCAAAGACACTAAGTACATGGAGTCTCAGTAACACTCCTATGTTGTGCCATCTGATTACGAATTGAACCAGGTCATGGGGCTATATTGTGACAAGAGCCTGAAGCAGTCCTCAGTCAGTGAAATAATCATTATATAATTCAGGGTGGGGTGAAGGATGGGGAGACGTCTTCAACTTCCGAATCTGAATGGTAGATGGATAAGAATAGGATTCTGACACTACTGCAAAGCGGGCTGCAAGAAACAGTGCATCAGTACAAATGCCACACTGAAGGAAGAGACTCAGAACAGCTATGATATTTGGTGGCCAAAAGAACTATGGAGCTTGGCCCACACTTGGGATGAAGAAACATAGATTCCTTAGGAAGAGACGCCATGCTCCCAGCACTCCTTCTTACTGCATTTAATTAACAGTGAGAATGAGTGCAGAGCCTCAGTTAAAAGTAAGACAGATTGTATGTGGAGGTTGCTGCTTGAGACAATGCAGGGTCCTTTGACAATCCTGAATAGCTGTTATGTGCCTCTGGTCCATTATGGCATCACCTGATGATGGAAACGGCATGTAGAAAGAGGAACAGCAGTTCTCATGTCACGTTAGAGTGATCTCCCAAAACCTCATCTATGGAGTCTGACAAGGCAGAATGCGCAGGTAACAGCAGAGGCATGCAGCTGCCAGAAGGCACCTGTAAGAGCCCAGTTGTCCATTGGGCAGTACAAGGAAGTGACGGGATTGCCATGAAGTGGTCACTGACACAAAGATCATTCTGTAGTGACCACTGTAGTGAAGCCATAAAATGGGAGGAAGGGACTGCCATGTGCCTTTGGAAGTGCTGAAATGGAAAGGAGTACCATCACTGAGGAGAGAGAGAGAGAGAGAGAGAGAGAGATCAGGACCAGAAAGAAGTTAGAAGCCCTCCCCACAATGGGTGGTGCACACTGAAATCCCCCAACAGGAGTAAATGGGATGACATTTGTTAGATGAAGTTGGTCTAGGTAAGTACCCTGCCAGGAGACAAATAAATATTATACTGGTGGTCACTGGGATCGTACGCACTGTCACTGCCATTGCTTCCAATGTGGTATGGAGGGTAGTCCACTCACTGATAACATCTGCGCGAACCAATGTACAGGTCCAACAGAAGGCACCGTAACCTCTGAGGGTTTGGGAATGGTCATCAGTGGAGTTCATTTCATGGAAAGCAGCACAGTCTGTACAATAAAAGGGAATTAATTCTTGTTGTTATGGCAGATGACATTATCATTCATTGCAACTCCATTGTATCGTCACATTTAGGATGACTTGGTTAGGTGCGAAAGGGCTAACAGGAAAGATCACACCCCCAGATCATTGGCTGTTGCCAGTGGAGGTGGAACAACATCAACAAACATTGGTTCAGAGTCCATTGGCATGGGAGGATCTAGCACATCCAAGGTCCTCCTCCACATCTTTTGGTAGTCTAGATTATTCTCATGAAGATTTATGGACTGTGGGTAAAGGAAAGGAAAAAGAATGGGCAGCTCTAGAAGCCACAGTCCATGGCTCTTTCAGCTACTGGCTGGTGTCAGACCTCTGATCTGTGCATTTACAGGGAGAGGGTTCGCAAGAGGGAGCCTTGTCACTGGGGGATGGCTAGTTGATGGAGGAGAAAGCTGTATCTCCATCCAGGTGTAGAACGGAGGTCGATGTCGAGGAGGTAAATACACCAGGTACTGCTGCTGACCTGGTCACAGTAATGGCAAAGGTCAGTACCACTGAGACTGAATGCCAATGGATCATATTTTTTACAAGATTAAAAAATGTTGTTGTTGTCGTTGTTGTTGTGGTCTTCAGTACTGAGACTGGTTTGATGCAGCTCTCCATGCTACTCTATCCTGTGCAAGCTTCTTCATCTCCCAGTACTTACTGGAACCTAAATTATTCTGAATCTGCTTAGTGTATTCATCTCTTTGTCTCCCTCTACGATTTTTACCCTCCACTCTGCCCTCCAATGCTAAATTTGTGATCCCTTGATGCCTCAGAACATGTCCTACCAACCGGTCCCCCCTTCTTGTCAAGTTGTGCCACAAACTCCTCTTCTCCCCAATTCTATTCAATACATCCTCATTAGTTATGTGATCTACCCATCTAATCTTCAGCATTCTTCTGTAGCACCACATTTTGAAAGCTTCTATTCTGTTCTTGTCCAAACTATTTATCGTCCACGATTCACTTCCTTACATGGCTACACTCCATACAAATACTTTCAGAAACGACTTCCTGACACTTAAATCTATACTCTATGTTAACAAATTTCTCTTCATCAGAAACACATTCCTAGCCATTGCCAGTCTACATTTTATATCCTCTCTACTTCGACCATCATCAGTTATGTTGCTCGCCAAATAGCAAAACTCCTTTACTACTTTAAGTGCCTCATTTCCTAATCTAATTCCCTCAGCATCACCCGACTTCATTCGACTACATTCCATTATCCTCGTTTTGCTTTTGCTGATGTTCATCTTATATCCTCCTTTCAAGACACTGTCCATTCCGTTCAACTGCTCTTCCAAATGCTTTGCTGTCTCTGACAGAATTACAATGTCATCGGCAAACCTCAAAGTTTTTATTTCTTCTCCATGGATTTTAATACCTACTCCAAATTTTTCTTTTGTTTCCCTTACTGTTTACTCAATATACAAATTGAACAACATCGAGGAGAGGCTACAACCCTGTCTCACTCCCTTCCCAACCGCTGCTTCCCTTTCATGCCCCTCAACTCTTATAACTGCCATCTGGTTTCTGTACAAATTGTGAACTGCCTTTCGCTCCCTGTATTTTACCCCTGCCACCTTTAGAATTTGAAAGAGAGTATTCCAGTCAACATTGTCAAAAGCTTTCTCTAAGTCTACAAGTGCTAGAAACGTAGGTTTGCCTTTCCTTAATCTTTCTTCTAAGATAAGTCGTAGGGTCAGTATTGCCTCACGTGTTCCAACATTTCTACGGAATCCAAGCTGATCTTCCCCAAGGTCGGCTGCTATCAGTTTTTCCATTCGTCTGTAAAGAATTTGCGTTAGTATTTTGCAGCTGGGACTTATTGAACTGATAGTTTGGTAATTTTCACATCTGTCAACACCTGATTTCTTTGGGATTGGAATTATATTCTTCTTGAAGTCTGAGGGTATTTCGCCTGTTTCATATATCTTGCTCACCTGATGGTAGAGTTTTGTCAGGACTGGCTCTCCCAAGGCCATCAGTAGTTCCAATGGAATGTTGTCTACTCCCTGGGGCTTGTTTTGACTCAGGTCTTTCAGTGCTCTGTCAAACTCTTCACGCAGTATCGTATCTCCCATTTCATCTTCATCTACATCCTCTTCCATTTCCATAATATTGTCCTCAAGTACATCGCCCTTGTATAGACCCTCTATATACTCCTTCCACCTGTCTGCTTTCCCTTCTTTGCTTAGAACTGGGTTTCCATCTAAGCTCTTGATGTTCATACAAGTGGTTCTCTCTTCTCCAAAGGCCTCTTTAATTTACCTGTAGGCAGTAACTATCTTCCCCCTAGTAAGATACGCCTCTACATCCTTACATTTGTCCTCTAGCCATCCCTGCTTAGCTATTTTGCACTTCCTGTCGATCTCATTTTTGAGATGTTTTTATTCCTTTTTGCCTGCTTCATTTACTGCATTTTTATATTTTCTCCTTTCATCGATTAAATTCAATATTTCTTCTGTTACCCAAGGATTTCTTCTAGTCCTCATCTTTTTACCTACTTGATCCTCTGCTGCCTTCACTACTTCATCCCTCAGAGCTACCCATTCCTCTTCTACTGTATTTCTTTCACTCATTCCTGTCAATTGTTGCCTTATGCTCTCCCTGAAACTCTGTACAACCTCTGGTTTAGTTAGTTTATCCAGGTCCCATCTCCTTAAATTCCCACCTTTTTGCAGTTTCTTCAGTTTTATGTACAGTTCATACCCAATAGATTGTGGTCAGAGTCCAGATCTGCCCCTGGAAATGTCTTACAATTTAAAACCTGGTTCCTAAATCTCTGTCTTACCATTATTTAATCTATCTGATACCTTCTAGTATCTCCAGGATTCTTCCATGTATACAACCTTTTTTTTTATCATTCTTGAACCAAGTGTTAGCTATGATTAAGTTATGCTCTGTGCAAAATTCTACCAGACGGCTTCCTCTTTCATTTCTTACCCCCAATCCATATTCACCTATGTTTCTTTCTCTCCCGTTTCCTACTCTCGAATTTCAGTCACCCATGACTATTAAACTTTCGTCTCCCTTCAGTACATCATTTTCATCATCATCTGCAGAGCTAGTTGGCATATAAACTTGTACTACTGTAGTAGGCATGGGCTTCGTGTCTATCTTGACCACAATAATGCGTTCACTCTGCTGTTTGTAGTAGCTTACCCTCACTCTTATTTTTTTATTCATTATCAAACCTACTCCTGCATTACCCCTATTGGATTTTGTATTTATATTAAAAAATATGAGAAACATCTGTGACCTTAAGTTTCTGGATTTTGCATTCTTTGAGTAGGTTAGTAAACTTTGGGGACCAGAGAGGACAGTCTTTCCCGCTGTTGACCCAGACAGGTGGTAGCACATACGATGAATTTTTGTGTGCAGTGGCCATGCACAGTCTTCACAAATCAGGTTGTATGTATACCAGGAAGACATATAGCCATTAAAATACCAAATCAAGGGTGGGAAATACAGGTTCACTTCACAACGGCACCACATGATTTTCACCTTTCATGGCAGTGATTACCTTGTATGGAGGTCCGGTCCACAACATACTGTCAGCCTGTAGCGTAGGTCTCTGTGAAAAATTAATCCCTGTACCATGTTGAGGTTCTTAGGGGCTGTGATGATAGAAAGTACCTCACCAAGTTGTTTACAAGAGTGTTACATCGCAGACAGATAGTATTTCACATTTTAATTAAGATTGAACCACTTCACAAATTGCTAAGGGAATGGACTTGATCAGGTACGTTTCTAATATTTTCCACAAAAAACACTGCTTTGTTGAGAGACTGCTTGGTTGCAAACTAGGAAGTGAGGGATATTACTGTCCACAAGTCGCATGGTTTCTTTTTCCTTTCCCTCTGCGTCGTAAAGGGCCTATCACTCTATGTGTACTCTTGACACCCCCCCCCCCCCCCCCCCTGCTCCCACTTAGGCTGACTATCACGCAGAATTGTGTGCAAACTTCACTGCACCATCTGTCAAAAGTTTTGAAAAAAGTTGAGGTGAAACCCAGATGTAGGGACCGAACATAAATTAACAAATATATGTGAGGTAAAATAAAGGAACAATGTGGGACAAGCCAGAATCAAGATCCAACAAGCGAGTGAGACTGTCTGCATGGAATCTGTCCCACAGAATACGTGAAAGAAAAGATATAGTCAGAAATTAAAATTGCAACACAGAAAAGGAAGTAGTAATGGCTTGGGCACCATGCTTGCCATGCATGTACTCACAAATGAGATGTGGGCCCTCTGGAGGATACATATGAGGTCTGTTCAAAAAGTTCCGAAACTTTGTAGTACACCGCTCCCAATGCTATTTCCACTTCTGGAAGCAGTCTTCGTATGCCTCTTGCTGGATTGCGCGAAGTCCCGTAATCGAATTTTTATTTATCTTGTCTATTGTTGAAAATCTTTGTCCTTTCATCATTGTTTTCAGCTTTGAAAATAAACAAAAACGTCCACAGGGGCCATGTCTGGAGAGTATGGAGAATGAGGCAGCACAATGATTTCGTTTTTTTTTTTTTTTTTTGCAATAGTCATGCACCAACAGGGATGAATGTGTGAGTACATTATCGTGATGCAAGAGCCAGGAATTGCCTCGCCACATTTCACCGAGGCATTGCAACATGTCCTGATAGTGCTAGTGATTAACAGTTTGCCCCTATGTCATGAACTCATGATGAACTAATCCTTCAAAATCAAAGAAAACAATCATTGTGGCTTTGACATTTGACCTGACCTGATGAGCTTTTTTTGGTCTTAGAGAACCTGTCCCAATCGATTGTGAAGATTGAACCTTGGTCTCAACATCAAACCGTAGATCCACATCTCATCACGAGTTATTATTCTCTTAAAGAACACCTTGTTCTCATCCGTGTGGTCCAAAAGCTTTTCACAGATTGCAGGGTGAAGGTCTTTCTGATCTTCACTCGTGAGCCATGGAGCAAACTTGGTGGCAACATGATACATCCCAAATTGTGTGTCAGGATTTCATGACATGATCCAACTGAAATGTTACATTCTTCTGCAATGTATCATACAGCCAGTCTCCAAAAGGCACGCACAATTTCATTCACATTCGTGACATGAGCATCATCGGCAGACGAGGAAGGGCATCCTAAACAAGGGTCATCTTTAACTTCTGTTTCATCACCACACGCTTCCTACATTATTTGGTGTGTGTCTGTATTTCGAGATTTGCAAACTGTACGACGCAATGTTCTACTCAATATAGCACTGAACAATAACTAACAGACATACAACAATGGAACTTCTGGCTCTTACACATTAAACAAAGGCATATGCAGAGATGGCAACTGCATTTCACTCCAACACACCATTGGTGCCAAATTACCAATGTTCCAGAATTATTTGAACAGACCTCGTATATGGAAACCAAGTATTCTCAATGATAGTCTCAATAGTGTTTTCGAAGCAATCTGGAAGTTTAAACAATCTAAAATGGTACATGAGTTGTGGCAGGTCTTGAGCATGACAAACATCCACAGCAGATTTTGCATACAGTCATATGGTTTTGGCCACATCATTCAAACAGTTGCTAAAAATTTAAGCCTGCTGAGTAAGACTAAAGTAAATGCTTATGAACAGATTATAAGCCACTATTGCAGAAGGCACACCACTGGCATGGCCTCATCTTCAGCCATCTGTTACCCTCACGATGAACACATTTGTAACTGCCATAGCAGCTGTGTTAAGCAATTTGTCAACTAACAAAGCCAACTTTTGGTAATTTTCACTCAAAAGTGATCGTTCCGGCAAATGAACTGATGTGGACGCAAGTATAAGGTATATGTAGCCATGCCTCCAAGAAAAACTTCTGTACGTGCTCAAATGTGAGACATTTTTGAATCATTTATCACTCACTTTTGACCTTCATGAGAGACTGGACGAAGCAATGGTATGTCAGCGGGACAGTTAAACTGTATTGTGCAGTTCACAACAGACGTCGAGCATGTAGAATGTGCTAGCAGACAGAAACTACTGTACCAATGTCATCACGAAGTAACTTGATATTGGAGCTCTCACTCTTGCATAGTGTTGGGACGATGAACTGAATGTGTTCCTTAAGGAACCATGAGGCTCACTGCACAGGCATCTCCTGAGGCCACATTTCAATATTATGTTTTACTGGAGTGTTTCAGTCGTGCAAGCATCCCTTTTTGTGACAGCAGTTTTTCAGCGGCATGTTATCTCACTGCTCCACACTTAGTTACATCAAGACATAAGTCACTAAGCTGGCAGTCTGCACCCAGAATACAAAAAATTCTGCAACAACTTTGTGCATAAGTGTGGTGCATGCAAACACAACAAGATGACAGTCTGCTGCAATCCCATTTGGTACTTTCACTTCTCTACATGAAAAAGTGATTTAAGCATGTCCATATTGACATAAGGAGCTCAATACTGTCACATTAAGAGGACTGATACTGAAGGTAAAATCTTCTAGATGATTAGGCCCCACACATCATATTCCCCACAAACTTTAGAATTCTATGTTTTGCCAAAATACACAATACTGAAGTTTGAGCAGGAAAATGATTTGGCCTAATCTACCAAAAGATTTTACCCTCAATAACAATTACCACAAAAGATTGCAGATTGAGATATACGAGTATATACTGCATCAGAGTTTCGCATGTTGGACCAAAGTCTTCCCCATATAAGATGCAACAGCTGTCACTGTTACAAAAATTTCTTTCACATGTGGTTGGACAATTCCAGCAATTCAATTTGCATTAAAATGAACCAGAGCAAGGAACTAAAATTATATCTACTTAAAGCATTTGCCATTCTACTTAGTATAAATCATATACAGACACCTAGCTACCACTGAGCAGCATAAATATTATTACAGTAGAGCGGTTATTTCATAGATCATTCACCTTAATAATTTGATAGTAAGTTGCAACTTAAAAGCCACTATGTAGCATTCCAAAAAATTCACACTTACAAAATCAGTTTGTCAATGAAGGCTGCAGCCCATTGTTCATACATAAAATTAATGTAAGTTACAAACTAATTACTAAATTACTCACTTAGGTATAAAAATAATCAGGATTACTTACCATACTCCAAGCTGAACATCCTCTGTTGTCTTAACATAAAAATTTCTGGTCCCATCAAGACCATACTTCTTTGGCACATTGAAGTCAGGATTCCTTGGCCACCTCACTGAAAATAAAAATAATGAAGTATTCTGTGGATATCAGGTCTCTTACCATTCCCTACTAAATGGAAGAAACTATCTGTTACTACTATTTTTGCTTTTTCTTTTCTATTGTCACTGATTAGAATCCTCTGACCAATATCACAATTTAATGTTCCAATGACATCGAGATGAAACACCAACTCAGTTGAAGGTGGTTTCTTCTCACTGAGATGGAACACCACCTCAAAGAGTGAAGTAACAAGCTGTTGTCTGTTGAATGAATAGTTCACCTAAGCAGAATTAGAGAATCATAAAATACGTAAATTAGGGCGACCAGAGACGGATTTGAGCCCCGTACATCTCTGATTTACAACCACTGCCATAACGATATGTCACATCCATTGGTCTCTGCTGCTTTCACTTTTCCCTAGCATTATAAGTTTAACAATGACAAAGATGTTACCCAAATATTTAAAATTTTCTGTTATATACACAAACAAGCTAAATATGACATACGCCTTCTATGTCTTTAAAAAAATTGAGATTTACAAAACAATCTACTCACTTAACATGAAGGACATATTCGACTTATGAGACCTTTGCAACATATCCAAATAATGCTCCCGAAATAGAGGGCACACCTTGTTTCATTGAATAACTTTACTCTCACATTGTCTTCAGTGAATGGTGTGAATGGTGATATAGTTACAACTATCTTTTCACAACTGATTGTTGGATCAGTAACACTGCTTGACTGCAACATGTACCTATGAAGTATGGATCCATACAGTAGTAAACTCTCTCCACAACTTACTGTCACAACCTATATAAATCATTTCCTCTCAACAGAGGATACTAGACATCCCTTGAATTTAAAGGAGTGACAATGTTTAACAAATAGAAAACCATCCACTTCTTCCGGCACATAATTGTTACACACATTTAATTAACATCCCCAAACTATGACCACAAATAGAATAGGAGAAATTTGATACTGAGATATGATGATAAATAGCCTCGTCCATTCTCTCAGAATTAATTTAAATTTTTCATGTATTTGTACTATGGCAGAAAATTTAATAAAATCCTCTCGTATACAAAGAGACATGATTTTTCATACAAATAGTCACACAGAGCAGAAAAACGAAACTGGCATTCTACAGGTTCGATTGTGAAATGTTACATACCTTAATCACATAGGTAGGTCAGAAAATTTAAAAAGGGAAATGGATAGATTGAAATTAGATAGAGTGGGGAGATAGTGAAGTTCAGTGGCAGGAGGAACAGGATTTCCAGTCAGATGCGCACAGCGATATAAATAAAAAAAAATCAAATAGTCATAATTAATCAGTCTAATAATTTATAAGAAAATAGGAATGGAGGTAAGCTAGTACAAACAGCATAGTGAATGCATTATCACAGTCAAGATGCACACAAAGCCTACACGCACGACAGTAGAAGTTTGTTTGCCAACTAAACCAAAGATGAACATATCGGAAGAATGTATGATTTTTTTTATTATTTATTTATTTATTTATTTATTGTTCCGTGGGACCAAATTAAGGAGAAGTCTCCATGGTCATGGAACGAGTCAATACATGAAATTATAACACGATATTAGAAACAGATAAAATGAAATATATATATATATATAAAAAAAAAAATATTCAGGTGACAAGTCTTAAGTTTAAATGAAGAAAATCAACAATGTAACACTGGAATTTGCTTAATTTTTTAGCTCTTCCAGGAGCTCCTCGACAGAATAGAAGGAGTGAGCCATGAGGAAACTCTTCAGTTTAGACTTAAAAGAGTTTAGGCTACTGCTAAGATTTTTGAGTTCTTGTGGTAGCGTATTGAAAATGGATGCAGCAGAATACTGCACTCCTTTCTGCACAAGAGTCAAGAAAGTGTATTCTACATGCAGATTTGATTTCTGCCTAGTATTAACTGAGTGAAATCTGCTAACTCTTGGGAATAGGCTAATATTGCTAACAACAAACAACATTAAAGAAAATATATACTGTGAGGGTAATGTCAGAATTCCCAGATTTTTGAATAGGGGTCGACAAGAGGTTCTCGAACTTACACCACATATAGCTCGAACAGCCCATTTTTGAACCAAAAATACCCTTTTTGAATCAGAAGAATTACCCCAAAAAATAATACCATACGACATAAGCATATGAAAATATGCGAAGTAGACTACTTTTCGTGTTGAAGTGTCACTTATTTCAGATACTGTTCTAATGGTAAATAAAGCAGCATTTAGCTTCTGAACAAGATCCTGGACATGGGCTTTCCACAGCAGCTTACTATCTATCTGAACGCTTAGGAATTTGAAGTGTTCCGTCTCGCTTATAATATGCCCATTCTGTCTGACCAAAATATCGGTTCTTGTTGAATTGTGAGCTAGAAACTGTAAAAACTGAGTCTTACTGTGATTTAGCATCAAATTATTTTCCACAAGCCACGAACTTATTTCATGAACTACATTATTTGTTACTGTTTCAATATTACACACAAGATCCTTCACTATCAAGCTGGTGTCATCAGCAAACAGCAATATTTTTGAATCACCTGTAATACTAGAAGGCATATCATTTATATAAATAAGAAACAGCAGTGGCCCCAGCACCGACCCTTGGGGAACGCCCCACTTAACAGTGCCCCATTGGGACTGAACATCACTACCACTCTCAATATTGCGGAGAATTACCCTCTGCTTTCTGCTCTTAAAGTAAGAGGCGAACCAATTGTAAGCTACTCCCCTTACTCCATAATGGTCCAACTTCTGCAGTAATATTTTGTGGTCAACACAGTCAAAAGCCTTCGTTAAATCAAAGAAAACACCTAGCGTTCGCAACCTTTTATTTAATCCGTCCAAAACCTCACAGAGAAAAGAGAATATAGCATTTTCAGTTGTTAAACCATTTCTAAAACCAAACTGAACATTTGACAGCAAATTATGTGAATTTAAATGCTCCAGTGACCTTGTATATACAACCTTCTCGATAACTTTAGCAAACACCGACGGAACAGAAATAGGTCTAAAGTTGTCAACATTATCAATGTCCCCCTTTTTATAAATTGGCTTCACTACCGAGTACTTTAATCGGTCAGGAAACCAACCACTCCTAAAGGAAAAGTTACAGACATGGCTGAGAACTGGGCTAACATACATAGAGCAATACTTCAGGATTCTGCTAGATACCCCGTCATATCCATGAGAGTTCTTGGTCTTTAGTGATTTAATTATTAACTCAATCTCCCTCTTGTCAGTATCATGGAGGAGCATTTCAGGTAACAGTCTCGGAACACTTTTTTCTAAGAGCGCTATATGATTCCCTGTTGGGACTAGGTTTCTATTTAGTTCACCTGCTATATTCAGAAAGTGATTATTAAATACTGTACATATATGCGACTTATCAGTAACAAGGACATTCCCACTACGCACTGATTCTATATCCTCGACCTGTCTCTGCAGACCAGCAACTTCGTTTACGACTGACCATATGGCTTTAATTTTATCCTGAGACTTAGCTATTCTATCTGCATACCACATACTTTTTGCCTTCCTAATAACATTTTTAAGCACCTTACAATACTGTTTGTAAAGGGCTGCTGCATTTAGATTTTGACTGTTTCTAACGTTTTGATATAATTGCCACTTTGTTCTACAAGATATTCTTATCCCTCTAGTCAGCCACCCAGGCTGCCTGTTTGTGCTAGTACCCTGTTTTAAACGTTCTAACGGAAAGCAACTTTCAAAGAGCATGAGAAAAGTCTTGTGAAAAGCATTATATTTATCGTCTACTGTATCAGCGCTATAAACATCTTGCCACTCTTGTTCCTTTATAAGGTTTACAAAGGTCTCTACAGCAACTGGATCAGCTTTCCTGAACAGCTGATGACTATATTTAACACGTGTTGCAGCATAAAAATCTCTTAAAGTTAAAAATTGCGCATCATGATCTGAAAGGCCATTCACCTTTTTGCTAACAGAATGCCCTTCTAGTAATGAGGAATGAACAAAAATGTTGTCTATGGTTGTTCTGAGATAAAAGAAATTATTCAGGTACTTCAGGGAGCGGAAAATTTGTGGTGGGTGACTGAAGTTCGCTAGTACAAAGAGGAAGAGAAGGAAAACTATAGTAGGAGTATATGAACTGGGGGCCAGGAATGAAAGAGGAAGCTGTCTGCTACAATTTTGCGCAAAACATAATTTAATCATCACTAGCACTTGGCATAGGAATCATGAAGGAAGTACCTGGAGTACCTGAAAGATTTCAGACTGATTGTATACAGGTAATACACAAATTTCAGAACCAGATTTTAACGCACAAGACATTTCCAGGGGCAGATGTGGACTCTGATCACATTTTATTTGTTTTGAACACTAGATTAAAATTGAATAATTGCAAAAAGGTAGGACATTAAGGAGGAAGAATCTGATTAACTTGAAAGAACCAGATAGGAATATCAACAATGTAAGAAAAGACAGATTGCTACTTACCATAAAGAAGACACATTAAGTTACAGACAGTCCTTATGGAAGTGTGTCAATTGTGCGTGTGTGCTACTTAACATGTCTTCTTTATGGTAAGTAGCATTCTGTCTTTTCCTACATTGTTGAAAGACTAGAGGTTGTTGAGAGTTTCAGAGGGAGCAGGAATACAGTACAAGTCAAACGGGTAGCTTTGAGAGACAAAATAGTGATAACAGCAGAGGATCAAATACGTGAAAAGTTAAGGTTTAACAGAAATCCTTTAATGTCACAGGAGCTACTGAATTTAACTGATAAAGGAGAATATATAAAAATGCAACAAATGAAACAGGCAAAAGGGAACACAAACATCTAAAAACTGACAGGAAGTGCAGACTGTGGAGTGGACAAATGTACGGATTTAGAAGCATATTCCACTACTGCAGGAAAATTGAAGAGGCCCTTGGAGAAAAGAGGAGGCGGCTTATGAATATCAAGAGCTCAGACAGAAAGCAGTGACGGGAAAGCTGGAAGGTGTACGGAATATATAGAGGGACTATAAAAGGAAAATGAACTTCCTTGCAATATTACAGAAAGGCAAGAGGACATAGATGAAGATGAGATGGGAGATACAATACTGCGAAAAGAATTTGTTGGAGCACTGAAAGACCGAAGATGAAACGAAGCCCCTGCAGCAGACAACATTCCCTCCAGGGAGAGCCAGCCATGAACAAACTATTCCATCTGGTGTGCAAGATGTATGAGACAGGGGAAATACTGTCAGAATTCATAAATAATTTTAAAAAAAGGTGTTGACAGATGTGAATATTACCAAACTACCAATTTAATAAGTCATGGTTGCAAAATACTGACAAATTATTTGTAAAAGAACGGTAAAACTGGTAGAAGCCTACCTCTGAGTAGATCAACTTGGGCTCCAGAAAAATGTAGGAGTGTATGAGGCAATACTGACTCTATGATAGGTTAAGAAAAGGTAAACTTACATTTACAGAATTTGTAGACTTACATAAGGCTTTCAACAGTGTTGACTGGAATATTCTACTTGAAATTCTTAAGACAGCAGGAATAAATTACAGAGAGCAAAATATTATTTACAACAAACCATACAGTATCTAAAAGAGTTGAAGGGCATGAAAGGGAAGCAATGGTTGAGAGGGGAGTGAGACAGGTTTGTAGCCTATCCCTGATGTTATTCAATCTGGAGAGTAAGAAGTAAAGAAAACCAAAGAAAAATTTGGAAAAAACTAAGTTTGGGGAGAAGGAATAAAAACTGTTTGCTGATGATGTAATTCTGTCAGACACTATAAAGGACACGTAAGAGCAGTTGACCGGAATGGACAATATCGTGAAAGGAGGCTAAAAAAACTAACAAGTACAGAAGTAAAACACGAGTAGTGGAATGAAGTCAAATTAAATCAAGTGATGCTGAAGCAATCAGATTCAGAAATGTGACACTGAAAGTAGTAAATGAGTTTTGCCACTTGGGCATTAAAATAATGGACAATGGCTGAAATACTGAAGATATAAAATTTAAAACAGTAATAGAAGTGTTTCTGAAGATGAAAAATTTGTTAATATCAGATATAAATTTAAGTGTTAAAAAGCCCTTTCTGAAGGTATCTGTCTGATGTGTAGCCTGGTATGGAACTGAAACAGTGGCAATAAGCAGTATATACCAGGAGAGAGTATTAGCTTTTGAAATCTGGCACTACAGAGGAATGCTGAAGATTAAATGGGTACACTGTGGAACTAATGAGAAGGTGTTGAGCAGAATTGGTGAAGAAGAAATTTGTGGCACAATTTGACTAAACAAGTATGGGATCAGTTTGTACGAAAAAGAGTGAAACACCAAAGAATCTTTATGTTTGGGGACTGCAAAGGAATACCAAGAGATGAATACAGTTAGCAGGTTTAAATGGATGTAGGTTGCAGTAGTTATTATGAGATGAAGAGGGTTGCACAGGATAGCTTAGCAAGGAAGCTGAATGCAACGTCTTCAGAATGAAAACTGTAATGCCAAAGTAACATATCTTCAGTGGTAAATAATATGAGGGGGTGGGGGGGGGGGGGGGAAATCACAAATTTTGAATACAGCAGTTAATATTTGATTATTGTACTCTTTTGAATGATAGGATCTGCAATGTCAATGAAAACGAGCTAATAAGTAATATACATAGGTAAACAGGTTAGCACACACAGAAGATAATAAGCAAAACATGCGAAAGACTACAAGCAGATCATCAAACAAACATACCTAAAAGTCACAAGATACCTTTTACAGACTTAACTCAGATGTATCTCCAATTCTTTTATGTGACTGTTTGACCGCCTCAATTCCTCCTATTTCTCTAAAGATGTATTGGCTATCTACAACAATATTATGAAAAATCTCAGACTGCTTCTCACCAAAAGGAGGTGATGTTGAGTCACCAACAGACTATGAAAAGACTGTTAAACATTTAAGCTTTCAGATGAAACAGACCTCCTTCAGAAATAGAGAACACCCTCCGCTAACCGCACACTCCCACCCACCCACACACACGCACATGTACGCACGCACGCACGCGCGCGCGCACACGCACACGCGCACACACACACACACACACACACACACACACACACACACGCGCGCGCGCGATCCCCGGCCATTGTGGCCCGACTGACTTAAGATGAACATATGTAAAATAAATCCGTAACTTTTTCTAACAACTACAATTTTTCATTTTGTGATAAGAGAGAAAATCTTGCTGCCATCTGCAGTGCACCCCAGTGCTGCCAATTTCACTTAGTACATAATGTTTACAACCCATACCAAAAAATGAAATGTCAACTTCCATAGGGAATATGGTATAAAAACTGCTTCATCCTTACCTCTAACCATATCACAATTTATCACAAGCTAAGTCACAACAGCAGGCTTTATTTATGGAAAACATTTATATGGGAATGTATGAAGATGATACTATTAAAATATGTTTAGTTTTTAAAATCATCATTTGGCATCAATTTCTTACAAATAACTATTAAAGGAAGTATATTGTTATATGGTTTATTCTTGTTTAAACAATGAACTGGAGTGGCTGCTCCTACCTGTTAATGTATACCTTGACTGGTTCCACACCCCTTACAGCCCTCCTTTGCGTTGGGATTTACTAAACATGATGTGGGAATCAATGAGAAATTAATTTATGATGAAAGATGCTAACAATATAATGCAACAGTGAGGACTTTAAGTCTACTGGGAAACACATACAAGCAATGAAAATGGTATGAGGAATGGGGGAAGAAAGCTGGAAATCAAAGTTGCACTGCAGACTACTCTGGCATCAAATTTTGAGATATTTTTTACGTATAGATATATAGGGTGAGTCAAATAAGACTTAACACCATTTTTATTCCATGTGCAGTTCCAGATATTGACATGAGGCTTTCAGCAAATGATAGTACATTGAGGGGCACACACTTCTATTATTTGACAACGGGTCTTAACTCTTGTATCGATCGAGATATTGAAGAAGTATGAAAGATTCACACATATTTTTAATGGTCTCTGAGAGCACTTGAAAAGAAGAGTACAGTGATGTAATGCTTGTAATTATGAGGATGAAACTTTTTGCAACAGAATCCCAGAAATGTTTGAAAATTGAAAGGAAATTTGGCCGAAATTGGCTCTTGTGTTGTAATTACACTCGTGCCAAGTTACACTGTTGTATATGGAGCCATTTGACTGTATTTCTCTCCACTGCTTCAACTTTCCTTGCATGCAGTCATGCAAAACAATGAGCGGGGGTTAGACACGCTACTTTTATATGACAAATGTCAAAGAAACGCTGCTGAAGTGATATAGCATTGTAGGGATGTCTTTCCTTATTGTCACTGTCCATTGCGCCAGTAGGTTCTGTCAAATATTTTGATTTCGTTTTTCAAAAAATGATGGAGTCATGAGGTTGTGTTCTAATAGCAATTCCCAATTATGTTCACGAGATATGGCAATTACATTGTTTTGCTTTGTAAACAGCTACTTGAATTTTGTGATATTTTGATGTTTCATGTAAAATTCACAGCAAACTCTCTTCTTTCAAGAAGTGCCTTCTTATTATTTCTATTTGTACTTTTGCTGCAAGGATAAGAATATACTACAAAATTTTTAAACATTTTTCTGACACTTGTAAATGCTTTTTAATTAGCAATACTCATTTACAGCAGAGTGTCTTTTTATTAATACGTTACAACTTGTGACTTTCCTTGTCTGTCTTTTGCCAGCCTCAGATAGTTTCTTCCGCACGCAAAATATGAAAATTCATAACCATGGCTAGTGAAAGGAAGACAAGACTGGCAACTTCCTCTTATACAAATAACTTCATTGGAACTGATCGAGAAATGCTTCCTTCTGAAATCCCATCTCTACATTATGTACTATTCTATGATACGGGCTTCTTTTCGGAGAACAGAGTGGAGGGAATGTCAGAAATTAACCAGCAGCCACTCTTGCAAAGGATATTGATCCAAAAGTGCTAAAAAAGTGGGGACTACCGAAGAGTTGTTTTGTGCTGCCAATATTAAATTCCAGGGTTACAGTCCTCACGGACTGAAAACTGGGAAAAGGTCAAAAACATATCACTTGGCAGAGGAAAGTAGCAACATTGGACAAACTCTTTGATGTCCTCAATTTCAAGTGTGAGATTAAGCTATGTTCAGAATATGAGGGTCTATGTCCAGATGGTGCTGGCTGTAACCAAGAGGTACACATCTGCTTCTGTTCTAAGGATATGAAGATCCCTGTCCAAGAAATAGTATTTATTGAAGGTCAAAGAGAGAAGGTTAGATCTCCTGGATAGCATGGAATTTATTATCAGATCTACCTGAGCACAAAAGAGAAATTAAAAAGCAGCTATCTGAACATAGAAGGCAAATTAAAAAGCAGAAGAGGCAAGAAGAGGAATTAAGAAAAATTTCTGAATACAAGCAGATAACACAAGGAAGAGTTAATATTACAACCAAATTAAATTCATGCTCGGGAGAAGATGATGATGAGACAACTGATGTTAAAGATGAGGATTCTGAAGATCTTTTGCAGATACTATGTGGCATTTCTGATGTACCTTCTCCTTCAAGTACAAGCTATTATATTATACTATATTATATTATATTATATTACAATTGTAGAATGCTGCATTGTGAAGTATTGGTTATGGTGTTTGTCTAGGTGCTACAGCTGCAATCACAACAGCTTCATCTTTGGTTGCTGGACTAATTACTGAAGGAGACTTGTTATTGATCACAATAAATTGAAAAAGGGCTGAGGAAAATGTCGTGAAATTGCTCGAGGAAGAATTTCATGCTCGATGCAGGACAGGCAAGACTGAATGTATCTTCTTTCATGTATGCCAAGATTCCACTAAAGTTCTGTTACAAGAAGATAACTCATGTCATCAATTTCTAAGTAGTGTGCAAGGTGAGCATTACACTATTTGCAGTGAACCAGGGAATTATAACACTGGCAGGAAAGAAGGAATTATGTACTGGGTTGAGACAAAGCTGACTCGTAAACTCATCTGGTTGGTTTGGACCCTTCATACTAATGAGCTACCTTTGCACACATTTAATAAACAGTTGGATGGGAAAACGTAGTGTAACAAGTGGAGTGATAAGACTGGTAACATCCTTGACAGTGCAGCAGAACTTGAAAACAATGCTTCATTTGTCAGGATATCCTTTCTAGAGCCTTTTGTTCAGTGAGTGACACTGTTGTATTATATCTCTCTACAGATCTGACTCATAGTTACTAGATAACTCAGACTCTAAGGACTTGTGCACTTCCAACTGGTCTGGCATTATTAGAAATTTGTCTGATAAGCCACTCTCGGTGGTTAAAAACTGCGTAAACAATTTGTCACATATGGGTTTCAAAACATGGCCTTAAAGGCAGCAATTTGAAGATGTTACAACTGCTTGTGGAATACAATGTTGGAATTTACGATTCATGGTGGTTTACAAACGAATCTAAATTCTCTTGGGTGGAAGGACCATATCACATTCTTCATCAACTGGGGGGGGGGGGGGGGGTTCAACACCTAAATTGATACCACAGTTCAGAGCATTATCCTCACAAAACATTATATGTCACTCAGGATACTATCAATGGCAGAAAAAGAAAACCTTGTTTTGATATCTGGAACTGTTTACGAAATAACAAAGGTGTTATGTATGTTCAAATGGCATGAAGATTTGAAGTATAAAACCACAAGCTGTATATAGGACATGCCATATAAAACAAATATACATACCAAAATTAAGGAATATCATTGTCCTCTGTAAAGCATACGTGTATCTGAAGACGAATGGAACAACAATGTATATAAAAAGCAATACTGCTAGAAATATCTTCAGCGTTGTCAAGACAATTCTGAAAAAAAGAGAAAGACAAATATAACACACAAAATTTAACTTATTTAAAAAAAAAATTCAGACAAAGAAAGTTCTGATGATTCTACTATAAGTATGTATTTATTGTGCCACACTGTCCTCACTTGACTTCATGCTACATATCCAATATAACAGTATCTTTTAATGTTATTTTATCCATGCTGGATCTTGTGAACTCTGCAGCCTTTCACAAAGTATTTGCCTCATATGAAAGTCTGTGTACAGTTTTAGTTACCATGCTGCAAAGCTTGATTAATGAGTAGATCTTAATTGCACAGGCAACCATAAACACAAAAGAAGTTGCATGACTATTCTAACTTGTAAAAATGCTCTGCTACTTTGTAGCTTTTCAGATGGCGGGGTAGACAATCAAAAAAATACAATGGTGCTTACGTCATTACTAACTCTTAATGAATGCCCCAAGTATGTTTTTGGTGCAACAGTGGCCCGTAAACTGTTTATCACAGCAAACAATATGACAGCATTTCACTTCGGGTCTGTTGTTGATTATTACATGGTGTCCAGCGAAGGAGTTCCCCATTTCAAAATTAAATATTTCGAATACTAAGATCAAAAGACAAGAACAATGAATGGTACGTTTACTGTGAATGCTATAAGAATTTTATACGTAAGTTTTGAAATAGTTCCAAAAGCTGTAACACATGGCGCTGCACACTGTGCACCTCATACAGTATTAGCAGGCATAAATGAATTCATCCTCTGCATGCAGCCTTCGCAGCCACTTCAAATTTTTTCAAAACGTTCATCACTCATAGTATAGAGGTGCAACAAATGAGCAAGAAATTTGCCATCACATCCTGTAGTGTCTCACAAGGGGAAGGCCTCAGACACGGCCAACCGATTCTGGTCAAATTTGGCAGGTTGCTTGTGTACAACCCAACACAAAGGACTAAGATATTTTGGGTCAACACCCCCACAATTTTGAGAAAATCGCCCCTAAAGGTTATGACGAGCAACTAACTCAAAATTGGAGAGATCGATAGATAATTGTAAATAGAGCATTTTTTATAATCAGGTATGGGGTCCGTAAACACAAGCTTTTCCAGGAATCGAGGAAAGAGACTTTTACAACTGCCGATTCTGTACCCGCATGGTAAACACTTTTCGCCGATAGCGCAGCGGCCAAGGTAACTGGCTGGGAATAGGAAAACCTGGCTTCGAATCTCTAAGAAACCTAGCGGATGTTATTCTTTTCATTTGTATTTTTCCATATCTCAACTGATAGGGATAGGAGGGTTAATATGGTAAGTAAATCAATAAGGAATGATAATAATAAGGTAGGCAAACTAATTTCCCAAATGCCGTGAGTTAGTAAAGTATTAAACTTTTAAGCTTTGTCACACGAAAACAACTGCGAGTAAGAGTGCTGCGAATTCCTCACGAGGTATCACAGATAGCCAACCACGTGACACATGGGAAAGAATGCATGGTGGGAGAGTTATGTTGTCCCGTTTGCCTCTTCGTCATATCATAGTTGTGAACCTGGAAGAGTGAAGGTGTCCAGCACGAGCCTTATAGAAGTCAATCGGAAAGAGTTGTTTTCCGTCATTAGGCTGCTGCGAACCTCGCGGATACATGTAGTGATTTTTCCATCGCTAATGCGCCGAATGAAATACGTATTGTGAATGAATACAGTGTTCTTCCGTAAGTAACATATGATGAGTACTGTATGTACTTTGTAGTAATTAGCTCGTCTGTTTATGCCGTAGTAACTAGTTATTGTTCGTTGTTTCATTTTCTTCAGGTGCATAATCTGAATAATGGAGAATGTACACCCTACGAATTGCGCTGTAATATATAGTTGGGAGCCTGTCACAGACGACGGCAAGTGCGAAGTTACCGATGCTGTGTTTTGGTTTGTAAAAGTGTTGCAAGACAGATGCAATTATCAATGCACTACCGGAAGCAGGCAGTTCTATTTCTCGGCATTCCAGATTCATAGGAGCAGCTATCGTGGAACAATTTTTTGAGCTGACGAACGAAATGACTTTTGCTGATACTGAAGTACTATACCATGAAGACAAAACAGAAAGTGATTCAGTCGAAGATAGCCCAACTAGTGAATCGCAAAATGGTCATAACACTTTGAAAATATCCATGTCACTGAGAATATGTGCTTCACCTGTTCCCGATGAGTATTACAAACCAGTTACTAAACAATTGAACTACGGCACTATATCCCTTGAAGTAAAAGTAAAGGTGGTAACGCTAGCCAGGAATAATCCAAACTGGAATACAAACACTGCAAAAGAATGGAGCAACAACAGCCCTGAAAAGGAAGAACGACTTGAAATTGTGGGAAAGTGATATGGTTAAAGGAGGAACAAGATACAACAAATACCAGGTGATAAATAAGTGGACATACAACCGATTTGTCGAATCTCATTGTCGTAACAAGAATGTAACAGCGAGAATACTTCATGAGTGGGTTGCAGGTGCAGCACTTCAATATACGGCCAACAAGGATTTTACATTTGCTGCATCATTATCTTGGGTAAGAAATTTCAAATCGGAGTATAAAATTCGTCAACAGCACGCCACTAAATATGTCTCTCATAAGGAGGTACAAAATATAGAAGATACACAGAAAGTGGCGGCTTTTTTCAGCAAGCAAACAGTGTCACTTATGACCGGTTTTAATCATGATTACGTGATCAACACCAATCAAACAGGATGTGAGTATTGGGTGAATATTCGACGGACATTATCGTATAAGGGACAAAAACGAACTCTTCTCGCAGTTGGTAGTAAAAACAAACTATCACTGTTGTGACTCGCCGATCTTTCAAAGTGCTGTCGTGCAGTTACGCGTGTCCTCTACATGCGGTGCCGTCTGCCAGTGAAGCAGCAGCCACGCCACCTAAGCGGCCAGCCAGCCAGCGGCTGCTAGACTTGGGCTGAGTGCTGATTTGACTGTTACCGTGTACACATGTCTTACTTTGTCTACTTGCTCTGTGACTTACATGTATTGTGTCGTCTCTAAAATATGTGTGTTCAACTTGACATTATAACAACTGGCGACGAGATAGTGATTTTTCTTTTCCATCGTTGACCCACAGATTTCCATGACTACTTTAGAGCAACTATTGCAAGGTCTCATAGAACAGCAAACGCTTCTCACATCTGAGATTCATGATTTCGTCGCGGCATCCAATGCGGGGCGTCTCTCGTCGTCTATAACTCCTTTTCCTCCTTACGACGAGACGGCGGAAGACTGGTCTGATTATGAAAAACGTCTTCAACAGCACTTCTTGGCATTTCATGTAAGTCTCTGCTCCTTTCATGCATTTCTCCTCAAATGTATCAGTTGTTGTCACAATTGGCTCCTTTGAAAGATCCTGTGTCTTTGTCCTTTGCTGAAATGTGCTCACTTCTGTCTGTCTATTTTCAAAAGCAAACCCATGTGGTAGCCTCAGCCTAACCGTAAACAACCCTCTAAGAAACTGTAGCAAAACCCCCGGCAACTTCCTTCATGTCCGCGGTGTTCTACGAAATGTTCACGGGCGGATTGTCCCCAACGTTGGGCCATGTGTTACAATTGCAAAAAGAAGGGTCATGTGTTTCCCGTTTGCAAATCCAACCGCATACATGACTTTCATGACCATGACGCTGATTCTGCTTCTGTGTTGTCTGTCAATTTACTTCTTCCCTTTCAGGGAAGTTATTCCTCACTGTCCAAATCCTTGGTCGGGATGTTCGCATGCAGGTGGATACTGGTTCTGCTGCCACTATCATTAATTCTCAGACGTATCTTCAGTTGGGTTCTCCAATCCTATCACCTGACACTTAGCAATTACGGACGTACAATAAACAGAAGATTTCTCTCTTGGGACAATTTAATGCTGAGGTATCTTACAAATCTGTCGTTCGCACTGTTCCCATATTTGTGGTCGACCAGAGTAACACAGAGAATCTTTTTGGTTTCGATGCCTTTCGTGTTTTTGGGTTCTCCATAGATGACTCGGTCAACATCGTCTCTGATGCTATTCCTTATGCTCAATTGAATTCCTTGTCGACAACATTTTCGTCCCTTTTTTCTCCTGGGTTAGGCCGTGCAAACGACTTTGAAGCTCATATCACACTCAAAGCCACTGCTCGGCCTAAGTTTTTTCGGGCTTGGCCCATTCTTGTGGCCCTTCGTGATCGGGTAAAACGGGAGTTGGATTGTCTCACTACTTCTGGGGTCTTGCTTCCTGTCACTCCCAGTGAGTGATCCTCTCCTGTCGTCGTCGTTGCTACGCCCAATGGTATATTCTTCTCTGTGGTGATTTCAAAGCCACTGTAAATGCTCAATGCCTTATCGGCACTTACCCCATGCCTCGACCTGAGGAATTGTTCACTAAACTTGCTGGAGGCCAGTATTTTTCTAAAATTGACCTGTCAGAAGCTTATCATCAACTTCTTCTCGAGGCTGCTTCCCGGCAGTTTCTGGTCCTGAACACGCCTTTCGGCCTCTATCAATACCAATGATTGCCATTCAGGGTTGCCAGCGCCCCTGCTCTCTTTCAGCAATTCTTGGAACAATTATTGCTCCCTGTCCCTGGGTGTATTAATTACATGGACGACATTATTATCACTGGCTCCACCACTGAAGAACATCTTCAGAATCTCCGCACACTTTTCCATGTCTTACAGACTGCCGGTCTTAAGTGTAATCTTCAGAAATCACAATTTTTTCAGGCATCTATCACGTACTTGGGGTTCCAACTCTCTCAGGATGGTATTCATCCGCTTCAGCAAACTGTTGCTGCGATCGATGCCCTTCCTCGCCCTACATCTGTTAAGGAACTGCAGGCTTTGTTGGGGAAAACAGCATACTATCACAGGTTTTTACCGTCTTTAGCTTTGGTGGCTCAGCCGTTGCATCGCCTGTTGCATAAAAAGGTGCCCTTTCACTGGTCCGCGTCATACGATGCGGCTTTCCAAAAATTGAAGATTATGCTGAAACAGGCCCCGTGCCTGGCTACTTATCGACCTGGCTAACATCTCGTTCTTGCCACGGACAGCTCTCAATACAGGGTTGGTGCAGTCCTTGTGCACTGTTTTTCTGACGGTTCTGAACAACCCATTGCTTATGCCTCCAAAATGCTTACGGATGCACAACGAAAATATTCTCAAATTGAAAAAGAAGCTTTGGCCATTATTTATGCTCTTCATAAGTTTGGTGTTTTTCTTTATGGATACAAATTTCATCTTGTTATGGACCACAAACCACTTGTTTCCTTGTTTCATCCATCAACGTTGCTTCCCGACAAGGCTGCACACCGCCTCCAGCATTGGGCTCTTTACTTTTCTCGTTTCATTTATGAGATTCATTTCCGGCCGACGGCTCAACATGCGAATGCTGATGCACTGTCTCGCCTTCCCATGTGTCCTGATCTGGCATTCGATAGGGACGAACTTTTGTGTTTCCACCTGGATGTTGCCGAGCAGCGGGTTGTGGACGGTTTCCCCATTACCAGGGACAAGCTGGCGGCTGCTATGGGTTCTGACCCTACCCTCTCTCAGGTTTTACACTGTATTTCAAGGTTGGCCAGATTGTCCGTCCGCTAAGACTTCTGATCTTTTGTGGAACTACTACGCTTTGTGCTACCGCCTCACGGCTAGGGATGGTGTTATCCCCCCTTCCACCGAAAATGCTTTGCCGCGTGTTGTGGTACCTACGTCTTTGTGTGCGTCGGTCTTGCGCCTCCTTCACCAAGGGCACTGGGGTGTCTCTCGCACAAAATCTCTGGCGCGCCGTCATGTGTACTGGCCCGGCATTGACTCTGAAATCGCACACATTGTCACTGCCTGCGGCCCTTGTGCGTCACAGGCCGCCGCCCCGAAGTCATCTTTGTCACCGTGGCTTTCGCCTGAGAAGCCCTGGGAGCATATTCATGCTGACTTTCCTTTCACTGTCCGTTGCACGTCGCCTACCACCGCAACAACCACAAATGCTCTAGCTCGCATTTTCTCTTTGGAAGGCCTTCCCTCTACTCTTGTTACTGATAATGGTCTGCAATTTGCCTCTTCCGAATTTGCGGCACGTCACGGCCCCTCCATTCCATTCACAAACAGTGAGGCTGAACGACTGGTCCGCAAATTTAAGGCTCAGATAGGGAAACTCCTGACTTCTTCTGCTGCTGCTGATGGGCTTCTCCGATTTCTGGCTTCTTACCGTTTCACCCCCATAGGCGCCCACAGCCCGGCTGAGCTTTTACATGGCCGACAGCCCTGCACGCTACTTCATCTTCTGCGGATTTCCACCTCATGGCCACGGGTGCCTTCGCTTGGCCGGTTCACCGCCGGTGACCTTGTATGGGTACGGGGATATGGCAGGCGGCCAAACTGGAGTCCTGGCCACATCTTACGACACCATGGCCGAAGCCTGTATGAAATCCAGACAGACACGGGTGTTGCAGTGCGTCATTCGGACCAGCTTCGGCCTCGTGTGCCGGCAATGCCTGTTCCGAATGCCGCTACACCACCTTCGGCTCTACCTGACGCTCGGGATCTTGGCATCTCTCATTACTCACAACGCAGCCCTCTCACCATCATCTCGGTGCCAGCACAAGAACGGACGCCACCAGGAGACGTGCCCATGCAGGAACCGGATGACTATCATCTGTCGGAGCAACTCTACTCGCCTCCTCCTACGGACGCCGACACATCGCCCATGTCTCCTGTTATAACAACCAGTCTTGCCGCAACAGGCAGATTGGTGCGTGGGGCCCCAGCAGATTCAACCCCTATGTCTCCGTCATCTCGACCCGTTATCATCGGGGACACTTCCGTCTGTACAGGAAGCCTCCTGCTCGAGACTTTACGGCCAGTCAAACAACACCTATGGACGTTAGCAACCTACAGGCCACCTACACCAAGACCAGTGCAAAAAATTCAAAGGGGGGAAAAGTGTTGTGACTCGCTGATCTTTCAAAGTGCCGCCGCGCAGTTACGCGCATCCTCTACATGCGTCGCTGTCTGCCAGCGATGCAGCAGCTGCGCCACGTAAGCGGCCAGCCAGCCAGCGGCCGCTAGACTTGGACTGAGTGCTGATTTGACTGTTACCGTGTACACATGTCTTACTTTGCCTACTTGCTCTGTGACTTACATGTATTGCGTCATCTCTGAAATATGTGTGTTCAACTTGATGTTATAACAAACACATTCATACATGGTGCAACATCCCATCACAGCCTCTGGAAAAGTGTTGCCTAAGGTTTTCCTGTGTTTACAAGAAACGAATGTTACATCTGGTCCTTGGGTTATAGAAGGGGTCCATCATCTAACTGACTCATTGAAAAATGTTTACATTACCTGCTCCATATCCGGGAATCTGACAAATGTGATTTACAAAACATTTCTTGAGAATGTTTTAAAACCATACGTTTCCGATAACAAGTTTTGTCTAATATTGGATTCCTGGAGTGGACAAATTAATACTACAATATATGACACAATGTTTATAGATGGCGAGGGTCAGCAGACATGCACAGTAAAAGTAATACCACCAAACTGCACACCTGTGTGCCAGCCGTGTGATGTTTATTTCTATTGCCAGGTTAAAAACTTTATTTCCAGGCATCAGAATTGCAGTGTGCTTCTGGAAACCCAGCAGGAATTGCACAACCACGCGGATGCAATAACTATTCACAGCATAATTCATAACCAACCCTCAGCACCGATTTTTCGGGCAATGATATTGTATGCGTGGTACGCATCAAAATTAATTCCCAAAAAAAGACATATTTTTAAATGTAAACCAAGTTTGTTTTCCACTGACTCTTTGGAAGGAACAGTGTAGCTGTCAATAGATTGCATTCATTAGATGTTATTGGTGCCATGAGTATATTTGTTTCAAATATTTATATGACAAGTACCATCCATCTAGTTGTTCAAAGAAAAGTGAGGACACGTAACAGTGACTGGAAGAGCCACTGTAAAGTGAGTTGGAGTAACATTTTAGTTGTTTACTATCCCAAGAGGTTTAAGAAATTTATTTGCCTACCTTATTATTATCATTCCTTATTGAATTACTTACCTTATTAACCATCCTATCCGTATCAATTGAGATTTGGAAAAACACAAATAAAAAGAAGAACATGCACTAGGTTTCTTCGAGATTTGAACCCCGGTGCTCCGATTTCCAGCCAGTTACCTTGGCCATGGTGCTGTCGACGAAAAGTGTTTACCATGCGGGTACAGAAGTGACAGCTGTAAAAGTTTCTTTCCTCGATTTCTGGAAAAGTATGCATTTTCAGACCCCATACCTGATGATGAAAAATGCTCTATTTACAATTATCTATCGATCCCGCCAATTTTGAGTCAATTGCTGGTCATAAATTTTAGGGGTGATTTTCTCAAAAACGTGGAGGTGTTGACCAAAATATCTTAGATTCCTTCTTTTTAGGTTGTACACAAGTGACCTGCCAAATTTGAGCCGAAACGGTTGGTCATGTCTGAGGCCTTCCCCTTGTTAGTGAAAATGGACTCAGATGCCACACAAATCGCCAATTCAAGCTCGTCCAATGTAGGTGAATGGTTCCAGTAGACTGGTGTCTTTCAATGTGCTCCACAAAAAGTATTCACACGGGGTCAGATCGGGTGAATATGGAGGTCAGCCCATCCTTGTACCAGTAAATTTCCAATAATCCAATGCAATGACTATTCCCAAAGTATTCATCAAGGAGGCAAAATACCTGTTTGATGCAATCTGGTTTGACCTCATCTTGCATAAACCAATCAATGCCCAGTTGGTCCTTCAACACTATCTATGTGGTGACAAATTGTACCAAAACTAAAATGTAATATACATTAGTGATCATTTGTCACGTGAAAAAAAGGGGCCAACAATGCCTCTGCAGCATACCACAGTCTTAACAGTGACTTGCAGAGAACACAGTGGTTTCGTTTCACACAAATGGGGATTTCCGAAACCCCAAAATTGCCAGTTTTGTTTACTCGCAACTCCATTCAGGTGGAAGTGTGCTTCATCTGTGAACCAGATACAGCCGACATCAAAGCCTTCATTATCAATCATTGTGAGAATCTCGTTTGCAAAGCCAGCCCTCTATCACACAGCTTATACAGATTGGACCTGGTGGCTTTGGATTTTGAAGAGAAACATGTGCCAGCTCCATCCCAGTATTTTCTATGTGGTGGAATGCTTCAAATAGTCTATGCTGCAATTCTTCAGATGGATTTCCCTGAATTTTGTTGACTACTGAAATTGCAGAAACTGTAATAATGTTTTCTGGAGTAACTACAGTTTTTTCTGGGGCCAACTTTCTCAGCCAGATTATTAGCAACACCATCTGTTGATTGAAATTTGACAAAGAGCTGGCGAATGGTTTTCACCCTGGGTGACTTTTGGAACATTAAATGATGTCTGAATACTGCACCTTGTTGCCTTAGGACTTTGTTCTAACTTGTGGTATTCCAGTACCAAAAACACATTGTTCAATTGAACACATGATTTCAACCTCTTCCTGCACTACACTAACCTCCTTTCATGTTTCAATGGTGGAACTGACTGCTCCCAGCTGTGGCACACTTATTTATAGGCACTATACATTGTGATTACAGTGTCATATGTAAGCAGCTTTTCAAAAGTATTTCAAAACTTCTGTATAAAATTCTTACAGCTTTCACAATAAATAGTACATTTGTTGCAGTTGTCTGTCTATCTTAGTTATTGAGACATTTAATTTTGAAATCAAAGACTCCTTCACTGGACACCTTATATGTCAACAGATGTTGAAATAATGATGATCACACCAGATGACAAGGTAAGACCATCAGAGGCCTCAGACAGCGATCATTAGGATGTTAGTAATGAACATCAGAGAAGTGAAGGAGAGAAAATGAGCAGTAAACCAAGATTGGTAAATAAGAGTATGGCCACTAAAAGAAGCAGAAATGAAGAAACACAATCACATGAAAATATAATTAAAATCCCACTGGGTGAGCTACAAAATGCCAAAAAAGAATGGAGAAGATTTCAGATCACACTGGTAGAAGTGACAGACAAAGTGTGTGGAAGATCCAGTCATAGAAGGAGATACAATGAGCACCTTGGCAGAATTCTGAAGTTAAAGGATTAGGTTTGAGGAATAGGAAGAAGGCATTTGGAGTATAGTTTCCACAAAGGACATCAGAAGCAAGCAGAGAATATAAAGCAGAAAAGAGGGAGGTACAAAAAGTTGTCATAAAGGAAAAGAGAAAGTGGATGAAAAAATATACATGTGGAACCTGATAGTAAAGGAAATAAGCAATTACTGTATGTTAGAATAAAGGAATTGGAGAAGAGGGATGGCAGAGAATGTAAAAATGGTTGAGGAAGATGGGAATGAGGGAGGAAAGGAGGAAGACCTAAAAGAACTGTGGAGACCATATTTTGATGATTTGCTGAAACCAAATGGAACAGAGGAGGCAAATTGTAAAGCATTATGACAGCTGTTTGGAAGGAAACAAAAACTCATGAAAACTTGAAGAAGGCAACAATTATATGAATAACTGTATCCGTTTTCAAGAAAGGAAGTTGAAAGGACAGAGAAACCTGAAGGGGCATTACCCTGATGTGCCAATGTGCAAAATTTATGAGACGATTCTGGAGAGATCAAGCCCAAAAATAGTGTAAAAACAGCTGAGAGGAGAGAAGTATAGCTTCTGTGATGACGATCCACAAAGGTCTCATATTTGCAGTCAGACAGCTGCACGAACACAACTATGAGTTGAGAAACATCTACTAATGGTCTTCCTGGATTAAGAGAAAGCTTAGAACACTGTATCCAGTAACAAAGTCTGGGAGGCACTAAGATGGAAATTTGTAGAGAAGCAGACTGTACTGAGAACAAAAGAAATGTACCATGGAAGTGTAAGTTGTTTGAGAGTGGGAGGAAGAGAACAGAAAAGTTGTCTGAAACAAAAAAGTGCACTATCTCTGTACTTTCCATAGTGGTGAGGGATAACATAATGACAAGTGGCAAGAGAATACAGTACAAGTGATAGCAACGTTGTCTGCTGATGATTTGATGGTGTGGGGGAACAATGATGAAAAAGTACAAAGAAATTAGGTAACCAACACACAGCCATCACTGACACAGAGGCAGAGCTTTCATCAGAAAACACAGCACATCTCCACCCTGCCCTCCAAGAGTTCTCATTTGATATCACTGAATTTGCAAATGGTGGTTGTTTGGGGTCAGTGGAATGCATGGTACAGGGCATCTGGCTCAGAGCTGTCCATGAAGCAACCGGATTATGGCAGTTCATTGTGTCCCCATAGTGCCAAATGCTACTCAAATAGCTGACACTGATGCAGATGCAATACGATGCACCAGAGCCATACGTCGAACATGATGTCTTTCCTCTCAGTAGTGTTATGTGCCCTCCACAACTCTGTCTTCTTGCAACCATACATTCTCATGACCGCCGCTGCCAGAAATCGAGTACAGTGGCTACATTCCCGCTAAGTCTTTCTGCAATATCACTGAAGGAACATCCAGCTTCTCATAGCCCTATTACATGATCTCGTACAAATTCAGTGAGGTTCTGATAATGACATCTTTGTTGCCTTAAAGGTATTCTTGACTAACCAACTTACTACGTCCAATCTCATAGGTAACTAACGCTCACAGCACTACAAGTATGTGACTGGTGTGTAATTTGAATGCCAAGAGATCATCTTTCGGATGTAGAAACACACCTATCAACTTTCAATTATATTGCACAGCTCCTCCTTGGTGTCAAACTCACGTTTGCCAATGTACAATGAGTTTAATTTTTACGTATGTATGTCATTAGTGTTGTTTAAATGGCTGACAAGTACACACTGTTCTTCACATTCGAGTTTACTATGCCAGCAATCATATAAGAATGAGACAGATGTACAATGTATACACCCACATAGGATGATTAGTAAAATACAAGGATTTGGTAACACACAATGCAAATCACGTGAGTAATCACCTGAAAATGGCAAATCACCAAAATCAGCTGGCAGTGTGAAAAGAAATTACTGATACCATATTATAGCCAAGGTGTACAATGAAAAGAAGTGAAAAATGTAAGGGAGATAACACATGAGGAACTGGTACCAGTGAAGATTGAGAAAAGAAAGCAATGGAACTGTATGGGCATGTGAAAGAGAAAGGACGAGAAGCCGATGCTAAGGAAGATCCACAAGATGATGATGGAAGGCAAGAAACAATAAGAACAGGCAAAAGGATACACTATAACAAAGAATTAATTTTAGACAGATTACAAATATTCACCTTATGTCCAAACTCCTAATTAATTTTACCATGTAAATGGTAAATTATGGAGAAAACACTAACAATGACAATCAAAGCACAGCTTTTTGTATGCTGATCATTTTGTCCCCAACAGAAAAATAAGATGTTTTAAAGATCACAAATTATTACAAAGGAACACAATACAACAACCACACAACACGAAAAGATGAGAAATATGTGCATGTAATGTTTTTATACAAAATTAGACAAAAATTTAACTAGCATTTTTGCTGGATTCATTCACTTGACAGACAGAGACAGAGACAGAGACAGAGACAGAGACAGAGAGAGAGAGAGAGAGAGAGAGAGAGAGAGAGAGAGAAGGTGAAAACCTTGCCTTTCACAGTAAATTGCTCTACTAACTGAGTTATCCCTGGATACTCATAATTCATCCTGATTGATGGAGGGTATAAAAAGGAGCAAATCAGGGTTAGAACAGTAGTTCTGTAGAAAGTCATCAACTACATAATAAACTTCATGTGTGTGTTGAATGACAGGACAAATGACATATAATGATATTATCCAAAGAAGATTACAAAAGCAGAGTACAGAACTCTTGCTACCATTTAAGGAGGGTGTCACAGAAAAATGGGTGAACAACAGCTCAACTACCTAGCTATGAGATGCACACTACTATAAAATTGACTGTAAATGAGCAGCAAATTCTGATTCATGAATCACTGCTTTAGCATGTTAAAACTGTAACATTGTGCCAGTCACAAGCATACCCCCATCTTATTACAGGCATATCACATACTGGCTCAGCTGTAACTTGAGCACAGTTTTTATGTAGGCATGGCTACCAACCAGCTGTCCAACACAACACAGCCAAAACCACAGCTGACAACCCAAGAACAGAACACATTCCTGAGCACAACATGTGCAATTCCAGCAGCTTCTCCACAACCAGTGTTGTCCGATTCCTTCCTCTCCAATGCCAGTCTCCCTGAATTACATAAACAGGAATTGCCACTGCAACACACCCTATGACCCTGTAATCCTCCCTCTGCTCCTTAACTTTACTCATCCTACACTCACACCTTCCACTTCAGTCTTTTTCGGCTAATGCACTCCTCCATGCCAGTGTGCCCTGCACACAACTCCCCAGCTTGTCACCAGAATAAGCTTACTAGTGCCACATTCCTGTTCTATGCAGTTGCTGCCTAATCAATATATTCTACCTAAAAGAAAATTTTAAACCTTCCAGAGATGAACATCATAGAGGTAAGTTCAAAAATCTTGCTCCCTCCACTTATTCCCAATTGCAAAATTTTGTCTCTTAACTCCTCAACTATCAACTGAAGCAAATACCAAACAACGGAAAGTCCAGGATGGAATAACAATAATATTATGAAAAAGGAAGATTGTTACCCACCACACAGAGGAAGCGTCTAGTCTTAGACAGCCACAATGAGAAGACTGAGCTTTTGAACAAAAAATTATCCTTTGGATAACTGAGGGGTCACAAGACAATCTCAGCTGGAACACAAATTTTTCTGTCTTTGTTTTAACCTAACCTTCACATGTCAACTATGTGAGGATTTGTCAGAAACTATACACGATTCGGATTACACGTTTGACTGGTAAATAGAGTTTACAAAAAAAGTTTCTGACGTGTGCAAAAAGAAAAATTTCCAATCTGTCTGTCCTACCAGTTTCAACTTAAAGCTGTGAAACAAGAACTTCCAAATAAGGAAACCCTTCAAGAAGTGAGTGTTGCTCAGGAAGTAGTAATAAGATACATATGGAAGTTACTAGGAAAGACCAGAAAACTAATAAAAAACCACAGAACAAGCTACAGTGAAAGAATTAATTATGACAGTAATGAAAACAGACAGAATGTATAGACTGGTGAATGGCTCAGAGATTGACTAAGAGAGTTCTTTGTTGGTATCTATGAGATAAAAAAGAGTAGAAGATTAACAGACGGTGGGTAGGTGACTTTAGAAACCATAATGAGCAACACGTAGATAAGACCATAATTCATAGAAAATTTCAGGTGAGGAAATAACCTGGAAGTGGAGGGTAAATTGCTAATAACTGTGGCATGAACAGTCTTGGAGATACAAAATCTCCTTACCTGACTATTCTTTCAATTCTGAATTTGTCAGTAATCTGATGATGCCTAATGGTAGTATCTATTCTTCCATTTAACAACACTTTCAAAGCCTTTTTTTAGGGGTATCAGATAGCTTTCTTTAATCCACAAATCTATGAGAAAGTGCCAATTCATGCATATTATTTAATTTTGTTCATGACATGCAAAAGGTCTAGTGTGCTAAATTTGTTTTTCCCAGCTTATTTCTTTACCTCATTACTTTATTTTTAATGTGGCAGGTATTAATTCTAGACTGACAGGTCTGTAGTTTATATGTTGTCTGTCTTCTTTTTTGTAAAGGAGAATAACTACAGCATGGTTGAAATTTAAGGAAATATTTTGCACACATACTGTAAATAATTCTCTAAGTTCCTTTTGGATGACTTTTTTTCCTGACTTTAATCATTTCTCCTGAAACAGTGTCATTCTTAGTGTTTTCTTTCTTCCCACCTTGACTGGAATTAACATCTAATCTAAAAAGCTATTATTTTCATGATGACCTATCTGTATTTCTGATTCATATATTGAATTACACAAATATTTAAAGAAGCCTTCGAATGTGCAACTTACTAAATGCCTTATTTGGACACCGACTACAGTATGTTACTGTACAGAACAATATTATCATTCTTCTGCATACCAGATGTTATAACAGAACTCAGTGACACACAGAAACTGACACTATACTTTTTAAATGATTTTACTGCATAGGATTTTATAATGGTTACTACAAAGGTGACTAATACAAGAAAAATAATGTAAAGGACAATATATGTTTTTATAACATCAGAACTAAAATCTGTCAAGTAACTATACTCACATTCCCTGTAACCAAAGACCTACAGGAAGTAGGAACAGGGATATGGTAACTGTAATCCCCACCATGGTCTTCAATGTAATATATGATATCCTTACTAAGTACGAAATAAACTTAGGTTGTGTTGTTAATTTGCTGACTGGTTACATTAAATGCAATACCTGAAACAATAAAAACAAATTTAATAACACACACACACACACACACACACACACACACACACACACACAAAATGTACAGAATTCCAGAAGTACACCTGAAAAGAAAATTATTTGAGATACAATTGGACTGGCACAATGTTATGTAAAATTAGTGTTCTTCATCATTCTTTTTCATTTACACTCATAGCAAACTTTAGACATGAGCACAAGCATACTTATGGTGCCCATACATCACGCAATGCAGGAAACAACTGTTTTAAAAGGAATCCCTTGAGAGGAAGGCCGCAAAAGGCCAATGATGTTTACGGTGTTCGACGGCCCACATATTGTCTACAACGCAACCAAAATATTGGCTGCTAATGCCAACAGGGGGCAAGTCTGGAGGTATCCAATGCTGACAACAGCATGAGGCTATGAAGCGTAGCTGAACTGCTTAGTCGACTAGTAACTCTCAACAATGCTGCAGTACAAATGGCAACGATACACAGAGCAAATATTGCGTTATATCTACAACAACAGTTGCAGAAGTTGACCATCCGTCAGGAAGGAATTTCGCAGAATGAGAAAGAAGCAGCAAATGAAATATTAGTATTTTTACAAGGCTGTTGTTGTTGTTGTTGTTGTTGTTGTTGTCGTCTTCAGTCCTGAGACTGGTTTGATGGAGCTCTCCATGCTACTCTATCCTGTGCAAGCTTCTTCATCTCCCCAGTATCTACTGCAGCCTACATCCTTCTGAATCTGCTTAGTGTATTCATCTCTTGGTCTCCCTCTACGATTTTTACCCTCCACGCTACCCTCCAATACTAAATTGGTGATCCCTCGATGTCTCAGAACATGCCCTACCAACAGATCCCTTCTTCTAGTCAAGTTGTGTCACAAGCTCCTCTTCTCCCCAATTCCATTCAATACCTCCTCAGAAGTAGTAGAAGTTTATATGCCAACTAGCTCTGCAGATGCTGAAGAAATTGATGAAATGTATGATGAGATAAAAGAAATTATTCAGGGAGACGAAAATTTAATAGTCATGGGTGACGAATTCGACAATAGGAAAAGGAAGAGAAGGAAACGTAGTAGGTGAATATGGATTGGGGGTAAGAAATGAAAGAGGAAGCCGCCTGGTAGAATTTTGCACAGAGCATAACTTAATCATAGCTAACACTTGGTTCAAGAATCGTGAAAGAAGGTTGTATACATGGAAGAATCCTGGAGATACTACAAGGTTTCAGACAGATTATATAATGGTAAGACAGAGATTTAGGAACCAGATTTTAAATTGTAAGACATTTCTAGGGGCAGATGTGGACTCTGACTACAATCTATTGATTATGAACTGTAGATTAAAACTGAAAAAACTGCAAAAAGGTAGGAATTTAAGGAGATGGGACCTGGATAAACTGAAAGAACCAGAGGTTGTACAGAGTTTCAGGGAGAGCATAAGGGAACAATTGACAGGAATGGGGGAAAGAAATACAGTAGAAGAAGAATGGGTAGCTTTGAGGAATGAAATAGTGAAGGCAGCAGAGGATCAAGTAGGTAAAAACATGAGAGCTAGTAGAAATCCTTGGATAACAGAAGAAATATTGAATTTAATTGACGACAGGAGAAAATATAAAAAGGCAGTAAATGAAGCAGGCAAAAAGGAATACAGACACCTCAAAAATGAGATCAACAGGAAGTTCAAAATGGCTAAGCAGGGATGGCTAGAGGACAAATGTAAGGATGTAGAGGCTTATCTTACTAGTGGTAAGATAGATACTGCCTACAGGAAAATTAAAGAGGCCTTTGGAGAAGAGAGAACCACTTGTATGAACATCAAGAGCTTAGATGGAAACCCAGTTCTAAGCAAAGAAGGGAAAGCAGAAAGGTGGGAAGACAATATTATGGAAGTGGAAGAGGAGGTAGATGAAGATGGAATGGGAGATATGATACTGCGTTAAGAGTTTGACAGAGCACTGAAAGACCTGAGTCGAAACAAGGCTCCGGGAGTAGACAACATTCCATTAGATCTACTGACAGCCTTGGGAGAGCCCGGCCTAACAAAACTCTACCATCTGGTGAGCAAGATGTATGAAACAGGCGAAATTCCCTCAGACTTCAAGAAGAATATAGTAATTCCAATCCCAAAGAAAGCAGCAGGTGTTGAAAGATGTGAAAATTACCGAACTATCAGTTTAATAAGTCACAGCTGCAAAATACTAATGCAAATTCTTTACAGACGAATGGAAAAACTGGTAGAAGCTGACCTCGGGGAAGATCAATTTGGATTCCGTAGAAATGTTGGAACACGTGAGGCAATACTGACCCTATGACTTATCTTAGAAGAAAGATTAAGGGAAGACAAACCTACATTTCTAGCATTTGTAGACTTAGAGAAAGCTTTTGACAATGTTGATTGGAAAACTCTCTTTCAAATTCTGAAGGTGGCAGGAGTAAATTACAGGTATTGAACAGAATTGGGGAGAAGAGGAGTTTGTGGCACAACTTGACTAGAAAAAGGGATCGGTTGGTAGGACATGTTCTGAGGCATCAAGGGATCACCAATTTGGTACTGGAGGGCAGCGTGGAGGGTAAAAATCGTAGAGGGAGACCAAGAGAAGAATACACTAAGCAGATTCAGAAGGATGTAGGCTGCATTAGGTACTGGGAGATGAAGAAGCTTGCACAGGATAGAGTAGCATGGCGAGCTGCATCAAACCAGTCTCAGGATTGAAGACCACCACCACCAGAACAACAACAACAACAACAACAACAACAACACCTCATTAGTTATGTGACCTACCCATCTAATCTTCAGCATTCTTCTGTAGCACCACATTTCGAAAGCTTCTATTCTCTTCTTGGCTAAACTATTTATCGTCCATGTTTCACTTCCATACATGGCTACACTCCATACAAATACTTTCAGAAACGATTTCCTGACATTTAAATCTATACTCGATGTTAACAATTTTTTTTTCTTGAGAAACGCTTTCCTTGCCATTGCCAGTCTACATTTTATATCCTCTCTACTTCGACCATCATCCGTTATTTTGCTCCCCAAATAGAAAAATTCCTTTACTACTTTAAGTGTCTCATTTCCTAACCTAAATCCATCAGCATCACCTGACTTAATTCGACTACATTCCATTTTCGTCATTTTGCTTTTGTTGATGTTCATCTTATACCCTCCTTTCAAGACACTGTCCATACTGTTCAGCTGCTCTTCAAAGTCCTTTGATGTCTCTGACAGAATTACAATGTCATCGGCGAACCTCAAAGTTTTTATTTCTTCTCGGTGGATTTTAACACCTACTCCTAACTTTTCTTTTGTTTCCTTTATTGCTTGCTCAATATACAGATTGAATAACATCGGGGATAGGCTACAACCCTGTCTCACTCCCTTCCCAACCACTGCCTCTCTTTCATACCCCTCACCCCTCGACTCTTATAACTGCCATCTGGTTTCTGTACAAATTGTAAATAGCCTTTTGCTCCCTGTATTTTACCCCTGCCACTTTCAGAATTTGAAAGAGAGTTTTCCAATCAACATTGTCAAAAGCTTTTTCTAAGTCTACATGTGCTAGAAACGTAGGTTTGTCTTTCCTTAATCTTTCTTCTACGATAAGTCGTAGGGTCAGTATTGCCTCACGTGTTCCAACATTTCTAAGGAATCCAAACTGATCTTCCCCGAGGTCGGCTGCTATCAGTTTTTCCATTCGTCTGTAAAGAATTTGTGTTAGTATTTTGCAGCTGTGACTTATTGAACTGATAGTTCGGTAATTTTCACATCTGTCAATACCTGCTTTCTTTGGGATTGGAATTATTATATTCTTCTTGAAGTATGAGGGTATCTTGCCTGTCTCGTACATCTTGCTCACCAGATGTTAGAGTTTTGTCAGGACTGGCTCTCCCAAGGCTGTCAGTAGTTCTAATGGAATGTTGTCTACTCTCAGGGCCTTGTTTCGACTCAGGTCTTTCAGTGCTCTGTCAAATTCTTCACGCAGTATCATATCTCCCATTTCATCTTCATCTACATCCTCTTCCATTTCCATAATATTGTCCTGAAGTACATCGCCCTTGTATAGACCCTCTATATACTCCTTCCACCTTCCTGCTTTCCCTTCTTTGCTTAGAACTGGGTTTCCATCAGAGCTCTTGATATTCATGCAAGTAGTTCTCCTTTCACAAAAGGTCTCTTTAATTTTCCATTAGGCAGTATCTATCTTACCCCTCGTGAGATAAGCCTCTACATCCTTACATTTGTCCTCTAGCTATCCCTGCTTAGCCATCTTGCACTTCCTGTCGATATCATTTTTGAGACGTTTGTATTCCTTTTTGCCTGCTTCATTTACTGGATTTTTATATTTTCTCCTTTCATCAATTAAATTCAACATTTCTTCTGTTACCCAAGCGTTTCTACTAGCCCTCGTCTTTTTACCTATTTTATCCTCTGCTGCCTTCACTATTTCATCCCTCAAAGCTACCCATTCTTCTTCTACTGTATTTCTTTCCCCCCATTCCTGTCAATTGTTCCCTTATGCTCTCAGCAAAACAAGGCTAGTCCGTGGAAAGTATGGTGTTGTATACTACTTAACTGTGCAGACAATGTCCATGAGGAGTATAATGACGATGATACATGTGTAACAAGTCAAAGTGGTACTGAAACAGGTGTCAAGCCATGTAGTTCTTCATTCTTGTCAGACCGGGAGCCACAAATCCTGTCTCCAGTGAAATATCGTAAAGGGCAATCATTGCCCAAGGAGCAGGTACCAAACATAATTATGTACCTGGAAGATCATGAAGAGCATAGTAAAAAAATTAAAAATTTTGTATTTGAAATTAACAAATGTATCCCATCATTCATTAAGGAATTACTCTTCAACTCTGACCAATCAGGATTTGAAGAGAAAATGCATATGAAAGAAACCCTTGAAATCAGAGGTACTAAGAGAGTTGTATCAAGATCAACTAACATCAATGTCTTAACCCATTCACATACAATTATGCTGACTGTTAATCTGGATGGTAAATTGGTTGTAACGTTATTAATTGTGCTGAGAGAAGTTGGAGGCACTCTGCTCCCCTACAATTCTTCGATTCCTTCCGTGTCTGTGTGTGTGTGTGTGTGTGTGTGTGTGTGTGTGTGTGTGTGTGTGTGTGTCACAGAGATCTTGCAAGGGCAGTAGGGAATATTTATGACACAGCAAGCAAAAGTTGGAGAATGGGCATTAAAGAACTATGCAACTATGGTATGAGCACTGCCTCTGGTCAACAGCTGCTCAAAAGAACTTGCTTTTGCTCGAGTCCTGGTCTGTGTATAAAAATCATACTCCTTTAGAGCAAACGATCCCTCTCAAAAAATGTGGGACATTCATACCACCTGGAGTCACTGGACAAATTCAGCCTCTGGATTCCCCCCCCCCCCCCCCCCCTCCCCCCCGATGCCTTTAGAACATTTTCACACTATCTGCAGATACGCCTTAAAGGATAACCAATTTCACGATAAGCTCCTGCATTCAGTTCCATGTCATCACATTCCATCATCTCTCATCACCCCGCTACACCAATACGATTCTATGTGCATTCTTTAAGAGTGGATACCTAGCTGAACGTCCTGCACAATTTGTAACTCCAAAGGAGTTCGCCTTCAATCTCGATGTTGTGAACCTCTGCGATCACTGTGAAATGCCATTTTCCATTTGGTGTTCATGGTGCAAGTTAATTGTTTGTTTTGAACGTTTCTTGAATGTTGAAGATGTACACTTTGCGAAGTGTTGTACATACAGCCCATACAAGGTTGATCTCTGCACCTCCTGCATGCTCATTTTCTGTTGCCCTCCTGATGCACTTGGTGAGTCATTAGCAGCTAATATTTCTCCTGTTATAATTAACCCAACATTTTCAACTGTGTCTTACTAATGACTGAACTTGCGATCTCGCACTCAGGGATTTCTTGTTAGTGCAAAAACTGGGACATTTAACTGCAGTCACACTCAAAAATAATATTTAATTTCTGATAAACAATGTTCAAGAAACAACCTTTCCAGTGGAGGAAGTATATTACACACACTAAGATACCAACTGCTAACTATAATCATTTTGCAGGTGGTGACTGATATTAATGACATTTCATGCTTCAGATATTAGTTACACATTTATTAACCCTTTAACTGCTCTTGACATGTTAACGCGTGTGCCTTTGTACCTGTCCCTGTGTGCTCTGAACGTGTTTACGCGCACCACTAGTCCTTCTACTTGGTACTCTGAACGAGTCTATGTGTAGAGACGTTCTGAGTATCAGGTAGATGGACTGGTGGTGCGCATAAACACGTTCAGAGCACACAGGGACAGGTACAAAGGCAAGCGCGTTAACACGTCCAGAGCAGTTAAAGGGTTAACAATTTGAGAGTTGTGTTAAGCAAAAAAACTACATTAACAGTATCTCACATTAATGCAAAGGACCCCTCCATGTACACACAAAAGAATGTCAAGAAGAGAAAGTTTTGTAAATAGTGTAACCTCTGACAAAATATTTTTCAGGTAATAACAAACACAGCATAACACGAACAGGAGGAGGTCAGTTTTATCATGTAGAATGCAATGTACACGATCTTACAACTGATATAAAATAAACATTTATACAGGAATTTTACTCACATGAGAAGATGGGAAACTTCAACAGTTGCGAGTCTACAAGCATAACATGTAATATCAAATGTGATGGCAGTCTACACTAGCTTCAGAGGTTAGTGGCTATGGAACTAAAACATTAAAAAATACAGCTCCAGAGTAAAATAAATTTAACAACTGCCACAAACAGAGCAGCTTACACAAAACATTCAGAGGACAAAGGAAGTTTCTGATTAAGCACTTTTTCAGAAAATTGATTTTTCTTTCCTCAAACTGTTTTACTGATCTCATATTTAAATATTTAGATTTCAGATGAGCAGCAGAAAATTGTAGGATATTAAAGAATGAAAAATTTAAACACAAATCTACAAAATTATGAAAGAAAGACAACCATAAGTTAATAGACAATGAGAAGAGTATGATTGTAGGGTATTCTTCACCAGCCACAGAATTAAGCAATAACCCATGTACTAGAGATGGGGGATGCGCTCTTGAACTAATTCATAGAGTTGAATCTTTCAAAGGAGTGAACAATCAGTGATTCAGAAAAAAAGAACGGTAGCTCCAAACGTTTCCCACGGCAGAGAGAGAGAGAGAGAGAGAGAGAGAGAGAGAGAGAGAGAGAGAGAGAGAGAGAGAGAGAGAGAGAGAGACGCAGCATATCAGCAGCGCCTCTGCTGGTCACAGCACAGTGCACGCCACACAACACAGCCAGCGCCGGCCTCTGCCCTGCTTCTACCTTGGCTGCCTGCATTGTGCAGTGCCCCATTGGATTTTGTGTTTCACATATGCCGTGCCATCCCTGTGCGTCGTCTTCCGCGCGCAGTGTCTGGCGCAGCTTAACTTCGCATTGCACTCTGTCGGCGATCGTTTCAGTCGCACGTCCTGCCCTCTGGGCAGTTGACGCGAGCAACAGGACAGAGAGCCACCTAGCGGATAACATAGGAACTACTTGCAACAACCTGCTCGCAAGGGAACGGACGATTTGTTTCGGAGCTCCCCCCACCCTCGGAACTCGCCCGCTCAACGCTCACCCCACCGTCTCGACTCTAGCCAGAGCATTGAGCAAAGCGACTCAGGTGTCATTCTGGTCTCTGCGGTCTCAGCTCACGCAGTAATACAGCTCGCGGCTCGACCTGCTCGACTCAGCGCCTCTGCATCGGAGTTCGTCCCTACTGGATATTGTTCTTCGTAGTAATACCGCTATGTATATTACATTATTATGTTATGTATACATCAATTGTTTTTATTTTATTTTTATTTGTTTAAACTGATTAGATTAGGTTCCTGATGACTCCTCTTACTATAGGATTTTTATTATGGACACTCGAATTTACGCTTTAATTACGAGTGAATCAATAAACGTATCACAAAATGTGATACACCAATATTTTCCATGTTTTATTCTGCGTAAGGCTATATGCAGCACTTTCGTTTTACAGTCAAATTTATATTTCTTTTTCTTATTCTGGTACGGATTTTGCGATTTTAGGCGTCTTCGGAAGGAAACGTTCACTTTAAAAATATATGGCTTGCGATGAATTTGTATGAGGTTAATGAAATTTTAATACATTATAGCCAAATATATTGTTAATGTAAATCTCAAGTTACAACATTTTCCGATCACCCAAAAAACCACGATAGTGCAAAATAAATCAATAATCAAAAACTTTGTCATATCGTGGAAATTTCAATAAACAATACAAAATTCTTACTCATTATCTGTGTTACTTCAAAATAGGATCAAATAAGATCAAAATACAGGTATAGTACTGGAATAAACCAAGTTTAAAGGGCAATGTGCCTTCCATTTATTTTCTATTGTAAATGAGTGGTGAGTCATGAAAAAGAGCTAATTGATTTCAGGGAGTGAACAGTTCTGATCCAATCTCTGAAAAGAACAGTTTTGCCCATCTCTACCACGTACCTTTCCTCTGAAAATTAAAAATACCAGTGCTGTTTTCCAACGTAATGGTAAATTGACGGAAGGGCTTTTCCTCTACATTTAAAGACAACCATATCATCTGAAAATAGAACTCGACAGCTTTTTAAGGTCAGCATTAGAACTTAGTTGTATAATAGTTGAAAAGTTTTGCCCATAGTGATGGGTAATAACTAAGGGAACCAAAACTAGATGATATTTATTACAGATTTAAACTAGATGTTATAGAATATGCACCACTTTGCATTTTACTGTCTTGTTAATTTGGTAAAATAACTGGAATTGTAAGGCATAAAGGTAATAAGTCTTAATGTTCTGTACAAACATAATTTTACTGTCATGATCTACTGCTAATGCAGGATGGATTATTAGTCATTCAACATAAGACTTCAAACAAAATTCAACACAAGATTATAAGTGAAAGTGTGACTTGGCAATTTTTCGCATTAACAAGCAATTCCCATAGGTAAAAGGAGCAAAGGTGGTGTTCATACTACTTGCAAACTAAGATTTCTGCTCAGAAAAAAATGTGGCTTTGGCATGAAATCACTGTATATAATTCTATTTGTTGACTGAAAACGTCAAAGCAGTACAACATAATTTCCAGATTTCATAACTGTAAAGAGAATACTGAAAGTTTTGCAAACTATGCTGACAGAAATTACAAACAGTTTCAGTTAGACTGAGATTTAATGATAAAGCTGTCTACTGTGCAAAATGTGAAAAAAGAGAATCAATCTAGTTTGGCAAAGTGAAAGTGAACCTTGCATACCATGATAAGTGTATGATAAACAGGTGGTATCATCTCCTGTAGACACAGTAAATGATATATGAACTGAAATTCGTTAAAATTGTAGAAGACATTGTAGAGGCATCATAATCTGTATTCATAAATGAGTGTAGACGAGATCCAATATTTCTAAGGTTGCTTGTAGTTGGAGACCAAAGCAGTCCTCTTGTCAAAGAAGTTGGCTCTAATAAAAAAAAACAGCAGCAAAGATGTAGATGGGATGGGTTCCAGTGTTCCAACATGCAGCAAAAGAAGAAATACATACAAAAACCAGTTACCAGCCGATAATTCATGGAACTTCCTGACAGATTAAAATTGTGTGCCGGAGTGGGTCTTGAACTGGGGACCTTAATCTGTAACAGTTTGATCAATATTCAATCATCTCCTGCTATCCACATGGGAAAAAAAGCAATCAATTTGTATCTTCTGCCAAAACAAGTCAACAAATACTCTCTATTTGCAAGTGGAAGAGGAAAGGAAATGGCTAGTAGTTGTACAGGGTACCCTCCACAACATGCAATACAATGGCTTGCGGAAATGTATAAGGTAGATGTAAAGAAAGAGTATTCTAAGTATTACAGACTTGCATACATTGGTTGCATTTCTTCTGAAGTTGATAATTCATACACACCAATTAAAACAATACTAAGAGCTTAGTATGCTACCAACCATGCCTTCAACTAAGGATGTTTTGCCTTTTATTAAAACAGGTACAGTACTCAATATCACCTTTTGACGTATCTTCTTCTGAAGAGGTACCTCATACTGCCGAGATGCAAATTTCTGTGCCACGGTTAAAAGATCACCTGGAAAAAGAAAGACACCACTTGTTCTGAAAATTAAATGTAATTACCTTCAACAAATGCAACATGAACCTACAGCAGGAAATGAGACAGTTATTCAAGCAGATCTTCCCACATGCACTGCACAATTGCCTCACTTGCTTCCGTGTAAAATCACTTATTTCATGTAGGCCTACATAAAATTAACCTGTGATTTACATGCATCCTATTCATCATTAACATCTCATCTCCTATTCACTATACAGAGCAATTCAAAAAAAATGTTACATGGCACCTCAGCATACAACAAGGATCAGCAATACATAGGGACCAAGAGTCGCAAATGCCACAAGAGGGCACTATGGTCATCAGAGGGTGCTCTTATACCAACACGGGTGGACTGCACAGCAGGGAGTTCATGGACAGTCATGCCATGCAAGCACTGGGAATAAAGTGGCTAGTTGCACATACCACGAAATGGCTGAGATGCATTTGATTTATGGTGCAGCCAGTTGCAATGGATGATCAGCTGTGCGATTGTATCGTGCAAAATATCCCGATAGAAAGATGCCATCCCACACATTTTTCACCACCCTGCATTGCCAATTGTGCTATACCGGCTCATTTCATGTGCACAAGCCTGACGCTGGTCACCAACAAACAACACGGACAGCTGCGATGGAAGAAAGCGTTCTTGAATGGGTGCAGTGTACTCCATCAACAAGCTCATACGGTGTGTCCCACTCCAATGATATGCACCAGCCCTCCATCTGGTGCATTGTACATAACGAAGAACTGTATCCATTTAATTTACAACATGTTCAGGCATTGTAACCACAGGACTACAACAAGCACATGGGAATTGCACAGTGGTTTCCGCAGGAATCCATTGTAGACCTAAGCTTCACAGTAAGCGTCCTCTTCACCAATGAGGCTGCATTCTCACTCAAGGGTGCGATGAACGTCCACAACCAGCATAAATGGACGGATGTGGACCCACATGCTACATGTACACATGCCTCACAACACAAATTTACCCTCAACGTGAGGGCTGGCATCATTAGAGACTGTTTAACTGAGCTGTACAGTCTTCCAGACTGAATGATGGTTGCTTGTATCTCGTATTCCTGCAAGAGGTTCTGTTGGACATGCTGAGTGATGTTCCTATGCCCATTCATCATAACATTCAATTTCAGCATGAGAGAGCCCCTGCACATTACAGCAGACAAATGAAGGCACATTTGCAGGCAACCATTCCCGGCCACCAGATTGGTCGCAGTGTGGCAGTTGCATGGCCACAACAATCACTTGATCTGTCCCCAATTGATTTTTTTCCTGTGGGTGTATCTGAAGGGCCTTGTGTATGAAACACCTGTTACACCACTGGAGGACCTAGGGGATTGGATTGTTGAGGCAGCAGGATGTCTTTGAGATACACGAGGTACCTCTGAGAGGGTGTGCCATTCAATGCAGCATCGATGTAAGGCGCGTCTTGACGCACCTGGAAAAAACTTCGCGCATCTCCTGAAGTGGGTGTCCATTTGTTGCAGGTGACTGAATAATGCAATGCCATTTAGCAGCCCCAGCTGGCCTATGCGACCCCTGGTACCTATGTATTTACTGATCCTTGTTGCATGCAGAATATGCCATGTCAGCACGTAAACATTTTTTTGATTCACCCTGCATATGATATAATCTTAAGTATGTACAGTACTCTAAAATAAATGACTTTTCAACATGCTAGTCCACCAACATGGCAACCACTTTTTTTTTATTTATTATTGTTTTTTTTGTGAAGCTGGGGATAAAATTGGATGAAAGTATGAGAGTGTTACGATTCTTGATGTGATATCAGACTTATGAGGATGAAAGACTTCCTTCAGGAAATGTCTTAGCAGAAATCCTAAAATGGTGTAAATGTTTTAAGGCAGTTTCATTTCATCACAACATACAGCAAATGAAAATCTACGTTAACACCTGAACAGTTGAGACCCATGGGGAGGGGGGGGGGGGGGGGGGGGGGAATTCGGGATGTCAAGTTGCAACTCACTCATAAAATATGACTAGCTAATTTAAGTGTCCGGTTTCATTCTCAGAATTTAAAGACAAATTTAATTGCAAAAATACATATCTAGAGATACAGATGAATGCATCCCCACAATATTAATGCCCTAAGGACGCTAGACTGTAATTACTGAAGGAAAATACTTCAGGGAGTTCAAGTGGGAATATTTAGGAATTTATGGCTCTGCTCCGAGGCGTAGCATACCGTGAAGGTTCAGAGTACAAAATTGGCAGCAAGTGTTTATCAGCATATACCACATCCATTCTATTAGCAGCATACATCCTAATGCTGCCATAATGTGAGTCCAAACTGAACACGCAGACAAGGCTACCACAAATTCACTGCATCCAACTGTGGAATTAATAAATAGATAAATGTACCCAGATATGAAACTTGCCTATAGAACGTAAGTCTACATATGAGTGCTCACACTAAGCAACAGAATAGGTGACAAGCAAAATAGAGACTTGCTTTACTAGGCATGATTCTTTTGCTTTCCTCTGGCCTATGAAAAACTATTTAGCCAGTTATAGGGAAATCCACTGTGTAACAGAGACACTGAACAAATGTTAAAATGAAAAACATCAAAAACACAACACATTACAGTGTCCAATATGATGTAGGAAAACCAATGGCATTCAAAACTGCTTTCATTAATCTCTGAATCAATAAATAAAGGTCCTATATTGTTTTCAAGTGTACCTTATACCATTCTTTTTGCAAAATAGTGGCGAGTTCAGGTAACAATGATACAGATAGACAGTGATCACGTATACTTCTCTACAAGATGGGCCACAAAGGCTCAATAACACTGAGATCTGGTGACTGGTGGACAGGGGAGGTGTGACAATTCAGCCTTGTGCTCACACAAGTCCTTAACAATGCAAACTGCATGAACAGGAGCCCTGTTATCTTGGAACACAGCATTACTATTGGGGAACAAACATTGTATCACGGGATGGACCTATTCAGACAAAACAGTCACATAATCCTTGGCAGTAATGCAACCTTGCAGAATGACCATGGGAACTATAGAATACTACTATATGGCTCCCCAAATTGTCACCGAACCCGTGCTGCGTTTCACTTTTGGGGCATAAATTTTTCCGGTGTGTAATAAGACCCACAGTTCACTCATCAAATTTCACAAGCATTAAATAAATAAAACAGCACCAGATGGAATTTTCTGTGACCTACCTAAGGCAGATGACTGCGCGAATCACAATACTCTCCTAGATAAACTGAGGTTTTAACTAATTGATTGATTGGCTAACCAATGGATAATGTCATGTTTCACCAAAAGAATGCAGAATGTTGTAGTCAGTAACTCTCCAACGTAATCATGTTATATTATTTTGCCTGGCAACAATTCAAATAAGGTGTTTGCAAAGGCTCAATCTTAAGTCCACCATTGTTCCTCATATAAGTAAATGAGCTGCCATCTAATATACAAGCAGCATCAGTTCTTTTTGTGGATACACTACTACTGTAACCACTCCAAGCATACAACCAGCTACAGAAGAAATGGTAATCAATGTTCTTAAAAGTATCATGTGGTCTCACATTCAATTTTAAAAAGATACCATATATTCAGTTGCATATGTCTAGAGGTATTAAAGCAATGATAAGAGTAACACGTGGTGAGGAAATAATGAACAGGGTGCATATGCTTCAAAATTTGTGTATCCCTATTGATGAGAATTTAAACCAGAAAAACGCATTATACAACTCCTGAAACAACTCAGTTCAGCCACTTAGAATCATTGCAAATCTTGGGGAGAGCCAAATCAGCAAGTTGACACATTTTGCATAATTTCATTCAATAATTTCCTGGGGTAACTCATCTTTAAGAAAGAAAGTGTTCATTGCTCAAAGATGTCCTGTAAGAATATGTGGTGTTCACTCATATCTGTTACAGTAGTGGGGGCATTTAGACTACTGGTTCACAGTACATTTATTCCCCCATTAAGTCTGCTGTAAATAATACACTGCAGTTCAAAGGAAACATTGATATATTTGATTACAATACCAGGAGAAAAAATTACATTTAGTACTCCATATTTAAGGTCGTCTGAAGCACAAAAAGGGGTGCATAACACTGCAACTAAAATACTTTTTCATTTGCCCAGTGATGTAAAATGTCTGACAGACAGCAAAGTAAAATTTGAAAAGAAACTGAAAGAAGTTTCTCCTTAACAACCCCTGTTCCGCAGAAGTATTTCTTACTGTATGTGTAACATGTGAATATTAGAAAATTGGTCAGCATATAGCCAAGTTTACAGACTAATTTGTTATGTGAATGTAAAATGACTCAGACTTTGTCATTACACTTCATTGAGCAAATGATCAATGGAATGTGAAGACAATTAAGACTCATCTGACCAAACTAATTTCTTCCACTGCTCCACACACCAGGTTTTATGGCTTTGGCACTGAATTTTCCTGTTATGGGCATTTACATCACTGATGTGTGGGTTTGGAATTCCAGCTTGCCATACATTTCATGGGTTATGGAGCTCCCTTCATGTTGTTTTGGTGCTGACAGAGTTAATGAGTGTAACATTCAATTCTGCAGTGACTTTTACAGCTGTCATCTTATTTTTGTCACAATCCTCTTCAATAACTGTCTGTCACGATAACTCAACACAAATCTTTGTCTGCACTGGGACTTAGCGGATGATCATTTCCTCCCCTCCCCTCTCCCTGTACACAATATAAATTTTCAATATGGAGTCTCCTGAAACACCACACACTTCAACTGCCTGGTTTACAGAAGCACTAGACATATGAGCACCAGCAATTTACCCATGTTCAGAGTCACTTAGCTCCAACATAATGCACTTGCAACTATCCAAAACACAATTCTGATCACAGCTAACATTTGAAACATATAGAGGATACATTCAGGTGCTATTCATGGTCAAATGCAACAGCACAACCTGCAGGCTTGGCTAGCATCTGCATAAATGTTCAAGCATGCATTTCTGATGGTGTTTCCATATTTTGTCCAGCCTCAGCACATACAATGGCTACCACTACATTTTAATTATATAAATGATAAACAGCCTATTTTCTTTTATGTACATTAACTTGAAGATTTATAAAAAAAGGCTTCTGAAGTGGGGAAGAAAAAACAATTGGGAGTACACTGTACCAGAATGAGTAAGTACTGAACTTTGGTGAATGAGGACAGATTTTCTACATAAAAAAACATTTTTAAATTAAATGGAAATAGAATTTCCTGAGTTGGTGCAGTAAGGGATGGCAACAACACAGTGTAAACTAACCATACACCAAGGTGTGGGCTTTAGGGTGCCAAGAATTCTTGTTTTCTCATTGACTACAATACTGCTCATCACCAAACGAATTATTTTCCCATGACTAACATTTTTGAGAAAGTCATTGATGTATATCATGTGTTGTCTCTCCTGTTTGTACCGTGTCTGTTGGGTAGACATGGATGGAACCAGTCATTAAGTACATCTTTATTTGTAATGATTCTAGATTATTTAGAATAATATTATGAAAAGGAAAGTTGTTACTCATAATATTGTTACATTCCATCCTGGATTTTGCAACATTTGATTATTTAGCATAATGTTAATCTGTTTTACATATTTTTTTTAAATAATTACCGTCATGTATAAGTATATTCTGTTGGATATTTCAAAAACATACAGTGTGACATAAAATTCTAATCTGTGCATTATCATAATGCACTTGATATACATAAATGATTAAAAAGGACCACCAGTAAGGAATTCAATAAAATGCAATGCAATGTGTAATCACTCTCATCATATTGGATACCTTTTAAGGCAGCAGACAGGAATGTGTGTGTGGGGGGGGGGGGGGGGGGGGCGGGGGAACAGATAAAAATTTGGTACACAGATCACATACAATTCCCTGTCACATCACGCTGATCGAAATTAGTAGTGCTATGTGTACTCTAACAGTATGATGTAAACAATTCGTCAGGAGCTGTTCAACACTCAAACTGTGAATTATAGGCAAATATTTCCAGTGCCTGACAATTATAAGCAGATAAACTGTGGAATGGACACACAACCACCTTCAGCATTAACACTGTAAAGTAAAAGGATCAAAATACGGCATGCTCTAATGTTCTCAAGTTCATGCATAAAGGATCCAAAACGGCATGTTGATCATGAGTATCAAGAAGTGTCAACTTGTAGCATCCATAACAAAAGATTCATATTTAATTTGCTGTGTAATAAACTGATGAACTACAATAACAGCCTGCCCTGCAATAAGACTTTTTGCCCCTGGTAAAAATGCATAATAAGGAATAGTATAAGTAGTAGTGAATGGTGGTAGCAAATGTGTAATTTAATAGAATGCAGAAAATGATAAATACGTGACACAGAAGGCACAAATATTGAAACCACAGTCTGTGTAATTCAAATTATCCCTACATGCAACCATTAGAATTTATCAGTAATTCCAATTGCTTTAAAATTGTTACAGTGCATTACCAATCAAGCACTGACAAATTTTATGATATTAGTTTAGGCAGAAGAATACTTACGTTTCTAGGTAAAGAATATTCAAGATGGTACTACACATCATCACAATACAAAAAATTAAAATGATTTCTTTCAGAATGTCAAGTGCAGGGGTGAAGCCTTCGTTTATATTCAGCAACGAAATTACCAAAATTACCGTCAAACAGCTTAATCAAAATATTTAATAACCAAATACGGGAAAAATCTCCTCAATGACAAAATAAATTGGAAGATATCGCACATTATCGGCAATAACTAAAGATTAAATTGAAACATAATTAATCTAGGGCAATTGGAAATGTCGAGAGGAAAATTTGAATATCAGTAACAAGCATCTCCTTAACATCTTTACTTCAATTTTTGCAGTACTACTTACAAACTGGGACGTACACGATGTTTGGAGAATAATGCGCTCATAATTTGTGCTCGGCTACATATACACAGATATCATCGTCGCTTTTCTTGCACTGCATTTAATCAAACGATCAAGGCAACTCCTACTAAATGCTATATCAGTGATCTGTTTCTATAACGATACTACTGGCAACACATACTTCGCTCAGAAACTGACAAATCACGAAGACGCCAAGACCTATGTCAATACTTACCACGTTACTCTACGGACGCTATAACACAAACTTACAAACAACCGTACGGCAACGTATTTCAACACGTACTTTTGTGTTTCTTATTGAGGAACTGTGTGCCTTTATCTGTTCCAGCTTCTTTTAGGCCACTTCATTGCTTAAACTAAACACAATACCAACACAAAGTCACACCCACGCTCCTTTGTTATCCTATTATCCTTCAACATCTCTGATTCAGTGTCTCAAGTCCAAACTTCATGGCAGCCAACGCAACAGACCATATGTAAAGGTAAGCCATAGGGCACAAGGAAATCTCCGAAACAACGGTTAACGTACAGCACAAACAGAACTATTAATCGACGTCAGTTACTTGGCGTATTCATATTATGTAACGTGGTCAAAAATCTTACTTGCTCTATACAGAACAAAAGTCTCGGAACTAATCGTAAGCGAAAATGGAAAAATCACGATAAACTGCCTACTGTTAGCCCTCATATAATAAGATCCAGATGTCTTTGGCGAACTGATTGTAGAAATGTTACCGGTATGTGTAAGACAATATCATCAACAATAGTCTGTAAGTTACGAACGTTCTGTTCGTCCCTACGGCCAGTTTAGTACATTTTGTAAATACGAACGAAGCAGTTGGTAGTTCATGACAGGCATCGCGAAATTTATTAACAAAGAAAAGAAGAAAACAATTAAATACACATTACAAAATAAATATATGTACTTTCCTGTGCATCTGTAATTAGATTCTCCTGATCGGCAGAAACGTTGTGATAAAAAGCGGTTCTCATTTTGTCTTTAGTATTTTAATATTCTTTCTTGTCCCAGCCGTACGTGGACTGAGCAAGGAAGGCTAATTCAGTCTACGCTTTGCGCGTACAGTATACGTATCTTCTTATTCCTCTGCACTACAAGAACTGGGAACTGGTTCCAACGGACCTACATTGTAAATGTAGATATCAATGCCACGAGTTCTGCACAGCAATGTAAGATGTTGGGCAAATTCTAATTTTTAACTTAACATTGACTTTCTATAAACAATGATTACACAAAACACTTTAAGTTAAGCTACTGACAACCCAAAAATAGTACAGTCATAAATAATACATTGAACAAGAGCTGAACTGTACAGTGAATACATACTGTTGCAGACTGACTGTAACTTAAATAGATCGAGAATCTTGACACACTGATTAAAACCAATCAGTTCAATTAATCAGAACTAAAAGAACACATCTGCATATTTTATTAAGTAAGCAAGTGATGTTCTACACCCTTAATCTATGTCTAAGGGTTTACATTAGGTATGTAAGGTATTTCCTTTTAAATTAAGCTTTATTCAGACTGGTTCAAACGAACGTCCAGTTAAATTGGCCGTAACTGAAAATTGGTGAGTGCCACATAAAAACGAACAGAGCTACGTAAACGAACAGGAAAAAACGCCCTAATGTGGTGCACGACACTTATGTACATGAAAAATTTACTTGTGTAACAATTTTTTAAAAGTTGTGTATGATTGCGCCGTATCACTTTTTTAAATATTTATCGCAACGTGTATATGATAATGATTTGTAAGGTCGGAAAATGGCCAGTGTGGGGAGGCGTTCATCTGGAAAAAAAATATAATTTAAATGATGTCCATTTTGACGTAAATTCGTGAGAATTTCTGAAGATAAAATGTCGTATGTGCTCTCGAGCTTTTAAGTAGTCGGCGCATATGTGCTTCGTGGTCTTTTCGGTGCGCCAGTGGACCGGTGGTGAGTCAGTGTCGAATAAAGATCTGGAGGTATTTGCAGCTTTTGGCAGGAGTTCAACATAGTGGTTCAAGTGGCTCTGAGCACTATGGGACTCAACATCTTAGGTCATAAGTCCCCTAGAACTTAGAACTACTTAAACCTAACTAACCTAAGGACATCACACACACCCATGCCCGAGGCAGGCAGGATTCGAACCTGCGACCGTAGCAGTTCAACATAGTCTTCGGGCGGCAAGTCAGCCACAACATTTCAATACGGTAGGCAAAATCTTATGGGTGATCAAAGTCTGAGCAATGTTTTCAGGTGCGGTCAATCTTCGAGTCTCAAACGCTAATTTAACTTAGCGTAAGTGATAGTTATACGCTGAAGAGCCAGAGCAACTGGTACACCTGCTTAATATCGTGTGGGGCCCCCGCGAGCGCACAGAAGTGCAGAAACACAACGTGGCACGGACTCGACTAATGTCTGAATGTAGTGCTGGAGGGAACTGACGCCATGAATCCTGCAGGGCTGTCCACAACGCCGTAATAGTACGACGGGGTGGAGATCTCTTCTGAACAATACGTTGCAAGGCATCCCAGATATGCTCAATAATATTAATATCTGGTGAGTTTGGTGTTTAAACTCAAATAGTGTAGCAATCCTGGACGTGTGGGGTGTCGCATTGTCCTGCTGGAATTGTCCAAGTCCGTCGGAATACACAAAGGACATGAATGGATGCAGTTGATCATACAGGATGCTTACGTATGCGTCTCCTGTCAGAGTCGTTTCTAGAAGTATCAGGGGTTCCGTATCACTCCAACTGCACACGCCCCACACCATCACAGAGCCTCCACCAGCTTCAACAGTCCCCTCCTGATACGCACGGTCCATGGATTCATGAGGTGTCTCCATACCTGTACACGTCCATCCGCTCGATACATTTTGAAACTGGCTCGTCCGACCAGGTAACATGTTTCCAGTCATCAACAGTCCAATGTCGGTGTTGACGGGCCCAGGCGAGGCATAAAGCTTTGCAGTCATCAAGGATACACGAGTGGGCCTTCGGCTCTGAAAGCCCATATATGACGTTTAGTTGAATGGTTCACACACTGACACTTGTTGATGGCCCAGCTTGGAAATCTGCAGCAATCTGCGGAAGGGTTGCACCTCTGTCACGTTGAACGATTCTCTTCAGTCGTCGTTGGTCCCTTTCTTGCAGGATCTTTTACCGGCCGCAGCGATGTCGGAGATTCGATGTTTTACCGGATTCCTGATATTCATAGTACACTCGTGAAATGGTCGAACGGGAAAATTCCCACTTCATCGATACCTCGGAGATGCTGCGTCCCATCGCTCTTACGCTGACTATAACACCACATTCGAACTCAGTTAAATCTTGCAACCTGCAGTTGTAGCGGTAGTAACCGAACTAACAACTGCACCAGACACTTGTTATGTTATATAGGCGTTGCCGACCGCAGCGCCATATTCTGTCCGTTTACATATCTCTGTATTTGAATACGCATGCCTATACCAGTTTCTTTGGCACTTCAGTGTATTTTGTAATGAACTTTTCTGAAAGGTGCTGCAGCATCATAGATGAACTTAAACGTTAACGCTTATGTGAGACTTGGATTGTGTTTCTGCTTTCATGTTAGCTTATGTTGTGGCGGACTCGAGTATTAATATTTGTAAATTATACCTCTGAACTTTGTTTACATTCTTATCACTTAGGAACTGTTATCATCTCTGATTTTGTTCACATATGGCGTGTTCATGCAATCTTAACTGCACTCAGCTTCAGCTTTAATGTGGAAACTAATGTGCTTATAATTACTTCATATAAGGTCATCAAACTTTGTGTTTTAAACTGAACAGAGTATAGAATCTAAATTATCTCCTCCACTGTGTTGACTTCATTAATTTGTTCCTACCTAGTTACCATTTATTTAATTAAACTTATTTATTTCTTTGTTTTTAAATACACTTACGGTAAACAAACCACAACACAAGGTAAAGCTGTACGACATTAACGAAAGTTGGCAGGCGAGCTTCTACAGCTGAGAGATGAAATCTAATCAAATTTAGCGCCAGTCACATAAGAGCGCGCTAGAAGCGACACTATCAGGGTACAAATCAGATTTGCTTTAAATACACGCTGTGACTGTCGTGAGCGTTAGTTACCTTGGAGATTGGACGTGCTGAGTTCATGCTAGTCAAGAACGTCTTTAAGGCGATAAGACGTCATTATCGACACTTCACTGAGTTTTTTTAACAAGGTTGTGTAACAGGGCTACGGGAAACTGGATGTTCCTTCTGCGATATTGCAGAAAGACTTGGCAGCAATGCAGCCACTGTACGTAATTGCTGGCAGCGGTGGTCACGAGAACGTACGCTCGAAAGAAGACCGGGGTCAGGACGGCCACGTGGTTCTACCTAGAGGTGGAGACATCGTGTTTAGCGTATGGCTCTTGCGCACCGTACTGCATCTGCAGCAGCAGTTTGAGCAGCAGTTGAGGCCGCAGTGACACAACTAACTGTTACAAATCGGTTACTTCAAGGACAGCTCCGAGAGAGGCGCTCTGTAGCGTGTCTTCCACTGACCCCAAACCAACGCTCATTTTAGGGCAGGGTGGAGGTCTGTTGTGTTTTCTAATGAAATCTGGTTCAACATCCGTGACAGTGATGGCTGTGTGACGGTTAGAAGGAGGTCTGTTGAGGGCCTGCAACCAACCTGTCTGCATGCTAGACACTGGATCTACACCTGAAGTTATGGTCTGGGGTGTGCTTTCGTATAACAGCAGGATCACTCTCGTGGTTATCCCACTCACCTGGACTGCAAATCCATACGTCAGTCTGTTAATTCGACCTGTAGTGCTGCTATTCATTAACAGCATTCTAGGCGGTGTTTTCTAACAAGATAACGCTCGCCCACATATCGCTGTTGTAATCCAACATGTCCTACAGGGTGTCAACATGTTGCGTTGGCCTCCTCGGTTACCAGCTTAGTCACCAATCGAGCACATATGGGACGTCATAGGACGGCAACTCCATCGTCCAGCACAGAGGGCATTAACCGATCCTGAACTGACCGACCAAGTGCAAAAATCATGCAACTCCATTCCACTATCCAGTACCTGATCAGCACAATACATGCACGTTTGCATGCTTTCATTCAACATTCTGGCGGTTACACCGATCTTATATTAATCTGTGAACTTGCACTGTTAATCACTTAAAATATTGGCTAGGCAAATGTATTCCCGAAATTTCATTACTTAACATTAATTATTTTTAGGTGTTGTGATTTTTTTCCGTCAGTGTACAAGCATAACTTTCTCTGTAATCGGTGCAGGCTTGGTAAAACCGAATTTAGATAGCTAGTGTTGTTATTAGGGCGTATACGCAGCAGTGTACGACACATCTCTAAACCCGTAGAACCATACTTTGTCTTCAGAATATTTCACTTACCGGAACCCCAAATAAAGCTCTATATTCATTTTGAGAACATTGACACCACATATATTGATATATCTCAAAGGAGGTAAGCCTAGAACACTTGTTTGTTCTTTCCGTTGACCTCCGAGTCTGCATGTGTACTCTACACCTTCAGTCGGTCCTTTACATTCCGCCTGGGCGCATACAACTGTGTGATTTCTCTCCTCCCCTTCCTCCTCCCCACCCCCCTCTCCCGTCTGTTAAGATCTAACACATCTTGCCACTGAATGTGTTGCAGTGCATAATGTTGCTTTATACTGCTTTAGCTATGTTCACCGATGTTCTGCAAAATAATGAAAGGATATTGTGACGTAATATTGCAGTCTCTCAACTCACCAATCCGCAGTTACAATTATGATGCATTCTTAATTTTCGAAAGCGATTGTCGCGTGCAACAAGCAGCTCCCCATGTTTTACTTCTTCATTATTGTTTTGACGATTGCCTCATGAAGACATGGTGTAATGTGTAACTGATTGGTCTTGTGTGCCACTGAGTGTCACGACGCTCCTTTCTCCTGTTGGTATAGTGAGAATGCTAATTCACATAGCACTTTAAGTTTGGTAGTATGATGTAGAATTAAAAAACAGACCTCGAAGTCGTGGCGAAAAAACAAAATGTATGTCAGTGTACAAAGCATGTTAGAGCAGAAAAAAACAATGTTTCAAACAACGACACAGGGTCTCAGGGAGCGTCTCTTGCGACTTACAGTATAGTCTGTGGGATACAGTCATCCTCCTACAGTACAGGTGATGACACTTTAAACTGGTCTGTGCAGTTGATCAATACCTGTATATTTAATAGGATTGTCACGTGTGCTCGATGCCGCCAAGCAGATGGTATTTGTTTTCTGTGTATGGGAAGAGATATATGCAGTAAAAATCTTATCGAGTTCTATGTCGGATGAAGTTAGTGGAGCTTTTATGTTTCGTAATTTTTCTCTGTTGGATGGTATAGAATAACGACGATAGCATGTTGCGCTGATAGACGTGAATGGGAGCTGAGGGACGTGGATCTGCTTTGGACTGCAGTATCTGTATGTGGTTTGGGGATGCAACACAATAAGCCCATTTCCACCAAATGGTCAAAATACACTCCTGCCGCACTGACTCAGGTCGCTCTGTTTCTACACAGGTTGCAGAAGGTGGTGGATATGGTTCAAAAATGGCTCTGAGCACTATGGGACTTAACATCTGAGGTCATCAGTCCCCTAGAACTTAGAACTACTTAAACCTAACTAACCTAAGGACATCACACACATCCATGCCTGACGCAGGATTCGAACCTGCGACCATAGCGGTCGCACGGTTCCAGACTGAAGCGCCTAGAACCGCATGGCCACACCGGCCGGCATGGTGGATATGGCTTTCTATGACTTCCATCCAGTTCCAACTTAAATTGGAACGATCTCATGCGCAAAGCTGCGGAAATGGCAGGAGTCGCAAGATGCGTAGGGACTGATAAAACCACGTTGGAATTTTGCTATAGCAGACAGGTTCGAGAAAGCTGACTCGTTTCGAGAGTGCCAGAAATATGATTCACTTGTGGCTGTAATCATTAGAGGACTTCTCCATAGGATCCAACGCAGGTACGTGGTTGAATGCAGAGACTTGATTCCAAATCATAGACATCATTTTTAGCAGATAGCATAACATTAGAGATCTGAAAACCTAGTGTACATTTCTTACAAACTCAATCAGCACACCATCTACTACTGCATGTGATCCTTCTCAATCAGTCATCGCCTATAGCTCAGTGGATATATCGCAGAACCTCTGAAATGGTATCAAGACAGAATGTGGCTCGGAGCACTATGGGACTTAACATCTATGGTCATCAGTCCCAAGACAGAATGTGAGACAGAATGTGTTACAAATACTGGAGAAATATCTAGTGGTGGCGGCGTGAGGGAGTTGCAAATAGCGGTTTCATACCATGTTCCTTAGCCGAATCACTTTCAAAATTTAGAGATTTTTTGATGAGGTTGCATCGTGGGGTACGTGTAACCGGACTGCTGGTCTGATAATATACACTCCTATGATCACCATCTCGGTATTAGTATGGAAAAATCACGTGATTCGTAGGTAATGCCATATGTGGATTTATAAAGCTGGTATAGCTTTTAACATGGACAATTGTGTGCACATGTAGATCCAAGACCGCTTGTGACAGTAAGTAAGACACGGTGGAAGCACTTGCAAGAATAACTTACGAGACATGTCCACCCATCATTGATTTTCGGTCAGTATTATTTCGTATCGCCAGCGATCAGTTACTGACGAAGTATTATACTTAGTAGTAGGGGGTGCATGATAGGTTCGCCATGAGCATCCGTCGCATAAAGTATGTGTTTGTGTTCCAACATGTGCAAAGGAAATGACTATGTCGATTCGTAAGAAAGGTATGGATTTGAAGTCAAGTACTGTGATAGCAAAGGCAAGAGTATGTCAAGTCATAAGAATGGTACTGATATTTCTATTTCCAGAGCCACAGCCGTCAACAGGGTGTATTTCTGATACTTCACTCATTGTCGAATGTCATTCAACTGAAACCACAATTGTAACATTTAGTTGTAAGTACAGGGATAAAATATATATGTGACCGATTTCTTAGGATGATGTGCGAGTTTGGCATGCAGCGCTGGTGATCTGTATGGGGATGATTCATGTTTCCTGTTCACAACAGGAGCTGTCTGAATGGAGAGGCCTGTTGGAGTGTAGGAATGTATATGACTTAACCATGTTGTCCTGATGTGTAGATGATGAAATACCAAACTAATACTTAGTATGCGTTGGATAGCTTTCGTGATCGCGTGGAAATTTGAGAAGATTGAATATGGAGGTGTGTTTGCACTGGACTGTTATTCTCTCCCATGTAAATTATTCAATTGACTGCTTCTGCACATTTATTTAGTCGAGAGAAGATCGCTTGTGGTGTGTGCATCTAGCGTGTGGAAGACATGTTTGACAGTTCCCTAGACATGAGAAACACCTTAGTTGACCTTGTAAATTATAGGTATGATTTGGAATCTGCTACATCACCGACATCGGTATTTGCGAGTGGAAATATCAGTTTTCTCTATTTTCTTAGAGTTTCTGTATAAATGTATTCACAGACATGACAAGTTTCTAGTTAGTCAATGGTTTACAGCATGTCCCACCTAGCTTAAGTTTCAGGTTTGTAGATAAATAATTTCCAGTCTACATCTTTGGCATTATGTTGCATGAGCGATCGGTACGATACTACTGTGTGCTTGATATTGAAAAGCAGCCTGAAAATGGTATAATATTATGGCAAACCATGCAAAAATGCATGTGTTCTTGTAGTCCCAAAGTCTGGAGATGGGTGTAGAAAAGCAAGCAAGCAAGCAGGTCCAGACCAGAAACAGCAATGCATTTGTGCCAAGGGGGAACTAGCCCGAATTTGTAGAACAGTTCTGAGAGTGTCTTAAGTCCACTGAGGGCGCTCTGGTCACCCGTTGGGGGTTGATGACCACCGACCTCTCAGGGAAATATCTAGTGCTGTGAAGAGTGTATACGGTGCTGTCTGTCTTCGCAGTATATGTAAGAATGATGTAAAAAGGGCTGATTTTGTAGGTGCAGGATATGAATTGTATGTTTACTACATTGACGTGGTACGCAGTGATATATTGGTGGGTTGGAGATCTGTTTCACACTCTAATATTCAAACTCCTGACCTCAGTTGGGAGAGCAGTGTAATTGAGTGAGAGTCTTTCCCTATTTGACGATCTGTAGGCCACTTTGCAGTGTTTAATTGTAGAAGCAATATGGTAATCTGTACAAAATACAATCATAATGCTCTATCCATTCACAAGACATCCAGGATGTAGGAGTATCTACAAACTGATTCGAACAAGATGGAGGCAAGGTACGTACAGAATGTTCTGAGAAAGCAAGTGTTCAAAGACAATTTGAAACAGACCCTCCATCTTTGGTGGGGATGCTGTCACTCATCCACCACTGTGGCATTAGGACATCTCCAGATCTGTAGCTGTACGATACTGAAAATTCTGGCCATTTTTTTCTCTTCTGTAAGACAGTGCTTCGAATTCTGTTTGTGTAATTGTTCTGATTTCCCCATGTGTGTGCTTAGAGAATGCTCTCTTTCCAAACAATAAGAATGCTTTTATGATTAACAGTGTTTTTCTGAGCTTGCACAGGCTTTTAGTGGTGAGAATGTTTGACATTTCTGAGATGTATATTGATAGCAAGACGAACATTTCACACTATGCGTCAGCCATGTTGGGTATGCATGCATGACCAGACGCAGCTCGCATGGCCCGTTAAGGTCACTAGGAACAATGCAGCCTCTGCTATTTTGGGACAGATTTCTGCAACGTCTGTGAGGGTGAGTCGCTTGGCAATTAGGTCTTCACTGGACCACAGGTGGAGAGAGGGATCACCCCAGCAATAGTAAACACACGAGCTACCCAGAAGCATCTCACGTATGGAACCGGCATGAGCGCGCCTTGGAGTTCTGTGAGGTCAGTATAACACTCGAAGAACTCTAACTGTGTACCCGAAAATACATGCAACGTTCACCTACTTGTTTTAGGCAGCAGCGGCATGAGAGCAATGGCTCGCGTTCGGTGGTGGCTCACGGGGGCGTTGACATGCGAACGTCCTTTGAGTGTCTGTGCTCTGCAAATAGGTCTTTACTCCAGTCGTGTCAGCAACAGTGCCTGGGTGATCACGTATTTCAAGAGGAATTTCTCAGGTGTCAAGTATGAAAGGGATGCCGCCACCTCATGCTTGAGGGACCGGTACGGGCACCTGTGCATGGCTTGGCAGCCGATGGCCGCGTCACTTCGCAGGGGGTTGCTAGTGCATCCCAACTTCTGGGAGTGTGTGTGGTAGCCTCCTATGTGATCCAGTGGACAGGGGGCAGCAGGCGGTGCCTGTGCATGTTGTTTGCATGTCTGTTGCATTATTTTGCAAGTAGGTCTGTAGGCTGTGCTATACATTATTTGGACAGTTAATGAGTTGATTTTGTGTCAGCACATGAGTGTACGGCATCATTTGGGAGAAGGTTGCATGTGTGTGTGTGTGCTGTGTAATGAAATTATTTCGGTAATTTGTTTGGGAGTCTGCAGAGCATTATTTCGGTAATTAACGAGAGTTTACAGGTCTGTAGGCTGTATGACATGACCCCAAGCGTGTCAGTGTGTGTTTTGTATCAGTGTGATAAATATACTATCTAAAATCCATCCCTAAATAAATTGTTCCAAAATAAATAAAGTACACTCCTTCCTCTCTCCAGCAGCCATGCACAGGCTGAGTCATTTTCCCCTCCAGACAGCCATCTTGGGTTATGTCATGTAATGAACAACAGTGCTCTCTGGTGGTGGTACAGTGTACTGGATCAATTGGACTCTGAACCCCATGGCGACCACACTGTTTCCCATCATTTTCCCCTGACATCTTGGATTATGTCATGGAATGGACGACAGTACCGTCTGTTGGCAGTATTGTGTACTAGGTCAGTTGGACTCTGGACCCCATGGCGACCACACTGTTTTCCGCCATTTCTCCCCACCCCAGACCGCTGTCTTAGATTACATCATGGAACGGACGACAGCGCCCTCTGGTGGTAGTATTGTGTACTGGGTCAGTTGGAGTCTGGACCTCGTGGTGAACACACTGGATGGCTGTACTGCACCAAATTGTTTAAATAAAGACTGCATGTATAATAAAGACTTATGTCCAGCACAGGTCAAGTCCTTTTCCTGCCAGTCCATAGGAAGAGGTGGCGGTTGGATGACTTAGGTTAGTGGAGGTAACCCAAGTGCCCTTTCTTTCCCGCTGTTTTCTTAAGTTAGTGGAGATAGCCCAAGTGACCTTTCTTTACTGCCAAAATTAAAATTTCTTGCCAATTCCTAGAAAGAGGTGGCAGTCAGATGACTTAGGTTAGTGGAGGTAGCCCAGTTGACCTATCTTCCCGCCAAAATCCACCACCTTGGATGATCTCATGGCCGCCATCTTGAATGACTTCATGCGGTGTTGCCAAGTCTACAGGCCGCCATCTTGGAAGACGTCATCGCCGCCAACTTGGATACATCTGGCAACAATGGAGAGTGGGGTGGTGCAAGTGACATGCAAGTAGAATGCATCAGTAAATCTTGAGCTGACATTATATTGTGATCACTTGCTTGAATGGCTCCTGTATGTATACCAGTTGTTTAGCTTCATAAGAGACTTCTATGTATCAGACTCACACAATCATGACTGTCTCAGTTCGAATGAATGTACAGCCCAAAAGACGACTGGACAGAGTATTGTTTTTAAAATGGTTTTACGTTGTCGTAAGACTGTGAAGTCAAGCTGTTCACAGTGCATCCTACAACTGCTATACTGCACATGAATGGATACAAAATGTACAAAGACTGTCACCTTCCTTAACTACTGTACAAGACTGACTGACACGAAATTAATGAGCCTCTGCAACAAGTGTAGTATGTTCATTTCAGTGAGTCCTATCTCATTGTTTTGGTATAAAATCAAAACGCTCTAATGAAGATAATCTAAATGTGTCCTCTACATATATGGAAATAGACGTGCACAATCAAATCACCGTCAGAGTCTCAGCAGATGTCACATAAACCATTTCCGAGCCATATTGCCCCACACAACTACCTTCACAACTTCGATTAAATGGCATTCGATATGCACCGTTTCTTGCCTCATATAATAACGCCAATAAATTTGTGAAGTATAAACGAACAAATTAAGCAAGTCAGTTAATGTCTATTCTGATACTTCGAGATAAGTTGAAACCATTCTTTTAAGAACGGATAGCAGTATGAACAAAACAACAATCTATCTACTTATGACCCCTGGTACAATGTCTGCCAGCTTCTGTGCTAATTTTCATGGCAAGGTACTTCGTGACAGATAGCCGATCAGTGATCTGAAACTTCATGCTATGATTCACATTTGACATTACCGTAGTCCTCTGCAGCTACAACGCATTATATACTTCCTGGCAAATTGAAACAATGTGCTGGATCGGAGCTCGAACGCGGAACTTTACTTTTTGTGGGCAGTGCAGTTACTGGTTGAGCTATTTAGACGTGACTCACAACCTTTAGCTCTCAGCTGCACTTCCTCCAGTGCCTATTTTCTGCTATCCAAACTTCACAGAAGTTCTCCTGCATATCTTCTGAGATTGCCAACTCCTGGTAAAAAAAAATGATATTGTGGAGAAATGGCTTAGTCAGAGTCTAGAAGGCAATATCCAGAATTAATCTTTCAGCCTGCAGGGGAGTGTGCGCCCTTATGAAAACATGCATATTATTTGAAGGAGTTACACATGGCAACATATCAGGACGACACAGAATTAGCTGTCAACTTGAGTGGTTCCACAAATAGAGATTTATGATCTGGAATTTCTTTTTGGAACATGGATAAACGGTATTGTTCTCTCTCGATGGCTCGGTTCAACTGGTTGTCTCACTTTGCACGCCACATTGCTGCTCCTGCTTTCCTCCAATCAGCCTTAAGAAACTGCTGGAGATGGTTTATGGTGTAGGCTTTCTACACTCAGTCGAATATGTTTGCTATATGCCACATCGGTTACATATGCAGTGTGGCTATAAAATAACGAGGCTAACGCTGTCACAGAGTAAGAACGCATGTGCCAATGGTGAACGCTAGCTGTGAAGCGTGAAGCCTTCTCAGTCATATGCGGCATCTCTGGTGTCTGTAGATAAATCTGTCTGGCCGTGGCATACCTTCGCGTAAGAGCTGTTACTTTATTTTGCCGGAAAATGATAAGTGTAATCACAGTGCAACGAATTGTCGTGAAGTTTCACATGAGATTTGGAAAAACTGCCACTGAAAAATATATTTTACTAAAATAGTGTACGGCGAAGACCGTTATCACGCACGCGAGTTGTTGAGTGGTCCAAGCATTTCCGAGATGGTCTAGAAAACGTTGAAGCTGACTCGTACCTGGAACGCCCTTCAACATCAAAAACTGATGACAATATCGAAAAGGTAGGTAATCTGATCTGATCTGACCGTCGGTTAAGTATCCGATCGATTGCTGAAACTGTAGGAATTGTCACGGAATGCGAAAGGCAAATTTTACATAATCAGTTTAATATAAGAATGAGGTGTACGAAACTGGTGTTGAAAATTCTTGCGATCGAACAGGAAGAAGATTGTGTGAAATGTTTATACTGACGCTTTGAATACCGTTGCCAGTGGTGCTGATTTCTTGGAAAGACTGATAACATGTGACGAATCTTGGTTTTTCACTTATGATCCAGAAATCAAGCGCTAACTCATGCCCTGGAAGGGCCCAACTTCAACGAAAGCGAAAAAAGTTCGAGTGAGCAAATCAAGATTCAAAGCGATGACGATTGTTTATTTCGATGTTCATGGAACTGTGCTTTTCCACCCGATCCCTTAAGATCAGACCATTAATCAGCAATACTACCTTGAGGTTATTTCTCAGCTGCATGAGAAAATAAGAAAAAAAAAGACCCGAGTTGTGGAAGAACAAGCCATGGGTTCTGCATCAAGACAACGCACCAGCCCATACCACATTGTCTGTACAGAAGTTTCTAGCGAAGTACAGCGTTCCAGTGTTAGACCACCGACCTATTCGCCTGATCTAGCACCATGTGACTTTTATCTATTCTCCAACATCAAATCTGAATTAAAAGCAACGAGGTTTCCGTCCGCTGAAGCAGTGAGAGGAAAAGTGGCACGGTCATCAGGGAGCTTACAGAGGAAGCTTCCCAGGACTGTTTCCATCAATGGAGACTTCACATGGAGCGTTGTAGGGATAGAGGAGAGGGCTATATTGAGGGTGAAAATAACTAAATATGTATCTTTCTGAAATAAAATGTTCTGCAGCAATGGTCCCGTTATTTTATAGCCACACCTCCTACAATGGCTTTCAAATACTGGAAATTGACTGACTCAGGAAATGTCATGGGATAACGGGGCAGGTGTGTTGTATACACACCACACGCCCCCTGTGCCAGCTACAATTGTACAGGAGATCTTCTGAGAAGAGGTTGTGCAAGTTATTTATGTAACATGCAACGTCCTCGTGAGCTGACGCCATCCGAATGAGGTATGGTGGTCAGTGCCCAATGGATGGGAGTTTCCATTTCGACAGTGGTGTAGGAATTCGGCTTCACGCGTTCAACCGTATCCAGGATGTGTCGTGAATGGTTGAATGAGGGTGTCACAGTCCACAACGGATGAACTACTGGCCGTCCAGCCACCCTTGATGATCATGGCCTGCGACATCTGAGACTGATCGTCAATAGTTACGAAGGGCAACAGAGCGACAAATCACGGCTCAGTTCAGCACAGGACTTGCTACAACGTTTTCCGGTGGACAGTCCGTGGCAACAAAGGTTCCATGGGATATGGCAGCCGGCGAGGCTCATGGTTGCCCCTGTTAACCCAACGTTACTGGGCACAACGGCTTGCTTTTGTCACCAGTCACCAGGGACAGGCACTGGAACAATGGCGTACCGTGATATGGTCGGACGAATCACGATTTCAACTGCATCATGCTGACGGAGGGCACCATATGTGCTACAGACCACGTGAATCGATGGATGTCGCCTGCCAAGAAGTTGTGGTCCCAGGTGGTGGTGTCTGTGTTATGGTCTGGGGTTCATTTTCCTCGTACAGAATGGTCACCCTGGTTGTCCTGGAAAGGTCTTTGGACAGTCCGCCATATGCTGGGCTGCTCGGGGACCATCTCTACCCATTTTTGTTCTTCAAACACCCTTACAGTTCTGTAGTGTTTCAAGATGATAATGCGCCCCCACATTGCTCCCATGTCATCTGGCAATGGTTCCAGGAACATGCAGGGGAGGTCCAAAGACTGAGATGGCCACTCTGGAGCCCAGATTTGAACCCCATCGAGCATATCTGGGATGTAATTTAACGCAGGCTCTGTACCATGGATCCATCACCAACAAACAGACCGGAGTTGGCTGCCAGTCTGCAAACGATTTGTTGTTAGCTGTTTTCAGAGGAATACCAGGAACTTGTAGACTCACTTCCAAGGCGTCCCACTGCAGTCCTCAGGACCAGAGGAGGCCCCATGCGATGTTAGTAGCCTATCCCATAACATTTGCTAAGTCGGTGTGGTTATAACATTGTAACTCAGATAGGTACATTTGGGTGACCTGTCATAATTTAGCAAACGTTTAAAGGATTAGACTAGGAATGAAACTATATAATAATGTAACAATAAATTGTTTAGATGAATATTATTTTGATGTTCATTAGTGGATACAAAATTTGTACAAAATGAGAATGAGACGTTGGTTGGTCCACGTCAGTCGTTAACCATGGTAGGCACCGCCATAGGCCAGGGCGGGGGCATAGGCGGCCCTAGCGAGGGGGGCGGCATAGGCAGCCCTGGCAATGGGAGCGGCGTAAGCCCTGGCGGGGCCGGCGACGGCCACAGGGGCGGCTACGGCGGGGTGGGCGCCGGCCTCCTTGTGCACGACGGCGTTGAATCCGTTGACGGGGTCAGCCGTGTAGTCGACGACGCGGATGGAGCCGTCGGGTTCGGCCAGGCTGTAGCTGCCCTGGACGACGTCTCCGCTGCGGCTCTCGTGCTGGGCTTTCGAGTCTCCAGTGTGGGCGTCCTGCACGTTGTATGCGAAGCTGTACTCGGGGTGCGGGTCGTACTCGACGGCGGCGGGGGCAGCAGCGACAGCTGGGGCGTAGGCCCTGGTGACGGGGGCGGCATAGCGGGCGATGGGGGCGGCGTAGGCGGGGGCGGCGTATCCTCGGGCAGCCAGAGGTGCACCGGGAGCGTAGACGGCGGGGGCGCCCAGGTAGCCGGCGCTTGCGATGGCCACCACCGCGGACAGAATGATCAACTGCAAAAGAAACAGAACACTGTTATCATTCCTCCCGTCATCAGAATCCTAATTAAACAATGCTACCTCTTTTATGCCGAGATATTCTACCTCATTGACGTGGCCCAGCAGTGGCTATCTACGATATTCCTGCGTGGAAATCTGAATGAAGTCAAGAAAAATTTGGCAAATATCAAGTGGAAACTTTCACGTGTATGAAGAGCACCATTCGAAGCAAAAAAAGTAACACAGGGACATGGTCCTTTGATAAGCGCTAATGAGTAGAAGTACATGTGTTTTAGACGTAACTTTAAGAAAATGTATGAATGCAGAGTCTTCTTTCAAAAGATATTATACAATCTACATTGGTTGGGCTAATTTACAACAACATACTACAACCTTTTTTTGGTGCAATAGTAAATAACGTTCAGATAGTTGAACTCTTGCTTGTGAAAATACAGACATTCATATTGAACTAGCAGTACTACACATTACATTAATCTATTCTAAATGTTTCTATATTTTCTCTGCAGTAAAGTAATAAATATCGTGGCTTCTGAATCGTAGCAAAATCCATTGTTTCTTTGACAATCATCCTGACTCATGTACTCTGAAAATTTTTCACTAGATGATCTAATTATTGTGTTAAGATAATAACAAAAATATGTCGTATGACACATTTCTGTGGTCCACTACCGTCCACTGTGCTCAATTCATCTGCATTACACTGAAATGGCAGAAGTCGTGGGATATCTCCTAATAGCGTGTCGGACCTCCTTTGACCCGCCGGAGTCGCAGTGCAGCAACTCGGCGGGAATTCAACAAGTCGTTGGAAGTCCCCTGGAGAAATATTGAGCCATGCTGCCTCTATAGTCGTCCATAATTGCGAAAATGTTGCCGATGCAGGATTTTGTGAACGAACTGACCTCTAGATTACGTTCCATAAATGTTCGATGGGAATTATGTCGGGCGATCTGGGTGGGTAAATTATTCACTCGAAATGTCCAGAATGTTCTTCAGACCAACCGCAAACAATTGTGGCCCAGAGGCATGGCGCATTGTCGTTCATAAAAATTCCAACGTTGTTTGGGAACATGAAGTTCATGTATGGCTGGAAATGGTGTCCAAGTAGCCGAACATTCCATTCACTGTTCCATGTAAACACATCTCACACCATTATGGAGCCACCACCAGCTTGCACAGCGCCTTGTTGACAAATTTGGTCCGCGACTTCGTGGGGTCTGCGCCACGCTCGAACCCTACCATCAGCTCTTGACAACTGAAGTCGGGACTCATCTGACAAGGGCACGGTTTCCCAGTCGTCTAGGATCCAACTGATGCGGTCACGAGCCCAGGAGAGGCGCTGATGGCGTTGTCGTGCTGTTAGCAAAGTCACTGGCGTCGGCCGTCTGCGGCCATAGCCCATTAACGTCAAATTTAGCCGCACAGTCCTAACGGATACGCTTGTCGTACAGCCCACATTTATTTCTGGTTCAAATGGCTCTGAGCACTGTGGGACTCAACTTCTGAGGTCATTAGTCCCGTAGAACTTAGAACTAGTTAAACCTAACTAACCTAAGGACATCACACACATCCATGCCCGAGGCAGGATTCGAACCTGCGACCGTAGCGGTCTCGCGGTTCCAGACTGCAGCGCCTAGAACCACACGGCCACTGAGTTCTGCGGTTATTTTATGAAATGCTCCTCGTCTGTTAGCAATGACAACTCTATGCAAACGCCGTCGCCCTCGGTCGTTAAGTGAAGGCCGTAGGCAACTGCGTTGTCCGTGGTGAGAGGTAATGCACGAAATTTGGTATTCTCGTCACACTCCTGAGAGTGTGGATCTCGGAATACTGAATTCTCAAACAATTTCCGAAATGGAATGTTGCATGCGTCTAGCCGCACCTATCAATCCGCGTTCGACGTCTGTTAATTCCTTGTCGTGCGGCCATAATCACGTGGATAGGCCTTTGATATGAATCACCTGAGTACAGTCCGCGGCTCGTGGTCTTGCGGTAGCGTTCTCGCTTCCTTTGCACGGGGGCCCGGGTTCGATTCACGGCTGGGTTAGGGATTTTCTCTGCCTAGAGATGACTGGGTGTTGTGTGTCTTTCATCATCATTTCATCCTCATTCACTAGCAAGTCGCCGTAGTGGCGTTAAAGAACTTGTGGAGCGGCGGCCGAACCGCCCCCCGAGGGGTCTCCCGGCCACCAATGCCACACGCTCATTATTGCCTGAGTACAAATGACAGCTCCGCCAATGCGCTGCCCTTTTGTACCTTGTGTACGCGATACTATCGCCATCGGTACACATATCACTATTCATGACTTTTGTCACCTCTCTGTGTATGTGCTGGTTAGATTCCTTTGTCCTCGTTATGTGATACGAGAGGTGAAAGTTAGCTCTACATAAAACTGCGCTAAAGACGTCGGTACGATGACAAGCGAACACGAGAGTGCGCTGCTGCCGGTTGCCTCACCTTGCACGCCATGTTGCTGTTGCTGTTTGCTGCTACGTTCCACTGCTGTGTGCCTGCTTGGGCGGCGGTCAAAGCTTATATAGCCACGGCCGAAGCCGCCTGGTCCCCCCTACGGCGCAAAATTTTTGCCATTCACCGCACAAAACCTGACCCCTGTCGTGCTTGTCGCGCGCATACTTTCTACTTTACAAATCGTTAATGGCGAATATGATGTTGAATAAAGCGCAGATTAGCTCTAGTGCTCACTTTTCACTTTTGAATTATACAACGAAATGTTCTTTACTTATTACTCAAAATGTGCGAGAACAAAATAAAAAAAAGTACGCTGATGTGCAAAACTTAAGAACGAAAGTACGAGGGGCGTTTGAAAAGTGCGTGCAAAAATAAAAACTACTTACGTGTTTGGGGTAAACCTTTTTTATTTTTCGGGATAGTCTCCTTTTAGACTTACACACTTCGTCCAACGCTGTTCTAATTTGTTGATCCCTTCCCAATAATAGGAATTGTCCAAGTCTGCAAAACAGCTACTTGTTGCTGCAATCACCTCCTCATTTGAATAAAATCTTTGTCCCACCAGCCATTTCTTCAAATTGGGGAACAAACAGTAGTCTGAGGGAGCCAAGTCGGGAGAATGGGGGGGGGGGGGATGTGAAACGACTTGGAATCCTATTTCCATTAATTTTGCGACCACAACTGCTGAGGTGTGCGCTGGTGCATTGTCATGATGGAAAAGGACTTTTTTGCGGTCCAATCGCCGGCGCTTTTCTTGTAGCTCGGTTTTCAAACGCGCCCAATAACGATGAATAATATGCACCTGTAATAGTTTTACCATTTTCCAGATAGTCGATGAGGATTATCCCTTGCGAATCCCAAAAGACAGTCGCCGTAACCCTTCAGGTCGAAGGAATGGTTTTCGCCTTTTTTTGGTGCAGGTTCTCCCTTGGTAACCCATTTTTAGATTGTTCTTTGGCCTCAGGAGTATAATACTATATCCATGTTTCATCCACAGTGACGATTCATGGTGAACACACACAGTATTAAGAACTGCGGATTCTTCCTGAACAGCTGCAAACCATCCTTGCAACACTTCACACGATTCCGTTTTTGGGCAAGCGTGAGCAGTCGGCAAAATATTATGTACCCGTTCATTCGAGATGCCCACAGCACCTTAACTCTTCTATCATCCATCACCATATCATAGATTTTACCAATGATTTCTAGAGTTGTAACCTCCACAGGGCGTCCAGAGCGTTCAGCACACTTGCACCCATATGGCCACTCAGAAAATTTTGAAACCACTTATAAACTGTTGTAATAGAAGGTGCAGGGTACCCGTAATGTTTATCAAGCTTCGCTTTAGTCTCCTGAGGCGTTTTGCCTTTCATGAAGTAATGTTTAATCACCATATGAAATTTTTTTTGTCCGTTTTTGACAATCACTTGACTTCCTTGATTCACACGAATGTCAAACGCAAAGAAATAGACCAATATGGCTGAAACTTAGTGTGCGTTCTTTCCAAAGATGCTACTAACTAAACATGACCTCAATACGCGCCGGTGGTGCCATCAGTCGGATTTTGCACTGACTTTTCAAACGCCCCTCGTAACTTTGGCATTTTGTGTCATAGTCTAGCAACATAGCGCCATAAATCTTGGATCACAGATTGAAGGGACTGTTGCAGTATGGTACCGAAGGTAAGTGAAAGAAATACCCAGTGAGACAAACAGAAACACCACTTTTATTCAAAGAAAATAATTGCACAGAAGTCGCCGCGATTTATGATGGATTTCTGGACATTACAAAAGGCGAGACAAAGTTCTTAATACTGTGTGTGATCACCATGAACTTCAGCGCATGCTCTGCAACGTGCTCCCGTACTGTCCACAAGGTTGGTAAGGGGTTCTTGTCGTGCTGAACATACACTAATACGGCGACATGTTGGAACACATTATGTACCCAGGACTATTGCGGAACATGATCGATTTGGTGGTCCAGGCACTATGGGACTTAACATCTGAGGTCATCAGTCCCCTAGACTTGTTGTTGTTGTTGTTGTTGTGGTCTTCAGTCCTGAGACTGGTTTGATGCAGCTCTCCATGCTACTCTATACTGTGCAAGCTTCTTCATCTCCCAATACGTACTGCTGCCTACATCCTTCTGAATCTGCTTAGTGTATTCATCTCTTGGTCTCCCTCTACGATTTTTACCCTCCACGCTGCCCTCAAATACTAAATTGGTGATCCCTTGATGCCTCAGAACATGTCCTACCAACCGATCCATTCTTCTTGTCAAGTTGTGCCATAAACTCCTCTTCTCCCCAGTCCTATTCAACACTTTTTCATTAGTTACGTGATCTACCCATCTAATCTTCAGCATTCTTCTGTAGCACCGCATTTAAAGGCTTCTATTCTCTTCTTGTCCAAACTAGTTATCGTCCATGTTTTACTTCCATACATGGCTACACTCCACACAAATACTTTCAGAAACGATTTCCTAACATTTAAATCAATACTCGATGTTAACAAATTTTTCTTCTTCAGAAACGCTTTCCTTGCTATTACCAGTCTACATTTTATATCCTCTCAACTTCGACCATCATCACTTATTTTGCTCCCCAAATAGCAAAACTCCTTTACTACTTTAAGTGTATCATTTCCTAATCTAATTCCCTCAGCATCGCCCGACTTAATTCGACTACATTCCATTACCCTCGTTTTGCTTTTGTTGATGTTCATCTTATATCCTCCCTTCAAGACACTGTCTATTCCGTTCAACTGCTCTTCCAAGTCCTTTGCTGTCTCTGACAGAATTACAATGTCATCGGCGAACCTCAAAGTTTTTACTTCTTCTCCATGGATTTTAATACCTACTCCGAATTTTTCTTTTGTTTCCTTTACTGCTTGCTCAATATACAGATTGAATAACATCGGGGAGAGGCTACAACCCTGTCTTACTCCCTTCCCAACCACTGCTTCCCTTTCATGTCCCTCGACTCTTATAACTGCCATCTGGTTTCTGTACAAATTGCAAATAGCCTTTCGCTCCCTGTATTTTACCCCTGCCACCTTCATAATTTGAAAGAGATTATTCCAGTAAACATTGTCAAAAGCTTTCTCCAAGTCTACAAATGCTAGAAACGTAGGTTTGCCTTTTTAAAATCTAGCTTCTGAGATAAGTCGTAGGGTCAGTATTGCCTCACGTGTTCCCATACGTCTACGGAATCCAAACTGATCTTCCCCGAGGTCGGCTTCTACCAGACTTAGAACTACTTAAACCTAACTAACCTAAGGACATCACACACATCCATGCCCGAGGCAGGATTCGACCCTGTGACGGTAGCAGCAGTGCGGTTGCGGACTGAAGAGCCTAGAACCGCTCGGCCACAGCGACCGGCTGTTGTGGTGTGAGGAAGCGTATTGTTAGAAGGGCGCACTGATCCCCAAATCTTTGAAAACCGTAAACGTTAGTATGACACTGAACACCTTCCCCATGTGGGCCTTTTCAGGAATGCGTTCGGCCCGGATTTCGTTTATATGGATGAAAACGCGCGAGCGTATCGTAGGAGCTCCAGAAGACATTAGACTCATGGGCTGACCTATCCGTCCGCCGACTTCAGTCGCATCGAGAACGTGTGGGATGCATTGGGAAGACACAGTGCAGCACGTCCACACGCACCAGTGAACATCCAGCAGGTGTGGATGGTCCGACCCCGGAACGCCGTACCTACCATAGGAACTTCCTACCAACAGCGTCTCAGGCGTATGAGTACGCAGCAGAGCATGAACTGAAGTCTATAGTGATCGCACACCCTATTAATAACCGTATTCCGCCTTTTGTTATGTCCAGGGGCATATCATAAATCGCGTTGGCAGTATAATTATTGCCTTTGAATAAAAGTATGATTTATCGAAGTCTCATTGCGTATTCTTTTCTGCCATCTTCTGTACTATACTGTAGCAGTTTTTCCTATGTGTGGTCCATATTTCATGGAACTATGTGATACATCATGCGGAAGTTACTTTCGTCCTTGTTTTGTACACCAATGTAATTGTACGCTTCACATCTTTTTTCCGTTATTTGTTCAAGTTCTGAAACATGACTGAAACCAAACTCCATTTATTACGTGTGAGTGTATCTAAGCTTATATATCTGCGACACTGTAAAAATTTCCTGCTGTTCCACACAGACAAGTGCAAAATGTGTGCCCTATCTGCCTGCATCTAGTGTCATTCCACTTGAAAGTGTGAGATGTTAGAACTGATTGCAAATCGTACAATATAATTGACGCGGGACGGGGGTACCAGTCGGGTATTCACATTGTTGGATGTGGGAAACCGCCTAAAACCCACCTCCAGGCTGGTCGACACACCGACCCTCGTCGTTAGTCTGTCGATCAGATTCGATCCGGGGCCTGAATGCCTTTCTCAGTCACGGGAGTGGCGTTCCGTTCAACCACGCGCGGCTATCCGGGCAAGTCCGTTTTGAAACTTCGACATAATAACAATTTTCTGTTTCCAAAACACTGTGTCACGTTGACCTTATTTCTAGCACCCTAAGTGAAATATGTAGCCCTGTTACGAGGGTAGTCATATAGCTTTGCCAACGGCCTTGTCGCAGTGGTAACATCGGTTCCCGTCAGATCACCGAAGTTAAGAGCTGTCGGGCTGGGCTAGCACTAGGGTGGGTGACCATTGAGTCTGCTCAGCCCTTGTGAGTCAAACTGAGGAGCTACTTGACTCAGAGGCAGCGGCTCCGGCCTCGTAAACTGACATGCGACCAGGAGAGCTGTGTGCTGGCGACATGCCCCTCCATATCCGCATCCAGTGACGCTGAGGACGACACGGAGGCCGGTCGGCACCGTTGGGCCTTCAGAGCTTGTTCTGGCGCAGTGTATTCTCTAATCATATAGTTTTAATTATAACCTCGAAAAAATCAATTGTGAGTATGAAACATGGTTTTAGCCCTTCTATACAAATTCACCCTTGGATGTAACACATTCTCCCCAACTATGAATAACTTGGTGGAGTCTTTGATTGTAGAAGGCTGTTTAGGAAACGATCCACCTCATATAATATTGCAGTGCCATTGCAGTGTTCAGAATTACGGTGCAATTTTCTTTCGGACATACATGTTCAAAGAACAGGCACCGCGGCGACTACAGCCGTTATGAAATACGTGCAATGTATTCGCAGTTGCGAATATGGACAACCATAATGGAATGGCAACAATGAAAATTTGTGTCGGATCAGGGCTCGAACCCGAATTTTCTTGATTATCACGGGACTCGTGATAATTGGGAAGTCCGGTTTCGAGGCCTGATTCGGCACAATATTCCATTGTCGTCATTCCACTACACAGCTGACGGTTTTCCATCAGTTCTTCATCTGAGAAAAGAGACAGAGGTCACTTGCTGCCATGTCGCAAGAATATGGGGGTGTGGGAAAAAAAGAACAGAACACGTGACCGAGGCGGTGGAGAATGAACTGCGACGTTGTCGTGGAGCAAAAATAACCCCTTCGGCAGCTTCCTGAGACTCATTAGTCTTAACAGTTCTCCATGCCTTCGAAGGAGATTTCGGCAGAATGCTCCTGTGACGATTTGCCCCTCACTTGCGCAGTCTGTTCGCAGCACACTATGGAAGTCCCAAAATACACTCAGTGACAACATCAATTTTCCCGATGATGGTTGAGTCTCGGCCTTTCTCAGCGGCGGTGAATGAAGTTTCCACGGCGCATTTTGGTCCTTTGTCTCGGTATCATGGTGATACACTCGAAAGTCTTCCATGGTGAGTAGGTGACCAAAGAATTCATCTGCATCGGCCTGACACAGTTGCAGCATTCCCGCTCAATACTGCGGCGCTGAGGGCTTTTTGAATGGGCGAGAGCGGTTCGCAACCTAGCGATCTGCAACCTTTCTCATGTGCAAGATGTTGAAAACTGTTTCGTGACAGATCTTCACGTTTTCCACCATCGCCTGGACTACGATACGCTAGACTTCGAACACGAAGGCCTCCACTTCTCCTGCGATTCCTCAGAGAGACAGGGTCTGACACTTCGTTCCTCGTCATTCAGACATGTCTGACCACGTTGGAAGTGTGCACCATCTAACCATGCACATAATGGTGCGTTGTTCCTTTACATTTCCACCAACTCAGTACACACTGTTCAATGTCTTGAAACTATGTAGCTTTGTAAATAATGCAATCCGATAGCACAAAACGGAATAATACTAGCTACTTTAAGAGTTATACGACAAGGGCTGACGATTTTTAGGTCTTTCCAAAACTGCTTATGAACAGCGTGTGTTTCCTTAGAAATTAAGTAATTAATATCCAATAGATAGCTCTGTTACTTCGTCTCTGAGCACTTGGTGCGACACAAGAAAAGTTAGATTGTTGTGATTTACATATTCCATGTCTTTGTATTTAAGAGGAACTTTGCAGACCAAAAAGAGCTTTACATAAAAAGTCATTTTGTTTGTCTGAATAAATTCCCATGGCTTAGAGTCTCATAATCTTATGTTTTACTGAGTATCACATTATCCAGCTGTACTTAATGTGTGTGCTCCTACATTGCTGTTCGCTCCGCACGCCCATGGGCTACCAGTATGTTCCAGTACACTGCACATAAGAACGGGAATTTTCCGGGCTCGTGCCTCGGCTTGCATTGGAAATGGAAAGGTAGGATCCAGTGCTTTGGATATCTCTTGGGTCAGGGACCTATTGCATACCCAGCAGAGCAATCGTCTTACTGTAACTGTCCTACAGTACAGAGCCATTTTTTGAATATTGTGCGCTTTCTCCACTTTAGGCAAAAGGAACAAATCGGTTGGTTCCTTTTGCTTTAGAGGTGGCCTTTGACGCGCCTTAAGGGTCTTCTTATGGCTCTGAGTACTATGGGACTTAACGGCTGAGGTCATCAGTCCCCTAGAACCTAGAACTACTTAAACCTAACTAACCTAAGGACAGCACACACATCCATGCCCGAGGCAGGATTCGAACCTGCGACCGTAGCGGTCACGCGGTTCCAGACTGTAGCGCCTAGAACCGCACGGCCTAAGTGGCTTATGGAGGCAACGTTTAATTCGTGGGCGGTTCCTGACAAAACTCGGAAAAAACGTATATCGCCATTTTTTCGCCGTTAGCAGCAGATATCTAAATAACTAACAGCAGAAAATTGCATCAAAGTTTAACGGTGTATTCTACAGGAATTTATCTAGAACTACCGTCTTGCCATTTTCAAAAATCTACATCCGCTATCAGGAAAAACATCAAAACATGGTTTTCGGGTAACAATCACGAGCCTCGAATTTTAAGACGTCTGTGCACAGCAAATGGCTGCAGTCTTTCCAATATATTACTAAGATTCCGATCTCGAACGAAATTGAGAATTTTCTTGATATCTTTACCCGTGTCCAAGATACAGATGTTAAAATTTATCCTTCTTGTACATGTAACATACACACGTAAGATCCGAAGTGAGGAGAAAACGTGGTTTATAAAGTGACGTAACACGGAGAATATGTTTTACAGTGTCTCCTTATTATCAGAAGGGTTTGGAAACCCATCTTGTAGTACTGAAGTTCATGCAAAATTTGGTATGCACATAAAATCCCATCTGAGGTGTAAAATTAGTTTTGTGTTATTTCAGTTGTACACAAGTAAGCCATCAAAATTTCAGCTGACCCACAAAGTTATTTCACATAAGTGACATGAAGAAAAGGAAGGGAACCAGCGGAAAAATGCTCCTATCAGAACACAAAAAGGAGAATATTCTGCTGTTTAAAAGACTCTGACTGAAAAGTGGGTACCTCATTCTACCTTCCTCAGTACCTTTAAAAATATTCCCAAAAATTAATTATTTACCATCTTTACCTTGGATGCATGAAGATTTCTGCTTCCATGTTCAACAATATTGACATACCTAAATTAATCTAACTCTTGGTGGCTTCACACAGCACACCACAAAAACTGCCTGCTCCATCGTCTTTCCCTCACAGACAGCTGCCTACAACTGTGCGCCAAGCGCTCTCTTACTCCTATACTACCAATATCTCTGGGTCTGCGATATAAAGCCTATCAAACACATACATCGTTTATAAAATCGTATTCGGGTGCTACATACAAATGTGCCTCAGTATACTTCTTTCAACATGATTAAAGTCCCGTCTGTAATTAGTTTCCTGCCAAATCCTATTAAACAAGTCTTGAAGTATGGTGGCAACTGCTTGTGTTGTCCATGGTCGCATCTCGTCGATGTTTTCTGTTGTGACTTGGCAAGACAGCCAAGCCACTATGATTGGTAGCCGAAAGGCACGCGTTAAGCTCACGCAGGCTGGCGTGAGGTCTGGAACAGGACTAGGACTTTATAGTAACAAGAAAAGTACGTAGCTTCTGGAATACTTAACTTTAATCCATAACTGGTGAACATCGGTCTGACGGTACATGCATCACAAGATAAATAGCAAATGATAATGGCGCCTTGCTAGGTCGTAGCAAATGACGTAGCTGAAGGCTATGCTAACTATCGTCTCGGCAAATGAGAGCGTCATTTGTCAGTGAACCATCGCTAGCAAAGTCGGCTGTACAACTGGGGCGAGTGCTAGGAAGTGTCTCTAGACCTGCCGTGTGGCGGCGCTCGGTCTGCAATCACTGACAGTGGCGACACGCGGGTCCGTCGTATACTATCGGACCGCGGCCGATTTAAAGGCTACCACCTAGCAAGTGTGGTGTCTGGCGGTGACACCACATTTTCCTTAAGTGGAGGACGAAGCACTCTGTTTTTAATGTAATCCCATACACAGAAGTTCACTGGTGTTATATCAAGTGATTTTGGTGGCCACGTCCACTCCAAGTCGGAACATTCCTATCCAGATACTCGACGACTTCATAATGATATTGTGGTGGCGTGCCATCTGCAATGGCTGCACCCTGTGCTCTTCATGGCATCTGGGAGGACCCACTCTATATATGGAATGACTCCACCCGATATACACTCGGAGTGCACATTGGCTTCCTTCCCCTTCTTACAAGGGAACCTCCCCATTGCACCCCCCCTCAAATTAAGTTACAAGTTGCACAGTGGATAGGCCTTGAAAAACTGAACATAGATCAATCAAGGAAACAGGAAGAAGTTGTGTGGAACTATGAAAAAAATAAGCAAAATATACAAACTGAGTAGCCCATGCATAAGATAAGCAACATTATGGACAATGTGAGCATATGAACGCCATGGTCACGTGGTTAGCGTGAGCAGCTGTGAAACCAGAGGTCTGTGGTTCAAGTCTGCCGTCGAGCGAAACATTTTAATTTTTTATTTTCAGACAATTATTATCTGTCCGTCCGTTATGTTTTCATCACTTTTTTGGGAGTGATTATCACATCCACAAGAAATCTTAAATCGTACAAGGTAGAAGAATCTTTCTACCCATTCGACAACATATTCCTGTCATGTGACGCACATGCCGTCACCAGTGTCGTATAGAATATATCAGACGTTTTCCTGTGGAGGAATCGGTTGACCTATGACGTTGCGATCAAATGTTTTCGGTTCCCATTGGAGAGGCCCGTCCTTTCGTCTACCAATCGCACGGTTTTGCGGTGCGGTCGCAAAACACAGACACTAAACTTATTACAGTGAACAGAGACGTCAATGAACGAACAGGCAGATCATAACTTTGCGAAAATAAAGACAGTAAAACTTTCACTCGAGGGAAGACTTGAACCACGGACCTGTCATTCCGCAGCTGCTCACGCTAACCACGGGACCACGGCGTTCCTGAGCTCACACTGTCCTTAATGTTGCTTATCTCACACATGGCTACTCAGTTTGTATATTTTGCTTATTTTTTTCATAGTTCTACACGATTTCTTGCTATTTCATCGATTGATCTATGTTCCGTTTTTCAAGGCCTATCCACTGTGACAACATGTAATCTGAGGGGGGTGCGATGGGGAGGTTCCCTTTTTAGCAGCCATGTCCCTATGGAGCCCCATAACCCACCTAACGTTGGAGCTCCCAACTTTCAGTAATCCCACCTTCTGTGATTGTCCAGATCTTATAGGCTAAGAGATTTCCTCTGAAACAGAACAGGAGACGGCATATGGCTGAGCGACAGTGTCAGCCACGGACAGGAGCTGGTACCTGTTTGTCAGACTAAGAGGGGAGGCCTTACGTGTGGCCCTCTGGGAAGTCTCGCTGCCTGCTTCGCCCAGGGGCGACCTTCCACTCGATCACAGGTGAGGGGTCAACCTCAGTGCGAGTAGTGACTGGGCTGGCCAACAGTGAGGTCTGATCGGAGGACTTGGACGTGCTGGACGTCCGTTGGATCACTACAGCTGGCCCACAACAGTCGTGCCCATCCACTGCAGTGTCAAGCTGTGTAACTGAAGCCATCACAGCCTGGAGCTGAGAGCGAAGTATCACCAACTCGGCTAGCATCTATACACAACAGTCACAGTTCCTATCCATACTAAAGACCGTGGAAAACTAAAGTACCCAGATAAACAGACTATCAGCACATGCATCGGAACTCTGTTGGAGACACTGACGAACACTCAGGAACTGTGTCTAATAAATTAGATTAATATGCAGAGATTAAAAAAACCTAACGACCAAAGCACTCAGGTGAAACTAAATAATTTGCCCCTGATTGGGAACTTTTGAAATGTCACAAAATCGGTTTACTTCCTGATGCAAACGAAAACGCGAAAGCTGTGGTTATTAGATATTAAATTAACAAGCAGAAATTCAAGAAACTAAACTATTAAGGCATACATGGGATATGTCGGAGTTCTGTCTTTTCCACATCTGCGGCAGTATGGCGAAAATTAACTTTTTCAATAGGACTGAGCACTACCACAGTAAATGCCTGCATGTAAGAGCGTTTCTTAACAGTGAGTTACTTCAGCGATGGCGTGGCTGCAAGGGGAGTACGGATCTTGCATTGAACTATTCGCCTCCAAGGTTTCTTTCATTCACAGCATATCAGTTTTATTTGTTGAGGATCTATGAAAGACCCAGCTTTAGAATAACTGGGACACCGCACAGTAACAGCACTGAAAGCAGGAACCCCAGACATGCTAGAAAAACTATACGACGGGTTTGTCTATCGGCTGGATGGGACGTTTGCCGTGTATCTAGTGTACGGCACATTGAAGATTTGTGAAATATGAATGAAAACATTGATCCTAAAAGTACACTACCGGCCATTAAAATTGCTACACCACGAAGATGACGTGCTACAGACGTGAGATTTAACCGACAGGACTAAGATGCTGTGATATGCAAATGATTAGCTTTTCAGAGCATTCACACAAGGTTGGCGCCGGTGGCGACACCTACAGCGTGCTGACATGAGGAAAGTTTCCAACCGATTTCTCATACACAAACAGCAGTTGACCGGCGTTACCTGGTGGAACGTTGTTGTGATGCCTCGTGTAAGGAGGAGAAATGCGTACCATCACGTTTCCGACTTTGATAAAGGTCGGATTCTAGCCTATCGCGATTGCGGTTTATCGTATCGCGACATTGCTGCTCGCTTTGGTCGAGATCCATTGAGTGTTAGTAGAATATGGAATCGGTGGGTTCAGGAGGGTAATACGGAACGCCGTGCTGGATCCCAACGGCCTCGTATCAGTAGCAGGCGAGATGACAGGCATCTTATCCGAATGGCTGTAACGGATCGTGCAGCCACGTCTCGATCGCTGAGTCAACAGAAGGGGACGATTACATGACAACAACCATCTGCACGAACAGTTCGATGAAGTTTGCAGTAGCATTGACTATCAGCTCGGAGACCGTGGCTGCGGTTACCCTTGACGCTGCAGCACAGACAGGAGCGCCTGCGATGGTGTACTCAACGACGAACCTGGGTGCACGAATGGCAAAATGTCATTTTTTCGGATGAATCCAGGTTCTGTTTACAGCATCATGATGGTCGCATCCGTGTTTGGCGACATCGCGGTGAACGCACATTGGAAGCATGTATTCGTCATCGCCATACTGGCGTATCACCCGGCGTGATGGTATGGGGTGCCATTGGTTACACGTCTTGGTCACCTCATGTTCGCACTGACGGCACTTTGAACAGTGGACGTTACATTTCAGATGTGTTACGACCCGTGGCTCTACCCTTCATTCGATCCCTGCGAAACCCTACATTTGGTTTGACTCTGAGCGCTATGGGACTTAACATCTGTGGTCATTTGTCCCCTAGAACTTAGAACTACTTAAACCTAACTAACCTAAGGACATCACACACACCCATGCCCGAGGCTGGATTCGAACCTGCGTCTGTAGCAGTCGTGCGGTTCCTGACTGAGCGCCTAGAACCGCTAGACCAGAAACCCTACATTTCAGCAGGATAATGCACGACCGCATGTTGCAGGTCCTGTACAGGCCTGGATACAGAAAATGTTCGACTGCTGCCCTGGCCAGCACCTTCTCCAGATCTCTCAACAACTAAAAACGTCTGGTCAATGGTGGCCGAGCAACTGGCTCGTCACAATACGCCAGTCACTACTCTTGATGAACTGTGGTATCGTGTTGAATCTACATGGGCAGCTGTACCTGTACACGTCATCCAAGCTCTGTTTGACTCAATGCCCAGGCGTATCAAGGCCTTTATTACGGCCAGAGGTGGTTTTTCTGGGTGCTGATTTCTCGGGATCTAAGCACCCAAATTGGGTGAAAATGTAATCACATGTCAGTTCTAGTATATATATATTTGTCCAATGAATACCCGTTTATCATCCGCATTTCTTCTTGGTGTAGCGTTTTTAATGGCCAGCAGTGTAGTTGTAAAAAGTACCACAACGTCGTACACGGTCCAGTCACAGTAATTTGACCAGCGCCTATGTTCTATGGCAACGTAGAATAACCACCTACAGACAGCAGATGGCAGCATTGGCGGTGGAGGGTATATAAAGCGTGTCGGGGAGGGGGATGGAGGGAGGGAGAGCAGAAAATAGTGCAGTACTCGTCGTAACACGGGACACGGAAACGGAACGATTTATCTGAGTTCTGAAAGGGGGCTGATCATTAGCTTTCGGGGTCAAGGGTAAAAGCATTTACGAAACGGCTACGTTAGTAAACCATTCACGTACCCTCGAGATTTATTATGCTAAAGTGGCGCTATCCTAACCAGGCGCTGAGGCAACAGTGATGCACCACCGGCCACGACGGCTATGGAGATTTGTACGGGTGAATAGACGTGCAGCTGTTGAGCAACTGACCACCTAAATGAACCAAGGGGAAACCATCAGTGCCTCCTCAATGAGCTTTCAGCGAACGTTGCTGCATATGAGCCACGCAGCAGGCGCCTGGTTCGTGCACCTTGTTGACTGCTGTTCATCGGCGACCAAGGCTGGATTTTTGACACCAGTACCGCTTGTGGACGTCCGCTGAGTGGCGACAGGTGGCTTTTGCAGATGAATCGCGTTCTGTGCCCCATAGGACAGACGGCAGTCGGCGCGTACGGCATGAAAGGCCTCAACGTAAATACCATGAACCAGGAGGGAGCGGTATGGTTTGGGGAATGTTTTCTTGGAATTCTCTTGGTGATCTCCTCATTATCGGAGGCACAATGGCTCTGAGCACTATGGGACTTAACATCTATGGTCATCAGTCTCCTAGAACTTAGAACTACTTAAACCTAACTAACCTAAGGACAACACACAACACCCAGTCATCACGAGGCAGAGAAAATCCCTGACCCGCCGGGAATCGAACCCGGGAACCCGGGCGTGGGAAGCGAGAACGCTACCGCACGACCACGAGCTGCGGACGGAGGAAGCACAATGGATCAACACTAGTATGCATATATCCCTACAGACCGTGTCCACGTCCAAATGCAGTTTGTTTTTCCTCTGCCATGATGGCATTTACCATCAAGAGAATGCTACGTGCCACACAGCTTGCAGTGTACGTGAGTGGTTCGAAAAGCACCAGGATAAGCTTGCCGTAATCCCGTGGCCACCGAACTCACAGGATTTAAATGCAATGGAGAATATGTCGGACCACCTTGATAGCGCTGTTCGAGCCATAGATCCTCAACCGAGAAACCTAGCAGAGCTGGCCACGGCATTGCCGTCAGTACCTTCTAGAACCTCATTGACTCTCTTATTGTATGTTTCGCAGCGTTCCGCTTTGCAAAATGTGGTTATTCAAGTTTTTGACTGGTGGCCACATTAATGTGACTTGACAGTGTACGTGCATGCACGTAAAGAAATACACCCTTACAAATCGGACATTTTACCTTAAAAAAAATAGTCCAGTGCCTAAGTTATAATTCGCCACAAGTTTCTTCTTTACACTATATAGTCTTTTGAAGTTGGACAAATCTCTTTTAAATACCCTGTATTTGATTTTCATACAGTGAAAGGAATACACACACACACTCCTTCTCTCTCTCTCTAACATAACACACACCTCTATTTCATCTACTCATAAAAGTATACTGTTAGGTGCATCTGTTACTTTATAAAGTAATTTCAAACTCAATTACATGAAATACAGGGCTATTACAAATGATTGAAGCGATTTCATAAATTCACTGTAGCTCCATTCATTGACTTATGGTCACGACACACTGCTGCTGCTCTCATCTGTTGCTTTCCCTTTTTTGGGGAAGTGTGAAGGGGAGTCTGTAGCCTTTCGGCTTTTACTCCCCTGTGAACGTGTGTGTGTGATTTTTCTATAGTTTTTGGTGTCTGTGATTTGTGATGATTGTTGTGAGTGTGTCTGGTACCACTACAGATACGTAGAGAAACTCATGAAGTTTTGTTCGGCTGAAGCCGCACTTCAGGTTTCTGCCGCCAGAGCGCTCGAGAGCGCAGTGAGACAAAATGGCGACAGGAGCCGAGAAAGCGTATGTCATGCTTGAAATGCACTCACATCAGTCAGTCATAACAGTGCAACGATACTTCAGGACGAAGTTCAACAAAGATCCACCAACTGCTAACTCCATTCGGCGATGGTATGCGCAGTTTAAAGCTTCTGGATGCCTCTGTAAGGGGAAATCAACGGGTCGGCCTGCAGTGAGCGAAGCAATGGTTGAACGCGTGCGGGAAACTTTCACGCGTAGCTCGCGGAAGTCGACGAATAAAGCAAGCAGGGAGCTAAACTTACCACAGCCGACGGTTTGGAAAATCTTACGGAAAAGGCTAAAGCAGAAGCCTTACCGTTTACAATTGCTACAAGCCCTGACACCCGATGACAAAGTCAAACGCTTTGAATTTTCGGCGCGGTTGCAACAGCTCATGGAAGAGGATGCGTTCAGTGCGAAACTTGTTTTCAGTGACGAAGCAACATTTTTTCTTAATGGTGAAGTGAACAGACACAATGTGCGAATCTGGGCGGTAGAGAATCCTCACGCATTCGTGCAGCAAATTCGCAATTCACCAAAAGATAACGTGTTTTGTGCAATCTCACGGTTTAAAGTTTACGGAACCTTTTTCTTCTGCGAAAAAAAAGTTACAGGACACGTGTATCTGGACATGCTGGAAAATTGGCTCATGCCACAACTGGAGACCGACAGCGCCGACTTCATCTTTCAACAGGATGGTGCTCCACCGCACTTCCATCATGATGTTCGGCATTTCTTAAACAGGAGATTGGAAAACCGATGGATCGGTCGTGGTGGAGATCATGATCAGCAATTCATGTCGTGGCCTCCACGCTCTCCCGACTTAACCCCATGCGATTTCTTTCTGTGGGGTTATGTGAAAGATTCAGTGTTTAAACCTCCTCTACCAAGAAACGTGCCAGAACTGTGAGCTCGCATCAATGATGCTTTCGAACTCATTGATGGGGACATGCTGCGCCGAGTGTGGGAGGAAGTTGATTATCGGCTTGATGTCTGCTGAATCACTAAAGGGGCACATATCGAACATTTGTGAATGCCTAAAAAAACTTTTTGAGTTTTTGTATGTGTGTGCAAAGCATTGTGAAAATATCTCAAATAATAAAGTTATTGTAGAGCTGTGAAATCGCTTCAATCATTTGTAATAACCCTGTACTTCAGCGTTCATTCCCTCTGTATCTCAATCTTCGCATCTGAAACATTACAAGAGCTTGTCTCCCCATACAGTTTCTGTTCTTCACACTCTTTGTATTATATAGTGCCGAGCTTCTTTGTGCTTTTCTCTCATACAAGTTATGATACCGATTAAAAAAGCACTCACTCGTTGCGGAGTGAAAATGTTTCTAAAGTACAAGAAACAACTCATTATATGCGGTGAACTGTACGCAACGGCCGGCCGCTGTGACCGAGTGGTTCTAGGTGCTTCGGTCCAGAACCGCGCTGCTGCTACGCTCGCAGGTTCGAATCCTGCCTCGGGCATGGATGTGTGTGATGTCCTTAGGTTAGTTAGATTTAAGTAGTTCAAAGTCTAGGGGACTGATGTCATCAGATGTTAAGTCTCATAGTGCTTAGAGCCAGTTGAACCATCTTCTGTACGTAACGAAATACAGCGTTTCTAGATGACGATACTGCGTATGAAACTCGTCCTAGGCAATTAAATTGGTTTTACGTCCTTCATTCCTCTCACATAAACGAATACCAGCTGCGAGAGCGCGCCGGAAAGTCAAAGGAAACATATACATAAGATGTTTCTAGAGCATTAGCTTTGGTGTGGTGCTCATAATCAATATTGAATTACGTTTCATTACTTCGCTACTTTAGAGCAACCTAGCGGTAGCATTGCGGTACCACCAAGAATTAATACTCGGTCCACAGTTCTTTAACTCTTGCCATGAAATCTCCGTCACTCATTTGGAATTTCTTGAATACTGACAAATGTGCAACAGAAGCACTTATAAGTGAAAAAGAGAATAAAATAAGCTTCACTGTCCTTCCTCAAATTCTGAGATACCCCTCAAGCAACCTCAGCACAAATTAAGACGAATGTTACAAACAAAGTGTCAGTTAGGACTATCAGGAATAGTTCACTGAAATCCAAGCTAAGAACAAGGATGCCAGAGGCTAGGTGCCCTTCCACATATCTTCGCTGTGAATCGCATTTCCCATGGTATAATAACGGACAAAACTACAAACGTGAATGGCGTGAAGTTTTGGGCACTGATGCAAGCGGAATCTATTGCAAGTGAAGCTCGGACAGAGGGAGTTTGATGAGTTTCAGGCCGTAAGAAAGAGACCGCCTTCGGTATGCGTTACCACAGCTTACACTGACTCTAAATCTTTAGTGTTTGCTGAGTAAACATGTCCAGCAGAACAACTCCATAAGCACACTTCACGCATTACCCAACGGACGCTCCTAAACTCTCGTTATCCCAATCTCCCGACTTATTCCTCCTTTACACTACATGGAAGATGACGGGACGGCACCCGATTCGACCTGCATTGAAAGCAGTATGTCTTGACAATTTGCGACGGCAGTTTGAAAAACGCTTAACACCTTTACAGTTATCCCTATGCACAACTGGCTCGAAGAGGCTATAGCAGAAACTGAGATAACTGTCCAAGACACTGTATCGGCAGGTGTATAATAGTGTGATTATTCAGCCTTCGGACTGAAGACCACAGCAACAACAATGTACAAACTGCATAATACGTGAATGAAATTTCATTCATAAGGTGCTACTGTTTTAGATTGTACATTTTTCGTTTTCAGTAGTGTTATTTGTAGCCCATCGGCCTTTATGGAAGCACTACAAAACTCTCAAAAAGTAGTATAAGACATCGAAACAATCGATCACATCATGGTTATAAATGTAGGGATGAATTTTTTCTGTGTAAGTAAACCTACATTTTTCATCCACAGAGATGTCCAAATAACTTTGATTTTTGCACGTGGAACTGTTTAAACCTTGTTTATTTTCTCTCTCCTGCTGTGTATAAAAACGCACGCACACACACACACACACACACACACACGCACACACACACACAGAGAGAGAGAGAGAGAGAGAGAGAGCGAGAAAGAGAGAGAGAGTGTGTGTGTGTGAGAGAGAGAGAGAGTAGAGGAAACAGCTAACAAGCCTCAAAAGAAGTGAGTACTCGTTTGATGACGTGCTTTGCATGGTTAGATCACGCTAACGTGATTCAATAAGAGATGTAAATTTCTCGTAAGCTATTCGATGATACTGTAGTGAAAAACATTTATCTTCCAACAAAACTGGAAAGAAAGTGTCAACTCCATGATCATGTACTTTGGCGTACATGTTGTTCTCCAAAACACTTTTCCGTCAGCTTTTCTTCTTTTCCTCTTCATGAAGCAGCACACAGGCTACATCGCTCATTTATTCACTGTGACACAGTGCTGCAGTAGATGGAGCGTCATATTCAGTTCAGACTCTACACTGGGGGAACACGGAGATTGCTTCCGGCGTTGTTGATTCTGGTCAGTGAACGCACGACCCTCCCCCACCTCTCCGCCTTAAAAATGTGAGTTCTTTGGCGCTTTCGGCACGTGCGACGCCACCCCTACGGAACCATTCAGTGTGGGACACAGCCACTATGTGACCAATTCAAAAGCTCTAATCGACATACTACAACGGCTTCTTAGTTTGTCAAAGGAAAATAAAAAGGAAAATTATAATTTCAGTAGTGTTACCCAATGAATGCGAAGAGTACCTTCCATTGCACTGTAGTATTATTTGACATTAATATGCAGTGAAAGCAGACATATGAAGTAAAACACTATTGAAAAGTGAAAATATTCAGGTAACGAAATCATAACAATGGATTCTTTTTGTTAACGAATTTTATTCGTTATGTTTATGATAGCATACAAAAAACATTCAGACACAATAAATATATCCTATTTATGTAGCTTAGCCCAGGATGGCCTTGCCATAGGCAAGGGGGGCAGCGTACTTAGCAATGGCCGGGGCGGCGTAGGCCACAGGGGCGGCGATCTTAGCGACGGCGGGGGCGGCGTAGGCGACGGGGGCGGCCACCTTGGCGACGACGGGGGCGGGGTGGGCGCCGGCCTCCTTGTGCACGACGGCGTTGAAGCCGTTGACGGGGTCGGCGGTGTAGTCGACGGTGCGGATGGAGCCGTCGGGCTCGACCAGGCTGTAGCTGCCCTGGACGACGTCACCGCTGCGGCTCTCCTGCTGGTTCTTGGAGTCACCGGTGAGGGCGTCCTGCACGCTGTAGGCGTAGCTGTACTGGGGGTTGGGGTCGTACTCGGCGGCCACGGCGGCGGGGGCGGCGACTGCGACGGGGGCGGCTCTCACGGCGGGGGCGACGGCCAGGGGGGCGGCACGCAGCGCGGGGGCGGCGTACGCCACGGGAGCAGCGTGGAGTGCGGGGGCGGCATAGGCCACGGGGGCGGCGTAAGCGCGGGCGGCGATGGCTGGGCCGGGGGCGACCACGGCGGGGGCTCCCAGGTAGCCGGCACGGGCGACGGCCACGAAGGCGGCGAGGACGATCAGCTGAAACACACAGGAGATCTGTCAGTTAACTGTGTCCAGCTTCATTTCCTTGTGAGGCAGCGTGTAGACTTAAATCATAACATTTACTTAGTTCTTTATACGTTCTTCAGCGGCGCTTTAAAAGCTAATGAGAGCCATAATTATTTGGATATGGATGGAAAAGTGCAAGCGATTGGCATTTTAAAGATCCATTAATAACTGCCGAAGGAAAGGTTTTTGACCAATAGAGGTTTACTAAGATAATCATCATTACGGCACTGCAGTGGTGTTTAACATCTTTTTAATCATTAGCTGCATAGTACTGTTATGTCTGTGATGTTAATTTTTTGACGCAATGTTGTAGAACTAATGGAAACTCAGTTTAACTGTGAACACATTACGTACAGTGTCGCAGCAGCGTATTTAGTATGGTCAGCATTATTTTTCTTTCTTCAACAGTTGTGTGACTGAATAATGGCCGTGCATATACTTCGCTTTTGTTTGGAAATTAGTTGGAATAATGAACAAAAGCGCTGATACCTCGTAAAAATCATATTCCTTCCCCGGTGGAAATACTGATTTCACTCGGAATGAGACATGACAGACATTCGGTCATAAGTGGTTCACTGTGGGGTGCGTCATCCTTTTTAATTAAAGTTCCTAGTAATGAGCTACGTATGAATTCTGTCTCTTTCCTTTTCAGAGGATATCTTCTTGATAACTCCCGAGGAAATATCGCACGGAGCAGAGCCGCGTAGATTCGAATTCAAATCTCTGTCCAGTATTAGTCTTAAATACGTTGTTCCTTTTTGGTCTTAATTATATTCGTCAGGAACTTTTTGTCAGTCCCCCTCGCTCCCCAATAAGTATTCGATTGACTTTGGACTTATGTTCTAGTCTATCCAATCTCATTTAAACTATCGACAAATTCCGAAATTCACTCGGCGTAAAATTGGAGCAGTTCCTTAACGAGATCCACGACCGATTCCTTGCTCCATTTACGTTTCTTCTGTGGAAATGCTGTATATCAGAAAGAGTAAACATTGACGACATGTTTAACTTTCCTTCCTTCCTTTGGAATTTTTTACTTAAAACCTTCATTGATTGAAAGTTCCACAACGCTTCCCCATATTGCGTGGAGTACCCCACTCGCAGCTGTAAAGCACAGTCAGACAGAGTAGATAGTAAAATGCACTGAATCCTACATAATGTTCGTTATCAAATTCAGACAGAATCTGTCACGCTCATCTCTGTGTCAACACTGCTGTTCTTGCAACTGGCAACACGCTTTAAGGTTCGAAACACGTGAAGAAAGTATAACACCACTGATTTATTAACACTGGAAACACAGTCGGTAGGCGAAAGTTGGGCAGTCTTCTGCTGGCACCCACCTTGCAGGCCATGTCGATGAGTTTCTTGCTGTGTGGAGCTGAGAACTGGCGATGCGCTGTCCGGCCGGCAGTTATATACCCGCTGCAGGCGTGGCTGGGCGCTGCCCGCGTTTTCGCAACGCGCGATGTGGATGGCGGCCACCAGCCACAGCAGGCCTTGGGCGCACCTACCCCAATTGAGACACAGCCGTCCGCTACGAAATGCAACCCGTTTGACGCTGAGACTTTCAGCACGCAGAGCACTAATACTCTAATAATACTGATACAAATATACTGACGGAAAAAATCGCAGCACCAAAAAGTAACTAATGTAGAGTAAGGAAATTTGGTGAACACATTTGTCTAGGCAACATATTTAAGTGATTAATATCGCAGGACACTGGTTAATAGAAGCGCGAGATAAGCCATTGCAAATGTGAAATGCTGCTATATTAATAACTGGTGTAACAGTCAGAATGTTGAATGCAAGCATACAAACATACATGCATTATTTTCTACAGTTGCAGTATGTCAGCTTGTGGGATGGCCTTCAATGCCTATTGCACTTGGTCGGTCAGTACAGGGACAGTTAATTGTGGATGACGCTGGAGTTGTCGTCCGATGGAGACAGATCTGGTGATCGAGCAGGTCGACACATGTCGACACGGCAGGTCATGTTGGGTTACAACAGCGGTATGTAGGCGAGCGCTATTCTGTTGGAAGACACCCGCTGGAATGCTGTTAACACAGATCGAATCACCAGACTGACGTAGAGTTTTGTAGTCAGTGTGCGTGGCATAACCACGAGACTGCTCCTGCTGTCGTATGAAATCACACCCTGGACTGTACCTTCAGATATAGTTCCATAGGGTCTAGAAAAGCTGATTATAAATTTCGATACATCGATATAATACTCACACCAAGCAATATCTATATACGTTGGAGTCGCTTATTTCACAAATATATCGATATCTAAATCGCAGTAGGAAGTGCCGATATTTTTATTTTATATAGTATTTTTTACAATATTCGACAAATATTTGAAGTTATTCTTTTGAAATTGTGGTAGAACATAATCTAACTTTTACTGAGTGAGGGAGCCTTACTACTGTTTGACCTTTAAACACGTCCAGTGTTTCAGATGGCACAAAGAAGAAGTTTGATTGCACTGGGGGGCGGGGTTGGGGGGGGGGACGAGGGGGGAGGGCGGTGGTGGTGGTGGTGTGAATGGAATAACAAGATGTTCGATGTGAAGAAATAGCACACCAGCTGCGTAATATATATGTATATATATACTACTCGCCATTAAAATTGCTACACCAAGAAGAAATGCAGATGATAAACGGGTATTCATTGGACAAATATGTTATACTAGAACTGACATGTGATTACATTTTCACGCAGTTTGGGTGCATAGATCCTGAGAAACCAGTACCCAGAACAACCACCTCTGGCCGTAATAACGGTCTTGATACGCCAGGGCATTCAGTCAAACAGAGCTTGGATGGCGTGTACAGGTACAGCGGCCCATGCAGCTTCAACACGATACCACAGTTCATCAGGAGTAGTGATTAGCGTATTGTGACGAGCCAGTTGCTCGGCAACCATTTACCAGACATTTTCAATTAATGAGAGAAGTGGAGAATGTGCTGGCCAGGGCAGCAGTCGAACATTTTCTGTATCCAGAAAGGCCCGAACAGGACCTGCAACATGCGGTCGTGCATTATCTTGATGAAATGTAGGGTTTCGCAGGGATCGAATGAAGGGTAGAGCCACGGGTCGTAACACATCTGCAATGTAACGTTCACTGTTTAAAGTGCCGTCAATGCGAACAAGATGTGACCGAGACGTGTAACCAATGGCATCTCATACCATCACGCCGGGTGATACGCCAGTATGGCGATGACGAATATACGCTTCCAATGTGCGTTCACCACGATGTCGCCAAACACGGATGCGACCATCATGATGCTGTAAACATATCCTGGATTCATCCGAAAAAAATGACGTTTTGCCATTCGTGTACCCAGGCGCTCCTGTCTGTGATGCAGCGTCAAGGATAACCGCAGCCATGGTCTCCGAGCTGATAGTCCATGCTGCCGCCATCTGTTGACTCAGGGATCGAGACGTGGCTGCAAGACCCGTTACAGCCATGCGGATAAGATGCTTGTCATCTCGACTGCTAGTGATAAGAGGCCGTTGGGATCTAGCTCGGCATTCCATATAACCCTCCTGAACCCACCGATTCCATATTCTGCCGACAGTCATTGGATCTCGACCAACGCGAGCAACAATGTCGCGATACGACAAACCGCAATGGCGATAGGCTACAATCCGACCTTTATCAAAGTCGGAAATGTGATGGTACGCATTTCTCCTCCTTACACGAGGCATCACAACAACGGTTCACCAGGCAACGGCGGTCAACTGCTGTTTGTGTATGAGAAATCGGTTGGAAACTTTTCTCATGTCAGCACGTTGTAAGTGGCGCCCCCGGCGCCAACCTTGTGTGAATGCTCTGACAAGCTGATCATTTGCATATCACAGTATCTTCTTCTCGTCGGTTAAATTTCGCGTCTGTAGCACGTCATCTTCGTGTTGTAGCAATTTTAATGGCCACACACACACACACACACACACGCACACACACACACATATATATATATATATATATATATATATATATATGATTGGTTTTTGCGGTGGGCGGAGATGTGTGAGGGGAAATGCTAACGTAATTGGCTCTCGGCGCTACCAACAGAAACTGCAACGGTTAACTCCACCACGCAATTCTGACACTACAACAGCTAGGTCGCTGGCGTTTGCAGAAATGAAAAATCAGGGAAGTCGAAATAGAGTATTCCAGACATATCCTATATGTGACGAAACCCAACTACGGTCCCATCGGGTGCCTTTTATTGTGCCACTTACCGGCAGTTACCATTTTCAGCAAGCGCGAAAGTGCATCGTTTTCCTTTCAATTCTTGCTCTGAGGGGGATAAGCAGACTGCTAGCTTGTTGATGTACAGTATGTCTAATAATAAATCAATACGTAAATGTACAGCTCTAAAATTGGTAGTATATTTACAATGTGCAGTCGATTCTTTTCTTGACTGGTGTGTCGATACGTTTCCCGTAAAATATAGATATATCGATTATCGTTGTCGATATATCAAATGCCGATAACGATTTTTTTAAATATCGGTACATCGGATTCTTGATAATTTTAAAAATATTAACAGTCATTGTGTCAAGCACTCAGACAGGTTGGCTGAAGGCTCTCAATTGGCCTTCTTCTAACCAACACACGGTCATAACCGTTCCCCAAGGTAGTGTTATAGGCCCTTTGCTGTTAGTTATCTATATTAACGATTTTGGAGACAATCTGAGCAGCCGTCTTCGGTTGTTTGTATCGACTAATAAAGTCATCAGAAGACCAAAACAAACTGCAAAACGATTTAGAAAAGATATCTGAATTGGCGAAAAGTGGCAGTTGGCCCCAAATAACGAAAAGTGTGAGGTCATCCACATGAGTGCTAAAAGGAACTAGTTAAACTTCGGTTACACGATTAATCAGTCTAATCTAAAAGCCGTAAATTCAACTAAATACCTAGGTATTACAATTACGACCAAATTAAATTGGAAGGAACACATAGAAAATGTTGTGGTAAGGCTAAACAATAACTTCGTTTTATTGGCAGGACACGTAAAAAAAATGTAATAGATCTACTAAGGAGACTGCCTACACTACGCTTGTCCGTCCTCTTTTAGAATTCTGCTGCGCGGTGTGGAATCCTTACCAGATAGGACTGACGGAGTACATCGAAAAAGTTCAATGAAAGGCAGCACCTTTTGTATTATCGCGAAATACGGGAGAGAGTGTCACAGGAATGATACAAGATTTAAGCTGGACATCATTAAAAGAAATTCAAAAATGGCTCTGAGCACTATGGGACTTAACTTCTCTGGTCATCAGTCCCATAGAACTTAGAACTACTTAAACCTAACTAACCTAAGGACATCACACACATCCATGCCCGAGGCAGGATTCGAACCTGCGACCGTAGCAGTCCCGCGGTTCCGGACTGAGCGCCTAGAACCACTAGACCACCGCGGCCGGCAAAGAAATTCCAATCACCAACTTTCTCCTCCGAATGCGAAAATATTTTGTTGACACCGACCTACATAGGGAGGAACGATCACCAAGATAAAAGAAGGGAAATCGGAGCTCCTACGGAAAGATATAGGTGTTCATTCTTTCCAAGCGCTGTACAAGATTGGGATAATAGAGAATTGTGAAGGTGGTTCGATGAACCCTCTGCCAGGCACTTAAATGTGATTTGCAGAGTATCCATGTAGATGTAGATCGCCGGCACAGTGGCAGAACAGGCTTTCATCAGAAGACACAATAGACTTCCATCCTGTCTTCCAATGAGCTATCACATGACACAACCGAAATCGCAAATGGCGGTGGTTTGTATCGGTGGAATGCACGCTACAAGGCATCTGGCTCGGAGCTGTTTTGAAGTAACCGATTTGTAACAGTTCGTTGTGTCACTGTTGCGCCAACTGCTGCTCAGATTGCTGCTGCACATGCAGTAAAATTCACCAGCGCCACACGGCGAACACGATGCTCTTCCTATCAGTAATGCCAAGTGGCCGTCCAGAGCCCAGCCTTTTTTTTTCTTTTTTGCCCATACCACCGCTGCCAACAATCAAGTGCAGTGGCTCTGTTTCTGCCGAGTCCTTCTGCAATATCGCGGAAGGAACATACAGCTTCTCGTAGCCCCATTACACGACCTCATTCGCTTATGGTAGTCGTTAAAAATACGTGAGTATCCTGCCAAATATGAAATCCGTACTGTAATACGGTTTCCAGCGGAAAATGTCTAATAGCTGTTGACATTTATCGCAAATATTTTGCTTGTTACGCACCGAATTGATCAATGACATTTTTGTGCGTCAGTGATATAACTTTGTTTATGAATTTAAGGTGAATGTTTATGATGATATTAGTAGTTGCCGTCTGTTTGTAGTCAGCAAAGAAATAGTAAACAATAAGTGAAAAATTTGTTGAAAACCGTCGTTTCGCTATTTCTCATCTGCCGTACAGCTACTCGCGGATTGCTACGAGTGTAATGCATGACGTACGTGTAAATAATTGAAGTACCAAAACTTTTTTCTGAGAACCATAAAGTTCAACGGATGAATGTTTCTCTGGATTCTTCGCTACGCAACTGAAGGAGAAAAAACCTATACTGAACGGAATCGTTGTAAGGTGGGCATGTCATTTTGATTTTTGTAAGTTATCGATGTGCACTTCAGAGACAGAGCAAGTTATGTTACTGTTAAACAGTCTTTGACCTATTTGTGGCACAGTCTTTGCCCCTGCGCAGTCTGATTCATTCTTAGTTGAAATGTGGTAGGCGATGGACGTATTCAGTAGTGCTGCGTTGACTTGTGATTGTATCTGTTGGATGAAGGAAGATTTATTGTAAACGACAGCAGAGATGAGTATGATGTATATATTGGAAGGCGAAAAGAATATAAATTTCGAATATTTTTTTATTATTACTATTGTCAGCTACTTAAATTGTTCAGAGCCGAGAGAAAAACCTCGCCACTTCCCTGAGTCATACATTAAGATATCAATTGATGTAGTTGCTTGATTTTTATAGAAATTGTCTGTTAACATTGTACCATTTTCAAATCATTGTTGACTTTGTTAAGCATAGACCAATGTTATGTGTGAATATCACCCGAAATTTTACTTTGTCTTTTTGAATACATACTTCATTCTAAAGTCGTTATCTTGGAATATCATTTCATTGGAATAGTTTCTATACTTACTCTAGTTACCCCTTTCTACTGTTTAAAGAAGGTTTGTCATTACGCATTACCACATTGCACCATATAGTATGCAACAGTTTGAATATTCTCTGGAAATTTTATTTAAAAATAGAAATCTAGCTGCCTGCTTGCTGTTTGCTGTTGTGCTTCCGATAAACCTGCAACAATGCTGTCAATTTTGTTTTGGGCTGGATAATTGTTTTACTTCAGTTACGCATGTAACGTAAAGACAAGTTACAGTTCAGTTCAAATTAGGTTCTGTTTAGTAAAAGGTCAGCATACGAGTTAAGTTGGGCAACAGATTGTGGGTACATAGTTTTGGTAATACGTAGTCTCTTTATAGAGTTGGATGTAAATTTTGGGCTAAATTTCGTACAGAAACATGTAGTGGGGAGGTTACATCGTAACCGGTGACACATGGGATTCCTATGCAGACAGTTGTATGGGGTCGTATCGCCCAACAAACTGTATACCTCTGTCAACCAGACGGTATGACTACCGTTAATTAAGACCCTAAGAGTATATGCTGCATATTACGGATAGGGAGGGACAATCAGTTCTGAGGCCCATCGTTAGACACTAAGAAAAATGAGAAAAAAGACACATCTCTCGAGTAATGGTGACGTGTTTCTGCACGAGAATGCTCGGCCACACACTACGCGGTAATCAAGAAGCCTCGTATCAGTTGAGACGGAACGTTTTTGAATCTACACCCTAGCGTCTTATTAAAACTGTTATTTCTTAGGAAACCATTATCTAAAAATGGTTGAAACGTCTCCTTAGAAAAAATATACATGACACACAATATTTATTAGCGCAACGCAATCTGGCTTTCAATAATCCCTACAAGAGACTGGTCCTGACTAAATTAACCTATTCGTTTCACAAATCACTTACCTCACAAAAATCTTCGTTACTCGAACTACTCAATACAGCGAGCGCCACTACCGCCAGCTAAATGAAAGATTCAAACTACTGAAGGCACTAACTACTGATAGGCATAGGTAGCAAATGAAAGATTTTGATAGAGAACAAACAATGTATTTACCTTAATAATAATCAAAAGTCATCATATATATATATCACTTCATGATATACAGTATTACAAATTTACTCTTTCTGATGGACACACGTCCAGATCGTCCGCTCTCAAAATTCCGCCATCTCTCTCCCCACATCCACCACTGCTGGCGGCTCACCTCGAACTGCGCAACGCTACGCGCTGTTAACAGCCAACTGCCCAACACTACAATAGCAAATTCCAACAATGCCACCCACCCACAGACTGCACACAGCACAGCCAGTGATTTTCATACAGAGCGTTACGTGGCGGTGGCGTTACCAATATAAGAACCTAAACAGCCTACTTACATGGTGTATCTGGAACCTTGATCCGATTTATGAAAGGGCGTGGTGGCCTTAATGAGATCAGGTTACATAAACCAATAAATAAAATAAAAATAGAACGATTCTTCGAGAAAGTAGAGCTTTTGGGAAATGAATAAATGCATATTTGAAAAGACTCATATTAACAGTTTAATGTTTTTTTTATTGATACCTGAAAGATATACTCTGTGGAGTACAGTATCTCAACAGTCGTCTTCATTATCGAGTCCAGCACACAGTACTACAATAAGTCTCTCCACTGACAATGCTACTTATTCTCTCAGAGTTGCTGCACACTGGCCTAATGTCTTGCTCATCAGAAAGACTAGTAGAGTCATAGCCAGTCTACATACACATCAATACATCGCAAGCCATCTGACGTTGTGTGACAGAGGGTACTTCCGGTACCACTAACTGATCCCCCTTCCCTGATCCATTCGCGAATGGTACGTGGAGATGACTGTCTGTAATCCTCTGTTTCAGCTCTAATTTCTCGAATTTTTTCGTTGTTGACATTTCAGGACATATACATGGGAAGAATTAATATTTTGTCCAACTCTTCCCGGAAAGTTTCTTGCGAAATTCCAATTGTAAACCTCTCGGTGGTGCAGAACACCTCATCTCGTAGCGTCTGCCACTTGAGTGTTTCCTGTAACGCTCTCGGATCTTCTCTCTCTCTCTCTCTCTCTCTCTCTGTATGTGTGTGTGTGTGTGTGTGTGTGTGTGTTTCTTATACCTGGTAAGGATCCCACTTCTTTAATGTAAGAATTACTTTTCATTAAACTTCTTAGTCTGAATCACTGGATGGCGTCTGCTTATCCTAGTATTTGTCTTTTGTGGTCATTCCACTTACGTTTGCTTCTCTTAGATAGTCCTAGATATTTTACGGTGGTTACTGTTTCCAGTAATTTGTCATCAATACTGTAGTTTTACGATAGTGAATTTCTTTTTCTATATATGCACAATATGTTGCATTTATTTACGTTCAAGGTCAACTGCCAGTCACTGCACCATTCATCGATCCTCTGCAAATCGTTAGTGTCTCCTGGCATTGCTACCTTCTTGTAGACAACGATATCGTCTGCGAACACTCTTAAAGAGATTCCGAAGCATTCTACATACACTGTAAATAGTAACAGTCCTTTCACACTTCCTTGAAGTACCCCAGAAATTACCTTCACATCTGTCCATTTTGTTGCGTTAACAGCGGCCTTTTGAGTTCTATCTGCAAGGGAGTCATAAATCCATTCGCAAATCTGGTCCGACGCTCGGTGAGCTCGTATTTTCTTTTCATTATTTTTTTCACTAAACGGTCGTGCGGGATTGCGTCAAGGCGTCAAGTCCCTAAAGTCGACGAACTGGCATCAGCCGGAGCGCCGTGTGGATGTCAAGCAGGAACCGAGCGGGCTGCGTTCCGCAAGTTCTCTGTATGCATAATCGATGCTGGTTTTTATAGAGGAGATTTTGTGCGTTTCTTTTTTTTTGTCACTATTTGTGTTTTTTTTCTTTTTTTTCTTTAAATATTTGAAAAAAAAAAAGGTTCAGATGGCTCTGAGCGCTATGGGACTTAACATCTGAGGTCATAAGTCCCCTGGAACTTAGAACTACTTAAACCTAACTAACCTAAGGACATCACACACATCCATGCCCGAGGCAGGATTCGAACCTGCGACCGTAGCAGTCGCGCTGTTCCGGACTGAAGCGCCTAGAACCTCTCGGCCACCATGGCCGGCGTTCTCCAGAAACGTCATTACACATGAGCATAAAACATATTTAACAATTGTACAACAGATTGACGTCAACGATATGGGCCTATAATTAATTGCATCTATCCTACAACCCTTCTTGAAAACTTGAATGACCTGCCCTTTTTTCCAGTGACTAGATATCCTTCGTTGCTCCAGCGACCTACGATGAAATGGGGTTAGAAGGGAAGCAAATTCTTTCGCATAATCTCTGCATAATCTTACAGGGATCTCATCTGGTCCTGATGCTTGTTCACTACAAAGTAGTTATTTTTCTATTCAGCGCTCAGTTATCTCAATATCTGCCATTCAGACGTTCGTACGAAGATTGAAATGAGGGACCGTGTTACCACCTTCCGCGGTGAAACAGTTTCGGGAGATCGAATTCAGTATTTCGACCTTCTCTCGTCAATTTCCGTTTCGGTGCCGTTATGGTAACTGTGTGACTAAATAGATGATTTCAAACCGTTTACTAATTTTACGTAGGACCAAAACTTCCTAGGGTTTTTAGTCAGATCGGTTGACAAAATTTTATTTTCAGAGACATCAAAAGTTTCTCTCATTTCTCTGGTTGGTTGGTTTGTTTGTGGAGTTGAAGGGACCAGACTACAAGGGCCATCTGTCCCTTTCACTGCTCTCCTTATGCTTATTTTCGCTAGGTTTCGACTTCTCTTGACTATGTGATGCTCTCTTTGTTTGCGTATTACTTTCTATCACGGCTATTAAACCACTGTGGGTCTTTCCCGTCCCTTAAGACCTTGCTCAGAATATGTATGTCTAACGCATACTGAACATGCTTTTGAATTTTTCAAATTGTGCTTCACATCTTCGTCCTCAGCACTGAATATCTGATGTTCACTACACACATACTCTGCGATTTGTATCCTGTCATTCCTGCTAAGCGTAACCATTTTTCTACCTCTCTTGGCCTTCTTTGTAATATCCGTAGTCATAGATGCTACCACAGGCTTATGATCACTGATACCCTCCTCTACCTTAAATGATTCGAGTTCAGGTCTCTTCGTTGCTAGGAGGTCTAAGACGTTACCTTCTCAAGTTGCTTCTCTATCTGCTCGTAGTATTTTCAGAATAATATCACATGAATCTCTATATCTGGGCCATTTTTGACAGCATGACTCTCCCAGTCTCTGCCTGGTAAGCTGAAGTCAACCCTCCCCCCACCCCCCGCTCCCCATTACAACAGCATGACGTAGAAACTTATTCGTGATATTCTGCAAGTTCTTTTTCAAGCACTCTACCACTACAGTTCCTCACGCAGGTGGTCTATAAAAGCATCAGATTACCATTTTTGACCCACCTTTGATACTTAACTTCACCCAAGTTGATTAACATTCGAAATCTGTGATGACATTGCTGGATATTATCGAATTACTTACTGCAGTAAGTACTCTGCCACTATTGGCGACTAACCTATCCTTATGATAAATATTCCAATCTGAATTTAGGTGCCGGACGGAGTGGCCACTCGGTTCTAGGCGCTACAGTCTGGAACCGCGCGACCGCTACGGTCGCAGGTTCGAATCCTGCCTCGGGCATGGATGTGTGTGATGTCCTTAGGTTAGTTAGGTTTAAGTAGTTCTAAGTTCTAGGGGACTGATGACCTCAGAAGTTAAGTCCCATACTGCTCAGAGCCATTTGAACCATTTTGAATTTAGGTTTTCGTTGCTGTTCACTTCATGTTTCAACGAAGTTTCTATTCCTAATGATTCATGGATATTATAACCTTCAATTAGCGATACTAATTCTGAGACCTTACCACGGACGCTCCTGCAGTTTACTAACACAATTTTATTAACCTTTTATTAACATTATCTGAGAATAATGCAACTCATGTATCTTCGATTTAGCCAGGCAATTCATCTGTGATCCCAAGGAGGTGGGGGGGGGGGGCGGGGATTCCTCTAACCTAAAAAACCCTCATGTGCACTCCACATGTACTGTGCTACCCTTACCCTAGTACTCGCTTCTTGCGTGTAGTGCAAGCCTGTCCTGTTAAAGGGAAACGTACAACTCTGCACTCGGTAGTGGAGTTCTAGAAATTCACATCCGATACCGTCGCAGAATCGTCTGAGCTTCTGGTTTAGAATTTCCACTCTTCTCCAAACCAGAGGACCACGATCGACCCTGCAACATACGACTGTCTGTAAAATGCGTGCGGCGATCTTTCTATATGCAGTCAAACTGAAGATGCTCAAATCATCGCTCCGATGGAAAAATCCACAGTTCTTAAACTGACAGGAATTTGTCCCTGACCACAGTAAAAGAAGAAGAGACTATCTTCACCAAAAGACGTCTGTCATCTCATTCACTGGTCACTGGGCACGTGACGTCCATCACGTAGAGAATGAGCCCTTTGTTATTTAACAAGTAATTAATGCAGCGGTTAATATACAGCTAGAAAGAGTTGATTCTCACGACTACAAGGGTGAAGAGGTTTGGCGCATCTGTATAGACTTCCGCTCTGAGACGTTACAACACTTGGCGAAATTCATTGTCGCAGACAACAATCAGAGTAGCTAGAAATTAATTGAGAATGTCGTCGGCAGAAGACAAATTAAAATTCGTACCTCCGTATTATACGCCTAGGTTTGAGGATGAAAACAACCTTCGTTCGGTAAAAAAAATGGCCCTGAGCACTATGCGACTTAACTTCAGACGTCATCAGTCGCCTAGAACTTAGAACTAATTAAACCTAACTAACCTAAAGACATCACACACATCCATGCCCGAGGCAGGATTCGAACCTGCGACCGTAGCGGTCGCTCGGTTCCAGACTGTAGTGCCTAGAACCGCACGGCCACTCCGGCCGGCGTTCGGTAAAAGCTTCGAGATTTTAACAGAACCGTACGCCTATGTGTTACATAATGTTCGTCTGGTCAATGACCTTTTCCTGTGCGGAAATTTGTGAACATTATTGCTTAAGATGTTTTTGAGGAAAAAAAATTCCTTCAGCGGCAGACGTAGTTTGTTATGTCCAAAAGATGGGTTAAATTCCCACTTCAGGCTTCCATTTTTTTAACAGACACTAACAGACGTCCTTCACCTGTGGTAAGGCCAGGTGAAGAACGTCATGTTGCACCGCAGTTGCCAGTTCACATTAAACCTGATATACCTTCACTACCGACTGGGCAGGGTTAGTTTAGGTTGGACCATGATAGAGGCGAAATTCGCCCCAAACGGGACTTCTGTCACCAGTAAACTCCTTCCATTAAAAATTTTATTTTATGTAATGACCAATTGGTCATTTAAGGTCATGGGACTGTTATTTGGAAACAAGCTGAGAAGTTTTAAATTTTGGTGTCGGTCTGGTTTGGGTAGATCCTCTACCCTTCATACATTGAATATTTCAAAAATCAGCTTTATATGTCGTTTTGACAGTCGATACAGTACTACTCACTATGATAGGTTTAAATGTAGAAGTATAGAGAGAAAAAGTTAAAAAACTGTTACGTTTTATGCATACATTACTTTAAATGACACAAAATGCAAAACTAGTAATATTAAGATATAAATGCCTTTAATGGAAAGGATGAGACCCATTTCAATATTTTGCTTAAATTTGGTCACGTTTAACATTAAATGTCTGCGGTCAGTGATATGAATTGCTTAATTTTTTCGTAAGAAGAATGGAAAGAGCGCTGGAACCGCTTTCCACGCGGTATTAAGGAGGAAAAGCTATGAAAAGCCTTCTCTCGATAGTCCACAATACAGGATAAGTAGCAGCTATGTCTCTCTGAAGCCAGAACTGCTGATAACCCTTTCTAAACTGTGCCTTAATTTCTTTGTTAGTGCTTATTCCGATCAGTTCTTCTTGTAATATGATACCCACTTCTTCAATATCACTGTATTGACTGATAATCCAATGTGATATGTCCATAGTCAAACATCCTGAAACCTAGTTTCAAAGTATTTGTGCATTACATTTAAATTTTGGAGTTACGTTGAATCGTCATCACCCTGGAAGTTCGTGACGAATTGGGAAACTGAGAAAATTGCGTCGTCCATTGTTTTGCTTCATTAGTTTATTTCTGGTAGGAAATGCTGTAATGATGGACTTTTTTCAGATTTAGAATCTTATATTGTAACTGCAAGCTAACCTCATTAATCTGTCAAATAATCAATGTGTGGTTTCCACTTGATTATGTTCTCCTTTAAAATATAATGTTTAGCTTCCAAAACGTGAGAAAAATCTTGTCGAATGTAAGCCTTTTGACAGCCAGCGTACATTGATGTGAAGAAGTAATCGATCAAAGTTTTAATCATTTTCTTCACTTAACAGCACAAATAACCCAGAACTCACGGTATTGTTTCTAATTTTGTTGACGGCTTTAATGACAAATTGAAGAGATCTTTAGCAGCCAAATTTTGTCGATGGATGACGCAATGTATAGCAAGCTTTCCGGATACATTTCGTTTTAAATGGCTTATAAACCCACGATAGAGCCCAAAGGTGGCAGGTGCTCAATCTGCTTCCGCTGATATTACATTTGATAAAAGGATCGCTTATTCCAAAAAGTAATCTTCCAAAATAAGTATGTGCAGCGTACTTCAAGTTTAAGAGCTTGAAAATCAGACTAGCAGTTACGATTCATCATATTAATTGTAATAAAGAATGTTTAAGAAAGAAAATTATTCCAAGGTATGTACGGGCACACTTTAATAATAGGCTGAATGCCGGCTGCAGTGGCCGAGCGGTTCTAGGCGCTTCAGCCTGGAACCGCGCGACCGCTACGGTCGCAGGTTCGAATCCTGCCTCGGGCGTGGATGTGTGTGATGTCCGTAGGTTAGTTAGGTTTAAGTAGTTGTAAGTTCTAGGGGACGGATGACCTCAGATGTTAAGTCCCATAGTACTCAGAGCCATTTGAACCAATAGGATAAATGCAGGAAGGTTAGCGACGAGAAAATGTGAAGGCGTTACTGCGAAGTGAAATTAGAAAGTTATATTAAAAAAAAGAAAAAAAATCAGTGCAGAGTTGTTTGATGCACATTGTGAACTTGCTAATCTAGTGTCTCCTTTAGTGTTTGATTTATTGTCAGTGTGTGCACGGAATATTGTGGAGAAAGTGGTAGAGTGCACAAGACAAAAGCCTAACAAAAAGATTTTAAGCTTAATGGGGCAGTCATGCACGTCTGGTGAGGTATGTAAATCTAATTTTAATTTTTATCCCAGGGTCTTAAATTTAACTGAAAATTTTTGTTTGATGAACAAGAAAAAGCATTGCTAAAGAAAGGGCTCAAGAATAATATTAATAAGAAAACTACGAAAGCAGATGTCAAAAATACGTTGGTTCATGTTAAATTTGCGTTAGACACTCTCAAAGTTCCTAAAATTGAGCAAAATGAAATTGCAGTGGCAGTTGATAAAATGGTTAACCAAGAATCCAATAAGACAGGGGACAAATCCATTAATGAATAAGGTTAGTGAAAGGCATCCATAAGAAGCTAGTTGATAATGGGGCTCTCATCACGAGAGTTTATTGAGGGAATACAGTTACAGTAGTTTCCAAAAACGAAATATCGAGAAAATTTTAAAGTTTTTCCGAGAAAATGGCATTGACAGTGTCAAAAGGAATCCCACGAATGACACCCAAAAAAAGTTAGTTAGAAAACTAAAGTCATATAACGAAATTCTCTCACCTAAGGAGGCATAGTTTCTTAAAGAAATGAACCCTCGTGCACCGAAGCTGAGGGCACAAATCGATGTTCATAAGGAATTAAATACAATAAGGCCGTTCGCAGCTGGGAAGCAAGAAGTAGTGTTTCCATTAAGAGGATAGATGGTTCCCAACTTTCTGTTACCGTCTCATCACTCATTCTGAGCATGCTGGTTATCGAATTTTCTCTGCAGAATATTTTATATGGTACACCCCAGGGACCGGTTTTAAGTTATCCTCCACGAATTACTTTCATCGATCCAGTTTTGTTTTCCATAACTCTTACTTAAAACTTTATCTAACATACCTGTATCTATGCAATCTTCGGATTCTTTCTTCTTCGGTCATGCTATTCTGACATAGCTTCCTGGCTCTCCTTGTTTCACATCTTTATTTCTGCGGCGTCTTTGTCTAGATGCAAAGTACTCCTTTAGAATGACCTCTGCTGACAGGTATCGAAATCTCCATTGCTCTATGTACAGCCCCTGTCAGTTCTTCCATTACCACCCAGCGATGGACTTCACGACACTGAAACAGTCTTCTTTGTTCTTTCCAGCTAATCGTCCTTGATCTTATATTTGGGCCTTATGCGCATCTGTGGCGTCTTATATTTCGCTTTCAGTGATGGTGTAGTGCATGACATTGTGGTCACTTGATGTCATTTCACTCTCAACCTTCCAGCCTTCCACACGGCGCACCGCTGCCGTGTTTGCTTAAAATGACGTCAATATCTGACGTTGCTCCGATCCTCCCTTCATAGGTTGGCTGATTGTGAGATGCTTTCAATACCTGTAGACTGAGTTCCAAAATGACTTCTTCTGGTTGTCTTCCACAGCCATCAGTCAGGTGGCTATGCCACAATACTGATTTCGCATTTGCACCAGTGAAGTACACAGGAGGCTTAGTTCGTCCTACGTGACTAATATCCTTCAGTCTCAGCAGATAATTGTCGATCTCATCATTAAACTGAAAATACGTGGAAACCAGGATGCAGCTCTCCTTTCCATTTACGTTTTCCACACAGATTAAGTGTTCTGTACTGTGATATTTTTGTCAGTGCTGTTCCCTTTTTAATACTATCATTGCTGCCATAGGACGTTGCCCTTGTGTGTATATCTGGGCAGTTACTGACATAATGAGGATCTTTCCTACCTTCGTATGTTGTTGTTTGAAGCACAATACATCTAACTTCAATTCTTCTGCCAGTCTTCTAGCTCATGCAATACGGTGACAATTCTCATGGAATTAAGCTGTCCTATCTTTATCTCGTTTAAAGATGATGGTTTATATATTCGACAATCTTACCCTACTCGCCTGTGATTTCGTGCTATACGACCTTCATCACAAAGTGCTTGTGTACCTATCTAAGGAGAATGATTCATTTCTTTTGGTAGAAACCTGTTTTAATAATTTCTCCATGTTTTCCACCTCTGTTGGCAGACTGTTCATTCTGAGATGGATTCTGTCTACGAAATCAGGCTCACGAAAAGTAATATAATTTCCTTCTGGATGCTTACACCTTAATTGTTCAAATGGTTCTGAGCACTATGGGACTTAACTTCTGAGGTCATCAGTCCCCTAAAACTTAGAACTACTTAAACCTAACTAACCTAAGGACATCACACACATCCATGCCCGAGGCAGCCTTCGAACCTGCGATCGGAGCGGTCGCGCGGTTCCAGACTGTAGAGCCTAGAAACGCTCGGCCACCCCGGCCGGCGCTTAACGCTATAGTAAACGTCATCAGCTCTTCCAGTTTAGTGACTTGCATAACGTTCTCTATGCTTTCACAAATCTGTCGCCGATTTGTTCCGGTCACTTCTTTATTGTTTACTTCTCTGAAGTAGGTGTTTGTTTCCTGTACGAACTGGCTATGAGACTCGTACTGTTCTTGTTGAAGATTCACCTACCGCATTGGCAAATCTTCTTTTACTTCTGTAGGCAACGCAGTGTATTCGTCCGGATGCGTGCTGTCGCATTCTACGTACAATTGCCCAGTTTGTGGCACTGGATCCTGATCACCTGTACCATACACCACTCCTTCATCCTCCTCTGGCTTTGCTTCTCTGTTATACGACATAGCTCTGAATTTTCGTCAAAAGCTTGTTTCCTGCTTTTTCGTAGGCGTATGATGTTGTACTTCGGTCTGTATCGCATGCTCTTTTCTATGGTACTTACTGTTCACTTTTTTCCAGAAATTCCTCTCGCTATCAGCGTCCTATCTCCTTCTCGATGGTGGTTTAAGTTTCTTAAATATCCCTTGATGGTGTCATTAGAGCCCTCATTGTTTTCTAGTGTTATGAGATGCCTGCCCGTAATAGTTCTTGAATTTTGCCTTGTTAGGAGGGTTTGGTATGTGAGACATTCAGCTCTGTTCCTGTGCACTTTTTAGCCTTATACTTACACGCCACACACATTGTCTGATATGGCCTTCTTCTCCACAATGTCCACAAAGTACTACTTGTTTATCACAATATTCTCTCAAATGACCAAGGTCTTGGCAATAAACGCACTGCCTCACTACTAGATAGTCTTTCACTGAAACCGAACGAAACCCAATATACACTTTTTGTTGCTTCATGAGAGCTATTATAACCTCACGGGTCACTTCAGCAACGTGATTGACCACTTGTCTTCTCAATGGTCCTTCCCTGAATCGTACTGTAAAGCCGCTTTCGAAGCTTTTCTTAATCAGTTTATCTTTAAGATTCTGCACGTATTATGTGTCTTTTAGTGTCCCTGCATCTGTGTCCTCTGGGATGTCGTACAGTAACATTAATGGTCTCTTTTTCTTAGGCTGCTCGCAGATCATTCTCTTGCACCTATTTCGCGTGTAGTCAACGACGACGATGTGTTCTGGGTTCAACTCCCAGTCAGCAGAGAACGTTCCATTACATCGTTTAACGCTTAAACATGCCACTCCTAGCTGCCCCTGAAACAGAATTTTATAGTTAAGTGACCTCGTAACCATGTATGTGGGATTGAACTCCTAGCCACACAAAACTTTTTATCGTGTTTTTTTTTTAGTCAAACGTATCACATCTCTCCACTGGTTAACAAGTAATCGATATTTCATGTCTATTAGTTGGATAGAAAATAGAACCAGTAAGTGCCTGGTTCGAATCCTTGTCATTAAAAAAAAGTATCGTTATTTCAGGTTGAAGCATCTTAATACTGCTGAAAATATTCTGTACCTAACATGTGATTTCAATAAGTAAACAATCCAACTAGGCGTCCGGTTCGAATCTCCATCACGAAACTTTACAGCATTGCATTTCTATGTCCAATAAGTTCTCACCTTGTTAATTGTAAAAGAAACTGAACTGAACATCTTTCGTGGTCTTCATGGGATTCGCGGTTCAATGCAGACATTTTCGCCATTTGTTTTCAGGTTCAGAGTGGCTAACTGATACTCCTGAACTCTTCAGTATTTCACGTATTTGTGCCCAGTCAGCAATGGCGATCGTTGCAGTGATTGAGTCTTGATCATGCACGAAAGCTTTGCTTGGCTAGCCTTGGCTATAGGTGCTGGGTTTGAGTATATATCCAGAACAAAAACGTTTGTCACGTCATTTAAAGTTCAAACATGCGTACAAGTAACTGATCAAGTTCTCAAAATGTTTCTTAAAAAAGCATTACTGAATGATTTACGTGATAGTCAGCTTTTTCAGATTGTAATGGAAGTAATACTTTTCAAATGACAGTAATTGTAATAAAGTTAAGGTTACAAGTGTTAAGAGCCGTCCTATTTCTAATAACGTGTTTCCTAATATTTGCAATATCGTGGTTGTAATTTACATCAGGACTGATTGCCACAATGTTTCTTGTGCTAATCATTTTGTATAGACAGACGACTGTACCGCAAAGAGATGAGTTGTCCCGTAATAAAGATACGTTGTGTGAGTCGCACGTATATCAGGTGGCACGCAATTCAGGTCGTTCACATACTTTTGAGCATGGCAGTACTCATAAATAGAGCTGTTATTCAGTGCATCGAATGGGGGTACCGTTTAAATCATTCTCCATTTTCTTACAATTATCTAGCGACGATACTTCGCTGTAGTCTATAGCATCATGAGCGAACAACCATAGAGTGATGATGGACATATCTGATTCCACGTCAGACCCATATGTTTTTAGTACTTACGCATGCATCTCGTGAGCTCGTCGCAACTTGTCCACTTTACTAATATCCATAGATGACAGTCAATAAGCGAGTCAGAGCAGTATGTTTTAACTATGTACAGACGATATTTTCAAGACTTCACGTCGTCTCTACTGTTCCAGTTTCGAAAGTCTATAGCGAGCTAGTCTGTGTATGTTTACAGAGATATCTCTCCACGTTTCTCCATTGTCTATGCGAGATTTGAACATTTCAATATTTGTTTATGTATCAGTTCAGAGTATGACAGCTTGCTGCTGCTTCGAATCTCCTTCGTTTGTGATCTGTGTACTCGTTATATTTGTATGTTTGTAGTACTCGTAGGTGCACTGTCCAACAAAATTAAAAGGTCTTTTTTCGATACCCTCTAACTGTCTCCCATTGCGACGCAGAAATTTGAAACTTAGCTCAAAGATGCCAGCAACCTTCCTCTGTAATGTTGCAGTAGAGTGGCGCTCTGCTACGTCACCCTCGGGCTCGGCGACGGTTCAGACAGCTAGGTGCCGACACAGGAGAAAAAAAAAAATGTTCATGAAACACGAAAAGCTCTGAGGAGGTGGCACAAAGGGCGCCAATGAAACCATTCATTCCGTTGGGCGGTCGAAAACTACAGTTCGCAGTTCGATGAGCAACAGGACTACAGTCTCGACGACATTCGGCACTGCTGACACCCCATGGACGATTAAACTCTTCACTCAGGACGTCGCGAGGCGCGAGCGTAGCTTTTGTTCTGGTATGCAGGGTGTGGCCAAATTTCATTCGAAGAAATTAGAAAAGCAAAAGGTGTTTACATTTTATCGGCTCTACTGTCACTTGCACGACCATACTGATGGACAACAGGAAGATTCAAGGAAATTTTTATTACCAAATAGCTGCTCAGTTATGTGTCAGAAAGCTGCATGCACCAGCGTTTCAGAGATGAAGTAGGAGATACTAATGTGACGTCATTGTCAGAGGAGGATTCCTGTGTAAATGGAGTAAAGAATCTTGTAGTGTGTTTCGTGTTAAACAGAACTAAATAGAACGACCAATGGAAGTTTCTAGCCCGATCCCACTACATTTATACGATCGTCCCACAGACCATTATGTGAGTTTATATCGTCACGTAATAGTCGTTTTTCGGGTAACTGCTGGAACAGGCGACCCAAGTGCCTTCAGAAAGGTGACTGTAAGGACAACAATATATGATAGTAATATTCGTGATATCTTGTTAGTTCATACACTGAAGAGTCAAAGAAACTGGCACACCTGCCTAATACCGTGTAGTGCCCCCGTGAGCGCGCAGAAGTGCTGCAACACTACGTGGCATGGACTCGACTAACGTCTGAAGTAGTGCTGGAGGGAATTGACACCATTAATCCTGCAGGGCTGTCCATAAATCCGTAAGAGTAAGAGGGGGTGGAGATCTCTTATGACCCGGACGTTGCAAGGCATCCCAGATATGCTCAATAATATTCATGTCTGGGAAGTCTGGTGGCCAACTGAAGTGTTTAAACTCAGAAGAGTGCTCCTGCAGCCACTCTGTAGCAATTCTGGACGTGTGGGGTGTCGCATTGTCCTGCTGGAATTGGTCAAGTCCGTCGGAATGCTCAATGGGCATGAATGGATGCAGGTGATCAGACAAGATGCTTACGTATATCTCACCTGTCAGAGTCGTATGTAGACGTATCAGGGGTCTCATATCACTCCAACTGCACACGCCCCACACCATTACAGAGCCTACACCAGCTTGAACAATTCCCTGCTGACATGCAAGGTCCATGGATTTATGAGATTGTATCCATACTCGTACACGTCCATCCGCTCGATACATTTTGAAATGAGACTCGTCCGACCAGGAAACATGTTTCCAGTCAACAACAGTCCAATACAGTGTTGACAATCCCAGGCGAGGCGTAAAGCTTTGCGCCGTGCAGTCATCAGGCTACACGAGTGGGCCTGCTGCTCCGAAAGCCCACATCGATGATTTTTCGTTGAATGTTTCGCACGCTGACACTTGTCGATGATTCAGCATTGAAATCTGCAGCAATTTGCGGAAGGGATGCACTTCTGTCACGTTGAACGATTCTCTTCAGTCGTCGTTGGTCCCGTTCTTGCAGCATCTTTTTCTGGTCGCAGCGATGTCGGAGATTTGATGTTTTACTAGATTACAGAGGTTTACGGCACACTCGTGAAATGGTCGTATGGGAAAATCCCCACTTGATCGCTACCTCGGAGCCACAGTTATCCCATTGCGCCGATTGCAAAGCCACGTTTAAACTCAGTGATCGATCTAACAACTGCGCCAGACACTTGTTGTCTTATGTAGGCGTTGCCTGTTTATATATCTCTGCATATGAATACGCATGGCTATAGCAGTTTGTTTGGCGCTTCAGTGTAGTATCAACTGATAAAATATCAATATATGCATTATATAACTGGAAATTACGGGGGTTAGAAATTACGTTTGTCAATATTTGAATTATTTAACTGGAAATAACCGGGATAGAGGTTATGTTTTTATCCATGACAAAGGCGACTCCACCGAGACCGTCACCTCTGTCTTCAACGAAAATTTTGTATTTTTAGTCCCTTTTAGAGATTAATGCAATACTTGGATAAGATTCGGTCATAGTAACTAACATACCATTATAGGTATGTGAATTGACTGGGATGCGCTGCATGCATCTCACTGACGTGTGTCCTCTGCAGCGACTACAATTGGAGAGCTTGCTCTAGGCCGCACGCGCGGGCCTAGCAGCGAAGAACGTGGCCAATAGTGTCGTGTCGGCGACCATTCGGCCTGTACGGCTGTTGCGGATGACGTCACAAACAAATACCGCGTTGTGAACTTTGCGACACCAGTCAGATGGCAGCATTTACAAGAGGGTCAGGGATTTGGTAGCAGCTTCAATGAACCGTGTAACGCTTTATCACGGACATGAAAAAATTATGGAGAACAACACTAAACACTCACATACTTCGACATAAACGAAAAGACAAAAAAGAAGTTTAGTAATATTCAGACGCCTTCAAGCTGAAATACTGTGGAAACCATATAAGCCTGCGGCATGAAAAAATAAGGTAATGAAAAACTTTTCGCAGATGCTGCCCTACGAGAATATTTGGGAAGTAAAAACAATACGAGAGACAAAGCTGAACTATTTCTTCGTCAGTCTATCAAAAAGGGTAAAAACATTTTCATATTGTGGTAACATATCGAAACAGAACGAATAGTACGTTACAGAGCATCCGCAACAGAAGTGAAGATTGCTGATGAATCATCAGAAAACATTTCAGTGGAGATGACACGTGAAGGAATCACGAACTTCCTGAAGCCGACCGCTGTGACCGAGCTGTTCTAGGCGCTTCAGTCCGCAACCGCGCGACCGCTACGGTCGCAGGTTCGAATCCTGCCTCGGGCATGGATGTGTGTGATGTCCTTAGGTTAGTTAGGTTTAAGTAGTTCGAAGTTCTAGGGGACTGATGACCTCCGATGTTAAGTCCCATAGTGCTTAGAGCCATTTGAACCATTTTGAGTAATTCAAGGACAGAAGTAAATTTCTTGTAAGCTGTTCGATGATACCACACAGAAAATAAATTGTCTTCCATGAGCGGCGCCTCCTAGTGAACGCTTTACTTTGAGAGAACGACACGCGCGCAGAAAACAGCCACTACGTGATCGCTTCAATAGCTCTAAGCGACAGACTAGAACGGCTCGTTACTGTGTCAAAGGAAAATATTTTAGGAACATCGTAATCCCAGTAGTGTTACTCTTTGGGTGCGAAATGTACCTTCCACTGTACTGTAGTATTGTCTGACATTAATGCACATTGAAAGCAGACATATGAAGTCAAACAGAATAATGGATTCTTTTTGTTAACGAATTTTATTCGTTATGTTTATGATAGCATACAAAACGCATTCACACACAATAAATATATTCTATTTATGTAGCTTAGCCCAGGATGGCCTTGCCATAGGCAAGGGGGGCAGCGTACTTAGCAATGGCCGGGGCGGCGTAGGCCACAGGGGCGGCGATCTTAGCGACGGCGGGGGCGGCGTAGGCGACGGGGGCGGCCACCTTGGCGACGACGGGGGCGGGGTGGGCGCCGGCCTCCCTGTGCACGACAGCGTTGAAGCCGTTGACGGGGTCGGCGGTGTAGTCGACGGTGCGGATGGAGCCGTCGGGCTCGACCAGGCTGTAGCTGCCCTGGACGACGTCGCCGCTGCGGCTCTCCTGCTGGTTCTTGGAGTCACCGGTGAGGGCGTCCTGCACGCTATAGGCGTAGCTGTACTGGGGGTTGGGGTCGTACTCGGCGGCCACGGCGGCGGGGGCGGCGACTGCGACGGGGGCGGCTCTCACGGCGGGGGCGACGGCTAGGGGGGCGGCGCGCAGCGCGGGGGCGGCGTACGCCACGGGAGCAGCGTGGAGTGCGGGGGCGGCATAGGCCACGGGGGCGGCGTAAGCGCGGGCGGCGATGGCAGGGCCGGGGGCGACGACGGCGGGGGCTCCCAGGTAGCCGGCACGGGCGACGGCCACGAAGGCGGCGAGGACGATCAGCTGAAACAGGAGATCTGTCAGTTAATAGTGTCTAGCTTCATTTACTTCTGAGGCAGTCTATAAATTAAATCTTTACATTTACATAGTTCTATGTGCGTTCTTTAGCGGCGTTTTTAAAGCTAAGTGAGGAGGTGTAATTATCTTTCTTCCTTTTGCTCGTGCCTTGTCCCGCTGTTTCACAGGGTCGGCATGGTTAGGAAGGGATTTGGCAGGTTAATTTTAAGTGGTGACTGGATGCCCTTCCTGCTGCCACCTGTACCCCCTGGGACGGAATTAGTGTACCCCAGGTGTCTGCGTCCAGTGTAATCCATGGAATACTGCGAACGAGTTCAGATGTCTGTGAGTCGTGTAACTGAGGCGGAACGCGGGTCCAGCCCGGTATTCACCTAGAGGGATGTGGAAAACGACCTAAAAATCACATCCAGGCTGGCCGGTACACCGGCCGACGTCGGTAATTTGCCAGGCGGATTTTATCCGTGGGCGGCGTGTATCTGAGTCGCGAAAGTAGCGCATTAGCGCTCTCGACTAACCTGGCGGGTTGAGGACGTGTAATTACATGGGTATGTAAGTAGCATGGATGGAAAAGGGCAAGTCATTGGCGTTTTGAAGACCCATTTTGAAGCTGCCGTATAAAACCTTCTTGACCATTACAAGTCTACTAAGACAATCATCATTACGGGATTACTTTGGTATTTAACACCTTTCTAATCCACAATAGCTACATAGTATTGTTACGTCTGCGACTTCAGTTTAACGACACAGTATTGCAAAACGAACGAGAATTTGGTTTTACAGTGAACATGATACGTCCAATGTCGCAACAGAGTGCTAGTATGGTTAGCGTTATTTTTCTCTCTTCAACTGTAGTTGTATGATGGCCGTCCATGAACTTTACTTATTTTTTGACAGTTGCAAAAACTGATGTCACTCTCATTGAGACATGACGGACTTTATAATGAAATTTCCTAGTACATTAAAGATGTGTGATGTGGTTCGAATGAAATGCGTATCCTTTCTTTGCAAAGGGTATCCTCTTAATAATTGAGTTACCTATGCACCCCTCACCCTGCTCATAATGCGCTTGACTAACTCTCAAGGATATATCGTACTGAGGAAAGTGGTGTAGATCCAAATTGAAATTTGTATCCATCATTAATCTTCAGTATGTCCTTATGTCCCACTGTTAGTTATTTTCGCTCATAAACGTTTCTCCTGTGACTTTAATCTGGTAAGATTTTGGAAACAGGCTCGTGCTTGTCCACGTGAGGGTGCGATTTTCTTTTTTTTCGAGAAAGTATTCACTTGACTTTGGACTCGTGTTCTGCTCCATTCAACCTGATTTAAATTTTACATAAATTCTCTCTATCGCTTGAAGTAAATACTTCTTCAGTTCCTTCAACGGGATCCATGACCGATTCCTTTCTCCATTTACGTTTATTATGAGCTAATGCTGCATATCAGTTGACCTATCATTGACGAGATGTTCTACTTTCCTTCTTACCTTTGGAATTCTCTACTCGATATCTTCGAGAGTCCGAAAGTTCCACATCCCCTTTCCACAATTCGTGTAGTTCCCCACTAGCTAATCTAAAACACAGTCAGACTGACTAGCCAGTCCAAGGCGCTGAATCCTACATAATGTTCGTGTCAAGTTTACACAGAGTCCTACATATTCACGTCTGTGTCGGCTGTCTTTGCAGCTGGCAACACGTTGTCAAGTTGAAAGCACATGACGGAACTGTAACACCACTGATATGTTGACACAACACAGTCGGCAGGTGGAAGCTGTGCAGTCTTCCGGCGGCACCCACCTTGCAGGCCATGTCGGTGAGTTTCTCGCTAGGTGGAGTGCAGGACTGACGACGCGCTGTCCGGCTGGCAGTTATATACCCGCGGCAGGCGTGGCGGGGCGCAGCCCGCGTTTTCGCAACGCGTGGCGTGGATGACGGCCATCGGCCAAGGCAAGCCGTGGGCACTCCTACCCCAATTGAGACACAGCCGTCCGCTACGAAATGCAACCCGGCTGATACTCAAGACATTTAGGAAAGAGATCACTCCCACTACAATAATACTGATCGAAAAGTGTAACACTCAGTTATGTCTTATAACAGCATTACAATCAACATATCAAAGTGGGAATTAATGAAGTTCAGTGGCAGGAGGAACAGGACTTCTGGCCAGGTGAATACAGGGTTATGAATACAAAAGCGGCGATGCAGGAATAGGTTTAATAATGAGTAACAAAATAGGAACAAGGATAAGCTACTATGAACAGCATAGTGAACGCATTATTGTAGCCAAGAGAGACACGAAGCCCACACCCACCGTGGCAGTATAAGTTTATATGCCAACTAGCTCCGCAGATGATGAGGAGAGAGAGGAAATGTATGATGAGATAAAATTAATTATTCAGATAGTTAAGGGAGACAAAAATTTAATAGTTGTGGAAGAATGGAATTCGATAGTAGGAAAAGGGGGAGAAGGACAAGTAGTGTGTGAATATGGACTGGGGGAAAGTAATGTTAGAGGAATCCGCCTGGTAGAATTTTGCACAGAGCATAATTTAATAGTAGTTGGTTTAAGAAGCATGAAAGAAGGCTGTATACGTGGAAGAGATCTGGAGACACCGGTAGGTTTCAGAATGATTATATAGTGGTAAGACAGAGATTTCGAAACAAGGTTTTAGATTATAAGAGATTTCCAGGGGCAGATAGGGACTCTGACCACAATTTATTGGTTACGAACTGCAGATTGAAACTGAAGAAATTGCCAAAAATTAGGAATTCACGTAGATGCGAGCTGGATAAGCTGAAAGCACCGGAGGTTGCAGAGAGTTTGAGAGGGAGCATTAGGGAACGACTGACAAGAACATACAGAGGAAGAGGAATAGTAGCTTTGAGAGATGAAACAGTAAAGGCAGCAGAGGTCCAAGTAGGTAAAAAGACGAGGGGTAGTAGAAATCATTGGACAACACAAGAGATATTGAATTTAATCAATGAAAGGAGAAAGTATAAAATTACAATAAATGAGGGAGGTGAAAGGGAATAAAAATGTCTAAAAAATGAAATCGAGAGGAAATGCAAAATGGCTAAGCAGGAATGGCTAGAGGACAAATGTAAGGATTTAGATGTTGCGAATAGAGAAATTAAATGGGGAAAATTAAAAAGGGAACCACCTGTTTGAATATCAAGACGTCAGATGGAAAAACAGTCCTAAGTAAAGAAGGGGAATCAGGAAGATGGAAGGAGTATACAGAGAGTCTATACATGGGAGATGTACTTCAGGGCAACGTTGTGGATATGGAAGAGGACGTAGATGAAGATGAGAAGAGAGATACGATACTGCGAGAAGAATTTGAAAAAAAAAAACTCTGAGCACTATGTGACTTAACTTCTGAGGTCATCAGTCCCCTAGAACTTAGAACTACTTAAACCTAACTAACCTAAGGACTTCACAAACATCCATGCCCGAGGCAGGATTCGAACCTGCAACCGTAGCGGTCGCGCGGTTCCAGACTGTAGCGCCTAGAACCGCTCGGCCACCTCGGCCGCCCGAAGACTTTGACAAAGCACTGAAAGACTTAAGTCGAAACAAGACCTCGGGAGTAGACAACAATTCGTTAGAGCTACTGATAGCCTTGGGAGAGCCAGCCATGACAAAACTCCTCAATCTCTGTGAGCATGATGTATGAGATAGGTGAAATACCCTCCGACTTCAAGAAGAATATAGTAGTTCCAATTCCAAAGAAACCAAGCGCTGACAGGTATGAAAATTACAGAAATGTCAGTTTAATAAGTCGCGTTTGCAAAATACTAACACAAATCCTATATAGAAGAATGGAAAAGCTAGTAGAAGCCGACCTCAGGGAAGATAAGTTTGGATTCCGGAGAAATGTAGGAACACCCGAGGCAGCACTGATCCTACGATTCTCGTAGAAGATAGGTTAAGGAAGGATAAAGCTATGTTTATAGTGTTTGTAGACTCAGATAAAGCTTTTGACAATGTTGACTGGAATATGCCCTTTCAAATTCCAAAGGTGGTAGGGATAAAATATAGGGAACGGAAAGCTATTTACAATTTGTGCAGAAACGAGATGGCAGTTGTAAGATTCGAGGAGCACAAGAGGGAAGCAATGTTCGAGAAGGAAGTGAGACAGGGTTGTTGCCTATTCCCGATGTTATTCAATCTGTACACTGAGCAAGCAGTAAAGGAAACAAAAGAAAAATTTGGAGTAGGAATTAAAATCCATTTGGTGTAAAAGAAGCTTTGAGGTTTGCCGATGACATTGTAATTGTGTCAGAGACAGTAAAGGGCTTGGAAGAGTAGTTGTACGGAATGGATAGTGTCTTAGGAGGAGGATATAAGCTGAGCATCAACAAAAGCAAAACGAGGATAATGGAATGTAGTCGAATTAAATAAGGTGATGCTGAGGGAATTAGATCAGAAAATGAGACATTTAACGTAGTAGACGAGTTTTGCTATTTGGGAAGCAAAATAACTGATGATGGTCGAAACAGGGAGGATATAAAATGTAAACTCACAATGGCAAAAATGCATTTCCGAAGAAGAGATATTTGTTAAGGTCGAGTATAGATTTAAGTGTCATGAACTTCTTCCTGTAAGTATTTGTATGGAGTGTAGTCATGTATGGAAGTGAAACATGTACGATAAAAAATTTAGACAAAAAGAGAATAAAAGCTTTTGACATGTGTTGCTACAGAAGAATGCTGAAGAACAGATGGGTAGATCACGTAGCTAATGAGGAGGTACTGAATATAATTGGGGAGAAGAGAAGTTTGTGGTACAACCTGACTAAAAGAAGGACTCGGTTGGTAGGACATATTCTGAGGCATCAAGGGATCACCAGCGTAGTACTGGAGGGAAGTATGGGGGGTAAAACTCGTAGTAGTTACTCGGAGAGGAAGAAGCTTGCACAGGAAAGAGTAGAATGGAGAGCTGCATGAAACCAGTCTTTGGACTGAAAACCACAACAACATCAAGGACTACTGCTTCCACGGTGACTATAACCCTACTGTTACCCTGATTTTAGTTTACTGTGGTTTTCTGAAATTTATCTGTACTTCACTGGGATATTTATTCCAAAAGTATTTGGCCCGTCATTCTTTCGAAATTAGATTACAGCACCTATGTCATCAACTTCGTGCCAACGACACTTTTTGTTAAAAAAAAAGAAAAGAATATGGCAACTGACAGATGTGAACAATACCTGAGATTTGTTTTTGGTGATATTTTCAACTTTTTGTAAATTACCGTTTTGGGTTTTCAGTGACCTCTCTCCAGCAAAAGATATTACAACAACACTGTTGTCTTCACGGGGGAGGGCGATAGACAATGTCTGTGTGTGAGAGAGATAAGTTAAAATTTATAGTGTATTGTTGTTGTTACAACCAATTATCGCTTTCCTAACGATTCCCTTGATTATTATTTACAAACTATAAAACTCGTAAAATTACAGTTTTTGAATTTTATTGAAATTTCAGTATTTCAAATGCAGGTCACACTAAGCTGATTAAAATTCTTTCAAAAATGGTTCAAATGGCTCTGAGCACTATGGGACTTAACATCTTAGGTCATGAGTCCCCTAGAACTTAGAACTACTTAAACCTAACTAACCTAAGGACATCACACACATCCATGCCCGAGGCAGGATTCGAACCTGCGACCGTAGCAGCAGCGCGGTTCCGGGCTGAAGCGCCTATAACCGCTCGGCCAAGAATTCTTTCCAGTCTCTATAGTTGGACTAACCTCCGATTTTGATGGTTTAGCATTTTTTTAGAGATAACAAATTTTTTCTTTTGCTTCTTCTACCCGCTTTATTCAGTTGTAACATCTGTGCTTTTCTCAGTTTTTTACGCGATAAATACCCGTGTATTTCCTCAATAGCTCGTTTGCTTTTTTTTTATAGCTACATTCAGTGCCAAAGTGATGATGTATTGTTGTTTTAGGAGTAATGACATCGAGGTACAAGTAACTTCATCGTCATTATGTTTGTATTGGTTAGTATTCATCAAATAACGTTCTAAAATTGGGTGGACGATTTTGCCGTCGCATGTATAAAGCTTTTATGAAACTACAATCTATGACACACTGGTGTCTCGCTTCCTCCCTCATTATCCGTAAATGTAGCTTCCGAGCCGGCCGTTGTGACCCAGCGGTTCTAGGCACTTCAGTCCGCGCTGCTGCTACGGGCGCAGGTTTGAATCCTGCCTTGGGCATGGGTGTGTGTGATGTCCTTAGGTTAGTTAGGTTTAAGTAGTTCTAAGTTCTAGGGGACTCATGACCTAAGATGTTAAGTCCCATAGTGCTCAGAGCTATTTGAACCATTTTTGAAAGAATTTTAATCAGGTTAGTGTGTCCTGCATTTGAAATACTGAAATTTCAATAAAATTCAAAAACTGTACTTTTACGAGTTTTATAGTTTGTAAATAATAATCAAGGGAATCGTTAGGAAAGTGATAATTGGTTGCAACAACAATAGATGTTAAGTCCTATAGTGCTCAGAGCCATTTGAACCATTTTGTAGCTGTAGACTGGCATTTGAATGAATCGACATTTGTCTCGCAGCTTTGCCTGTCGTAGATCGTTCATGCGTGTTCACAACCATTGAAGATCGCGCATCTCATTAGATGATGTCGCACCATGTCAAGCCGATATTGCTTAATTATAAGTGAAAAGCAATTGCACGGGCTGTTTACATTCTGCTTTCTGTTGAACTTAGCTTTCTGCCGCTCCGCCGACAATATTGCGATCTTAAACGTTACAGTTCGAATTAGCTCTGGGTAACGCTATTGTCATTATTTCTGTCGCCCACAGAACTCTTCGTATTGCAGACTGATTTCTCCACTGCCGGACAAGTTTCCAAGAGTTTCCTGCATCAGATCGTAAGTAAAGAATTATGTTACTATAACTCCTTTCTGAGAACCATAAAACTCAACGGATGACTCCTTCTCTGGACTCTTTTCTTCGTTCGACGCACAAGGAGAAACCCTATACTGAACGGAATCGTAACCGGTGACACGACATGGGTTTCCTATGAAATCAATTGTAGGGAGTCGTAACGCCTCGCCCGTCAAACCGCAAAGCGCTTACCAATCTCTGCAAGCCGGGTTATGACTGCCATTAATTGAGATCCTAAAAGAATCTGTTTGGTGCATGTTACGGAAAGGGAAATGGCAGTCAATTCTACAGCCTGTCATGAGACAGAAAAATGAGAAGAAAGACACGGCACTAGAGCAACGGTGAAGTCTTTTCGCACGATAATGCTCAGCCACAATCGTACGCAGTAAACAAAAATTATCGCATCAGTCCGAACAGAACATTTTTGAACATCCATTCTACTGCTCACACTTGGCGCCAAGTCATTTCCACTTATTCATGAAAATGAAAAACTAGCTTTGAATCCGGCCAAGAAATTCGAAATTCTGTTCCGGAATGGCTAGTCACAGACGGCAGAATTTTCTGCAGATGGGATTTGTCTTCTTATTAAGAGAGGTGACAGATGCTTTGATGGTGATTCTGTAGTTAGAGTTTTATGATTTTCCTAATACGTTTGTATTAAGTATTCTACTATTTTGTTTGTAGCCTAACGGAGGTTAATTTTCAGATGATTCTCGCACTTTCTGAAAAGTATGTTTCTTTTCGACGTTAGCACATTCCTCTTTTTAAGAGAGATTTGTCATTTTTTGCCCATCGTCAGTCTGTATTTCAATCCCTTGTACTTCTACCATCATTTGATGCAGGAATAAGAAAAGTCATTCTACTACTTCAAAACAACGGCCATGCCGCAGTGGATACACCGGTTCCCGTGAGGTCACCGAAGTTAAGCGCTATCGGGCGTGGCCGGCACTTGGATGGGTGATCAACCAGGCCGCCAAGTGCTGTTGCCATTTTTCGGGGTACACTCAGCCTCGTGATGCCATTTGAGAAGCTACTCGACCGAATAGTAGCGGCTTCAGTCAAGAATACCATCATAACGACCGGGGGAGTGGTGTACTGACCCCATGCCCCTCCTATCGGCATTCTCCTCTGAGGATGACACGGCGGTCGGATGGTCCCGACGGATCACTTGTGGCTTGTAGACGGGGTGGTTATACTACTTTTGATGTCTCATTTCCTACTTTATTTCTCCCAACAACACTTGACTATACCCTAGTACCCATTTATATCTTTTATCCACTTTTCAAGTAATTACCCGTTGAATTAAACTTAGCTGTGCAGACTGATCGGCTGATACTATCCACTCTCAGGCTTTCTTCAACGACTGCCTCACTTTTATGTCCTTAGAGTCTTACAATTGTTATATAATTTCTGCACAAGTCGTAAATCACCTTTTGTTACCTGAATTATACCCCTAATGACTTCTGAGTTTCAAAGAATGTATTGCTGTTGGACTTTAACAATTTTTTTCTAAATCTACAATTGCTAAATAAAAGTCTTACTTCAACATATCTGGTAAGACGAGTGGTAAGGTCTGTATTGCCTCACATGTTCCTGTATTTCTCCCGAAACCAAATTGACCAGCTGTTCCATTCTTCCTAAGCTAATTCGTGTTTGTGTTCTGCAGTTGTGCCTTATTAAATACTTAACAACACACTCATTTTTTGATACTGGAATTATCACATTTTGATTGAAGTCTGACGGCAGCTGCATGCCTGATCTAAAAGAACTACCATAGTTGTTTCTCCCGGCGTTTGTAGTAATTTTTATTTTGCTGCTATGTTTTACATCTACATCTAGTTGAATACTCTGTACATCACACTTATGTACCTGGCAGGGTGTTCATCGACCCACCTCCACAATAATACTCTATCATACCACTCTCGAAGAAGCGGGGAGAAAACTAACACCTGTGTCTTACCGTACGAGCTCCGGTTTCCCTTATTTTATTATGATGGTCGTATCCTCCTAGGTAGGTTGGCGTCAAGAAAATATTTTCACATTCGGAGGAGAAAGTTGGTGATTGAAATTAGGTGAGGTGATACTGCCGCAACGAGAAACGCCGGTGTTTTAATGATGTCCACCCCAAATTCTGTATGGTATCCGTGACACTCTCTCCCCTATTTCTCGATAATACAAAACGTGATAAGTGCTGCCCTTCTTTGAACTTTCTCGATACACTCCGTTATCCCTGTCTGGAAATGATCCCACACCGTGTAGCATTGCTCCAAAAGAGGACGAACAAGCCGAATGTAGGCAGTCTCTTTAGTAGATCTGTTGCATCTTCTAAGTGTTCTGCCAAAAAAAATTCAGTCTTAGATTCGCCTGCCCCACAACATTTTCCAATTTACGTTGTCCGTAATTATAATTCCAGGGTATTTAATTGATCTTACGGCCTTTAGATTTGATTGTTTAATCGTGTAACCGAAGTTTGACGCATTCTTTTTAGCGCTAATGTTGATACCTCACACACTGCATTATTTAGGGCCAACTACCATTTTCCGCGCCATACTGATATCTTCCCAAATCGTTTTGCAATTTGTTTTGATCATCTAATGACTTTACTAGGCGATAAACGACAGCATCATCTGAAAACAATCTAAGACTGGTGCTCAGATTGTCTTCTAAATCGTTTATATAGGTGAGGAACATCAGACGGCCTATTAAACAATCTTGGGGAACACAAAAAATCACTTCTGTTTTACTTGATGACTTTCCACCAGTCACTACGAACTGTGACCTCTCTGATAGGAAATCACGAATCCAGTCATATAACTGAGACAATATTCCATAAGCTCGCAGTTTGATTACAAGCCGTTTGTGAGCTATGGTCTTGAAAACCTTCTGTAAATCTAGAAATACGGAATAAAATTGAAATCCCCTGCCAATAGCAATCACCACTTGGTGAGAGGACAGAGCTAGTTGTGTTTCACAAGAAATAGGTTTTCTGAATCCGTGTTGACTGTATCTTAAAAGACCGTTTTCTGCGAGGTAATTCGTAATGTTCGTACACGCTGCACATTGACGTTAATGATATGGGTATGTAATTTAGTAGATTACTCCTACTCCCTTTCTTGAATATTGGTGTGATCCGGCCGCAGTGGCCGAGCGGTTCTAGGCGTTTCAGTCCGGAATCGCGCGACTGCTACGGTCGCAAGTTCGAATCCTGCCTCGGGCCTGGATGTGTGTGATGTCCTTAGGTTAGTTAGGTTTAAGTAGTTCTAAGTTCTATGGGACTGATGACCTCAGATGTTAAGTCCCATAGTTCTCAGAGCCATTTGAATCTTTGAATATTGGTGTGACTTGTGCAACTTTGCAGTCTTTGGGTATGGATCTTTCGCCAAGCCAGCGGTTGTATATGACTGTTAAGTATTGGGCTATTGCATCAGCATATTCTGAAAGGAACCTAGCTGGTATACAGTCTGGTCCAGAAGACTTGCTTTTATTAAGTGAGTTAAGTTGCTTCTGTACTGTATGGATACGTACTAATGGTTACTCATGGTAGCAGCTGTTCTTGATTCGTATTCTGGAATGTTTACTTCGTCTTTTTTGGCGAGTGAATTTCCGAAGGCTGTGGTTAATAGCTCTGCTTTAGCAGCACTGTCATCGACCGTATATCCATTGCTATCATGCAGAGAAAGCATTGATTGAGTCTTGACGGCAGCATGCTTTACATAGGACCAGAATCTATCTGGATTTCTGCCAGATTTCGAGACAAAGTTTCGTTGTCTCCGGCTTCAGCCAGCTTTCACTGCCTGTAGCGACTGGAGCGTCAGTGCTTTCTACTAGTGTTTGGAGCTCTGGTACTTCCCAACACAGCTACTATAGTTTAGAAGTGTTATACATGTTATTAATAGATATACGTTCTTCCTCTGTTCATCATGCAGCGTTTGAGACTGAAGATCTTCTTGTGTTTCTCTGAGACCCTCTAACCAAAAAACCCAGTGGCGCAATTCGAGGAATCTGCAGCCTACACGGTCGCAGAACTGACTGAGCCTCTGAATGTTCGGCTCTGTACCAGAAGTCTGCAATTGGTCCTGTCGACTATGCTGCAAGTGGTAAGATCTGCTTTCATCTCGTAAGAAAGACTGGCAGCCTTTACAGCTTCTGACAGCCGCACGAAACTCGAGAGAATCCCTTCCGATACAGAGAAACACACATCACTTGTACCGACGTGAGACAGCACCTGCAGTTGGCTGCACCCTGTGCTCTTCATGGCAACCTGTTCCACTTCTGGAAAGATTCCATCTGTTATGCACACGGAGTGCACACTGGCTTTCTCCTTCTCCTTAGTAATCATGTGCCTAAGACGCCCCATAACGCGACTAACATTGGAGTTCCCAACTGCGAATATTCCCATGCTCTGTGGTTGTCTGGCTCTTGCCCGGTTTCCTCTTAAACAGGACCAGCGACTTCCTCTGGCTGAAGGACAGTGTCATCCGTACGCAGCACCTTGAACCTGTTTGTCAGACTGACCGGAGAGGCCTTACTTTCGGCCCCCTGGGAAGTCATTCGCCTCCTTGCATGCCCCGAGGAATGCAGGCCTCTCAGATACAAAGTGTTCGCGCAAACACTTTTCCGTCAGGTTTCCTTTTTTCCTCTTCATCAAGCAACACAAAAGTATCAGTTTCATCATCATCGCTCGTTTCTTCACTGTAACACAGTGCTGCAGCAAGGTTCAGACTACGTTGGGAGAACACAGCGATTGCTTGCGGCGCTATTGGTCCTGGACAGTGAACGTAAGCCCCCACCCCCTATCCCCTCCACGCTTTGTCACGTGCGGCGCCTTCTATTGAACACTTTCCCTTGAGGGACCCATTCCGCAGTCACTAAGTGATCACTTCGATAGCAATAAGGGACAAACTAGAACAGTTTCTTACAAGGGAACCTCCCCATCGCAACCCCCTCAGATTTAGTTATAAGTTGGCACAGTGGATAGGCCTTGAAAAACTGAACACAGATCAAGCGAGAAAACGGGAGAAGTTGTGTGGAACTATGAAAAAAATTAGTAAAATATGCAAACTGAGTAGTCCATGCGCACGATAGGCAACATGAAGGAAAAAGTGAGCACAGGAGTGCCGTGGTCCCGAGGTTAGCGTGAGTAGCTGCGTCACGAGAGGCCCTTGGTTCAAGTCTTCCCTCGACAGAAAATTTTACTTTCTTTATTTTCGCAAAGTTATGATCTGTCCGTTCGTTCATTGACGTCTCTGTTCACTGTAATAAGTTTAGTGTCTGTGTTTTGCGACCGCACCGCAAAACCGTGCGATTAGTAGACGAAAGGACGTGCCTCTCCAATGGGAACCGAAAACATTTGATCGCAAGGTCATAGGTCAACCGATTCCTCCACAGGAAAACACATCTGATATATTCTATGCGACACTGGTGACGGCATGTGCGTCACATGACAGGAATATGTTGTCGACCCACCGAACTTGTACACTTAGCGAATGGGTAAAAAGATTCTTCTACCTTGCCCGATTTAGGTTTTCTTGTGGATGTGATAATCACTCCCAAAAAAGTGATGAAAATTAAACTTATCACTCGAGGGAAGACTTGAACCAAGGACCTCTCGTTCCAAAACTGCTCTCGTTAACCACGGGACCACGGAGCTCCTTGACTCCTGTTGTCCTTGATGTTGCCTATCTTCGCATGGACTACTCAGTTTGTATATTTTACTAATTTTTTTCATAGTTCCACACAACTTCTTCCTGTTTTCTCTATTGATCTGTGTTCAGTTTTTCAAGGCCTATCCACTGTGTCAACTCATGACTAAATCTGAGGGGGGTGCGATGGGGAGGTTCCCTTGTTAGTGTGTCAAAGGTAAATATTTAAGGAACATTGTAATTCCAGTAGTGTTACTCTTTGGGTGCGAAGTGTACCTTCCATTATGTGAGTGTCGTAGTATTATCTGACATTAATGCACAGTGAAAGCAGACATATGAAGTAAAACACTACTGAAAAAATGAGAATATTCAGGTAACGAATTAGAAACAATGGATTACTTTAAGAAACGAATTTTATTCGTTACGTTCATCATACCATACAAAACTCATTCACACACAATAAATATAGCCTGGACAGTTGTTTATTTAGCTTAGCCCAGGATGGCCTTGCCGTAGGCAAGGGGGGCAGCGTACTTAGCAATGGCCGGGGCGGCGTAGGCCACAGGGGCGGCGATCTTAGCGACGGCGGGGGCGGCGTAGGCGACGGGGGCGGCCACCTTGGCGACGACGGGGGCGGGGTGGGCGCCGGCCTCCTTGTGCACGACGGCGTTGAAGCCGTTGACGGGGTCGGCGGTGTAGTCGACGGTGCGGATGGAGCCGTCGGGCTCGACCAGGCTGTAGCTGCCCTGGACGACGTCACCGCTGCGGCTCTCCTGCTGGTTCTTGGAGTCACCGGTGAGGGCGTCCTGCACGCTGTAGGCGTAGCTGTACTGGGGGTTGGGGTCGTACTCGGCGGCCACGGCGGCGGGGGCGGCGATGGCGACGGGGGCGGCTCTCACGGCGGGGGCGACGGCCAGGGGGGCGGCACGCAGTGCGGGGGCGGCGTATGCCACGGGAGCAGCACGAAGGGCTGGGGCGGCGTACGCCACGGGGGCGGCGTAAGCGCGGGCGGCGATGGCTGGGCCGGGAGCAACAACGGCGGGGGCGCCCAGGAAACCTGCACGGGCTACGGCCACGAAGGCGGCGAGGACGATCAGCTGTAACACACAGCAAATCTGTTAGTTATAGTGTCTACCTTTCTTTGCTTGTGAGGCAGTGGTTCTTTGCACGTTCTTCTGCGGAGCTTCAAAAGGAAGGTCAGGAGGTGTAGTTATTTGGCTATGGATGGAAAATTGGGGGTCATTGGCGTTTTAAAGATTCGTTTTATAGCTGTCGTGTGAAAGGTTCTTGACCATTAGAAGTCTACTAAGACAATCATCATTACAGCATTACATTGTCACTTAATCTTTCTAATCCACATTAGTTAAATAGTAACGTTACGTCTGTGACGTCAATTTGATGGCACAGTATTGCAGAACGAATGAGAATTTGGTTTTACAATGAACATACCTTATGCAATGTCGCAACTGAGTGCTTAGTATGGTCAGCGTTATTTTACTCTCTTCGGCAATCGTCGTGTGGAAGTAACGTTCTTCCATGTACTTGTCTTAGAGTTGGAGATAAATTGGGAAAAAGAAACCCCCGCTATCTTGTAAAGATCTAATTTCTTTATCGTTTCAAAAACTGATGTAACTATCATTGAGACATAATGAACTTTCTAATGAACTTCCTAATAGATTAAAGATGTGTGATGGGGTTCAAATGAAATGCGAATCTTCTCTTTGCAAAGGGTATCGTCTAATAACTGAGTTACCAAGATGCCCCTCACCCGGCTCATAATGCGCTCGACTAACTATCAAGAGTAAATCGTACGGAGGAAAGTGGCGCAAATCCTAATTCGAATCTGTATCCAGCACTAGTCCTCAGTATGTCCCCACATCTCACTGTTAGTTATTTTCGCGCATAAACGTTTCTCCTTTGACTCCAATCCGGTAAGATTTTGGAAACAGACTCGTGCTTGTCCACGTCAGTGTGCGATTTTTTTTTTTTCGAGAAAGTATTCACTTGACTTTGGACTCACGTTCTGTTCCATCCAACCTGATTTAAATGTTTGATAAATTCGTTCAATTACTTGAGGTAAATACTGCTTCAGTTCCTTCAACGGGATCCACGACCGATTCCTTTCTCCATTTACGTTTATTCTGAGCTAATGCTGTATATCAGTCGACCTTTACGTTGACGAGATGTTTAACTTTCCTTCTTAACTTTAGAATGCTCTACCTGGAATCTTCGAGAAAGCTCCACATCCCCTCCCCACATTGCGTGTAGTTCCTCACTAGCCACTCTAAAACACAAAACACAGTCAGACTGACCAGCCAGTTCAAGGCACCGAATCCTACACAACGTTCGTGTCGAGTTGATACAGAGTCCTACATGTTCACGTCTGTGTCGGCACCGCTGTCTTTGCAGCTGGCAATACGCTGTCAAGTTCGAAGCACATGACGGAACTGTAACACCACTGATATGTTGACACAACACAGTCGGCAGGTGGAAGCTGTGCAGTCTTCCGGCGGCACCCACCTTGCAGGCCATGTCGGTGAGTTTCTCGCTGAGTGGAATGCAGGACTGACGACGCACTGTCCGGCCGGCAGTTATATACCCGCGGCAGGCGTGGCGGCGCGCAGTCCGCGTTTTCGCAATGCGTGGCGTGGATGACGGCCATCGTTCAAGGCAAGCCGTGGGCACACCTACCCCAATTGAGACACAGCCGTCCGCTACGAAATGCAATCCGGCTGATACTCAAGACATTTAGGAAAGAGATCACTCCCACTACAATAATACTGATCGAAATATTTGTAACACTCAGTTATGTCTTATAACAGCATTACAATCAACATATCAGAGTGGGAATTAATGAAGTTCAGTGGCAGGAGGAACAGGACTTCTGGCCAGTTGAATACAGGATTATAAATACAAAATAAAATAGTGGCCATGCAGGAGTAGGATTAATAATGAATAACTAAATACGAAACGGGTAAGCTACTATGAACAGCATAGTGAACGCACTATTGTAGCCAAGCTCGTATCCACCACAGTAGTACAAGGTAATATGCCATCTAGCTTCGCAAATGAGGAGGAGATTGAGAAAATGTCTGATGTAATAAAAGAAATTATTCAGATAGTTAAAGTAGACGAAAACTTAATAGTCATGAGGGATTGGAATTCGATAGTAGGAAAAAGAAGAGAGGGAAAGGTAGCTAGTGAGTATGGACTACGGGAATGGAACGAAAGACCAAGCTGAGTGGTAGAATTTTTCACAGAGCGTAATTTAATCATAGCTAACACCTGGTTTAACAATCAAGAAAGAAGGTTGTATACGCGGAAGGGACAGATTGATTATATTCGGTAAGACAGAGGTTTCGGAACCAGGTTTTAAATTGTAAGACGTTTCCAGTGGCTGATGTGGACTCTGATCACAACTTACTTGTTATGAACTGCAGATTAAAAGTGAAAAAACTGCAAAAAGGCAGGAATCTAAGAAGTTGGGACCTGGATAAACTGAAGGAAATGGAGGTTGTAGACAGTTTGGAAGGGAGCATTAGGGAACTACTGACAAGAACAGGGGAAATGAATACAGTACATGATGAATGGGTAGCTCTGAGAGGTGAAATAGTGAAGGCAGCAGAGGACCAAGTAGGTAAACACACGAGGGTTAGTAGAATTTAATCGGTGAAAGGAATAATATAAAAAATGCAATAAATGAGGTAGGTGAAATGGAATCCAAACGTCTAAAAAATGACATCGACAGGAAGTGCAAAATTGATGAACAGGAATAGCTAGTGAACAAATGTAAGGATTAGAAGCATATATCACTAGGTGTAACATACATGTTGCATACAGGAAAATTAAAGAGACCTTTAGGGAAAAGAGAACCACCTGTATGAATATCAAGAGCTCAGATGGAAAACCAGTCCTAAGCTGAGCAAACAAGGGAAGCAGAAATTTGGAAGGAGCATACAGAGGGTCTATTCAAATGATATGTGCTTCAGGGCAACATTATGGAAATGGAAGAAGTCGTAGATGAAAATGAGAATGGTGACATGATACTGCGTGAAGAAGTTGACAAAGCACTGAAAGACGTAAGTCGAAACAAGGCCTCGGGGGTGGACAACAATTCGTTAGAGCTACTGACAGCCTTGGGAGAGACGTCCATGACAAAACTCTTGCATTTGGTGAGCAAGATGTATGAGACAGGTGAAATACATGCAGACGTCAAGAAGAACATAGTAATTCCAATTCCAAAGATAGCAGGCGCTGGCAGGTGTGAAAATTACCGAACTAACAGTTTAATAAGTCATGGCTGCAAAATACTAACACGAATTCTTTACGGAAGAATGGGAAAGCTGGTAGAAGCCGACCTCGGGAACACCAGTTTGGATTCCCGAGGAGTGTAGGAACACGCAATGCAATACTGACCCTATGACTTCTTACAGAAGATAGGTTAAGAAATATAAAACTACGTTTATAGCATTTGCAGACTTAGAGAAAGCTTTTGACAATGTAGACTGGAATCCCCTCTTTCAAATTCTAAAGGTGGTGGGGGTAAAATACAGAGAACGAAAGGCTATTTACAATTTGTGCAGAAACGAGATGGCAGTTGTAAGATTCGAGGGGGACAAAAGGGAAGCAGTGCTCAAGAAGGGAATGAGACAGGGTTGTACCTTATCCCCGATGTTATTTGACCTGTATACTGAGCAAGCAGTAAAGGAAACCAAAGAACAATTTGAAATAGGAATTAAAGTCCAGGAAGAAGAAATAAAAACTTTGAGGTTTTCAGATGACATTATAATTCTGTCAGAGACAGCAAAGGACCTGGAAGAGCAGTTGAACGGAATCGACAGTCTCTTGAAAGGAGGATATAAGATGAACATCTATCTATATCCGGATCCTTCTTCAGCTACTGGCGGGTCTGGGTGTAGACGAATCGTCTCCATTTGACTTGGTCCTCCCACCACCTTTATTCCTCCACTTGCTGCCAGGTCACACCTCTCCTTTCCACACATATTCTCACTCCCGTTTTCCACCGTGTTCTTGGGCACCCTCTAGGTCTTTTTCGTCACATATTTAGGACTTCCATAATTTTGGGGAGCCTCTGTCCACACATCCTCTTAACATGCCCGTACCATCTTCATCTCTTTTTTTCAGTTGTTTAAGGTCGTTTCTGATAGCTACGTTCCTTACTTTGTCCGTTATTGTTTTGCCTTTAACTGCTCTGAGAAATTTCATTTCCCCTGCTTGCAGTCTGCTCCAGTCCCTTTCTGTCATTGTCCATGTTTCTCCTCCATAGGTGACAATAGGGAAGTAATAACTCTTATACGTAAGGAGTTTTGCTTTTTCTTAAACTTTATTATTCCAAATCAGGTGTTTTATTGTTTGGTAGAAATTGCCTCCCTTCTGTAACCTCCTATTAATTTCGTTGGTTATTCTTCCATCGCTAGATATTTTACCCCCTAGATAAGTGAAACTGTCTACTACTTTGAGGGGTTCTCTATTCAAAGTAATATTTCCGTTGATCCCTTTGTCACTTCCAAATACCATTACTTCCCTCATATTTTATTTATTTTTAATCCATACCTTTTCATTGTTTCCTTCCACGCATCAAGTTGTAACTGTACATCTACCTCTTTATCGTCCCTTATTACCATATCATCTGCAAAAATCATCTTTTTGTCTTTTTCTTTAACTATATCTTTTACTGCCCTATTCATTCCCTCCATCACAACATTAAAAAGTGCAGTAGATAGAATACTTCCTTGTTTAAGTCCTAGTCTTATTTCGAAGTATTCAGAGTTCCCCAATGATGTTCTAATTCTACAATTGTGTCCTTTGTATATTGTCTTTATCACATTAATGTATCCATCTTCTATATCTATTTTCTTCATTTCTTCCCAGAGTCTTTCCCTGTTAACTGAATCATATGCCCTTTCTGTGTCTATAAAAACCATTATAACCCTTTTGTTACACTTTCAACTTTTTCCATCAGTTGGCGGATAGAAAATATCATGTAGATTGTGCTTCTTCCTTTCCTAAACCCATGCTGCTCTTCACTCAGATCCTTTTCTGTCTTTTGATTTATTCGATTTAGTAAAATTCTTTCAAAAATCTGGGCTGTATGGCTCATAAGGGTTATTCCTCTGTAGTTTTTACAGAGTCTCTTATTACCTTTTTTGAAGATGGGAACAATGTCTCCTCTTCTCCAATCGTCAGGTATTGTACTATTTCTCCACACACTTGATAGTACTCTATACAGCCACTGCATTCCCACTGGACCTGCTGCTCTTATCGTTGTTGTTGTGGTCTTCAGTCCTGAGACTGGTTGCTGCAGCTCTCCATGCTACTCTATCCTGTGCAAGCTTCTTCATCTCCCAGTACCTACTGCAACCTACATCCTTCTGAACCTGTTTAGTATATTCATCTCTTGGTCTCCCGATACGATTTTTACCCTCCACGCTGCCTTCCAATACTAAATTGGTGATCCCTTGATGCCTCAGAACATGTCCTACCAATAGATCCCTTCTTCTAGTCAAGTTGTGCCACAAACTTCTCTTCTCCCCAATCGTAATCAATACCTCCTCATTAGTTATGTGATCTACCAATCTGATCTTCAGCATTCTTCTGTAGCACCACATTTAGATAGCTTCTATTCTCTTCTTGTCCAAACTAGTTATCGTCCATGTTCCACTTTCATACATGGCTACGCTCCATACAAATACTTTCAGAAATGACTTCTTGACACTTAAATCTATACTCGATGTTAACAAATTTCTCTTCTTCAGAAACGCTTTCCTTGCCATTGCCAGTCTAGATTTGATATCCTCTCTATTTCGACCATCATCAGTTATTTTGCTCCCCAAATAGCAAAACTCCTTTACTACTTTAAGTGACTCATTTCCTAATTCAATTCCCTCAGCATCACCCGACTTAATTCGACTACACTCCATTATCCTCGTTTTGCTTTTGTTGATGTTCATCTTATATCCTCCTTTCAAGACAATATACATTCCGTTCAACTGCTCTTCCAAGTCCTTTGCTGTCTCTGACAGAATTACAATGTCATCGGCGAACCTTAAAGCTTTTATTTCTTCTCCATGGATTTTAATACCTACTCCAAAATTTTCTTTTGTTTCCTTCACTGCTTGTTCAATATACAGATTGAATAACATCGGGGATAGGCTACAACTCTCTCTCACTCCCTTCCCAACCACTGCTTCCCTTTCATGCCCCTCGACTCGTATGACTGCCATCTGGTTTCTGTACAAATTGTAAATAGCCTTTCGCTCCCTGTATTTTACCCCTGCCACCTTCAGAATTTGAAATAGAGTATTCTAGTCAACATTGTCAAAAGCTTTCTCTAAGTCTACAAATGCTAGAAATGTAGGTTTGCCTTTCCTTAATCTAGCTTCTAAGATAAGTTGTGTTCCAATATTTCTACGGAATCCAAACATCTTCCCCGAGGTCGGCTTCCACCAGTTTTTCCATTCGTCTGTAAAGAATTCGCGTTAGTATTTTGCAGCTGTACCTTATTAAACATATAGATCGGTAATTTTCACATCTGTGAACACCTGATTTCTTTGGGATTGGAATTACTATATTCTTCATGAAGTCTGAGGGTATTTCGCCTGTCTCATACATTTTTCTCACCAGATGGTACAGTTTTGTCAGGACTGGCTCTCCCAAGGCTGTCAGTAGTTCTAGTGGAATGTTGTCTACTCCCGGGGCCTTGTTTCGACTCAGGTCTTTCAGTGCTCTGTCAAACTCTTCACACAGTATCGTACCTCCCATTTCATCTTCATCTACCTCCTCTTCCATTTCCATAATATTGTCTTCAAGTACATAGCCCTTGTATAGACCCTCTACATACTCCTTCCACCTTTCTGCTTTCCCTTCTTTGCTTAGAACCGGGTCTCCATCTGAGCTCTTGGTATTCATACAAGTGGCTCTCTTTTCTCCAAAGGTCTCTTTAATTTTTCTGTAGGCACTATCTATCTTAACCATAGTGAGATAAGCTTCTACATTCTTACATTTGTCTTCTAGCCATCCCTGCTTAGCCATTTTGCACTTCCTGTCGATCTCATTTTTGAGACGTTTGTATTCCTTTCTCCTGCTTCATTTACTGCATTTTTGTATTTTCTCCTTTCATCGATTAAATTCAATATTTCTTCTGTTACCCAAGGATTTCTACTAGCCCTCGTCTTTTTACCTACTAGATTCTCTGGTGCCTTCACTACTTCATCTCTCAAAGCTACCCATTCTTCTTCTACTGTATTTCTTTCCCCCATTCCTGTCAATTGCTCCCTTATGCTCTCCCTCAAACTCTGTACAATCTCTGGTTTCGTCAGTTTATCCAGGTCCCATCTCCTTAAATTCCCACCTATTTGCAGTTTCTTCAGTTTTAATGTACAGTTCATAACCAATAGATTGTGGTCAGAGTCCACATCGGTCCCTGGAAATGTCTTACAATTTAAAACCTGGTTACTAAATCTCTGTCTTACCATTATATAATCTATCTGAAACCTGTCAGTATCTCCAGGCTTCTTCCATGCATACAACCTTCTTTTGTGATTCTTGAACCAAGTGTTAGCTATGATTAAGTTGTGCTCTGTGCAAAATTCTATCAGGCGGCTTCCTCTTTCATTTCTTAGTCCCCATCCATATTCACCTACTATGTTTCCTTCTCTCCCTTTTCCTACTAACGAATTCCAGTCACCCATGACTATTAAATTTTCGTCTCCCTTCACTATCTGAATAATTTCTTTTATTTGATTATACATTTCTTCAATTTCTTCATCATCTGCAGAGCTAGTTGGCATGTAAACTTGTACTACTGTAGCAGGTGTGGGCTTCATATATATCTTGGCCACAATAATGCGTTCACTATGCTGTTTGTAGTAGCTTACCTGCACTCCTATTTTTCTATTCATTATTAAACCGACACCTGAATTACCCCTATTTGACTTTGAATTTATAACCCTGTAGTCATCTGACCAGAAGTCTTGTTCCTCCTTATCATATCCACCGATACTTCATCAGGTCCTGGAGTTTCCACCCATTCACCTTCTTCACAGCTATTTCCATTTCTTCCCGTGTAATTTGTCCTAATTCTGCTTCCCAACTTCTCTCAGTTTCTTCATTATTTGTTGTTTCCTCTTGTACCTGCTCCTCAGCGTTTAACAGATTCTTAAAATGTTCTTTCTAGAGATCTTTTATATTTCCTGGATCTTCAATCACAGTACCATCCTCTTATTACATCTTTACTGGTATTTTAGAAGCCTTCCTTTTATTTTTCATCATTTTATAGAACATTTTCTTATTGCTCTTCACATCTTCTTTAAGTTTTTTTGTAAACTCTTCTCATACCTTCTTCTTTGCTGTTTCCACTATTTATTTGCACTTCTTCTTTTCCTCTCTATATATTTTACGGTCCTCGTCATTTTTAGTTTTCAACCACTTTTTCCAAGCTACATTTTTTCTTCTAACTGCTTGGATTGTGGTATCATCCAACCAACTTGTCTGTCTTACTTTTTCCTTTCCAGATGTTCTACCACATACTTTTTGTGCTGCTTCAACTAAAATGTCTTAAGATGAACATCAACAAAAGTAAAACAAGGATAATGGAATGTAGTCGAATTAAATCAGGTGATGCTGAGGGAGTTAGATTAGGAAATGAGACACTTAAAGTAGTTGATGAGTTTTACTATTTTCGAAGCAAAATAACTGATGATGTTCGAAGTAGAAAGGATATAAAATGTAGACTGGCAATGACAAGGAAAGAGTTTCTGAAGAAGAGAAATTTGTTAACATAGGGTATAGACTTAAGTGTCAGGCAGCCCTTCGTGAAAGTGTTTGTGTGGGAGAAGTGAAACACGGATGGTAAACAGTTTAGACAAAAAGAGAATAGAAGCTTTTGATATGTGTTGATACAGAAGAATGCTGAGGAGATACTGAATAAAATTGGGGAGCAGAGGAGTTTGTGGTACAACCTGACTAAAAGAAGCAATCGGGTGTTAGGACACATTCATAAGGAACAAGGGATCACCAATTTAGTACTAGAGGGAAGTGTGGGGGGGGGGGGGGGGGTAAAAATCGTAGAGGGAGACCAACAGATAAATACAGTAAGCAGAAGGATGTAAGTTGCAGTAGTTACTCGGAGATGAAGAGGCTTGCACAGGATAGAGTAGCATGGACAGTGACATCAAACCAGTCTTTGGAATGAAGACTACAACAACATCAAAGACTATTACATACACGATAACTATAGTGCTACTGTTACCCTGATTTTCTTTTCCTGTGATTTTCTGAAGTGTATCTGGAGGTCACTGGGATATTTGTTTCAAAAGGACATGGCCCGTCACTCTTCCGAAATTAGGTTTGAGTGCCTCTCGCATCAATTTCGATGATACTTTTTTTTTAAAACAATGTGGCAACTGAGAGAAATGAACACTACGCGAGATTTGTTTTTTGGTGCTATTTTCAATTTTTTGTAAATTACCGTTAAGTGTTTTTAGTGACCTCACTGTAGCAAAACAGACAAAAACAACAGTGATCTTTACGGCCGAGGGAGATAGACGATATGTGTGTGTGAGATAAGTTAATTTTTACATTGTAATGTTGTTGTTGTATTTTATTATCACTCTCCTAACGATTCTCAAAATCATTATTTACAAAAGTATAACTCATAAATTACAGTTTTGGAATTTCATTAAAACTGCGATATATCAAATGTAGGACACACCAACTTGATTTAAATTCTTTCCAGTCCCTACAGTTGGATTTTTATGATTTAGAAGTTCCGTTTGAGATAACAACTTTCATCTTTTGCTTGTCCTGCCCACTTTATACACTTGTAACATTTGTGCTCTTCTAAATTTTTTACCAGACACTTACCTGTGTATTTCCTCAGTAGCGGGTTTGCTTTTTTTTTATAGCTACGTTCCGTGCCATAGTGATGATTTAGTGTCGTTTTAGGTGTGCTGACGTCGATTCACGGGTAACTTTATTGTCATTATGTTTATATTGGTTAGTACTCATCAAATAATATCTTAAAATTCGGTTGCCGATTTTTCCGTCACTCGTATAAAGTTTTTATGAAACCACAACCAATCACACACTTGAGTTTAGCTTCCTCTCTCGTTAGCAATAAATTTAGCTTTGTACGTGCACTTGTGTGAATCAGTATTGTTTCTTAGTTTTGCCTGTCGTCGATCGTACATACGTGTTGACAGCCGTTGAAAATCCCGCACGTATCATTAGATGATGTCGCTCCATGCCAAGCAGATATTGCTTAATTATAAGTGGAACGCAGTTGCACGGGCTGTTTACGTTCTGCTTTCTGTTAAACTTAGCTTTCTGCCGCTCCGCCGACAATATTGCGATCTTAAACGTTGCAGTTCGAATTAGCTCTGGGTAACGTTATTGTCATTATTTCTGTTGGCCACAGAACTCTTCGTATTGCAGAAGCATTGCAGTGGCATTAACATTGCCACGCCACGTAAGCGGCACGCTAAAAACGCCATATTAGGTATGTGTGAGGCCGCACACATACTGTGCATAGAAACAGAAATGTGTGCCAGCACGGCCGGAAGAGCACATCATGACGCATCCTGAAAGACGGCCATACGGGGCCTCAGAGGCTGCACTTAGTACGTTAGTGGGTACTGGTGCTGCCGTAGCGACAAAGTAGCTCCTACGCATATAATAGCAGTTCAAAAATGAGGGAAATCCATTCTGTAATGCGGTTTGTAGCGGAAAAATCTAAAAGCTACTGACATTCATCGTGAATATTGTGTTAGTTAGGAACCGAATGTGACCCGTCAAATTTCTGTGCGTCAATTTTTAACGGATATAAGAAGGAACGCCCTTGATGATGACAGCAGTGGCCGTCTGTTTGTTGTTAGCAACGAAATAGTAGAAGAATAAGGGAAAGTATTATCGGAAAGTGTGTTTCACAATTTCTCCAATGGCGGACAAGTTTCCAAGACTTTTCTGCATCAGAGTGTAAGTAAAAAATTTGGTTACAATAACTCCTTTCTGAGAACCATCAAACTCAACGCATGACTCCTTCTCTGGACTCACTTTTACACTCGATGCACAAGGAGAAAGTCTATGCTGAATGGAATCGCAATCGGTGACACGGCACGGGTTTCCTACATAATCAATTGTAGGTACTCGTTTCGCCTCATCCGTCAAACCGATAAACGCTTACCAACTTCTGCAAGTCGGGTTATGACTGCCATTAACTGAGATCCTAAAAGAATCTGTTTGGTGCATATTACGGAAAGGGAAATGGGAGTCAGTTCTTCAGCCTGTCATGAGACTGTTAGAAACATGAGAAGAAAGACACGGTACTAAAGCAACGGCGAAGTCTTTCCGCACGAGAATGCTCAGCCACACTCTACGCGGTAAACAAAAATTATCGCATCAGTCCGAACAGAACATTTTTGAACATCCATTCTACTGCTCAGACTTGGCGCCAAGTTTTTATCTTCTGATGACTTTACTAGTCGGTAAACGACAGCATCATCTAAAAACAATCTAAGACTGGTGCTCAGATTGTATTCTAAATCGTTTCTATAGATGAGGAATAGCAGACGTCCTATAACACTACCTTCGGGAACACGAGAAACCACTTCTGTTTTACTCGATGACTTTCCATCAATCACTACGAGCTGTGATCTCTCTGACAAGAAATCACGAATCCAGTCGCATAACTGAGACAATATTCCATAAACACGCAGTTTGATTACAAGTCCTTTGTGAGGTACGGCGTCGTAAACCTCCTGGAAATCTAGAAATACGGAATCAAATTGAAATCATTTCCTAATAGCACTCAACACTTCGTGTGAGTACTGAGGTTTCAAAAGAACTATGTTTTCTAAATCTGTGTTGACTGTGTGTCAAAAGACAATTTTCTGCGGGGTAATTCGTAATGTTCATACACAGCTGCACATTGACGTTAATAATATGGGTGTGTAATTTTGTGGATTACTCTTACAACCTTTCTTAAATATTCTTCTAACTTGTGCAACTTTCCAGTCTTTGGGTATGGATCTTTCGTCAAGCGAGCGGTTGTATATGACTGTTAAGTATGGGGTTATTGCATCGGCATACTCTCAAAGGAACCTAACTGGTATACAGTCTGGTCCAGAGGACTTGCTTTTATTAAGTGAGTTAAGTTGCTTCTCTACTGCACGGATACGTACTAATGATTACTCATGGTAGCAGCTGTTCTTGATTCGAATTCTGGAATGTTTACTTCGTCTTTTTCGGCGAGCGAATTACCGAAGGCTGTGTTTAGTAGCTCTGCTTTAGCAGCACTACCATCGACCGTATATCCATTACTATCACGCAGAGAAAGCATTGATTGAGTCTTGACGGCAGCATGCTTTACATACAGGGTGTATACGACCCGGGACAACCGGGAATTCCGGGAAAAACCCGGGAATTTTTTCATCCGGGAGAAAACCGGGAAAAACCCGGGAATTTTTCGGAATTCCGGGAATTTTTCATTGTTTTAGCTTTCAGTTACATTTTTGTAGTTTTGACTGCAGAATTGATTCTCTAGCAAAGAATGTTATTGTATCCTGCTACTGGAGAATGATACTGCAGCAATAAAATATAAACGAGAGGGGAAAAAATAAAACTGTAGTGGCAAAGGAAATGTGCATTTTACGACAACAAAACACCGTGCACGCACAAGCGTCTACAGATAGCAAAAATATGTTAAAGGCCGTAGGGCGCAGACTGTAATTCTTCGTAACAATAAACTGCTTGCTATGAGCATGATGTCACAACTGTTCACATTAGGTTCGTTTGACCAGTTGCCAGCGGTCTGTTGCGCATGCGCATTTGACTCGCGTATAAGCAGTACCTTCTCTCGCTTCCCGCTTCTTGAAGTTTGGCTGTTAGCTGCATCGGTAGTAGCAGCAAGCAGCCAGATGCAAACGAGAAAAATTTTTCTCGCGCGCCCTAGCTGCCAGATTCGCGCTTGCACAGAGTTGTCTGAGTTGTAGTGGGGAGGGGGTTATTCTCCACGTGACGCGTGTTTACGTTAAGTGATTTCGCTGCTTCTCTTCGTGTACAGCTCCCACGTCAAATGAAAACAAAACGGATTTCTGTGGCCGGGAGCTATCAAGTGAATTAAAATACATTCACATAATTATGGAGGGCAAAAATATATTATTAATTTCAGTTTTCTGATTTTATTTTATTTCCAAGTTAGTAGCAGTCAAGCATTAATCGCCTTGCAGAAGAATGAAGTTATTTTTGCAAGTTTGCTAAAGAAATTATTTGAAACGAAGTGTTTCATTTAACAATTTTGGGTACTTCCAACTGTTCGGTGAATTTCAAGTGCACGTTATCATCTTCTGCCATGTATGGCATTATGCCATAATAAAGAACCAAACATGAGATCGTAGAGTACTGGTACTCCAAGAAAATTTACATCCCAAAAACCACACTGAAAAGCTTAATATCAGATGGGACCTACTTCATTGTGAATCTGGAAAAAACCAATGTGCACTTCAAGCCGAATTATGCATTTTAGTACGATTCACGAAATTTTGATGCCTTTTGGAGTATCCTCTGATGCCCTGTTTCTTTTATGGTGTAGTGTAAGCTCTCTTAGTGCTTTATACACACGAACATGCGGGCTTCCTACACCACTGCAGTTGCACACGCACAATAATTCGTTTTTGGCGCTCTCTGGCAACTGGTAAATCGAACCTATAACTAACAGTATTGCGAACGGTGGTTAGAAAAGCGTTACTTTCAAAGTAAATTTCTTTTTACGCAAGATGAATTATGTTACGTGTGTGAAAGTGGGATGGATATCTAAATCACAGAGCGTTCGAAATTGAACAGTTTGAGGACCAGCCACTTCAAGAATTTCGAGCCGAGGCATTTATGTCACAATTTTAAATTTACTGGCACATTTGTGTGATGTATCTTAAAGTATATCACACCAAAAAAAGACCAATATTACACGTGAAAGCTTAGCTTTTCTTGTAGATATACGGTACTGTGTACATTCATGTAAACCGTTAACTTTTCCTCTTGTGTGTTCGCGCTATGTAACCAGTAATCTTGCTAGTGGCTGACTATAACACGTGCCCTATGCTCTGAATAGCTGGTGTTATCGGCTGGCGAGATCTCGTGGCTTGAGATATGACTCGCTTACAAAAGGACATCACAACCTCGGTTGCAACGCTCCGGAAACTAACAAGCTGTGTTTGGTGCAATTCGAATTTATACTTTCGTAATACGAAAATATGCAGCGTATATGTTGCTGCAAATCAAAGGTCTTTCCAAAACTCCTCTGCTCCGGCTTTTCTTTTTTTTTCCGGGAAGTTCTACGCGATTATATAAAACGTTAACCATTCAAAGGATTGATAAGTTTTACAGTTCCGAGGGAACTTTTTCTGTGCTAAGTGACAGTAGGTCGCCCGGGAAAAAGCATATTTTTTAAACGGGATATCCGGGAGAAATCCGGGAATAATCCGGGACTTTTTTTTCCTTGTCCCTGTATACACCCTGACATAGGACCTGAATCTCTCTGGATTTCTTCCAGGTTTCTAGACAAAGTTTCGTAGTCTCCAGCTTTCACTGCCTTTAACGATTGGAGCGTCAGTGCTTTTTACTATCGTTTGGAGCTCTGGTACTTCCCAACATAGCTACTATAGTTTAGAAGTGTTATACCTGTGGTTAATAGATATACGTTCTTCCTCTGTTCATCATGCAGCGTTTGAGACTGAAGATCATCTTGTGTTTCTCCGAGACCCTCTAACCAAAAACCCAGTCCACGCCACACAGCCCCCGCTACCCGTGTAGCTAACTCCTTTGTGTAATTGATTCCTGGTCTATTTAGCGGAATACGGAAGTCCACCACCCTATGGTGCAATTCGAGGAATCTGCAGCCTACACGGTCGCAGAAATGCCTGAGCCTCTGATTCATACCCTCCATTCTGCTCTGTACCAGAAGTCCGCAATCGGTCCTGTCGACTATGCTACAAGTGGTAAGATCTGCTTCCATCTCGTAAGAAAGACTGGCAGCCTTTACAGCTTCTGATAGCCGCACGAAACTCGAGAGAATCCCTTCCGATACAAAGAGACCACATCATCTGTACCGACGTGAGACACCACCTGCAGTTGTCGGCACCCTGTGCTCTTCATGGCAATCCGGAAGGACCTGTTCCACTTCTGGAAAGATTCCACCTGTTATGCACAAGGAGTGCACACTGGGTTTCGCCTCTTCCTTAGTAGTCATGTGCCTAAGACGCCCCATAACGCGACTAACATTGGAGTTGCCAACTGCCAATATTCCCATGCGCTGTGGTTGTCTGGCTGTTGCCCGCTGGGAGGTTTCCTCTTAAACAGGACCTGCGACTGCATCTGGCTGAAGGACAGTGTCAGCCGTAGGCAGCACCTGTAACATGTTTGTCAGACTGACCGGAGAGGCCTTACTTTTGGCCCCCTGGGAAGTCATTCGCCTCCTTGCGTGCCCCGAGGTATGCAGGCCTTTGAGATACGTATTGTTCTCCCAAACATTTTTCCGTCAGGTTTCTTTTTTTCCTCTTCATAAATCAACACAAAAGTATCAGTTTCATCATCATCGCTTGTTTCTTCACTGTATAGTTACGTTGTGCAAGACGCGATAGTTGGCTGCGAATGCGACGCTGCCCCCTCCTCTTTTCACACTCTGGCAGACGGCGACACGGCCGCAACACGACTGGAGTCGTCGCCGTTTCCCAAGCTCCGGTCGGCGGCGGCGGATTCAAATACATAAGAAAAATAAGAATTCCGATTTTCTTGCTGTAAAAAATACTGTATGTTAATGCAACAAAGTTACATCGGCTCCCAGAGTTAGTTTTTCGATACAGATTCTCCTTTTACTTTAAAAAAGTAAAAGTATCTCTTCCGGTTTTGCGTGTTTTTTTTTCGCTGTATATTACTTCTCTATCAATTGTGAGGAAAGTAAAAGGCACAAAAAATTGATGTTTGCGTATCTTACAGTTTCACATCACTGCTTGATAATGAGGTGTCTATTTTTCTGATATTCGTCACAGTTATTCCGATACTTAATTTACAAGTAACCTACTGCATAAAATTTGAATTGTGTACAGTGCAAAATGTGGTCGCTGGCTACTTTACGTATGGTTCACGTTAAGTCATACATCTTTGCCGATGAAAAAAGCTAACACATCGAAATTATTTTTAAAGTTGAGATCAGAATGATATCGATCTCCGTTTCCGAGATTTGGGCTCATATATCTCCGGGAGCGTCGCGACTAGCCGCCAGTTCTGTCGACGCGCAACGATAATCGTGTGGTCATCACACGATAGAGAATGCATTTGTTTTGTTTCGCTGACACATTTGGACCTAATGAAACCATTTTGTGTCATATATTTCTCCGGTATGAGTTACTAATAATTCTCCATATGCTCTTGACAATTTCATTTAAAATGCCACGAAATGTAGGTTTCTTAAAGCCAAGTGATCAAGCAGAACCCATTTTCTTGGTTTTGCTGAGGCATCTGAACCTGTTCCAAGCTTTCTTTCTCGTTTATTTCTCTGATACGAGTCCCAAATATTCCTCCATCTGTTTTTGCACATTTCACCTAAAATTCCAATGAAAGATAAGTTTATTAACAATAAGCGCACGCTAGCGTCATTGCATTGTTTCAAGTTCTTGACAACAAGATAGGGTTACACCTTAAACATCTCTAGAATTTTCATTCTGAACGTCTACAGTATACACTGGCAGAAATGTGGAAGAAATAATGTCCGTACGTCTTTGTGTCGTACGAGCCCGTCGCAACACTCCTCACTGGTGCAGTGCTGCGGCAGCTGCCACAACAGTCGCGCGTCGCATCCCAAACTCGAACTGCGCATGCGCCAGCAAGCAACTTTTGACGTCACGTAGCGACCCGTCGCAGTCGCTAGTGTGCGTCGCATCTTGGACAACGTACCTTAACACAGTGCTGCAACAAGGTTCAGACTCTATGTTGCGAGGACACAGCGATTGCTTGCGTCGATGTTGATACTGGACAGTGAACGTACGCCCCCTCCCCCTGTCCCCCACCATCAATATAGTCTGAGCCCTTCGGGGCTTTGGACACGTGCGGCGCCACCCATTAAACACTTTCCCTTGAGACAACGATTCCGCAGTCACTAAGTGATCACTTCAATAGCTCTAAGCGACAAACTACAACACCTTCTTAATGTGTCAAAGGTAAATATTTAAGGAACATTGTAATCCCAGTAGTGTTACTCTTTGGGTGCGAAGTGTACCTTCCATTATATGAGTATCGTAGTATTATCTGACAATAATGCACAGTGAAAGCAGACATATGAAGTAAAAAACTACAGAAAAATGAGAATATTGAGGTAACGAATTAGAAACTGGATTACTTTTAGAAACGAATTTTATTCGTAACGTTCATCATACCATACAAAACTCATTCACACACAATAAATATAGCCTGGATAGCTGTTTATTTAGCTTAGCCCAGGATGGCCTTGCCATAGACAAGGGGGGCAGCATACTTAGCAATGGCCGGGGCGGCGTAGGCCACAGGGGCGGCGATCTTAGCGACGGCGGGGGCGGCGTAGGCGACGGGGGCGGCCACCTTGGCGACGACGGGGGCGGGGTGGGCGCCGGCCTCCTTGTGCACGACGGCGTTGAAGCCGTTGACGGGGTCGGCGGTGTAGTCGACGGTGCGGATGGAGCCGTCGGGCTCGACCAGGCTGTAGCTGCCCTGGACGACGTCGCCGCTGCGGCTCTCCTGCTGGTTCTTGGAGTCACCGGTGAGGGCGTCCTGCACGCTGTAGGCGTAGCTGTACTGGGGGTTGGGGTCGTACTCGGCGGCCACGGCGGCGGGGGCGGCGACGGCGACGGGGGCGGCTCTCACGGCGGGGGCGACGGCCAGGGGGGCGGCACGCAGTGCGGGGGCGGCGTATGCCACGGGAGCAGCACGAAGGGCTGGGGCGGCGTACGCCACGGGGGCGGCGTAAGCGCGGGCGGCGATGGCTGGGCCGGGGGCAACAACGGCGGGGGCTCCCAGGAAACCAGCACGGGCTACGGCCACGACGGCGGCGAGGACGATCAGCTAAAACACACAGGAAATCTGTTAGTTGTAGTGTCTACCTTTCTTTGCTTGTGAGACAGTGGTTCTTTGCACGTTCTTCGGTGGAGCTTCAAAAGGAAGGTCAGGAGGTGTAGTTATTTGGCTACAGATGGAGAAGTGGGGGCCAATGGCGTTTTAAAGATCCATTTTATAGCTGTCGTGTGAAAGGTTCTTGACCATTAGAAGTCTACTAAGACATTCATCATTACGGCAGTACATTGGCACTTAATGTTTCTAATCCACATTAGTTACATAGTAACGTTTCGACTGTGACGTCAATTTGATGGCACAATATTGCCATACGAATGAGAATTTGATTTTACAATGAATATACCATGTGGAATGTCGCAACGGAGTGTTTACTATTGTCAGCGTTATTTTGTTCTATTCGGCAATCGTCGTGTGGCAGTGACGTTCTTCCATGTACTTGTCTTAGAGTTGGAGATAAATTGGGAAAAAGAAAACCCCCGCTATCTTGTAAAGATCTAATTTTTTTATCGTTTCAAAAACTGATGTAACTTTCATTGAGACATAATGAACTTTCTAATGAACTTCCTAGTAGATTAAAGATGTGTGATGCGGTTCAAATGAAATGCATATCTTTTCTTTGCAAAGGGTATATTCTTAATAACTGAGTTACCAAGATGCCCCTCACCCGGCTCATAATGCGCTCGACTAACTATCAAGGATATATCGTACGAAGGAAAGTGGCGTAAATCCTAATTCAAATCTGTATCCATCACTAGTCTTCAGTACGTCCTTACGTCTCACTGTTACTTATTTTCACACATAAACGTTTCTCCTTTGACTCCAATCCGGTAAGATTTTGGAAACAGGTTGGTGCTTGTCCACGTGAGTATGGGATTATTTTGTCTAGAAAGTGTTCACTTGACTTTGGACTCGTGTTCTGATCCATTCTACCTGATTTAAATTTTTCATAAATTCCTTCAATCACTTGAGGTAAATACTGGTTCAGTCCTTTGACGGGGTCTACGACCGATTCCTTTCTCCATTTACGTTTATTATGAGCTAATGCTGCAAATTAGTCGAGTTGTACATTGACGAGATTTTTCACTTTCCTTCTTATCTTTGGAATCTACCTGGAAACTTTGTAGTCTGAAAGTTCCACATCCCCTCGCCACATTGCGGTTAGTTTCCCACTACCTACTCTAAAACACGGACTGACCAGCCAGTCCAAGGTACTGAATCCTACATAATGTTCGTGTCAAGTTTACAGAGAGTCCTACATATTCTCGTCTGTGTCGGCTGCCTTTGCAGCTGGCAACACGTTCTCAAGTTAGAAGCATATGACGGAACTGTAACACCACTGATATGTTGACACTTGAAACACAGTCGGCAGGTGGAAGCTGTGCAGTCTTCCGGCGGCACCCACCTTGCAGGCCATGTCGGTGAGTTTCTCGCTGAGCGGAGTGCAGGACTGACGACGCACTGTCCATCCGGCAGTTATATACCCGGCAGGCGTGGCGGGGCGCAGCCCGCGTTTTCGCAACGCGTGGCGTGGATGACGGCCATCGGCCAAGGCAAGCCGTGGGCACTCCTACCCCAATTGAGACACAGCCGTCCGCTACGAAATGCAACCCGGCTGATACTCAAGACATTTAGGAAAGAGATCACTCCCACTACAATAATACTGATCGAAATGTTTGTAACACTCAGTTATGTCGTATAACAGCATTACAATCAACATATCAAAGTGGGAATTAATGAAGTTCAGTGGCAGGAGGAACAGGACTTCTGGCCAGGTGAATACAGGGTTATGAATACAAAAGCGGCGATGCAGGAATAGGTTTAATAATGAATAACAAAATACGAACACGGGAAAACTACTGCGAACAGCATAGAGAACGCACTATTGTAGCCAAGCTCGTATTCATCACAGTAGTATAAGTTAATATGCCAACTAGCTCTGCAAATGAAGAGGAGATTGAGGAAATATCTGATGAGATAAAATAAATTATTCAGGTAAATAAAATGTCGTGTGACTAGGGCCTCCCGTCGGGTAGACCGTTCACCGGATTGCAAGTCTTTCGATTTGATGCCACTTTGGCGACTTGCGCGTGCATGGGGATGAAATGATGATGATTAAGACAACACCCTGTCCCTGAGTGGAGAAAGCCTCCGACCCAGCCGAAAATCGAACCCGGGCCTTTGGGATTGACATTCTGTCGCGCTCACCACTTTTCTTATTCTTTTTTTTTTCATTTTGTTCCATATAGTTCGTTGGGTTTGATCTGGGCGGACGTCACAAGACATCCGTTCAAGTTGTGATTCTTGAGTTTCTCCCGGCGTATTTGATAATCAAAATATCCACGGATGTACTGCCGATCTACAGTGTCCAACGGGCGCAATATTTCGGCGATCATACATGTCGCCATCATCACCTGATGATGATGGCGACATGTGTGATCGCCGAAATATGCCCGTTGGACACTGTAGACCGGCAGTACACCCGTGGATATTTTGATTATCCGTTCAAGTTGCTCGTTGATTACGTGACTCAGTTTTTTTATTACAAAGAAACCACTCAGCTACCGGAGACGGACATTAATCATGTAGTTAAGGGAGACGAAAACGTAATAGTCGGACTGGAATTCGATAGTAGGAAAAGGAAGAGAGCGAAAAGTAGTTGGTGAACATGGACTAGGGAGAATGGAACGAAAGAGGAAGCCGTCTGGTAGAATTTTGCACAGAGCATAATTTAATCATAACTAACACCTGGTTTAAGAATCATGAAAGAAGTCTCTGTATACATGGAGGAGACGTAGGGACCCCGGAAGGTTTCAGATTGATTGCATTACGGTAAGACAGAGATTTTGGAACCACGTTTTAAATTGTAAGACATTTCCAGGGACAGGTGTGGACTCTGATCATAACTTACTGGTTATGAACTGCAGATTGAAAGTGAAAAATCTGCAAAAGGCACGAATTTAAGAAGATGGGACCTGTATAAACTGAAAGAACCGGAGGTTATAGACTGTTTCTGAGGGAGCATTAGGAAACGACTGACAGGAAGAGGGGAAAGGAATATAGTAGAAGAAAAATGGGTAGCTTTGAGAGATGAAATAGTGAAGGCAGCAGAGGACCAAGTAGGTATAAGTCGAGGGATAGTAGAAATCCTTGGGTAACACAAGAGACATTGGATTTAATCGATGAAAGGAGACAATATGAAAGTGCAAGAAATGAGATAGGTGAAAGGGAATATAAACGTATAAATAATGAGATCGAATGGAAGTTAAAAATGGCTAAGCAGGAATAGCTAGAGGACAAATGTAAGGATGTAGAAGCATACATCACAAGGGTAACATAGATGTTACATACAGGAAAATTAAAGATACCTTTGGAGAAAAAAGAACCACCTGTATGAATGTCAAGAGCTTAGATGAAAAACCAATCCTAGCAAACAACGAAGGCAGAAAGGTGGAAGGAGTATATAGAGGGTCTATACAAAACATATGTACTTCAGGGCAACATTATGGAAATGGAAGAGGTTGTAGAAGAAAATGAGAAGGGTGATATGATACTGCGTAAAGAAGTTGACGAAGCACTGAAATACCTATGTCGAAGCAAGTGGACAACATTCCATTAGAGCTACTGACGAACTTGGGATAGGCAGCCATGACAAAACTCTTACATTTGGTGAGCAAGATGTATGAGATAGGTGAAATACCAGCAGACTTCAAGAAGAACGTAGTAATTACAATTCCAAAGAAAGCAGCTGCTGACAGGTGTGAAAATTACCGAACAATCAGTTTATAAGTCATGTTTGCAAAATACTGACACGAATCCTTCACGGAAAAATGAAAAAGCTGGTAGAAGCCGACCTCGGTGAACATCAGATTTGATTCCGGAGAAGTGTGGGAACACGCGAGGCAATACTTCTCATAGAAGATGGGTTAAGGAAATATAAAATTACGTTTATAGCATTTGTGGACTTAGATAAAGCTTTTTGACAAGGTTGACTGGAATATTATCTTTCAAATTCTAAAGGTTATTCAATTTGTACATATATTGAGCGAGCAATAAAGGAAACCAAAGAAAAATTTGGAATAGGAATTAAAGTCCAGGAAGAAGAAAACTTTGAGGTTTGTCAATGACATTTTAATTCTTCCAGAGACAGCAAAGGACTTGGAAGAGCAGTTGTACGGAGTGGACAGTGTCTTGAAAAGAGGATGTAAGATGAACATCAACAAAAGCAAAACGGGGACAATGTAATATAGTCGAATTAAATCAGGTGATGTTGAGGGAACTGGATTAGGAGATGAGACACTTAAAGTAGTAGATGAGTTTTACTGTTTTCGAAGCAAAGTACCAGATGATGGTCGAAGTAGAGAGGATATAAAATGTAGACTGGCAATGGCAAGGAAAGCGTTTCTGAAGAAGAGAAATTTGTTAACATCGGGTAGAGACTTAAATATCAGGAAGTCCTTTCTGAAAGTATTTGTGTGGAAGAAGTGAAACATTGACGATAAACAGTTTAGACAAAAAGAAAATAGAAGCTTTTAGCATGTGTTGATACAGAAGAATTCTGAGGAGGTACTGAATAGAATTGGGGAGAAGAGAAATTTGTGGTACAACATGACTAAAAGAAGGAATCGGTTGGTAGGACACATTCTGAGGGAACAAGGGATCACCAGTTTAGTACCGGAGGGAAGTGTGGGGGGTAAAAATCGTACAGGGAGACCAACAGATGAATACAGTAAGCAGTTTCAGAAGGATGTAAGTTGCAGTAGTTACTCGAAGATGAAGAGGCTTGCACAGGATAGAGTAGCAAAGAGAGCTGCATCAAACCTGTCTTTGGACTGAAGACTACAACAACATCAAAGACTATTGCATACACGATGACTATAGTGCTACTATTATCCTGGTTTTCTTTTACTGTGATTTTCTGAAATGTACATGGAGGTCATTGGAATATTTGTCCCAAAAGGACTCGGCCCGTCATTCTTTCGAAATTAGGTTAGAGTACCTCTCTAATCAATTTCAAAGATAAATTTTTTGAAAAGAATGTGGCAACTGACAGAAATGATACGCGAGATTCGTTTTCTCGTGATATTTTCAATTTTTTGTAAGTTACCGGTAATTGTTTTTAGTGACCTCACTATAGCAAAACATATAAAAACAACGCAGATCTTCACGGCCGAGGGAGATAGACGATGTGTGTGTATGAGATAAGTTAAATTAATTTTTACATCGTATTGTTGTTGTTGTCGTTGATGTTGATGCATCTTATTATCACTCTCCTAACGATTCCCAAGGTTATTATTTACAAAATATAAGATTACAGTTTTTGAATTTCATTAAAATTGCAGTATATCAAATGTAGGGCACACCAACCTGATTTAAATTCTTTCCAGTCTATACAGTTGGACTAACCTCCGACTTTGATGATTTAGCATTTCCGTTTGAGATAACAACTTTTATCTTTTGCCTGTCCTGCCCGCTTTATATAGCTGTAAAATTTGTGCTCTTCTAAATTTTTTACGCGACATACCTGTGTATTTCCTCAGTAGCAGTTTTTTTTTTTTTTTATAGCTACGTTCAGCGCCGTAGTGATGATTTAGTGTCGTTTCAGGTCTGTTGACGTAGAGTCACAGGTAACTTTATCGTCATTATGTTTTTATTGGTTAGTACTCATCAAATAATATTGTAAAATTAGGTTGAAGATTTTTCCGTCACTCGCATAAAGTTTTTATGAAACCAGAACCTATCACACACTGGAGTTTAGCTTCCTCTCTCGTTATCCATAAATGTAGCTTTCTACGTGCACTTATGTGAATCCATATTGCCTCTTAACTTTGCCTGTCGTAGATCGTACATGCGTGTTCACAACCGTTGAAAATCCCGCACATCTCATTAGATGATGTCGCTCCATGCCAAGCAGATATTGCTTAATTATAAGTGGAACGAAGTTGCACGGGCTGTTTACGTTCTGCTTTCTGTTAAACTTAGCTTTCTGTCGCTCCGCCGACAATATTGCGATCTTAAACGTTGCAGTTCGAATTAGTTCTGGGTAACGTTATTGTCATTATTTCTGTCGGCCACAGAACTCTTCGTATTGCTTGATTGTCCGCAGCTCGTGGTCGTGCGGTAGCGTTCTCGCTTCCCGCGCCCGGGTTCCCGGGTTCGATTCCCAGCGGGGTCAGGGATTTTCTCTGCCTCGTGATGACTGGGTGTTGTGTAATGTCCTTAGGTTAGTTAAGTTTAAGAAGTTCTAAGTTCTAGGGGACTGATGACCATAGCCGTTAAGTCCCATAGTGCTCAGAGCCATTTCTTCGTATTGCAGACTGATAGCTATTAAAATTGCGATGCCTCGTAAGTGGCATGCTACAAACGTCACATTAGGTGTGTGTGTCGCCGCACACATACTGTGCATAAAAGCAGAAATGTTTGCCAGCACGGGCCGGAAGAGCACAGCGGCAGGATCATGGCCCATATAGCGCTTCAAAAATAAGTGAAATCCGTTCTGTAATGCGGTTTGTAGCGGATATCATCTAAAAGCTACTGACATTAATTGTGAATATTGTATTATTTAGGGACCGAGTGTGACTTGTCAAATTTCTGTGCGTCAATGATGTCACATTTTTACGAATCTAAGGATGAATGTCGCTGATGGTTATAGTAGTGGGCGTTTGTTTGTTATTAGCAACAAAATAGTTGAAGAAGAAGAGAAAGTATTCTTGAAAAGTGTGTTTCACGATTTCTCCACTGGCGGACAAGTTTCAGATGGTACAAATGGCTCTGAGCGTTTTGGGACTTAACATATGAATACATCAGTCCGCTAGTATTAGAACTACTTAAATTTAACTAAGGATATCACATACATCCATGGCCGAGGCAGGATTCGAATCTGCGACCATAGCAGCAGCGCGGTTCCGGACTGAAGCGCCCAGAACCGCTCGGCCACAAAGGTCGGCTGACAAGTTTCCTCGAGTTTTCTGCATCAGATTGTATGTAAAGAATTTGGTTACCATAACTCCTTTCTGAGAACCACCAAACTCAACGGATTACTCCTTCGCGGGACTCTCTTTTTCACTCGACGCACAAGGAGGAAGCCTATACTGAACGGAATGGCAACCAGTGACACGACACGGGTTTCCTATGTAATCAATTGTAGGTAGTCGTGTCGCCTCGTCCATCAAACCGAAAAACGCTTACCAACTTCTGCAAGTCGGCTTATGACTGTCATTGATTGAAATCCTAAAAGAATCTGTTTGGTGCTTATTATGGAAAGGGAAATGGCAGTTAGATCTGCAGCCTGTCATGAGACAGTTAGAAAAATAAGAAGAAAGACACGGCACTAGAGCAACGGTGAAGTCTTTCCGCACGAGAAACTCTACGCGGTAAACAAAAATTATCGCATCAGTTCGAACAGAGCATTTTTGAACATCCATTCTACTGGTCAGACTCGGCGCCAAGTCATTTCCACTTATTCATGAAAATGAAAAACTGACTTGGAATCCAATGCTTTGAATCCGGCCAAGAAATTCGATATGATGTTCCGGAATGGTTACGGTCACAGGCGGGAGAATTTTCTGCAGATGGGATTTGACTTCTTATTAAGAGAGGTGGCAGATGCTTAAATGGTGATTCTGTAGTTGGAGTTTTATGATTTTCCTAATACGTTTGCTTTAAGTATTCCACTATTTTATTTATAGCCTAACGGAGGTTAATTTTCGGTTGATTCTCGCACTTTCAGGAAAGCATGTTTCTATTCGATGTTAGCACATTTCTCTTTTTAAGATATATTTTTAATTTTTTTGCCTATCGTCAGTCTGTATTTGAATCCCTTGTACTTCAACCATTATTTGCTGCAGGAATAAGGAAAGTGTTTCTACTACCTATGATGTCTCATTTCCTACTTTATTTCTCACTACAACACTTGACTACACTCCATTACCCGTTTATATCATCTTTTAACCACTTTTCAAGTAATTACTCGTTGAATTAAACTTAGCGGAACAGACTGATCGGCTGATACTATCCACTATCAGCCATTCATCAACGATTTCCTCACTTTCATTTCCTTAGAGTCTTATTATTGTTATATGATTTCCGCACAAGTTGTAAATCATCTTTTGTTACCTCAATTATATCCCTAATAACTTGTGAGTTTCAAAGAATGTATTGCTGTTGAACTTTAACAATTTTTTTTCTAAATCTACAATTGCTAAATAAAAGTCTTACTTCAACATATCTGGTAAGACGAGTAGTAGGGTCTGTATTGTCTCACATTTTTCTCTATTTCTCCTCAACCCAAACTGACCAGCCGTTCCATTCTTCCTTACCTAATTCGTGTTTGTGATCTGCAGCTGTGCCTTAATAAATACTTTAACACACACTTCTTCTTTGATACTGGAATTATCACATTTTGCTTGAAGTCCGACGGCAGCTGCATACCTCATCGAAAAGTACTACCATAGTTGTTTCTCCCAGCGTTAGTAGTAATTTTTCTTCGGCTGTTTTTACATCTACATCTTCATGAATACTCTGTACACCACACTTACGTACCTGGCAGGGTGTTGATCGAACCACCTCTACAATAATCCTGTATCTTACCGTACGAGCTCCGGCTTCCGTTATTATATGATGATAGTCCTTTCTTCCTATATAGGTCGGCGTCAACAAAGTATTTTCACATTCGAAGGAGGAAGTTTGTGATTGAAATTTGGTGAGGTGACATAGCCACAACGAGTAACGCCTTTGTTTTAACGATGTCCACACCAAATCCTGTATCGTGTCCGTGACACTCCCTCCCCTATTTCTCGATAATACAAAACATACTGCCCCTCATTGAATTTTCTCGATACACTCCGTTAACCCTGTCTGGAAATGATCCCACACCGCGTAGCATTGCTCCAAGAGAGGTCGAATAAGCTGAGTGCAGGCAGTCTCTTTAGTAGATCTGTTGCATCTTCTAAGTGTTCTGTCAAAAAAATGCAGTCTTTGATTCGCCTGCCCCACAACGTTTTCCAATTTAAGTGGTCCGGAATTATAGTTCCAAGGTATTTAATTGAACTTACGGCCTTTAGAGTTGATTGATTTATCGTGTAACCGAAGTTTGACGGATTTTTTTTAGCGCTCATGTGGATACCTCACACATTACATTATTTAGGGTCAACTGCCACTTTTCGCACCATAAAGATATCTTTTATAAATAGTTTTGCAATTTGTTTTCATCTTCTGATGACCTTACTAGGCGGTGAACGACAGCATCATCTGCAAACAGTCTATGATTGGTACCCAGACTGTCTTCTAAATCGTTTATATAGATGAGAAATAGCAGACGGCCTATAACACAATCTTGGGGATCACGAGAAATCACTTCTGTTTTACTCGATGACTTTCCATCAGTCACTACGAACTGTGACCTCTCTAACAAGAAATCACGAATCCAGTCGCATAACTGAGACAATATTCCATAATCACGCAGTTTGATTGCAAGCCGTTTGTGAGGTACGGTGTCGAAAACCTTCTGGAAATCTAGAAATGCGGAATCAAATTGAAATCCCTTGCCAATAGCGCTCAACACTTCGTGTGAGTACAGAGCTAGTTGTGTTACACAAGATCTATGTTTTCTAAATCCATGTTGACTATGTGTCAAAAGACCGTTTTCTGGGAGGCAATTCGTAATGTTAGTACGCATCTGCACATTGACGTTAATGATATGGGTATGTAGTTTAGTAGATTATTGCTACCCCCTTTCTTTACTACTGGTGTGACTTGTGCAACTTTTCAGTCTGTGTGTATGGATCTTTCGTCAAGCGAAGGGTTCTATATGACTGTTAAATATGGGGCTATTGCATCGGCATACTCTGAAAGGAACCTAGCTGGTATAGTGTCTGGTCCAGAAGATTTGCCTTTATTAAGTGGTTTAAGTTGGTTTACTACTCCTGGGATATCTACTGCTCTTTACTCATAGTATCAGCTGTTCTTGATTCGAATTCTGGAATGTTTACTTCGTCTTTTATGGCGAGGGAATTTCCGAAGACTATGTTTAGTAGCTCTGCTGTAACAGCAGTACCATCGACCGTATTTCTATTGCTATCTTCTAGAGAACGCATTGATTGAGTCTTGATGCCACCAGCATGCTTTACATAGGACCAGAATCTCTCGGGATTTTCTGCCAGGTTTCGAGACAAAGTGTCGTTGTCTCCGGCTTCAGCCAGCTTTCACTGCCTGTAACGATTTGAGCATCAGTGCTTTCTTTTAGCGCTTGGAGCTCTGGTACTTCCCAACACAGCTACGTTAGTTTACAAGTGTTATACCTGTGATTAATAAATATACATTCTTCCTCTGTTCATCCTGCACCGTTTTAGACTGAAGATCTTTTTGTGTTTCTCCGACACCCTCTAACCAAAAAACCCAGTCCACGCCACACAGCCCCCGCTACCCGCGTAGGTGCCTCCTCTGTGTAATGGATTGCTGCTCTATTTAGCGGAACACGAAAGTCCACCGCCCTATGGCGCAATTCGAGGAATCTGCAGCCTACACGGTCGCAGAACTGACTGGGCATCTGATTCAGACCCTCTATTGTGCTCTGTACCGGAAGTCCGCAATCGGTCCAGTCGACTATGCCGCAAATGGTAAGATCTGCTTTCATCTCGTGAGCAAGACTGGTAGCCTTTACAGCTTCTGATAGCTGCACGAAACTCGAGAGAATCCCTTCCGGTACAGAGAAACACACATCATTTTTACCGAAGTGAGCCACCACTAGCAGTAGGCTCCAACCTGTGCTCTTTATGGCAATCCGGAAGGACCCGTTCCACTTCTGCGCACAGAGTTTTCGAAAGTTTAAGTGTTGATGCATTATGGTGTGGACGGTGCCCAAGCTAATACCCAGTAACCCATGGATCTCGTCCACGTTGATTCTGCGGTTGTCACGATGAGCCTGTCCAGGAAGAGCATCGTCTTCCAGTCACTCGCGCTCCTCAAGGAATCGTTTGCGCCATTCCACAACACCTGAACGACTCAGACTGTACTCACCGTACGCAGCCTTCATCGGTCGATAAATCTGACGGCCTCCAACTCCTTCCGACGCCGAAAATCGAACCACTCCTCGTTGTTCCTGCTAACTCGCCTGCATGTTCGGTCGTGGACGATAACTTGTGTGACCACCTTCTCTTCGGTGCGAAACCACAGTGCAACATCAAACGATACGCACACGTTAGTCTCTCTACCACCGTACCCGCAGTTACGTGGTGCCACCTTCACCTTATGTGTAAGGCAAAATGGCTCTGAGCACTATGGGACTTAACATCTGAGGTCATCAGTCCCCTAGAACTTAGAACTTCTTAAACCTAACTAACCTAAGAACATCACACACATCCATGCCCGAGGCAGGATTCGAACCTGAAGCGCCTAGAACCGCTCGGCCAGACTGGCCGGCTGTAAGGCATAGGTAGACGCACTGACCAGGTTTCATTTGAATGAATCTCATATTTGCTGACTTATCTCGGAACATACGTTTTCGGAACTTTAACAATAATCCTCACCGTGATGCAGTACGCCTCTCTTGCAGCTACTGCAATTGGTTGGTCATCTCTGTGACGCTTTTGAACTTACAAAACGAACTTGTAACGAAACGCGCTGCTCTTCTTTGAACTTTCTCTGTTTCCTCTATTAGTCCGATTTGGTATGGATCCCGCACTGACGAGCAATATTAAAGTATTTGTCGAATGAGTGTTGTGCAACCTACTTTCTTTGTTGATGGTCTGACATTTCCCTTACTCGTGATTAATTTTGTGTGCTTCTGGTGACGGTTCTGCAATTGTGTAATTTTATAATAATAGTTCTTTCTGTGTATGTTTTGGCAATACGTTAAATTTCTTTGCGTTGAGGAACAATTGCCGCACCTTCCGCCAAACGTCGATCCTCCGCAGGTATTCCTACATTTCCCTATAATTTTCTAGAGTTGCGACTTCCCTGTATAGAAATGCATCATCTGCGAAAAGCTTCAATAAACTTCCGGCATTACCTTCTAGGTCATTAATTTATATTGGGAACAATAATGGTCCTATAACACACTACTGGGGCGCGCTAACGTCACTTTCACGTCTGAAGACCTCTCCATTCAGAATGATACGCTGTGTTCTGTTTGCTAGAAATTCTTCAATCCAGTCACACAGTTGGTCTGATATCCCATACACTCGTATTTTGTTCATTAGGCGGCAGGGCGAAACTGTATCGAATGCCTTACGGTAGTCAAGGAATACGGCATCTCCCTGTGCGCCTGCATCTACTGGTTTTTGGGTCTCGTGAATGAATAGAGCGAGCTGGGTGTCACACGATCATTCTTTTCGGAAAACCATGTTGGAAGCTACTGAGGAGATTTTCGGCATCCAGAAATGTCATAATACGCGAGTATGAAACGTGTTCCAAATTTCTACAGCCGTCAGACACGTAGGCCTATAGTTTTGTTCCTTTGTTCGGCAGCCTTTCTTGACCTGTACTTTTTTCCAATAATCAGGGACACTTCGCTCCACCGGAGATCTACAGTACATTGCAGCTAGAAGAGGGGCAAGAATTTTATTTTCGAATTCATTGAACGCTCTCCTTAAGCTAATTTGAGCTTCGTTTGATTTTTGTTTCTCTGTGGCTACGTTTAAAGTTGTAGTGAAACTTTCTTCGCTTTCGTAGCAGTTTTCTGACATTTCTGTCGAACCACCTCGAGTCTTATCCATCGCTCACAACTTTGCTGGCCGCATATCTGTGTAAAGCGTATTTTAAATTGTTCTTGAATTTCGCTCAATGATACTCAACGTTGCCAAATCCCTGGATACTTACCAGGCCTTATCGTTTAACCACTCGTTCCTTTGCTGCCTTCATTATTTCATCTCTCAGAGCCACCCATTCATCTTTTATCGTATTTCTTCCACCGTTTCCTAATACTTCCTTCGAAATTCAACAACCGCTAATTGTTCCGAGTTATCCAGGGCTCGTCTCTTTAATACGCTTCCTTCCTGCAATTTCTTTAGCTTTAATCTGCGTAACTAATAAGATGTGGTAAGAGTACACATCTGTTTCTGATAATATTTTCCGTTTTAAAACCTGGTTTCTTGATCTACATCTACATCTACATATACACTCCTCTATCCACCAAGCGGTGTGTGGTGGAGGGCACAATTCGCGCCAAAGACATATTTCCCCCCCCCCCCCCCCCCTCTGTTCCTCTCGCGGATCGCGCGAGGGAAAAACGACTGTCTGAAAGTCTCAGTGCGAGCTCTCATTTCCCTATCTTTGAATGATGATCATTACGCGATTTGAAAATTGGTGGTAATAATATATGCTCTACATCCTCGGTGAAGATAGGCTTTCGGAATAGCTGCCCCTTCCGTTTAGCGCGTCGTCTATCTGCAAGTGTGTCCCACTTCAAACTTTCTACGAGATTTGTAACGCTCTCGCGAAGGCTACCTGTACCAGTCACAAATGTTGCCGCCCTTCTTTGGACCTACTCAATCTCTTGAATCAGACCCAACTGGTAAGGGCCCCATACAGACGAACAATACTCTTAAGACTGGACGAACTAACGTATTTGTAAGCTATTTCCTTTGTTGAAGGACTCCATCGCTTCAGGATTCTACCAAAAAACCGCAATCTAAAGTTCACCTTACCCGTTACTTGTGTAATCTGATCAATCCATTTGAGATCATTTGGAAGAGTCACAACCCAGATACTTCACTGATGTTACCGCTTCCAAAGACAGATAATTTATTTTGTACTCGTACATTAATGGGGATTTTCGCCTTGTTATACGTAGTAGGTTACACTTACTAATATTGAGAGATAACTGACAGTCATTACACCACGCATTTATTTTCTGCAAATTCTCATTGATTTGTATCTCACTTTCGTGTGATACTAGTTTCCTGTAGACTACAGCATCATCGGAAAACAGTCTAATGCCGCTGTCAATACCATCAACCAGATCGTTTATGTAAATCGTTAAAAGCAGAGGACCTATTACGCTGCCCTGGGGCACACCTAAACTTACTCTTGTTTCTGTTGAAGTTACCCCGTTCAGGACGACATACTGCTCCCTGTATGTTAGAAAACTTTCTGTCCAACCGCATATGTCATTGGATAGACCGTAAGCGCGCACTTTTTGTAGCAAGTGACAGTGCGGAACTGAGTCGAACGCCTTTCGGAAGTCGAGAAATATGGCATCAACCTGGGAGCCGATATCTAGAGCCTGCTGTATATCATGCACAAAGAGGGCCAGCTGTGTCTCGCATGACCGCTGTTTCCTAAGACCGTGCTGGTTTCTGCAGAAGAGCTTCTCAGAGTCTAGAAAGGTCATTATGTCTGAACACAAAATATGTTGCATGATTCTACAACAAATCGATGTCAGTGAAATTGGCCGGTAATTATGTGCATCCGATTTTCTATCCTTTTTATAGATTGCTATGACCTGGGCCTTCTTCCAATCCCGTGAAACTTTCCGCCGTTCCAATGATCTCTGGTAGATGATGGATAAGAATGGTGCTATATTTGTAGCATAGTCAACATACGGGGATACCGTCTGGGCCAGATGCCTTTCTGGCGTCTAAGGATCTTAACTGTTTTATAATCCCAGATACACTAAACACTATGTCAGCCATCCTTGCGTTAGTGCGATAATTGAAAGGGGGACTGGTGCTGCACTCCTCTACCGTAAACGAGTCTTTGAGAGCTAGGTTTAGAATTTCGGCCTTCTGTTTATCATCATCAGTTACATTATGCGTACCGTCAGCAAGAGAAGGTATTGAATTATGGGGTAGCGTTCATAGATTTTACGTACGACCAAAATGTTTTGGGGGTAATTTTAGAATCTCCAGATAAAATATTGCTTTCAAATTCGTTAAAAGAGTCTCTCATTGTCCTTCTGACAGCTGCTTTTATTTCGCATAATTTCTGTTTGTCAGCGGGGCAGTGACCACGTTTAAAACGACTGTGCAAAATTCTCTGCTTTCTCAGCAACTTCCTAACATGTTTGTTGTACCAAGTTGGATCCTGCCCCTCCCCTATAATTTTCTAGGCACATACTTTTCTAGCTCATGGTGGACAATACCTTTAAATTCCGACCAAAGATGCTCAATATCTTTGTGTCACGTGGTGAAGGTTTGGAGCTGACTATGAAGATATTCATTAATGACACTTTTATTTGCTTTCCAAAACAAGAAAACTCTACGCTGTTCCTTTTTTTCTTTTTTTTGCAACTTCCACTGACATAGAAGCCACAACGACTTTATGGTCACTAATACCTAATTTTAGATTAACTTCCTCAAAAAGATCAGGTCTGTTTGTTGCCAAGAGATCTAATATGTTCCCATCTCGAGTTGGTTTTCTAACCAATTGCTCAAGGTTGTATGTTGAGAACGCTCCTAGAATAACTTAACACGAATCTTTGCTTCTGCCCCCTGTGATAAACGTCTAATTTTCCCAGTCTATGGATGCTAGATTAAAGTCTCCACCTGTAAGTAATGGATAATTTCTATATTTACTTCCAATGTACTCAAGACTTTCCCTGAAACGTTCTGCGACGTTTGTCGGGGATGCTGGTGATCTATAAAAAGATCCTAATACAATGGTCAATCCTTGTCTGATCGACAGCTTTATCCAGACTATTTCACAGTCCGACGCAGTTTCGATCTCAACTGCGTTTAAACAGCTTTTAACTTCAATGAAAACATCATCTCCCATAGCATTAGTCCTATCCTTCCTAAACATTGTCCAGAGTTCAAAATTTCACTGCTTTTTATGTCTGGTTTCAACCAGCTTTCGGTACCTACTACAATATTGGCATTGCTACTGTTTATTTCGGAGATTAACTCGGGGATCTTGCTACAGACACTTCGACAATTTACTAACATGAGATTAAGCATATTTAAATCCTTTGGTATGATCTGTTTAGGCGAACTAACAATTTTTACAGTTGGAACACCCGCATCAGTGTCATGAAATGGTAATTCCCATGGGGAGGAACCTAATATAAAAAAAAACCCATGTGCACGCCAGAAGTACTGTGCTACCTATGTAGCTGCTTCCTGTGTGTAGTGCACCCCTGATCTATCGAGGGGCGTCCTACAACCTTCCACCCCATAGCGTAAGTCGAGGAATTTACAACCATTTTTGTCACACAGTCGACGTAGCCTCTGGTTTAGATTTTCCAAACCAGAGGACCCCGGTCCTAACTGGGTACGATGCTGCAGATCGTCAGCTTGGCTTCCACTCCTCGAGAGATGGAGGCCGCCTTCACCAATTTAGCCAGCCGTCGAAAGGACCCAAGGATTTCCTCGGAACCCCGACGACAAGTGTAATGTGCTGCGAATACATAGGAAGATAAATCCCTTATCATTTAGCTACAATATAGCAGGTCAGCAACTGGAAGCAGTTAATTCCGTAAATTATCTGGGAGTACGCATTAGGAGTGATTTAAAATGGAATGATCATATAAATTTGATAGTGGGTAAAGCAGATGCCAGACTGAGATTCATTGGAAGAATCCTAAGGAAATGCAATCCGCAAACAAAGGAAGTAGGTTACAGTACGCTTGTTCGCCCACTGCTTGAATACTGCTCAGCAGTGTGGGATCCGTACCAGATAGGGTTGATAGGAGAGATAGAGAAGATCCAACGGAGAGTAGCACGCTTCGTTACAGGAACATTTAGTAATCGCGAACGCGTTACGGAGATGATAGATAAACTCCATTGGAAGACTCTGCAGGAGAGACGCTCAGTAGCTCGGTACGGGCTTTTGTTGAAGTTACGAAAACATACCTTCACCGAGGAGTCAAGCAGTATATTGCTCCCTCCTACGTATATCTCGCGAAGAGACCATGAGGAAAAAATCCGAGAGATCAGAGCGACACAGAAGCATACCGACAATCCTTCTTTCCACGAACAATACGAGAGTGGAATAGAAGAGAGAACCGATTGAGGTACTCAAGGTACCCTCCACCACACGCCGTCAGGTGGCTTGTGGAGTATGGATGTAGATGTAGATGTAGATGTATACAGGCTTCGTTGGTGCCGACATGCGCAACAATCTGCAGCTGGCTGCACGCTCGATAGCCGCCGGAAGAGTGTAAAGCAAAAATACAAATTCTACTTTATAGGAACCGATGGGCTTACAGTACACGATCACTAAAGCCGACAACAAGCTAAGGGATTTAAGCAGACGTCGAGATGAGTTTTAGCTTTCTGCTAATTAAACCGTATGTAATAAGCGCTCAGAATTTGTATTGTAACACTGATTTACTCAGATATTGTAGTGTAGTACTAATTTACCACGTATTATACTTTTGTTTAACTGTTAACGGTCGCAGATTGCGCATCTCAGACGTATAAAAGGGAGGTTAGAAATCACTGTTAGTATCACTGTTCCTAATAAAAAGTAGAAAAACTGCTACCTTCAATGTATCGAGTCTAAATGACACTAATAAACGTGAATACTGAGTATTGTACATGAACTGAAACTAATTAACCCTTGTATTGACAATGTAAACAAACGTTTACGTTCACGCGAAAAATAACCTAATAAAATGTATAAAAACTGTCACCTTCAGTGTATCGAGCCTAAATGACAATTGATAATCCCGCGTATTTAACTTCAGTTAAGAATGTAAACAAACGATTGCGTACACCCGGAACTGTCCTGAATAGAAACTTCGCTTATGTTATTCATACGCAAATAAAAACTGAAACGTTTAATTTATCGCGTGTATCTGACACTAATGCACGTAAATACTATAGAATAGACAGCAAAAACTGTCTCTGGCGTATCATTACGTAATCTGTCTTAAACCGTCTCGTGTGACTGGTTCTCTGAAACTACAATGAAGGCTTAGCCTGAACTCTTTGTGGAATGTGAGTTTTACGCGGGTATACCTTAGGCGTTATAAGCTATGTACCGCTGTTAATTTACAATAAAATGACTGTGTCGATATTTCTTTAAAAAAAGTTCGTCGCGTTCCAGTATTATGCAAGTGTACATAATCGGCTCATTCCTGTACACTACTGACGCAACGTGCTCCTGGAGTACGTCAGCACACGGTGTTGTCGCTCTCACATAAAATCCTTTTGTTTCTGAATGGAGTCAGATATTAATATCAGTCCAAATTCAGAACGTTTTCGTGCGACCAGCTAGGTTCGTAACTTGTAACATATGGTTTTGAAAGCAAACGTGAATTACTAGATGTTGATATTTTTTCAGTATTTCTAAGTTAATTGCACATACCTGAGTGCGGTTGATTTTTTTCACCATTATCGCGATACAAAATTATGCTTCTTTGCAAAGACTAGCTCCTATCGAATCACTTGGAAGAAAATCAGCTCTTGTTACCCACTTCTTCAAATCGATTGATAAAGCTAGCGACGTAACAAATAAGATGCGTTTTAAAGTAGAACAGTAAAGCCTTTATTTAAAAAAAATTAACTCCTCAAATTCACGTAGAATATCCGAAATATCGATAGGCGCCGCGGCAGACAATATCCAACGCGTCGGCAAGAACCGTGTAGCGTGGTTATTGCCTTAGAAATCTTCACAGAATCCGAAATTGAGTACTGAGAGCTCGAAGTTGTATGGGTGACAACCTCTGTACCGTCCTCTCCCATCTTTGGCTATTTATCCTGTCCTATGTTAGACAGGTGTTCACCGTTGCTGAGTGCTGTCAGGGGACTCCCCATTCACTATAATAAAATAAATCTGAGTCTGTCGATAGACTACGAAAGGTGTCATGCATCTACACAGAATTTATGACGAAAAATGGCGAAGAAACAGATAAAACGAACGAAGAACAGAAGTGGTCAACGTAGATGTCTACCATACGGAGGACCCGGGTTCGATTCCCGGTATTCCCAAGGATTTTTCAGTGCGTGGGAGGACTGGTGCTAGGTGCACTCAGCCTCGTGATGCCAACTGAGGAGCTACTTGACTGAGAAGTAACGCCTCTACAGTCTGGAAAGTTGGCAAAACTGCCTGTAGAACGGTGTACTGACCACATACACTTCCATACCGCATCCGCATGATGCTAAATAGCAGAGGATGATGACAAGGCGGTCTGTCGACAACCTTTGGATTTTCAGGTTCTGGACGATGAGCTCGATATGTTAGAAACATTAATGTATATTGGCGTTATGTAGGACAGTGTTTCTCTACACAATGGGGAACAACATGCAAGATACTGAACATAACCGAAAATGATGTCTGGAGTGTGTTCTCCATACTTGTGTTCTCTTGAAGATGTCAGAGACTTACTTGGAACACGCGTTGCAAGTATGTCAAAACCTCCAGACAGTTTTCTATAGTAGGAACAGATCTTGAGGACTGACGAAACGGACTGACGAAACGGACGGAATATTCCACGGGAATTATTACAAAATCTTGCTATCGCGCCGCCACGTAAAAGAAAATCAATGGTGATCCAACAAATGCCAATCAGCAGTTATAGCTGACATGACTACAGCGTTAATCATTGTCTTGTTATACCTTACGTGATAGCCGCAGAAATTACAGTAAACATGCACCAGTGCACTGAAGAGAAAAGTAGCTCACTCTAGCGCAGAGGTGACGTTGTAATCAATTCATCGTGTCTCTACACGCTACGTGATAGCTGAAGTCACAAGCCAGTTGTTCCGTATATATGTTTAGTCTTGTTAGTTCAGATGAATAAGCTGGCAAATGGTAAAAAAGGAGACATAGAGATAGAGAGAGAGAGAGAGAGATAGATAGATAGATAGAGAGAGAGAGAGAGACAGAGTGATATGAGTAATACGAGTGGCAGTTTATCGGAGGTTTATGCAAATTTATAGAGCGCTTGACCCTTCACTTTCAGTAGTTAGAGATTAGCGTCTTCAGTTTCTATCCCAAGAACAGAAATTTAATCCTACTCATTGATTATAGTCCGAAGACTTCCGATATTAGGAATAACGCTCATTCTGCTAACGGACGGTTAAAAGAGGCCGGGAAAACGGTTCTGCTAATTGGAATAAGAAACTGTGCCGGAAGGTGGAACCATCACTGATGGCAATGGAAAGGAGGCAATGAAAACTACATCCTTCAGAAAAATTCCGAAGATTGCTGGGGAATAATTTCTCAAAAGGTGGATGAATGAAAATAACACTGCAAGTATCTGAGTATGACCCAGCGAGATAGCACAATGGTTAAAAAAGTAGATCCTCATTCGGGAGGACGACGGTCCAAAACTCGCGTCCGGCCATCCTGATTTAGGTTTTCCGTTAGTTCCCTGAATCACCAAGGCAAGTGCTGGGATGATTTCTCCGAAAGGGGATGCTCGCTTTCCTTCTCCATCCTTCTCTAACTCAAGCTTGTACTCCGTCTCTAATGACCTCGTTGTCGACGGGACGTTAAAGGCCTCCTCCTCTCTGAGTACAAAATATTAGAAAATTAAACGCTTAAGCCGGCCAAAGTGGCCGTGCGGTTCTAGGCGCTACAGTCCGGAACCGCAAGACCGCTACGGTCGCAGGTTCGAATCCTGCCTCGGGCATGGATGTGTGTGATGTCCTTAGGTTAGTTAGGTTTAAGTAGTTCTAAGTTCTAGGGGACTGATGACGTCAGAAGTTGAGTCCCATAGTGCTCAGAGCCATTTGAACCATTTTTTTAAACGCTTAAGTGGAAATGGACGATTTGAAAATAGATATTTCGTGTGATTGGTGAAGTGAAACGGAAATAGATTTCCAGCCTGTTACCTGTACTTATAGGATAATAACAATAACAGCAATAGTGAGTTATAACAACAATTGCTGCCATAGCCATGAAAGTGAAGGTAGTTAGAAGAGAATTATCAGTTTTATATGCCCATGTCATTAGCTGATTCGAAAATACAGAAAACGCCTGAAGAAATAGGGTATTGGATCAAATGAAATAGGGTATTGGATCAAATGGAAATAGGGTATTGGATCAAATGAATGAAGGGTATTGGATCAAATTTTTATCATCAAATGACGATAAAAATTTGTTAGACCTAGGTGTGTCGCTGATTTACTTTGGAACAGAGACTGGAAGGAAGACTTATAGCGAATATGGACTGGATGAAAGAACTGAAAGTAGAGAGAGGCACCTAGAGCCCTGCGATCAGTTTTGTAAGTTTTTAGCGTACGCCGTCTTCTAATGTCACATTAGATGAATGTGCACCTGGATCATACTGGGAGGCGTGGTAAATGGACGACGGCATGGATACACAAAATAATGGAAGTCAGATAGTTACTGCAAAGCATATCCAGGTACTGACACAGACTCAGAGTATAACAGAATAGAGATGAACAGTAAAGTGAAACTCAAGAGGATAAAGAAATGGATGAAGTACATTACTGGTAATTTGAAGCACAATGAGACAAATTTGAAATAGCTAGAGTAACCTTCCGTGAAAGTAAAATTGTCAAGTGAGGTTCAAGAACCCAGAGATAACAGAAACGAGAAACTCACGGATAGGTCAGGAAATAGATTAGATTAGATTAGATTTACCTTCATTCCAATTGATCCACAGTGAGGAGATCCTTCAGGATGTAGAACTTGTCAGAAAATCAATAATACATGACAAATATTTACAACTGAAACATATAAGCTAATGTACCTTCCACAGGTCCCAAGTGGAATGATCGTCATTTTTTTAATGAATACTATATGAAAGAATCATGTTACAAACACTCATTTACTGAGATCGCATTAATGCACTGAATTTAAAATTTAAAAACTGTTTTTTTTTATTTATAAGGTTATTAGTAGATGATATTGAATTTTCAGTCCGACATTGCACCGTTACTCAGTGAATAATCTGTGATGTCGATCTGTGTATGGGAGTCCCCACAATATCTCGCGCGCTAATCGATTTTTAGGAGGAACAGGCTTTTTACTGTAACTTGTACAAGCATTTATTTAAACGAGGAATAGCGTTACACACTCACTGTATACAGCAATGTGGCAGAGGGCTATGTGTAAAACTTAAAAGTGTGACTGGTTTGAAGTGGCAGGCAAAGGCAGATGTTTCTAGTGCTGATGTGCGGGAATTACAGGTAGCAGGAGATTATGCGTTTCAAAATTCTCGAACATACGATGAGAGGTCACTTGTCGCTGGAAGGGCTTCACCATAGACGCCACAAGTACGATCATCATTAAGCATTCTCGTTTTCTTTGCGGATCTTAGTCATCACATTAGAAAAAAAGGCATAACCTGTTCCCCGACTACCGAAAATTATTTCATAAGGAGTGAGCAAGATAACAAAATACTTTTTTTGCAGATCTGGGCCGTAAACATCTTAGATCAATAACATGCTGTCAAGAGGCGCAGAGATATAAGTGCGTCAGAAGCCAGTGGATTGAGAGGGAATGGAAGAAAGGCTATGGTTTAACGTCCCACAGAGAATTACATCATAAGCGGCGGAGCAGCAGCTCGGATTTGACTAGAATAGGTAGAAAAATCGGATGTAGCCTTTTAAAACAAGTGATATTAATTTTGTTGCGGGTCACCTCTCATCTGCCACAGAAAAAAACTTATGAGTTATCTACCCAAATGTAAAATATGCGCTTCGGCTGTATAAATGTTCAAATGTGAAATGAATTTCTTATTTTGAAGATCTGCTATTTTTTAGATAAAACATAAGAGCATTTAAAGTGGCCTGTGTTCCTACCTCATCTTGTCATATGCGCACAGACAGTTAACACGACAGTATTTGCATATTCACCTACAAAATCTCTTGTCTGAAGCAAAAAAAATGGCTCTGAGCACTATGGGACTCAACTGCTGTGGTCATAAGTCCCCTAGAACTTAGAACTACTTAAACCTAACTAACCTAAGGACAGCACACAACACCCAGCCATCACGAGGCAGAGAAAATCTCTGACCCCGCCGGGAATCGAACCCGGGAACCCGGGTGTGCTTGTCTGAAGCATTTCTTGTAATAAGGTATTTATTGACATCTACATCTACATCTACATCCATACTCCGCAAGCCACCTGACGGTGTGTGGCGGAGGGTACCTTGAGTACCTCTATCGGTTCTCCCTTCTATTCCAGTCTCGTATTGTTTGTGGAAAGAAGGATTGTCGGTATGCCTCTGTGTGGGCTCTAATCTCTCTGATTTTATCCTCATGGTCTCTTCGCGAGATATACGTAGGAGGGAGCAATATACTGCTTGACTCTTCGGTGAAGGTATGTTCTCGAAACTTTGACAAAAGCCCTTACCGAGCTACTGAGCGTCTCTCCTTCAGAGTCTTCCACTGGAGTTTATCATCTCCGTAACGCTTTCGCGATTACTAAATGATCCTGTAACGAAGCGCGCTGCTCTCCGTTGGATCTTCTATATCTTCTATCAACCCTATCTGGTACGGATCCCACACTGCTGAGCAGTATTCAAGCAGTGGGCGAACAAGCGTACTGTAACCTACTTCCTTTGTTTTCGGATTGCATTTCCTTAGGATTCTTCCAATGAATCTCAGTCTGGCATCTGCTTTACCGACGATCGACATTATATGATCATTCCATTTTAAATCACTCCTAATGCGTACTCCCAGATAATTTATGGTATTAACTGCTTCCAGTTGCTGACCTGCTATTTTGTAGCTAAATGGTAAAGGATCTATCTTTCTGTGTATTCGCAGCACATTACACTTGTCTACATTGAGATAATTGAGATTCAATTGCCATTCCCTGCACCATGCGTCAATTCGCTGCAGATCCTCGTGCATTTCAGTACAATTTTCCATTGTTACAACCTCTCGATACACCACAGCATCATCTGCAAAAAGCCTCAGTGAACTTCCGATGTCATCCACCAGGTCATTTATGTATATTGTGAATAGCAACGGTCCTATGACACTCCCCTGCGGCACACCTGAAATCACTCTTACTTCGGAAGACTTCTCTCCATTGAGAATGACATGCTGCGTCCTGTTATCTAGGAACTCCTCAATCCATTCACACAATTGGTCTGATAGTCCATATGCTCTTACTTTGTTAACGTCCCACAGAGAATGACATCATAAGCGGCGGAGGAGCAGCTCGGATTTGACTAGAATAGGTAGAAAAATCGTCAAAATCACAATGGGAGTTGTTCGCGATTAACATTTTAGGACTTTTTGTAACTAGCCATCATCTGATGCGGTCATTCCCTCCACTACAACAACGATGCGTTTGTTTATTCCTGAAAAGAAGCAACCCGTCAGTTAACAAAAACTTTCGTTGTTGTCCTGATATGACGTACTTCTTTGTTAGACTGAACGGTAACGACGAATTTTTTGAAGACGGCGCTTATTTTTCTATGAAGTGTTATTAATCAACGAGAATAGTTATTTATATATTTAACACTTAACATTAGCGCAAAACCTTATGTATTGGAACTTACTTCCCTGTACAAAGTTTCGTTTGATGTCGTGATTGTCGCAAGTTAATAAATTATGCCAGTTCATAACAATGTTTTAAAAAAAATGTGTTAAAATGTATGTGCAGTCTTATGGGACTTAACTGCTATGGTCATCACTCCCTAAGCTTACACACTACTTAACCCAAATTATCCTAAGGACAAACACACACTCCCATGCCCGAGGGAGGACTCGAACCTCCGCCAGGACCAGCCGCATAATCCATGACTGCAGCGCCTTAGACCGCTTTTTTTCTTTTTTTTTTTAAGATCTCGTTTTGTTCTATATTGTTCGTTGAATCTGTTCGGGGCGGACGTCCGATGACAGCCGTTCAGGTTCTTCGTTGATCCGTTCAGAGGTTAGCTAACCCTCTGACCGAGCACACTGAACTACCGTGCCGGCTACCGCTCGGCTAATCACGCGCGGCACAATGTTTTCATTACAAATTACTTATCTTAGCTACGCATATACACTAATTAGATGAAAATGGAAAGCATGAACTGTAATTAGTCATAGTGTTATCACTGTTCCGATCCGTGGATATTCTGGAATAACTTTTCTGTTAACCAACAAGTCTTCCCGCAGCTTAGATTTAATTTCCAGTCTGCGATATTCTGTACTAGCTCCAGAAATTTTAACTTATTAGGTTTTTTATATAGCTGCACGTAAATGATGGACATTTTGTTTCTTATGTTGAAGTAGCTTTCTTGGCTAGTTGGCCTGCTACCTTACGATCTTCGTTTTCGTGTCGGCGCTTTTCGTTACGCTGGAACAATGGGGATAGTATTTACTGAAATATTACTTGTATTCGTTCTTTTAATAATGGTTTTACATTAGAAACAACAATTTCACGATGGCTAACATTTTTGGGTGTTCGTGTGAAAATATACTTTGAGAGGCTGAATCTGTCAGTACCAGAATTTTCTGAAACTAGCTTCTCTCCAAACTATTTAGTATAGTGCAGCGTTATGGCCTAACTCCAGCATTAAAGTTGCCGGAATAACTACCAAGGTTTTGGTACATAGAAAAGAGCTAGCTGCATGCCCCTACACCTGCAGTTCCACCTCTTCCCATTACACAGCCATCTATATAAACTTGGAACTCATGGTGAGGCTTCTCAGTGACAAATTACCACTAAAAGTTGGTCTGTTATGCTTCTAGTCTATTTTACGTGCTTATAAGCTCTGCCCAAGGAATAAGATGAAATGTTAATTTGTCAAAATACATGCGACATTAAAAATATTTTGAAGACAAGGTGAAAATATCTCTACCAAACCAGTACTTGTGTTGACATAATTGATTTTTTATGGCTAATTGACTGTTCCAACGGTTCATGATAGAATATTTTATACAGAACGAGCGAACCAGCCAATGCTTCGCAGCTGCTGAATATGGGTGGAAATTGTGTAGTACGTCCTAAACTCCTTCCGACAAGAAAGCAAACACCCTCAAGCTATAAAGAGACAAAAGAACCTCTGTGTAGGGGACACTTGATAAGCAGTCGATTAAAAATATCAACAGAGGACACTCCTGGTTAGAGAGAGAAGCCTGGGAGCGGGGAGAGAAAGAAAGAAGGCCCTTGGTGAGTACAGCACTACGTGACCATATAAAGGTACCTCTATCCCTCCACTCTGCTTCTGAAAGAAAAGAATGAAGTTAATACATAAACAGAACCAAATAAGGTCAAGTTGCCTTCGACATTCCGTCATTCCAAGAGCTGGCGGGTCGAAGGGGGAAAGCTAACAAAATTCGGGAGCACGCAGCTCTGGCTCTCGGGAGGTTTGGTTTCCGGTAGCAGCACGAATGTACGAGGGGCATTTGAAAAGTCCGAGCAAAAATAAAAACTACTTATGTGTTTGGGGTAAACCTTTTTTATTTTTCGATATAGTCTCCTTTTAGACTTATACACTTCGTCCAACGCTGTTCTAATTTGATGATCCCTTCCGAATAATAGGAATTGTCCAAGTCTGCAAAATAGCTATTAGTTGCTGCAATCACCTCCTCGTTTGAGTAAAATCTTTGTCCCACCAGCCATTTCTTCAAATTTGGGAACAAATAGTAGTCCAAAGGAGCCAAGTCTGGAGAATAGGGGAATGTGAAACGAGCTGGAATACTATTTCCATTAATTCTGCGACCACAACTGCTGAGGTGTGTGCTGGTGCATTGTCGTGATGGAAAAGGACTTTTTTGCGGTCCAATAGCCGGCGTTTTTCTTGCAGGTCGGTTTTCAGACGGTCCAATAACGATGAATAATATGCGCTTGTAATAGTTTACCCTTATCCAGATAGTCGATGAGGATTATCCCTTGCGAATCCCAAAAAACAGTCGCCAAAACCTTTCCGCCGAAGGACTGGTCTTCGCCTTTTTTGGTGCAGATTCTCCCTTGGTAACCCATTGTTCTTTGGTCTCAGGAGTATAGTACTGTATCCAGATTTCATTCACAGTGACGAAACGACGCTTAAAGTCCTGCGGACTCTTCCTGAACAGCTGCAAACCATCCTTGCAACTTCAGACGATTCCGTTTTTGGTCAAGCGTGAGCAATCACAGAACTCATCTTATGAATATCTTTTTCATGTCCAAATATTTATGCAAAATATTATGTATCCGTTCATTCGAGATACCCACAGCACTATCAATCTCACGCACCTTAACTCTTCTGTCATCTATCACCATATCATGGATTTTATCAATTATTTCTGGAGTCGTAGCATCCACAGGGCGTCTAGAACGCTCAGCATCACTTCTGCCCATATGGCCACTCTGAAAATTATGAAACCACTTATAAACTGTTCTAATCTAAATTACAGAGTCACCGTAATGTTTATCAAGCTTCTCTTTAGTCTCCTGAGGCGTTTTGCCTTTCATAAAGTAATGTTTAATCACCACACGAAATTCTTTTTCGTCCATTTTTTGACAATCACTCGACTTCCTTGATTTCACACATATGCCAAACACAAAGAAATAGACCAATATGGCTGAAACTTGGTGTGCGTTCTTTCCAAAGATGCTACTAACTAAACATGACCTCGATACGCGCCAGTGGTGTCATCTCTTGGACTTTGCACGGACTTTTCAAACGCCCCTCGTACATAGCAGCAGCCAATATCAACAGGGGGCTGTGCGACGGGCTGAAGGCAGGCAACCGGAATTAGTCGCTGATGGGCGTTTAGGCGGTAGCCGCGGGAGTCTGTCGTTGGTGGTATGGGCAGCAGTTTTACTGTTAGGCTTCTATAAGGCAGTCGGAACGGCGGTAGTTAGTCACCGTGTCTGTGGAAGACTTGGCCATTCCTTTGGTACATTCACCAACGCATTTAGGTTGATCTATAGTCTCATTGAATAAACTCGAACTTGTGTAACGTTCAGAAGAGTTTATTTCAACCCATCTCCTAGTCTTGTACCTTCACACCACGGATTATAACATCTTAGCCATATCAAAAAGTCTCCCTCTCACTAAGGTCAACCAGCTAAATCCCTTTCACGAACCGTGTCTCTCAATCTCAGGCAGAAACCACTCTTGGGACGCGACACTTGATGGGTGATGATGACAAGGAAATGAGTAAAAAAATTCTCAGTAAATATTAGGCTCTTTTAAAGAGTAATACAACTGGTGTATTGCACTGATTTCTCTCTATGAATGATGTATATTTATCAATTCTCCCCAAAAATCAAACAGCAATTGAAGCAGTGAGTGGAAACCAGCAATTTGCATAAAAATGGTGAACTTGATTTCACGTGTGTCAATCCTTAACATCGATTTTTTCTGTGGTTTGCAGGGGATTCTTCTCATTAATTATTTTTAAAAATGTCAAATGTTACTATCAAGTACTGTGCAAGTCTTTTTTAACAGTTGGGCGATGAGTAAATGAGTAAAGGCCTGAATTAGAAAAAAAAATTAATCACAATAATGCACTTCCCTACAAAGAGATTTTGGCAGTGAGAAAACTGCTAGCTTTCATGTTCAATTTTAAAATTGTTGGAAAATTTCTCCTACACACAAGACTTCGTATGCTGTATCTTCTCCCTATCCACAAATCTAAAGAAATAGGCGATTGGAAAACATTTTGGGTGCAATGAAAAATCGCAGACCTTTCAGAAATTAGACCAGTGATATAATTTACTCATTGTAAAAATGTTGGAGGGACGTCAGTGACTTAAGAAACGACTGTCAGAAAACAAATAATGTTTGTACTTGAAATAGTCTCGGACTCGTATTATGGGACTTTTCAAACGCTGAAGCAGATAATACCAAAGAGATTAAGTGCTCCTGCTGGCAGCCTAACCTCCACTACGTTTAAATAATTTCATCGGTCGTCGTAGCACGTTCATCGATTTGACGGTTTTAGAAACTTTTACGTAAGGCATGTCATTAACACAAAGGAGCTCTTAACGCAACCCTTGAAACTTACTTCTACTACACTAACACACAAAATCCAACTGCTACAACAGCTCCCAGTGGGGAAATGTCTAGCAGAGAAGCAGCTGACTGTTCTATTATGCATAAGACGCGCCTTCTTGATGAGTTGACCTCACATGACCCACAGCTGTGACGTATCATCCACGAGGCGCCCGAGACGCTCGTAAAATGCGTTACTGCGAGGTTACAAAACATTGTCCTCCACATAATGCCATTTTTTAAAACAAACTCTTTCACTTTTATTGCAAGAAGAAGTTATTCACAAGTCGCTCTATTGACAGGCCCTCTGCATCTTAATGCTATGGAAATTTCGTATTATTGAGGATATAATTGTGTATTTCTACTTTAACCACATACTGGCATGTTTAAACACCGTTTACTTGTAATTAAAAACAATGAGTGTTGCGTAGTGGCCGAGCGGTTCTAGGCGCTACAGTCTGAAGCCGTGCGACCGCTGCGGTCGCAGGTTCGAATCCTGCCTCGGACATGGGTGTGTGTGATGTCATCAGGTTAGTTAGGTTTAAGTAGTTCTAAGTTCTAGGGGACTGATGACCTCAGAAGTTAAGTCCCATAGTGCTCAGAGCCATTTGAACCATTTTTGAATGAGTGTTGCCGGTGGCGGAAGTTACATATTTACAGCTTGTCGCTGATTTCGTGCTTATGATATCCTCAATAAGACACTCCATGGCAAACTACAGTAAAAGAAGCGCACCTACGTTATTCTGTACTTTACGTACGGTGACGTTTCAGTAATTTTTGCTTCTGTTCGCAAATTGTGCTTTCCTGTTATTACTCTCATACCCGTTCGTGGCACTTCCGTGTCATTCACAGTGATCGCTCAACATCTTCTGCTGATCACGTCCCTTATACTCGCATACCCCAACAAGCCTGGTGACAGCACTAAACACGAATAGCACTGATGCACACTAATGGTCCTACCTCTCATAGAAGATTGCAATTCTGATTCTTTACTTACCCGACAATGGTGAGTGTGTGTACGTAGTTAGATTGTCATCCAACCATGTCTTCTGGGAACTCCACATTTTTTGTCAGGCAGTTTCGTATAATAATTGTAACTTAGCTTAAGCACCGATCTTTCCGCCAGCAACACTTCTCTCCACACCGAAATGGCATGTTCCTATCCAAATATTTCGTGGGTGCTGCATAGTAACGTAATAAAAATATAATTCCCTTTCGTATAATCCAGAGCTGATAACAACTTAGTAGTGATATCAGTACAGGCATAATCCCCCTACAAAGACTGAGCATATGCGATGGAGCTTCAAACAATGCAGGAAGCTTTCCTCCCAGAGAACGGGACGGTGGATAAAATGACGGATTCTTATGCTGAAAGCGGAGTTACATTTGAGTTTCCTAAATCACTTCGAGTGAATGCTGGGCAGTTTCTTTCAGCACATCCACGGCCGATCTTTCGGTTTGTCAGACCTGGGGCACAAACTTTAATTATCCTGGTACGGTACTGACTAGACACTATCCAACTCTAAGACAATTCCTCAAAAGTGCCCTAAACTAGTATGCGAGAATCAAACAGAAAAATAGATTAATACGAAATTACTGTACAGAATACTGCGAGGTAAAACTTAAGCATAAGGTATTTGCCATACAACCATGCCCAAAAAAACAAAACAAAAAAAGACGTTGCATCTTCTGTGCCACTATTTCTTGGTTTGCTGATAAACTTCCAAATGTAATATAGGCATCATGCGTTATACAGCTTAGATCCAAAGATCTCACTGATCATTTCTTGTGGTCTATACGGTCATCCACGAGAAATTAGACCAGCCAGAAGCAGAAGAAGAAGTCTGGATCAACGGCACCCATCACACGTGTAGTTACAGTACCTTGTGCTTGTACCTCTGGACGCTATCGGTATTCCCCAGTCATTAAGGAACATGTGAAGCTCTGTGGCCCGTGCTATTATGGAATATGTCGGTCCCGTTCTGGAGTGGTTGCTCTTGGTCGACCTTGAACTCACCAGAAATTTCATTCCCAGTGCCTGGCAACCGGCGCCGGAACTCTGACAAGACACTTCGTCGCACGTACCACACTTCTGTGACTGCAGTCTGTGTTTGACGAGTTCAAGGCGCCCGGGTATTCAGTATTGTCAAATACGGCCCAATGGTGTTCTGACGACATTGCGCTGCAAAGTTCACTAAGAAAATTCGCATGTTGCACAACAAATGTACAAACATGACTTAAACATTATGGATCTAATTCGCAGATTTTCCTTGTCTTTTGCTCACGTGCCTGTTCGAAGCAGGGTGTACACATTTCCCATACGGCGTGTACCATTATTAATAGCGGAATCTGACACGAGTAAATGTGTTGTGTTTCTAAGCAGAAACGTTCCAGTAACCACGGGACCGCAAAAGACCGTCTACGAGATAACTTTGTGAGTGTGGTGACGAGACGCCACTCACTTCAGTGTCAAATATTGTCCTTGGTAGTACATACACTGTGTGTCGCACTCCCATTATAACTATGGCTGTTAAAAATACAAATCATGGATTATGCTTGCAAAATCATTGCATTTATTCAAAACAGTCTCCCCCTGAATCAATATGCACCGGAATTCGTTTTAAAAGTGTTTTTGAACAGTCGTAGCAGTCCTTCTTTGCAACGAATTTAGTACTGCTGTACGATTTCCTTGGCTATCCTTAAATGCGTCGTAACGGTATCCTTTCATAGCCAACCTCACTTTGGGGAACAACCAGAAGTCGGCTGGAGCCAAATCCGGCAAATACGGCAGGTGATCCGTTTGCTGGACAAAAACTAGCGCACGACCTTCACTTTGTGGCCTGGGGCGATGTCGTGGACGAGCGACCATGAACCTGCCTTTCGGTATTCAGGTCGAATTCGACGAATTGTCGCCCACAAACACACAACTTAACACAAAACTTGATGTTGCCTCGCTGCTCCACCGCCATTTTCCTACGAGCGTCAGACACGTACTGCTACATTCGCGGCCAGGACCCCTGCTGCAGCGATGTTAGCACTTAGACCTCCTAACGTGGCTGTCTTTCAAGGGTTTAAATGGCGCAACTCGCCATGAAATAGCGTTGCAGATTGCAATTTCACACAAGCAGTCCTAATGGAACTGGGACGCACTGTATACGTATTTGAAACGTAAACTTTTAAGTCCCTATTTAACTGGGCTCAAATTGTACCCATGCTCCTTGTGCAAACTTGGGGGATTTGGTCCAAGCACGATGGAGAAACGGAAAGTTTTGCTGCTGATTTGCCAGCTTTTTCATCTCAGAGTAGCACATGCAACATACGTCCTCAGTTATTTGCTGGACGTATTCCAGTCTCTCTCTTCCTCTACAGTTTTACCCTCTACAGCTCCCTCTAATACCATGGAAGTTATTCCCTAATGTGTTAACAGATGTCCTGCCTTTCTATCCCTTCTTGTTGTCAGTATTTTCCATATATTCCTTTGTCTGATTTGATCCATTGTAAATGGTTCTGAAAGCCTGCGAATGTGAAAACAATAGGATTGTTTATAAATAACTCATCTGCTACCAGTCACGATTTTCTTTATTTTATTTTTCGCACGACGCGTTTCGGGAAATGATTTCTATTTTCAAGTGCGTTTTTTGTGTTCGTTATGCCATTTCTATGTGATGTTGTCGATGTGTGAGAGTCTGCTTCAATTCGTTGACTTTACTGCAATATATAAGAAAACATGCGATTTTTAGTTGGTTGTCGGTCTTTTTGTGAAGTTAGTGGCGAAATTTAGAAGAATTTGTACTTACGGCTTCATTATGATCCATTTGTACAGAGTCTCACACACCCACACTAAACATCACACACAAATTGTTGTACACTTTTAAACATCGAAAACATTTTACATAAACAGAACAGTTACAAAGATGTTCCTACAAGTAGTCAACAGAGATGACATTTATAGGGCTTCCACAGAGTATGATATGCTTTTTCACAGAGGTTATTTATCTTAACAAATTGGACCATAATTTACTTTTATACATTTTACAATTGTGCTTACTTCTGTGTGTTACTACTTTCATTTAAGTATACTATAGAAACATCTGAAGAAATTCACTGATTCACTTTCAAGTTTTTCGTTTAATATTTTATTTATAAACAAACCTATTATATATTCTTTTCTTCACCGATTCTGCGAAATGCCTTCTTATTCCTTACCTTATTAGTCTACGTAATTTTCAGCATTATTTTGTAGCATCATATCTCAGATGCTTCGATTCTCCTTGGTCTTGTTTTCCCACTGTCTATGGTTCACTACCACACAATGTTGCGCTCCAAACGTACATTCTCAAAAATTTACTCCTCAATTAAGGCCTTTATTTGATAGCAGTAGACTCATCTTGGCCAGGAATGCCTTCTTTACCTGTGGTGTTCTGCTTTTTAAATCCTCCCTGCCCCGCCCGTTATGACTTAGTTTGCTGCCTGGGTGGCACAATTTCTTAACTTCGTTCACCTCATGGTCCGCAAATTTGATGTTAAGTTTCTCGTTATTCTCATTCCTGCTACTTTTCATTATTTTCGTCTTTCTTCGATTTACTATCAGTCCATATTCTGTCTATATCTGACATGACAATATGGATGAAAATGGATAGGACGAGCAGAGCCAGTATCTTATTCTCCATGACCTTAATTTTCTAGATTTTTTTGTCTGTGACATCTCTGAAGTGAAGTGCAAAGCTCTCCATGTGATAAAGAAACAGACCCGCGAAATATACAGTCCTGTCAAGATTTACGAGATGATTCGGGATATTTGAAAGAATTCCTACGTAACACACCAGAGAGATGAGTGCCGTAATGCATTCAAATGCGAGGACGACACGGGGAACATCTTCTGTAACAGCTACGAGCGTGCAGTAAACTGTAGCGTGTCACGTTGGTGAAGCATTATTGTATTTCCTGTTAAGGTAAGCCGTAGGTGAAGTTTGAGCCCATTTATGTAGATGGGGATTTAATCGAAAAGTTTATATTCGGATACATTTCATACCGTGATGATTCAATGCTGCAAATTCAATGACTTGCCCACAGGCTGGACGTTAGTCATTATTCTGAAGTGAGCTGCATCGAAGGGCATATCCCCATATTAAAATATTAAGCTCTACTTAGCTTGTAAGGTGGCTATAATTTCGCACCTTACAAGTACTCATCTACATACTTTGCTGTGTTTTACAAGCGGAATTAGGTATCATTTGATAGGTTGTAAATCGTTTATATGAATATTTAAAGAAGACTGACATTGTCACGTACACCGTGTAAATAATTGTTAACGCTTATTGAATGAAAGGCGACGGAGAGTCTTTATCATCAAAATGGCGTAATATATGATTGCCTATACTAGTAGAGGTTGGAACGCCAGTGGAAATGAAATGACAGGCGTAACTCAAGCCCTGGGTGGAAAAGCCCGCACAGGCGTGTTGGTCCTGCGTAACACAGGAAGTAGCCAAGACGGACGGTCGAGGCAGCTGAGCGCTGAAGCACAATACAGCAGCAGCCGGCCGGTTTTGTAGCGAGGCCGGAAGAAAACCGGATAATACTTTGGAAACTAGAGAGGAACGAGGAAGCGTTACCTCGTAAATCACGCAGGCTGGGTTATTTCCGATAATTTTTACTCTGAGAAGCGTACCATTGTATGTATTCCTAATTAACGAGGATAGGTATTTCCTCGCGAACTTTCCGCGCTGGACTACAAAAGACTAAATTATGGTTGGTCGGCGTTCGGGAGAATCTGTAGCGCCTTCTGCAGTTACGAGGGAGGGGAGCCGAGCTTTGCTGGGAAGTCAGCGGCGGAGAGAAAGAGGTCTTCCGTTTTGAGTGCCCGAGTTTGACGATCGCTCAGTATCAGCATTTGTTGGTACAGACGGACTTGCTGTCTTTGCTCTCAGGAGATTTTATAGTTAGAACGGTTAGACACCGTACTGTTGCGAACGAATACGATTCTGGACTTCACCTCCATGTAGGGAGTCATAGTTGAGTATGGAGCGTTCAGTGATTGAGAGCGGCTTCTTCTGCATATACTCACGTTGAGACGTTATCTGAACTCTGTCCTTGTGGCTGGGAGCTCGCGTTCTTGTCTGTAGAACACAGAGAGGAGAAGACAGTACTAGATTATACTAGTCAGAGGACCGTCTTCTGCCGTCCTAGTGTTTGAATGAGTTTCTTTTTGTATTTTGTGGCTGGAGTTCTTCCATAGTCGCAGACGTGTACGAGAACCATCACTCCGACACACCGGATGCAGTACATATGGTGATACTGCTTCGGCTTATTAGGGCTATAAAGCTAAACAGCTGTGATCACGCAAATTTTATTTCCGCTGAGGTTGCACACTATTGTAGATCATCTTTGAAAGTAGTGTCTTCTAGTGGTTGGTACGTAGATGATGTCAGTCATCTCGCGTTATTTATATTAGATTGCGTTGCCACTTCGGCCACTTCGGCACTTGATCAATCATATTAGGAAATTTATTTGTGTCTCTTTAGGTCCATTGGACATTGATATATAAACATTGTGATGTATAAAGGGGCTTTAATCAACAATAAATGTTTAAGCAGAAACAGTATTTATCATTTTGTAGTTACTATTTCCCATAATCATTCATTTATGACCGGCTGGAGTGGCCGAGCGGTTCTAGGCGCTACAGTCTGGAACCGCGCGACCGCTACGGTCGCAGGTTCGAATCCTGCCTCGGGCATGGATGTGTGTGATGTCCTTAGGTTGGTTAGGTTTAAGTAGTTCTAAGTTCTAGGGGACTGGTGACCTCAGAAGTTAAGTCCCATAGTGCTCAGAGCCATTTGGAGCCATTTTTGAACCATTCATTTATGTTTATGTTGTAATTTATATGTTAAAGAGCAAGAAGGAGGAGGTAATATCACCATTAAGAGATGGTAAGATCTGCTTCGGGGGGTAGTCAGAAAGGGCCAAATCTTCATTTTCGCGTTCAGTATTTTCCGTTGCGCACATTCATTTTACACCCACTAGGAGTAGCATCTTGGACAGACTGTCTTAATGTTGGCTTCGTTGTCTTCTTCAGAGTCATGTTATCGTTCGCAGGTTTTTTCCAGTATGCAGAAAAAAAACTGATGAAAAGGGTGCGAAAACTGGGTAGTTCTCAAATTGCGAAGTGAAGGGAAGTATCTGAACTTTTACACATTTGTATTCTGAAACATTTTACACAATATGACCAATTCAAGTAATACGTCTGCTTCCTGCTGCCTCACAAAACGACCACCAGTCACCACAACTTCCCGTCATGTCTCCACATAATGAAGGCGAATAGTGATACTATACAAGGTGAGTTCACATTTTTGTCAGACAAAATCGCTGGTACATATTTAGCAAAACTAACAGATTGTTTTAAATACATGGAACATAAATATTTAGGCGTCAACAATTAATTTTCATTAACATTAACATTTTATTAACATTAATTTTTTACATTAACTTCTCTTATTGTAAACGAAAATATCGATACCCACTGGTATCGTAGCATTCACTATATGTCATAAGCTTCATTGCCTTACAATTTTTATTTATTTCATTCAGTACATACACTTGTATATATTTCACACTGTAGTCAATGGCGGCATGTAGCCACACATTTGCTAACGGCCCGTTTACGGGTACATATTTATAGGAACGTTTTTCTTTCTACGAACTTGTAGCATCCCAAAGCTGAAAAACAGGTCCGCAACTTGTTTCATAATTGAAATAAATGGCTATAGCTCCGTCATAAGTTGCTTTGAGAAGTATCTTTCTTATTCCTTGATAGTGATTAGTTTCGTGCGCTATGTCCATTTTCAAACCTTCCTACAAAGAAAATTACAATTGGCATGTCAGTTTTATGCAAACGAGGCATAAATATTTGTTACACAATTATATTACACTAATACACAGGTACCATCACAAACTTGTATATCTTAAATGTATATTAGCGCAATATAACTGTATGATAAATATGTAAGCGTCGATTGTATAAAACTGTAATGCCCACTGTAATTTTCTATGCAGGAAGGTTTGAGAATGGAAATAGGTGTTCGAAACTTGTCAACATCAAGAAATAAAAAAGACGCTCTTTAATGCAACTTATGATGGAGATACAGTCTTTTATTTCAGTTTTCATTTCTATTATCTTGTATTCTTACCAGAGTAACGTTTTGCTATTTATTATGATATAAACTGCAAAGGCCTAGTGACTGCCCATCTTTGCCACATTTGCTCCTTTCGGTTTCTTTCTCATTTTTGCAATAATCCTTAATTTACGGTCACTTGTCACGTGAAGCATTGACGACATACCACTTCTGTGTTACCTTTGCACTTTGTCAGAGGTCGCGTACGATCAAGAGAGGTAGCACACTGCTTCAAGAACTGGAACTGTAAACGTCAAGAGGAGGGTATAGCTCTCCATGAGGTTTTTCCTATTCTGTTTTCTTCGTTGTTTCACTGTATCACAGTAGAATGCCAGTAGGTTCCTCACGGAAGTCATCGTTAAGCAGAAAATAATGCAGCAGTATCACTTCAGATCAAATTAGTGTACCTGTACTATACTTTACAATTTTTATCCCCAACACTTCCTTCCAATACTGAATTGTCGAGCCCTTCAGGTCTCAGAAAGTGCCCTGTCAACAGAATCCCTTCTTTTAGTCAAGTTATGCCAGAAATTTCTTTTCTCCACGGTTGTATTCGGTACATGATCCACCTATCTAATTTTCAGCATTCTTCTATAGCACCACATTTCAAAAACTTTTATTCCCTTCTTGTCTTAAGTGTTTATTGCCCACGTTTCACTTCTGTGCAATGTTACGCTCAAGATAAATACCTTCAAAAAAGGCTTCCTGATACTTAAATCGATATTTGGTGTTAACAAATTTCTCTTCTTCAGAAACGTTTTCCTTGCCCTTGCCATTCATTTTCTCTTTTACTGCCCAACTATCAAAACTCTTGTACTGCTTTTAATGTCTCGTTTCCTAATGTGATTCTCTCAGCGTCGCCTTGTTTAATTCGACTACATTTCATTAATCTTGTTTTTCTTTTGTTGGTGTTTCTCTTACATCCACCTTTCAAGACACTCTTCATTCCGTTCACTTGCTATTCCAAGTCTTTTGCTGTCTCTGACACAATTACAATGTCATCGGCGAACCTAAAAGCTTTCATTTTTTCCCCTGAATTTTCACTCCTTCTCGAAATTTTCATTGGTCTCCTGTCTATTTGCTCAATGAAAAAACTGAATGACATCGAGGGTAGGCTACAAACCATGTCTCACTCCCTTCTCAACCTCTTCTTCCTTCCCATGCCCTTCGACTCTGATAATCACCGTCTGGTTTGTGTGTAAGTTGTATATAACCTTTCACTCCTTGTATTTTACCCCTGCTACCTTCAGAATTTCAAAGAATGTTCTACTCGCCACACTGTCAAAGGCTTTGTCCAAAACTACAAAATATATAAACGAAGGTCTGCATTTCCTTAACCTGTCTTCTAAGAGAAGTCGTAGGATCAATATTGTCTCGAGTGTTCCTGCTCACATATTTCTCCGAAATCCAAAGTGATCCTCCCCGACGTCGGGTTCTACTTCTTTTGTATGTACTTGCACAAGTTTGAACCACGTAAATGTAAATGTCGTATGCCATTGCTGACTGGAATGTTCCACGTTGTGCGTTCAGCTGCCTTTCGGAAAGAGCACTTTTCCGTCCAACTTACCAGCCTCTTCCCTTGTGGATAAGTGAGAGTTAAGTGGTATGTGTATTTGTGGAGTATAGCTGAGTGTAGTGGATGCACGTATAGTGTACTGTTATGCCTGTGATGATGAGAGAAGGGAGAGGGCGAAACCCGATGCCGACACATAGTCTACTACTCTCGAATAACACCAAGGGGGCTACGTTTCCCTCTGACGGATGGATAATCTGCAGCAGATGACCACAAAAATTTTTGTCTCGTAGACCTTGTGCCAATTTTTTCTGTTTTGGGTGGACTCTCTGCGTTTCATATACTGAATTTTTACAAATTGGTCAACTTGAAATGAGTTTTGGACAGCTGATACACTACTACTCACTCCTCACTCATGTTTTGTGTCAGGCCGCTGCCAACCTCAGCAATGTAACACAGTGATGTAACCGTTCGGAGTGATTTTTGTGCCATGTTGTGCTGTGTTGAAAATTGATACATCTCTTGATAAGTGACGAAGCGGTTCCTGGTCCATCACGGGAGCGTTAGATACTCTTACTGCTTCTCGGCGAGGGGCATGGGGAACTATAAAAACAATTAATAATGTCGCTGAATGTTACGAGCAGGAGAACGAAAATAAAGAGTTGTTCCATCCATTCTCTTACGTGATGTGAGGAGCAGTTACGTACAAAGGAGCAAGCTTAAGCTATGTGAGAAGAATTCGAAATTTTGATTGCGATCTGCCTAAATGTGGCCCACTCTTGTGGACCTCCCCCCCCCCCCCCCCCCATTTACATCTAATAGGACTCCCCACAATTTCTTTCTTCGCTGACGTGGATCCGTTGCAGGGTGGAGACTACGCTTTGGGTCTCGTTTGTCTACAGTGACATATACCCTCATTTCGTGAGACCCAGCGGAGAGGTTTGGAATTGAATCCAGAACGTGGCGCGAAGACTGGTGATCAGGAACTTTACACCAACATCCGTCCTCCCCTTGCCGACCAAATACTTTCAGTGAAAGTTTCATCTACCACAAGATTTCGAACAGACCTACCTCGGAATCGAGCGCCATCGCACAGTTGTGCATTAGCGACCACGGTTACGAAGTCAGTAGCTGAATTATAAAATGTGTTAGTTATGTGATGTGGTGCTGTGGTGCTGGTGGTGTTCCATGTACACCACTAAATAATTGAAGATGTGTTTGTATTGTTGACAGCTCGTATGACTTCTGAACTTATGTAACGACATACCAGAATGTGAGATGCTGCTTCTTTTCTTGTATAGGTTATTTCCCCTTTTTTGTAACTATAATGAAAGTCTTGTTAATACGAGACGCGTTTCGCTTTGTTCGAAAGCATCTTCTGTGGTCACTGTAGCAATACGATTTTTCTCTCTTACAATTTTGTTTGATAGACTCATGAACAGTTCGCATGCGTTACTTGCTAGTATGAACAGTTTAATTCTTATCGTTCCTCACGGTTTTTGTTGTTGTTTACTCCCTTCTTGCTGTTTTTCCACGTGTATGTTTTGGGTATTCAGCACACAGCACTTTAACTGCACTAAATATTCACATTCTTTGCCGAGAGGAACCACTGTCATCTCGCCATTTCGTGTGTTTTGTTTTGGTATTGCGGTATGCGTTCGTAAAAAGAAAAAAATGGTTCAAATGACTCTGAGCACTATGGGACTTAACATTTGAGGTCATCAGTCCCCTAGAACTTAGAACTACTTAAACCTAATTAACTTAAGGACATCACACACATCCATGCCCGAGGCAGGATTCGAACCTGTGACTGTAGCGGTCGCGCGGTTCCAGACTGAAGCGCCTAGAACCGCTCGGCCGCAACGACCGGCATGCGTTCGTCTATTGTTTGTTTTGGTAGTAGTGGAAACATTTGCTCTCGCTCTGTGAGTAATTATATTGTTCGATTAGAAAGTGTGTGTTTGTGTGTGTGTGTGTGTGTGTGTGTGTGTGTGTGTGTGTATGTACAATATTTTTTTTGTGGGGGGGAGTGATTGTCCTTGTTAGTGTTCACATGTATCAACACACACAGAGCGAGAGCAGACGCTTCCACCACTACCGAAACAAACAAAAGATGAATGCATCCCGCAACAGCAAAACAAAACACACGAAATAGCTAGATAACGGTAGTTGTTCTCAACACAGACTGTGAATATTTGGTGCAGTGAAACTGCTGTGTGCTGTGTAAACAAAACACACATCTAGAAAAACAGCAAAAACCACAAAAAACAGTGACTAGTGTTAAGAATTTAAATTGTTTATACTAGTAAGTAAAGCATGCGAACTGTTCATGAGCCCATCAAACAAAACTGTACGAGAAAAAAGACCGTATTGTTACCCTGACCACAGAAGATGTTTTAGAATAAAGAAAACGCGTCAGTTCTTAATAAGACTTACATTACTGCAGTAAAAGACGGTAATTAACCTGTAAAACTTGTGAATCTACAACTGCGGAAAAAAGAGGCTGAAAAACAAAGAAGACAACATGCTTCTTTTGTGCTCAAACAGAACCCGCAGTTCGTCTTCAGACGGTCTTGGCTCTTACTTGCCTCAGCTTAAAGGAAGCTTGCAATTATCCAATTCCGCTGCGTCAGACGTCACTGAACGACAAGTCATGACGACAGCGGCCGCACGCGGAATAGCGTATTGTTGTCATGGTTTCCAATGTAACAGCAAAGAGCAAAGCGCAAATTGATGTCAGAATCACAAAATACAGCGTTTCATCATAAGTGAAAGGTACATAATCGTAACGCTTTTATTATGTTTTTCTGCTGTCTTCTTATTTGTCTAGCGGTAACTGCCAATGTGTTACTTTTCTCTACTATGCGAATACTCTGTACTTAGTACGTGACTGCAGTTGTCGTTTAATCACAGTCCGACTATCCTGCTACAACCAAAGATACGCAGTCTGCATACGTATTGCGGCAGCCCGTTGTTTTTCTCATAGTTCCTAACTTTTCCAACAGCCGCTCAAAGTCAACGTGCCAAAGTAGTCGGTCAAAATCAGAATATCATGGACACCATTTCGTTAGCTATTCTGCACACTGTTTTCTGGTGAAAGTCATTATGTTACAGCTGCTACAGCAGCGATCAGTTGGACTACTATAATAACGCCTTGTGCATATGATACCCTCAGTCTTGAGAATTGGAGTGGTCACTGTAGGTTATCGAACCTCCCACAATGTCCATCAAAATCCCCACGGCACATTTTTCTGTCGAAGTTCTAAAGATACGCAAATCGCTGTTTGTGGAGTCGTCCATTAATCTTCACACTCTAAATACACAGTGATTTGTGACTATGCCTGCAGGTGGTGGTAGTAAGTTCCTATGGGATCAGACTATTGAGGTCATCGGTCCCTACTTAAACTAACTTACGCTAAGTACAACACAACCACTCCCACGCCCAAGGCTGCAGGAATCTCGAGGGTTTACAACAGCCCTTTTTGGCGATTTTTCTTCCTCTTTTTTTCTTTTTTTTCTTCGTCTTCGCTTTCTAAAGACCGGTGATTATTAAGTGCATCAAGTTAATAACATTAGCCGACAGTGAAAAAAAACATAAACAAAACACAGCGCCTGATCATAAGTGAAAGGTACATTGTTGTAACACTCTTTTTTACGTCTTTCTTATGTCTTATGTCTGATAACAAATCTACCACACTGATTAAGAAAACAGTGACGAAAACCTTTCGTTTACAGTTTCTAAGATGTTGCAGTGGTAGTAGTGGTGGCGGTGGTGGCAGTGAGAATGGAGAGGGGGAGGAGGGAATAGTTTCATTTTAGTGACGAACATTCGAATTTACCTAAAATTGTCTTTAAAAATCAGTGTGTGGTAAACAATATGATGTCTCCTGTAGGAAAAATTCTGAGACGCCACATTCCAGAATGAGTACTTCCTCCAGCATACACTACCTGACGAAAGCACTAAGAAGTGCAAGATGAAACGAAATTAAACTTCACAAGTTGAGACATATGTGATGTTATGTCAGTTATTACAGTATGGAGTCAAATTTACAAAGAAACTGACGACATGTGCTCACTTATCATTGTGACCTAGATGTGCCTAGATGTGCCTAGATGTAAGCATTGTATTTGGCTGGAAAGGGCGAGATAAAACCGTCGTATCCTCTCCTGGGACAAGCTGATCCACAAATGTTGTACTGGTCCTAGATGTCTTGGGTATTGACACTGGGACAGAGTTGACAGGTGAGCTGCTCTCACACACGTTCTGGCAGTGAGAGGTCGGAGATATTGCCATGGGAGTACCTCAACGTTATGCAAACGGTTCATAGAATCAGGTGCCACGTGTGAACGAGCATTGTCCTGTTGAAAAATGGCACCACAATACTGTCGCGTGATAAGTAACACATAAGGACGAAGAATCTCTATGACATGACGTTGTGCTGTCAGAATACCTCAATCACCAGCAGCCGTGTCCTGAAGTCATACCCGATGGCTCCCCACACCATGAGGCAGGGACTATCACTGCTGTGTCTCTTCAAAACATTGTAAGTAAGGGACGTCTCCCCAGGTCGCCGCCATACATGCTGACGATGGTCGTCCAGGGTAGCGCAGAAACGCAGTGAGACACTATTCATTATGTCCGTGCTTCCCAGTCATGGCACCACTCCAAACAGCCGTCTGCGTTGTGGCGTTAGTGGCATCCTACGCAATAGATGGCTGTGCCTTAGTTCGGCTGCTCGATGCCTCCAACCAATGGTAAGACATGACACAGAATGTTGTATTGCTGCACGATACGGAGTTTCTCCATTGTGATGGTTAGACATGGACTAGCACAACCTTTAAGACGGTATGCCTGCCCTCACATTCCCAGTCTAACATCATCGCCACATCTGAATGCCTTTTCATATTCTGTCAGATAACGGTGTCCCACACGAGTATGTGGCACCTTCTTGTCCTCCACAGTGATCATCCAATAGCTGACTCCTTCCACTCTCCTCATATACCCTACTAGCCCTGGTAACAACACTGAACGCGACCAACATTAATGCACTCTGGTGGCCGTTCTGCCTGTTACAGAGAATTGCAGCTCTATTCATATACGAGGTGCGACAATAAAATAACGAGACTGATTTTCTTTGCAAGATGTGGCAACCCTGAGGCTTGCGTAGGCACCATCTTTGACCTTGGTCTATAAGCTGCTTATAGTCCAAGTGGTACATCGATGCAACTGCTCAGTCGTGAGTTGTGCTGTAATAATTTAACACGTGTTTGTGTCTCTCGTCACGGAAATGGAACCGCATAATATTGCGCACCGGTATGCCATTTCTTTTTGCGTTAAATTGGATGAAAACGCGACAACAGCTTACGGTATGCTTCAGAAGGTTTTTGGAGAGGAAATTATGTCAAGAGCTCAAGTTTTTTGTTGGCATAAAATGTTTAGTGAAGGCAGAACGAATATTGAAGATAAAGACCTCAGTGGACGACCATCAACCTGACGGACGGATGTCAAATTGGCCAGGGTGCGTGAACTCGAACGATCTGATCGAAGATTATCTGTGAAAATGATTGCAGAGGAACTGAACATCAATCGACAAACGGTTCATCTAATAATAACAGAAGATCTTGATATGAGAAAGATTTGTGCAAAAATGGTCCCCAAAAATCTCTCACCACAACAGCGAGAAACACGCAAAAATGTGGCAGCCGATCTGTTAGAGCAAACGGAAATCAATCCAGCCGTGTTATCACTTGTGATGAAAGTTGTTTTGTTCAGTACGATCCAGAGACAAAACGCCAAAGTTCGCAATGGTGCTCAAAGGGATCACCCAGACCAAAAAAGGCTCGCATGTCAAAGTCAGCAGTGAAATTCATGCTCGTGTGCTTCTTTGATTCCAAGGGAATTGTTCAAAAAGAATGGGTGCCTCCTGGACAAAAAGTTAACCAATATTACCACAAAGAAATTTTAGAAAGACATCGTAAAAGAGTTCTTCGTGTCCGTGCCAACATTGCTGATAATTGGATTCTGCATCACGATACTGCGCCATCCCATACTGCTCTGTCAGTACAGCAATTTTTAACCTCAAAAGCCGGCCGCGGTGGCCGTGCGGTTCTAGGTGCTTCAGTCCGGAACCGCGAGACATCTATGGTTGCAGGTTCGAATCCTGCCTCGGGCATGGATGTGTGTGATGTCCTTAGGTTAGTTAGGTTTAAGTAGTTCTAAGTTTTAGGGGACTGATGACCTTAGATGTTAAGTTCCATAGTGCTCAGAGCCATTTGAACCATTTTCTAACCTCAAAACAAATTTCACTACTACTACAGCCACCTTATTCACCAGATATCGCTCCGTGCGACTTTCTTCTATTTCCAAGAGTCAAAACGGCGGTCAAGGGACACCATTTTCAAACAATACAAGATGTCCAAAAAGCTGTGACGAGGATCTCGGAGGATATTACAGAAAATGAGTTCCAGGAATGTTACCATCAATGGTAGAAGCGCTGGAAAAAAATGGAAATACTTTGAAGGAGACAACACTAAACTTAACTAAAACGGTAAGCAAATTTTTTTTTCACATCAGTCTCATTACTTTGTCGCACCTCGTATATACACCCTCCGATGGCGTGTCCGTGTACTAAGTTAACAATGACATCCGATCATGTTTTCTGTGTGTTTCACGTTTTTTGTCACGTAGTGTGAGCCGAACATGCGATTCACTACAGAGCGATTTTGACTCGATATTTCAGGCAAGCAAATGGGAAGTTTCGGTACATGAAACGAAAACCAAACCTCGTCGTCGTGATCCAGATGTCAGGTGACAGTATGGTAGTGTTGCGCTGTGAAATACTGCGTGTGTAGTACGTGCAGTGATGGATTCTGAGAAGTAAATGGAGAGTGTAGCATTAGGATTTTAAATTATTAAATAACTTCTCTCGGAAACAGTATTGTAAATTATGGACAAACGGATAATGACCGCGCTGTTTTAAACAGCCTGGCCTTGAATCCGGGAGCACCGAGACTATAGTCTCCGTGCGGCCATCATGGTTTAGGTGTTTCGTGTTTTTCTAAATTACTTTAGAGGGGTGACAGGATGGTTCCTATCGTAAGGCCACGACCGACTTACCTGTCTCGTCATTGTTAAACTAGACATGTAAATGCGTAAATAGCTGTATTGATGATATGATCTTTTTATCCATAAATTGTAATACCCTCACATGTCCGATGTTGTAAAAGAGATCCGCGCATAAATAATACCACTATTGAAACTTCCTGGCAGATTAAAACTGTGTGCCCGACCGAGACTCGAACTCGGGACCTTTGCCTTTCGCGGGCAAGTGCTCTACCAACTGAGCTACCGAAGCACGACTCACGCCCGGTACTCACAGCTTTACTTCTGCCAGTACCTCGTCTCCTACCTTCCAAACTTTACAGAAGTTTGCCCGCGAAAGGCAAAGGTCCCGAGTTCGAGTCTCGGTCGGGCACACAGTTTTAATCTGCCAGGAAGTTTCATATCAGCGCACACTCCGCTGCAGAGTGAAAATCTCATTCTGGAAACATCCCCCAGGCTGTGGCTAAGCCATGTCTCCGCAATATCCTTTCTTTCAGGAGTGCTAGTTCTGCAAGGTTCGCAGGAGAGCTTCTATAAAGTTTGGAAGGTAGGAGACGAGGTACTGGCAGAAGTAAAGCTGTGAGTAGCGGGCGTGAGTCGTGCTTCGGTAGCTCAGTTGGTAGAGCACTTGCCCGCGAAGGGCAAAGGTCCCGAGTTCGAGTCTCGGTCGGGCACACAGTTTTAATCTGCCAGGAAGTTTCATATCAGCGCACACTCCGCTGCAGAGTGAAAGTCTCATTCTGGAAACATCCCCCAGGCTGTGGCTAAGCCATGTCTCCGCAATATCCTTTCTTTCAGGAGTGCTAGTTCTGCAAGGTTCGCAGGAGAGCTTCTGTAAAGTTTGGAAGGTAGGAGACGAGTTACTGGCAGAAGTAAAGCTGTGAGTACCGGGCGTGAGTCGTGCTTCGGTAGCTCAGTTGGTAGAGCACTTGCCCGCGAAAGGCAAAGGTCCCGAGTTCGAGTCTCGGTCGGGCACACAGTTTTAATCTGCCAGGAAGTTTCATATCAGCGCACACTCCGCTGCAGAGTGAAAATCTCATTCTGGAAACATCCCCCAGGCTGTGGCTAAGCCATGTCTCCGCAATATCCTTTCTTTCAGGAGTGCTAGTTCTGCAAGGTTCGCAGGAGAGCTTCTGTAAAGTTTGGAAGGTAGGAGACGAGGTACTGGCAGAAGTAAAGCTGTGAGTACCGGGCGTGAGTCGTGCTTCGGTAGCTCAGTTGGTAGAGCACTTGCCCGCGAAAGGCAAAGGTCCCGAGTTCGAGTCTCGGTCGGGCACACAGTTTTAATCTGCCAGGAAGTTTCATATCAGCGCACACTCCGCTGCAGAGTGAAAATCTCATTCTGGAAACATCCCCCAGGCTGTGGCTAAGCCATGTCTCCGCAATATCCTTTCTTTCAGGAGTGCTAGTTCTGCAAGGTTCGCAGGAGAGCTTCTGTAAAGTTTGGAAGGTAGGAGACGAGTTACTGGCAGAAGTAAAGCTGTGAGTACCGGGCGTGAGTCGTGCTTCGGTAGCTCAGTTGGTAGAGCACTTGCCCGCGAAAGGCAAAGGTCCCGAGTTCGAGTCTCGGTCGGGCACACAGTTTTAATCTGCCAGGAAGTTTCATATCAGCGCACACTCCGCTGCAGAGTGAAAAATCTCATTCTGGAAACATCCCCCAGGCTGTGGCTAAGCCATGTCTCCGCAATATCCTTTCTTTCAGGAGTGCTAGTTCTGCAAGGTTCGCAGGAGAGCTTCTGTAAAGTTTGGAAGGTAGGAGACGAGGTACTGGCAGAAGTAAAGCTGTGAGTACCGGGCGTGAGTCGTGCTTCGGTAGCTCAGTTGGTAGAGCACTTGCCCGCGAAAGGCAAAGGTCCCGAGTTCGAGTCTCGGTCGGGCACACAGTTTTAATCTGCCAGGAAGTTTCATATCAGCGCACACTCCGCTGCAGAGTGAAAATCTCATTCTGGAAACATCCCCCAGGCTGTGGCTAAGCCATGTCTCCGCAATATCCTTTCTTTCAGGAGTGCTAGTTCTGCAAGGTTCGCAGGAGAGCTTCTGTAAAGTTTGGAAGGTAGGAGACGAGTTACTGGCAGAAGTAAAGCTGTGAGTACCGGGCGTGAGTCGTGCTTCGGTAGCTCAGTTGGTAGAGCACTTGCCCGCGAAAGGCAAAGGTCCCGAGTTCGAGTCTCGGTCGGGCACACAGTTTTAATCTGCCAGGAAGTTTCATATCAGCGCACACTCCGCTGCAGAGTGAAAATCTCATTCTAATACCACTATTACCACAATAGTAGCTGCGTTCACTGAAAGTTAAGTAGACGAAATTATATTTTGATGTCTGGTTTGACGAAAAATATTGCACGTCTCGATAAGACTATAGACAACGAGAGAATGTAGACTGAGGTAGCAAAAGACGTAGGATACGTCCTAATGTAGGGTCGGATCCCCTTTTGCTCAGCATAGTGCAGCAACTCGCGTCGCAGGGACTCAACAGTTCGTTGTTAGTCATTGCAGAAATATTGAGCCATGATGCTTCTACACACGTTCATAATTGCGAAAATGTCGCCGGCGGAGGACTTTGTATACGAACTGAGATCTCGATTACGTTCCATAAATGTTCGGTGGGATCCATGTCGGGCGATGTGGGTGGCCAAATCATTCGCTCGAATTGTCCAGAACAAGGACATTGTGGCTTGGTGACATGGCGCATTGTCATCCATAACGTGAAGTCCACGAATGGCTGCAAATGATCTCCAAGCAGCAGAACATAATCATTTCCACTCAATGATCGGTTCAATTGGACTAGAGAACGCAGCCTATTCCATGTAAATACACCCGACACCATTATGGAGCCACCACCACTTTGCATAGTGCCTTGTTGAAAACTTGGGTCCATGGCCTCGCCGTATCTGTGCCACTCCTGAAAACTCCCATCAGAGCTCTTACCAACTGAAATCTGGACTCATCTGACCAGGCCACGGTTTTCCAGTCGTCTAGGATCCAACCGATATGGTTCGATATGGTTACGAACCTAGGAGAGGGGCAGCAGGCGATGTTGTGTTGTTAGCAAAGGCATTTGTGTATATTGTCCGCTTTCATAGTCCATTAACGCCAAATTTCGCCGTACGTCTCACACTGATTTCTGCTGTTATTTCACGCAGTATTGTTTGTCTGTTAGCACTGACAATGCTACGCAAACGCGACTGCACTGGGCCGTTATTTAGAGGCCGTAGCCTATGCGTTGTCCGTGGTGAAAGATAATGCCTGAAATTTGGTATTATCGGCTCATTCTTAACACTATGGATCTCGGATCACTGAATTCCCTGACGATTTCCGAAATGGAATGTCCCGTGCGCTTAGCTCCAACTACAGTACCGCGTTCAAAATCTGTTGATTCCCGTCGTGCGGCCATAATGACGTCAGAAACGTTTTCACACGAATCACCTAAGTGCAAGTGACAGTTCTGCCTATGCACTGCCGTTTTATATCTTGTGTACGCGATACTACCGCTATCTGTGTATAACGCTATTCCATGATTTTTGTCAACTCAGCGTATAATAAAACCGTGACTAAACAAACGAGAAGTTGAGTTTCCAATAACTTTACGAGGTACTCGGCTCGTTGCGCGCTGCCATTATTTGTTGTGGAGACGAGGCCGCAGCCCCTGTCGGTACTTTGCCATCTAACGGCAGGATTGCTGAGGTCGGTGGGCGGCGCGCCGTGACTGTGGCTGGTGGCTGGTTCATCGCTCGGGCCGGATCCCGCCTGCTGGGTCAGCAGCCGGCGTCCTCGAGAGTGGCGGCGGCGCGACCCGCCTCATCGACCTCGTCCTTGGCTCTCACTGCCGCGCCGATAATGGTTTCCACGGCCTCCGCGGCCGACCGACCGTAACACGGTCAATGGGGCGCCGCCGACCTCCCACGCCCGTTATTATCGCCGAGCAGAAGCAGTTTGGCTGAAACACTCGGCGTAGCCGTTTCAGCACCTCGCTACTTGGCGATTCGAATGAAGTGATGGTACGCATTGCGCTAGACAGGCACGTGATGCAACTGAATACCTATCAACAGAACAGTCAGTATTGGTGAGAGAGATGCATATTCTGAAAGAGATCTCAAGGCCAAGCAACTAAATTATGTGCTATGCAAAGGGACGGAACTGAGCAACGAAATAAAAAAACAGAGAAGCCGGCCGGATTGGCCGAGCAATTCTCGGCGCTACAGTCTGGAACCGCGCGACCGCCACGGTCGCAGGTTCGAGTCCTGCCTCGGTCATGGATGTGTGCGATGTCCTTAGGTTAGTTACGTTTAATTAGTTCTAAGTTCTAGGGGACTGATGACCTCAGAAGTTAAAGTCCCATAGTGCTCAGAGCCATTTGAACCAAAAAACAAAATATCGGTAACATCTTGATAAACATATAAGCTTTCTTGCATACTAACACATATACGATATTGCCTTTGAAGACGCACTGAAAATAAAAAGAAAGAAACTATCACTCTACAAGAATTGCAATGGAACACTGGCTGTCACGGTTAACGTATACACAAGCGTTAATGTCTTAGAATTACATATAAGAGCACAATGGAAATGTTTCTAGAATGAAATTTCCACTCTACAGCGGATTGTGCGCTGGTATGAAACTTCCTGGCAGGTTCGCAGGAGAGCTTCTGTGAAGTTTGGAAGGTAGGAGACGAGGTACTGGCGGAATTAAAGTTGAGAGGACGGAGTTGTGCTTGGGTAGCTCATTTGGTAGAGCACTTGCCCGTGAAAGGCAAAGGTCCCGAGTTCGAGTCTCAGTCCAGCATACAGTTTTAATCTGCCAGGAAGTATTCAAACATCCCGTTAGAAAAATTTATGAATGACTGTGCTGACAAACCTCTTACGTTATTTGATTTTCAAATAGCTGAGCAGAACTGAACGTACTCAGACATTTCTCTCTTTACTTATTCTGATCATCACAAAACTGACACACAATATTTTTAGCGCAACGCAGTCTGACTGTCAATAATCCCTACAAAAGAATGGCCGTGACTAACAATAACGTATAACTTTCATGAATCACTTACCTCACAAAAATCTTCGTTACTCGAACTACTGAAATACAGCGAGCACCATCACTGCCAGCTACGTAAAAGATTCTAACTACTGATAGGCATAGTTAGCAAATGAAAGATTTTGGTAGAGAACAAACAATGTATTTACCTTAATAGTGTTCGAAAGTCATTATATATATATATATATATATATATATATATATATATATATATATATATATATATATATATCAGTTCATGAAATCCAGTCTTAAAATTTCCTTTTTCTGACGGACACACGTCCAGATCATCCGCTCTCAAAACTCTGCCATCTATCTTCCCAAATCCACCACTGCTGGCGACTCACCACCAACTGCGCAACGCTACGCGCTGTTCGCATCCAACTGCCCAACACTACAATAGCAAATATTCCAACAATGCAAACCAGCCACAGACTGCACAAAGCACAGTCAGTGATTTTCATACCCGTGGCGTTACCAACATAAAAACCTAAACAGCCTAATTACAAATGGAAATGTGTTTACTAACAATTCTGTGGAAGTGCATTATCCCACGAAAAACACGCCATTCTGACACTCAGTAAAATCCAGGTAGAAGATATCCACCATAATATACACTTGTATGCAAAACGGAAGGACGAAACTAACTTTCGCGTGATGTGTCACACCCGAGTAATATTGCTCGATGAAAAATGGACCATACACAGAAAAAAAATCAAAGACACTCCTTTTTTGATTACGTTGTTTATTACTGTAGGCCCGTTTGAGTCAGACTGCCATCTTCAGGTTATCTGTGAAATGTACATATTTTGGTGTAATGTTTCAAATTTTTAAATTCATAATTTAACGTGTTATAGGATTATGGTTTGCTACGTCCATTAGGTGGTCTTGATATTTGATATCCAAATGAGATCGCTCCTCACTTATTCTCGCACTATTGTACAAGTTTTTTTCCTTTAATGCTGTTGGAGTAATAGTAAATGTTAAACTTTTTGTTGGAGCAGTTATTTATATGGTTGTCGAATTATGAAAGTTTATTTCATAATGATGGTTCGTGACAGCTTTTCTGACAGTTGAGTCAGCGGTGTTGCATCATTACAGGATGTTTGCTTCTTGATGTTCTCTAAGTCATATCTTTCTTCGTATTGCTTATTATTACCCAATTCCATAAAAACAACACGATTAAGTGCCATATGAACGTAGAAATACACGAATCGCATGAACAATAAGAACAAAGATATAACCTAGAGAATATCAAAAAAGTAAACAACCTGTAACCATGTAACATCGCTGACTAAACTGTCAATACAGCTGTCACGAAACATCATTATGAAATAAAGTTTCAGAATTCGAAACTACACAAATAAATGCTCCAACAAGAAGTTTAACGTTTACTATGAAGGTTGGAACTTTAATAATGGCAACTATTTATTTACAACTCGTACAGAATAGATATGTGTTCCAAAGTTTTACTAACCTTCAAAGTACTCACTATCATCGTGTATAATCCGTTGCCAGCGATGTGGAAGTCGTAGGATACTTTTAGCAATGCCAGTTGTGGTGACAGTTCGAGCGGAACGGTCTATCGCCAGTTCTGAAGCGAATGCCGTGAAGTGTTTCTTTCAGTTTAGAATGGTTCAAATGGCTCTGAGCACTATGGGATTTTACATCCACGCCCGGGTTCCCGGGTTCGATTCCCGGCGGGGTCAGGGATTTTCTCTGCCTCGAGATGACTGGGTGTTGTGTGATGTCCTTAGGTTAGTTAGGTTTAAGTAGTTCTAAGTTCTAGGGGACTGATGACCATAGATGTTAAGTTCCATAGTGGTCAGAGCCATTTGAACCATTTTTGATTTAACATCTGAGGTCATCAGTCCCCTAGAACTTAGAACTACTTAAACCTAACTAACCTAACGACATCACACATCCATGCCCGAGGCAGGATTCGAACCTGCGACTGTAGCAGCAGCGCGGTTCCAGACTGAAGCGCCTAGAACCGCTCGGCCACAGCGGCCGGCTTCAGTTTATAAATCGAGCTGAACTCACGAGGGCTCAACTCAGGAGAATGCAGTAGGTGTTATACCACCTAGCAGCCTCATCAGTCAAACAAATCAGTAAAGCTTGCACTGTACGTGCTTGAGCATTGTCCTGCAAAATGATGGTCAGGTCCTGCAGAAAGTGTCGTCACTTTTGTCTCTAACCTGGTCGTAGGTTGTGTTACAAAAATGAACAGCGTCGCCCGACGCCGGTTCGTAATCCCGTGCGACCATCCTAAGGAGACAACGTCCGATGGCGTACGACTACGTTTCTTGCGCTTGCTCGCTGACTTGTGTATCCGGGCGTGTAATTCCGTATCGGAGTGGAATCGGTCATCATCTGACACCACTCCAACCGAAAGAGAAGCAGAGGCTGGTGCGATTTTCCCAGTCGATGGCTATCGCTACTGTAACATCGCTTCTCGGGTGCTTTCAGGCGTCTGAGGGCGGCGTTTCCGCCCGAGATGATGGAGACGGAGTCTGATGATTCGCCATCCCGTCAGTGTCCAGCGGTGGCATAATGGAAGGAATGTAGCCCAGCGCATCCGACAGTTTAGCATCAGAGGCGTAATTGACAGGGAGCACTGTGGGTGTCACGGGTAGTACGCGTGGTGCGACATCTCCTATCGACGCCTGAATTAGGCGTCTGCGGAGTCAATGTGACCGAACGTGGTCCTCCTGGACACTTCCGCACAAGTTCGCGGTTGACCGTCGTACATGACGATCGCCCTGACGCCGCCAATCATCAAAGAAGTTGGCAAGTGTTTTGTCACTTCAAATTTGATCAAACACACACCATTTAAAACTTGGGAGGTTTCGAAGATCTGCCACTTTTCTGCGATGTGACTGACAACATTGCCGTAAGATCTAAAGGCAGATAAGACCACGTCTCTCGGTACTTTAAAAGGAAGCTCCAAAACACGCAAGGTGCGGAGGCCGAACCAAAAAAATGGTTCAAATGGCTCTGAGCACTATGGGACATAACTTCTGAGGTCATCAGTCCCCTAGACTTAGAACTATTTAAGCCTAACTAATCTAAGGACATCACACACCCGTTGCCGAGGCAGGAATCGAACCTGCGACCGCACCAGCAGCGCGGTTCCGGACTGAAGCGCCTGGAACCGCTCGGGCACAGCGGCCGGAAATGCTCGCCCACATACGGTATGTGACTTATGAAGTGTCTGTATGAAGTTGAGATACCCCCATGGCCAGCAAGATCCCAAGATCTGTCCCGACAGCGCATGTGTGCGAATTACTCGAACTTCCTAGTGGCAGTGTCCAGGATATGAAGGACCAGTTAGGAGCAGTTATAACCAGCTTGCCTCAGGAGAGCATACGATTACAACGGCTTTATGACATCCTTCCCAAAGAAAGCAGTGAATGCATCCTGGCCAGAATTGCAATCTTCTATGAGAGGTAGGACCATTAGTGTGCATCAGTGTTATTCGTGTTTAGTGCTGTCACCAGGCTTGTTGGGGTATACGAGTATAAGGGTCGTGATCAGCATAAGGTGTTGAGTGATCACTGTGAATGACACGGAAGTGCCACGAACGGGTATAAGAGTAACAGAAGGAAAGCACATGTTGCGAACAGAAGCAAAAATTACTGAAACGTCACCGTACGTAAAAATACAGAATACTGTAGTTTGCCATGGAGTCTCTTATTCAGCATATCACAAGCACGAAATCAGCGACAAGCTGTAAATATATAACTTCCGCCACCGGCAACACTCATTCAAAAATGGTTCAAATGGCTCTGAGCGCTATGGGACTTAACTTCTGAGGTCATCAGTCCCCTAGAACTTAGAACTACTTAAACCTAACTAACCTAAGGATATCACACACATCCATGCTCGAGGCAGGATTCGAACCTGCGATCGCACTCAGCTGTGGAGGCGGACATTCTTCAAAGTTTTTGCAGCAACGCAGATTATTTTTTTGTTCACCTGGCCTCTTTCATTTGATAGAAGTTTGAGCTTTGTAAATACTTTCGATATTTTAAATGTATTTTGGCAGATCGCTTCATTGTTGCTCATTTTACAACCCGATTTTCTTTGTAGTGTTCCACTTTTCTTTAATGTGTCATACACTTGATAACTTTTCTAATAAAATGTTTTGCACACACTCATAATCAAAAAGTTCTTTAATTACGTTTTACCTTACTCTACAATCTTTCCGACATCTTTCTCCAGTATACAAGTTGCACGTTTTTGAATCCTCAACTTTTGGATGCTAGTGTAATCACTGATTTTGCATATTGTAGCAATGAACGGTCTGACGCAGAGAGAACAGTGTAATGGGAAAATGCACAGTCTAGTAACGGATGCTCGTGGCCACCGTAGATCAGCAGCATCGGTGCCAACGAAGTGCTAAACGGTCTAAAGTAAAGTTTCAGAAGACGAAAAATTATCATGAGCATGAAACTTCATTCGACGACGGCAATGAATGAATAATTTAAAGAAGAAATACTCTCCCAACCATACCGAAGGACGCGTGACAGGTATCATTTTCACTACAGCTGCACGTCACCTCAATACCAAAAACTAGATATGTCGATATTTTATTTGAGTAACACTGACAGAAAAATGTTCTCCCTCTCTGTTCTCCACCCCCATCGCCCAGTCCTAGGAAAGAACAAATGACTATAATATATCGAGAAGCGAAGAGTGTGTCTGGCAATGGGGCAGCATTAGGCCTTTGCTGTGTTGCGTACCTCACGGAAGCAAATTAACCCCTGATCCACCACAAGGAAGAACGTTAGCACCAGCACGTAGCCCATCTAAAAAAACATTACAAAATCAGTTGTGAAAAGCTGATTAATAAATTACGTAAACAAATATTGATGCCTTAGTGGAGAGATCTTGGTTCCCGAAGTAGTGGAATTACAGAATCAACCGAACAGGACAGAATAAATTTTCACTCTGGAGTGGCCTGTGCGCTGACCTGAAACCTCCTGGAAGGTGAAAAATATCTTCTAGTCGCGCAAGGTACGCAGCAGAATTTGATGAAGTCTGGAAATAAAAGATGAGGTGCTGGCGGAAGTAAAGCTGTGAGCTATGCTTAGATAGCTCAGTCGCCCGCATCTCGTGGTCGTGCGATAGCGTTCTCGCTTCCCCCGCCCGGGTTCCCGGGTTCGATTCCCGGCGGGGTCAGGGAATTTCTCTGTCTCGTGTTGGCTGGTTGTTGTGTGCTGTCCTTAGATTAGTTAGGTTTAAGTAGTTCTAAGTTCTAGGGGACTGATGACCATAGATGTTAAGTCCCATAGTGCTCAGAGCCATTTCTTAGATAGCTCAGTCGGTAGAGCACTTGCTACAAAAACTATAGGACCCAGTTTCGAGCCACGATGCGCCACACAGTGTAAGTAGGCTGTTTAGGTTTTTATGTTGGTAACGCCACGTAGCGCTCTGTAGGAAAATCACTGACTGTGCTGTGTGCAGTCTGTGGCTGGTTGGACTCATTGTTGGAATATTCGCTTGTGTAGTGCTGGGCAGTTGGATGTGAACAGCACGTAGCGTTGGGCAGTTGGAGGTGAGCCGCCAGCAATGGTGGATGTGGAGAGAGAAATGCCAGGGTTTTGAGAGGTCACTATAAGCGGACGATCTAGACGTGTGTCTGCCAGAAAAAGGAAATTTGTAAAGATGGATGTCATGAATTGATAGATTTATATATATGATGACTTTTGACCATTATTAAGGTAAATACATTGTTTGTTCTCTATCAAAATTTTTCATTTGCTAACTATGCCTATCAGTAGTTAGTGCCTTCAGTAGTTTGAATCTTTTATTTAGCTGGCAGTATTGGCGCTCGCTGTATTGCAGTAGTTTGAGTAACGAAGATTTTTGTGAGGTAAGTGATTCATGAAAGGTCTAGGTTATTGTTAGTCATGGCCATTCTTTTGTAGGTATTATTAAAAGTCAGACTGCGTTGCGGAAAAAAAAAAAATATTTTGTGTCAGTTTAGTGATGATCAGAATAAGTAAAGAGAGAACTGTCTGAGTACGTTCAGTTTTACTCAGCCGTCTTTGTATCAAATAGTGTAGAAGTTTACTAGCACTGTCATTCATAATTTTTTTAGGTGGACGTTACAACAGTTTCAATCTACAAGGAAGTTTCAAACCACAGTGGAGTTAACAAAACCAGTACTTCATGCACTAGACAGTGATAACATGCAACAGGCATATTTTTAGATGTAGTGAAGGCCTTTGATACTTGGCTACAACATTCACTGGATAAGCTAGAAACTGTAAGGTTTGGTTGGGTTGTTTGTGGTTAGAGATCAGACAGCGAGGTCTTCGGTCTCATCGGGTTAGGGAAGGACGGGCAAGGAAGTCGGCCGTGCCCTTTCAAAGGAACCATCCCGGCATTTGCCTGGAGCGATTTAGTGAAATCACGGAAAACCTAAATCAGGATGGCCAGACTCAGGATTGAACCGTCGTCCTCCCGAATGCGAGTCCAGTGTGCTATCCACTGCGCCACCTCGCTCGGCAGAATCAGTAGGAATAAGAAGAATAGCTAATGAATGATTCTGATAACACCACAAAAAGACAAGACACTGCAGATCTGAAACGACGCCAAGTTTTTAGAAAACTATTTGTCAAGTCCACTATACATTAATATGGCATTTACTTAATGTCTTGGACCATTATAGTTCTTAATGAACATCAATGACTTGCCAGACACTGTTAGTACAGAGAAAAGTGCAGATGACGTCAAAATAACACGAAAACCATAACCCCTGAAAGGTCAGGAATATTCAGAATTGGTCAGAGAGCATTGAATTAACGCTAAACTTAAAGAAAACAACCCCAAGAATTTCACTTATAAAAAAGAAAATACGTAATTCTGTCACCTTAAATGTAGATGATACTTCCCTAGATTAACTAAAAAAAATATATTTTTGGGGTGAATGTTGACACTCCGTTCAAGCACACAAACATAAAAGTGAATAATGGATAACTTACACACATGTCAATGGGCTCCTGGCCTATGCAAAGTGTTTTAAAATTCGTGTTACACGCCTCTCGAGGTTGTAGAGGAAACTTAGTAGATCAAGTTTTACATAGAAACCCATGTTCGCAAACGTCATCCAGCGACGCTAAAGAATGTCAAAGGTATAGACACCAGCGCCTGTAAATGTATGTATATGCAGGGTGATTCCCTGATGATGTTACAAACTTTCAAGGATGATGGAGATGGATAAATATATCAATTTGAGGTAAGAGGCCCTGTACCTGAAACGAACCAGTCGAAAGTTTCAAGCGAAAATCATTTAGATACCTCTCACACTGGAATACATGTACCAATACTGTTGTTGTTAAGACTGTGGGGTAGGCAACTTTCAGAGGTGGTAGTATAGACCAAAACAAGGAAGAAATGTCCAGTAAACATGTGCTCTAAAATGCATAGCTGGGGAGCTATGAGCACTTGTTCATCTTGCCTAATGTGAAACTCATCTCTACTGAACAATTGCTCATAGCTCTTAAGGTGTGCATTTTAGAGCCCGTCTTTAGTAGACAGTTTTTCTTGTTTTGATACATACTACCACCTCTGAAAGTTGACTGCCCTATAGTCTTAGCAACAACAGTATTGGTACATGTAATCCGCTGTCAAAGATATCAGAACGGTTTCAGCTTATTTTTTGACTCGTTCATTGCCGGTGCAGGGACTCTTACCTCAGACTGACACATTTATCTTTCTCCATCGCCCTTGAAAGTATGCAACACCATCACGGAATCATCCTGTATACAGGGTGGTCCATTTATAGTGACCGGGCCAAATATCTCACGAAATAAGCATCAAACGAAAAAACTACAAAGAACAAAACTCGCCTAGCTTGAAGGAGGAAACCAGATGGCGTTATGGTTGGCCCGCTAGATGGCGCTGCCATAGGTCAACCGGATATCAACTGCGTTTTTTTTTTTTAAATAGGAACCCTAATTTTTATAACATATTCGTGTCGTACGTAAATAAATATGAATGTTTTAGTTGGACCACTTTTTTCGCTTTGCGATAGATGGCACTGTAATAGTCACAAACATATGGCTCATAATTTTAGACGAACAGTTGGTAAGAGGAAGGTTTTTCTAAATTAAAATACAGATGGTTCATGGTATGGGTTCCTGTAGTCATGTCCTAGTTCGTGAACCACGGGAAACGTATGAGTGGCCAAGTAAGTGGTCCCGACAGTCGGGATACCAGTTACTTTGGAATAAGGCTGGGCATCTCGGACGTATTCTGAGTCGTGGTCACCTTTGTGCTCATACGGCAAAGACTACCAAATCCACTGGTTAGTCCCTCAGCCGTTAGGGGTAAAACCCAATGGGACTCGGGGCAAGTAAGGCTAGCAACCTGCTTCCCTGGTACTTTAAATATGATGCTGGCAACAATCAGAGCAAAATGCCTCGGACCTTTGGAGGTGACGGAGTCCCACCTCTAACTGACAAACCAGGGACTCCTAAGATACGACTTGGCAAACAAAGGGTAATGAGATGGGGAGCTATTAATATCAATGGGAGCTACTCTGGGAAGAAGGTAGAGCTGGCATGGGCTGCAAGTAAGATGGGACTGGACGTTTTAGCTGTTAGTGACATTCGGGTAAGGGGTGAGAAAGAAGAGGAAGTGGGAGAATACAAGGTCTATCTGTCAGGAGTCATAGCAGGAATAGCACAATGGGGTGTAGGGCTTTACATCAAGAAAGAAATGGAACCCAGCGTAGTTGCAATAAGGTATGTAAACGAACGACTGATGTGGATAGATTTGACAGTGTCTAGCCAGAAAATTAGGATTGTGTCAGTATATTCGCATTGTGAAGGGACAGATCAAGATAAGATGGATAGTTTTTATGAGGCACTCAGTGATGCACTTGTTAGAGTAAAGGACAAGGACATGTTCTGCTCATGGGTGATTTTAACGCCAGGATTGGAAATCGAACAGAAGGGCATGAAAAGGTTATGGGTAAATTTGGAGAGGATATGGAGGCCAACAGGAATGAGAAACAACTCTTGGATTTCTGTGCCAGTATGGGCTTAGTAATCACAAACTCCTTTTTTAAACATAAGAACATTCACCGGTATACTTGGGAAGGCAGGGGAACCAGATCTGTTATTGACTATATAATAACAGATCAGGAATTCAGGAAGGCTGTGAGGAACACACGTGTATTCAGGGGATTCTTTGATGATACTGATCATTATTCTGCAGTGAAATTGGGATTGTGAGGCCGAAAGTGCACGAGGTCAGGTCCATATGTAGGAGGATAAGAGTGGAGAAACTTCAGGATAAGGAAATCAGGCACAAGTACATAACAGCGATCTCAGAAAGGTACCAGTTAGTTGAATGTAGTCAATTACAGTCATTGGAAAAGGAATGGACAAGGTACAGGGACACAGTACTAGAAGTGGCTAAAGACTGTCTTGGAACAGTAGTGTGTAAAGGTAGGTTGAAGCAAACAGCTTGGTGGAATGATACAGTCAATGCAGCCTGTAAAAGGAAAAAGAAGGCGTATCAAAAATGGCTACATACCAGAACCCAGGTAGACAGAGAAAGTTATGTTGAAGAAAGAAACAAAGCTAAACAGATAATTGCAGCATCCAAGAAGAAATCGTGGGAAGACTTTGGAAACAGATTGGAGACTGTGGGTCAAGCTGCTGGAAAACCATTCTGGAGTGTAATTAGCAGTTTTCGAAAGGGAGGTAAGAAGGAAATGACAAGTATTTTGGACAGGTCAGGAAAACTGCTGGTGAATCCTGTGGATGCCTTGGGCAGATGGAGGGAATATTTTGAAGAGTTCCTCAATGTAGGTGAAAATGCGATCAGTAATGTTTCAGATTTCGAGGTAGAATGGGATAGGAATGATGATGGAAATAGGATCACATTTGAGGAAGTGGAAAAAATGGTCAATAGATTGCAGTGCAATAAAGCGGCTGGGGTGGATGAAATTAAGTCGGAACTCATCAAATACAGTGGAATGTCAGGTCTTAAATGGCTACACAGGATAATTGAAATGGCCTGGGAGTCGGGACAGGTTCCATCAGACTGGACAAAAGCAGTAATCACACCAATCTTTAAACATGGAAACAGAAAAGATTGTAACAACTACAGAGGTATCTCTTTAATCAGCGTTGTGGGTAAAATCTTCTCAGGTATTGTTGAAAGGAAAGTGCGAGTATTAGTTGAGGACCAATTGGATGAAAACCAGTGTGGGTTTAGGCCTCTGAGAGGTTGTCAGGACCAGATCTTTAGCTTACGGCAAATAATGGAGAAGTGTTATGAGTGGAACAGGGAATTGTATCTATGCTTTATAGATCTAGAAAAGGCATATGACCGGGTTCCTAGGAGGAAGTTATTGTCTGTTCTACAAGATTATGGAATAGGAGGCAAACTTTTGCAAGCAATTAAAGGTCTTTACATGGATAGTCAGGCAGCAGTTAGAGTTGACGGTAAATTGAGTTCATGGTTCAGAGTAGTTTCAGGGGTAAGACAAGGCTGCAATCTGTCTCCACTGTTGTTCATATTATTTATGGATCATACGTTGAAAACAATAGACTTGCGGGGTGAGATTAAGATATGTGAACACAAAATAAGCAGTCTTCCATATGCGGATGACTTAGTTGTGATGGCAGATTCGATTGAAAGTTTTCAAAGTAATATTTCAGAGCTAGATCAGAAATGTAAGGACTATGGTATGAAGATTAGCATCTCCAAAACGAAAGTAATGTCACTGTTAAAGAAATATAAACGGATTGAGTGCCAAATAGGAGGAACAAAGTTAGAACAGGTGGACGGTTTCAAGTACTTAGGATGCATATTCTCACAGGATGGCAACATAGTGAAAGAACTGGAAGCGAGGCGTAGCAAAGCTAATGCAGTGAGCGCTCAGCTACGATCTACTCTCTTCTGCAAGAAGGAAGTCAATACCAAGACTAAGTTATCTGTGCACCGCTCAATCTTTCGACCAACTTTGTTGTATGGGAGCGAAAGCTGGGTGGATTCAGATTACCTTATCGACAAGGTTGAGGTTACGGATATGAAAGTAGCTAGGATGATTGCAGGTACTAGTAGATGGGAACAATGGCAGGAGGGTGTCCTTAATGAGGAAATCAAAGAAAAACTGGGAATGAACTCTATAGATGTAGCAGTCAGGGTGAACAGACTTAGATGGTGGGGTCATGTTACACGCATGGGAGAAGCAAGGTTACCCAAGAGACTCATGGATTCAGCAGTAGAGGGTAGGAGGAGTCGGGGCAGACCGAGGAGAAGGTACCTGGATTCGGTTAAGAATGATTTTGAAGTAATAGGTTTAACATCAGAAGAGGCACCAATGTTAGCACTGAATAGGAGATCATGGAGGAACTGTATAAGGGGGGCTATGCTCCAGACTGAACGCTGAAAGGCATATTCAGTCTTAAATGATGATGATGATGATGAAATACAGATCGTAGGTACGTTTGAACATTTTATTTCGGTTGTTCCAATGTGATACAAGTACTTTTGTGAACATATCACTTCTGAGAACGCATGGTGTTACAGAGTGATTACCTATAAATACCACATTAATGCAATAAACGCTCAAAATGATGTCCGTCAACCTCAATGCATTTGACAATACGTGTAACGACATTCCTCTCAACGGCGAGTAGTTCGCCTTCCGTAATGTTCGCACATACATTGACAATGCGCTGACGCATGTTGTCAGGCGTTGTCGGTGGATCACGATAACAAATATCCTTCAACTCTCCCCACAGAAAGAAATCCGGGGAAGTCAGATCCGGTGAATGTGCGGGCCGTGGTACGGCGCTTCGACGACCAATCCACCTGTCATGAAATATGCTATTCAATACCGGTTCAACCGCACGCGAGCTATGTGCCGGACATCCATGATGTTGGAAGTACATCGCCATTCTGTGACGCAGTGAAACATCTTGTAGTAACATCGGTAGAACATTACGTAGGAAATCAGCATACATTGCACTATTTAGACTGCCATCAATAATAAGGGGACCAGTTATTTTTCCTCCCATAATGCCGCACCATACATTAACCCGCCAAGGTCGCTGATGTTCCACTTGTCGCAGCCATCGTGGATTTTCCGTTGCCAAATAGTGCATATTAAGCCGGTTTACGTTACCGATGTTGGTAAATGACGCTTCGTCGCTAAATAAATCGCGTGCAAAAATCTGTCTTCGTCCCGCAATTTCTCTTGTGCCCCATGGCAGAACTGTACACGACGTTCAGAGTCGCCGTCATGCAATTCCTAGTGCATAGAAATCTGGTGCAGGTGCAATTGATGTTGATGTAGCATTCTCAACACCGACGTTTTTGAGATTCCCAATTCTCCCGCGAATTGTCTGCTACTAGTGTTCGGATTAGCCGCGACAGCAGCTAAAACACCTACTTGGGCATCATCATTTGTTGCAGATCGTGGTTGACGTTTCACATGTGGCTGAACACTTCCTGTTTCCTTAAATAACGTGACTATCCGGCGAACGGTCCGTACACTTGGATGATGTCGTCCAGGATACCGAGCAGCATACATAGCACACGCCCGTTTGGCATTTTGATCACAATAGTCCAGTGAAACTGTCAGAAAAAAGCCTGTACCTTGCAAAAGGTGGGGTAGAAGATTTTATTTTTTTAACTCGTTCATATTGTTGGAAAGGTTAGAAAACCAAGTTATGCCAACAAAATTTCTCTTGGGAAAACTTTCTACAGTCAAAAAACTTCGAAAATTTCGGACTTTTTTCAGTTTTTTCAAAATATCTCAATTTCATTTGCTCCTATCGCTTTGACGTCTATTTTCTTTTTTAAAGAGCACAAAATTCTCTACAAATTTGTTTTTTACCATTTTTTTCTACTCCCAATATCTAAGGTGCTACAGCGCGTCAAAAAATACCAATTTTTCAAATTTCGAGCAAAGTGGCAAATTACCTAGTTTTTGAACACTGTTATTTCAGTTTCTATTTGTGTGATATAAACATATTACGCATCATTTTAGTCATTGGAATTTACCATCTCACTCTGCTGCAGGGCCAGGGCAAACAGCATCATGTTCAGTAACTACGAACACATTCACCTCGGATTGCGTGAAGTTTATTTGTGTTACAATATGTAATAGGATTGCATGCAGGTGCCGTACATTTTCTACAGTTGATTGACGTTAATGATCAGTTATAAGAAAAAGTATGTAGGAATTGTTCTTTAGCGGACAAAAGCGTATTTATTCTTTGGCCGGCGGAAGGCAATTATCTCTAGTGATTGTTCACAGCGCGCTGACAGCTATTAGCACACAACAATAAGGGTCCTACAGTTGGGAGTCGCTGCCATGCAGTATATGTTGTGGTGCTGAAAATGAGTATGTCTGAGATGAATTTGTGTTTCATTTGCGAGAAAAGTGTGGTGAGTGGTGGATGCAATGTGAAAAAGAAAGGACTGAGCACACTTATCGATTGTAATGCTAAACGCAGGGAGTCTGCTCACACCCGTTTTTTGAAAACGCTCAGTGAAGTGATGGTGCATGAAGCATGCTACAAGAAGCACATTAATGAGAGAATGATAGCAGCTAGCCTTCGACATCCTCAGGAACCAACAGACGTGCTACGTCGGTCACAGGAAAAGGTCAGTTCAAGTTCAAAGAAAAATGCTTCTTATGTGCAAAAGGGAATTCTGATGACTTTTTAACCAAGCAGTTAAGACTGCCATGTGCCAAACGAAATTTTGATGGAGGGCACCTTATCCACAAAGTGACTTGGACTCGAAATATTTGCTTCAAGTCAATAGCCCAATGCTATGTTTCTTACCTGCAACGTCACGTTGGATCTCAATTTGCTATTGTATTTGATGGGTATCCATGTGAGGGAGACAAATGTAGCGCAAAGAGTGCTGAGAGGATTGGTAGGTCCAAAAAACATTCTTCGGTTGACGTTGTGGTTGAATCAGAGATGGTGAACCAAGTCCCTCAGGACAAGTTCTTGTACAACGAGCGAAACAAGATGCGTTTGATCACACTTCTTAAAAAGGAATTTCTGGAGTGTAGCGTTGAAGTGCACCAGGCACAAGAAGATGCTGACGTTATGATTGTAACATCTGTCATTTCAAGAACCAAAGATTTTGGAAGTGTTGTCACTGTAGAAGAAGATGTTGACCTGCTTGTGCTCATGACCGGTTTGGGGCAAGGCATTGAAAACTTATTTTTCTTAAAGCCAGGAAGAAGAAATGCAGAAGGCAAGTGGTTTTCCACTGCATCTTACAAGTTTGACAGTGAATACATTCTGTTCACTCACGCCTTTAGCGGATGTGATACAACATCCACATTTTTTGGTCAAGGAAAAATTAAGTGCTGCAATATTGTTGCGAAAAATGAACACCTAACCTCAGCGCTTTGCACGTTCAATAAACCACATGCTACCCGTGAAGAAATAATAACAGCAACAGAACAGGTTACTATCGCATTACACTAGATGCTGCACAACCAACAAGTCCAAAGTTGGATGGGAAACTGGAAACCTCCTGAGAAATGGGGCTGGAATCACAGTGACCACGGTCCAATACCCGTTGTAATGAGCCAAGATCCAGCACCTGAAGCACTTCTTCACATTGTTTCATGCTCATGCAAGCTGAACTATGGCGTAGCGTGCTCCTGCAGAAAAGCGGGTTTGAAATGTTCTTCAATTTGCAAGAAATGTATTGGGGTCAACTGTGAAAACGTGCCAAAATTTTTATATGAAGATAGTGAAGATGATGTTATGGAGGATGTTGAGGAAACCGCTGACGAAATCAACGAACTTGCTGAGGCTGACTCGCTGTTTAAAGAAGAGGTCAATCTGGGATCAACTCTAGGTACAGACCCTGAATCCGTAACTCAAGGTATTTCTGGTGACACTGTGGAACCTGGCCCATCAAAATGTTGGAAGTGATTCTCATATCTGTCTCAAGTGCGCTAATGTGCGATATTACAAGTATTACACACCCAGAACTGTCAACATTTTTTAGTAACTGACAATGCATTTTAATTGTAATAAAGCTACTTATTTTTAATGTCAACTGTGTGGCTTTTATACACAAGAATAATTACCTACCTAATTAGGTTGTCTATTGCAGCTAATAATAGTTCAGTTTCCTGAGACAATTTATTTTGTGTGCCTGTGTATGTGTGTGTGTGCGTGTGTGTGTGTGTCTTAATGATGTTTTACAAATACCAAGGCTGAGGTGGCCCATAGTGAACTTCAGGTAGTGATGTAAGAATCAGAATAGTTGGGTGCCCAGCAATCCTCATGTTGCATACAGAGAAATGAATACTTGAAAGTGGCCGGCCAGAGTGGCCGTGCGATTCTAGGCGCTACAGTCTGGAGCCGAGCGACCGCTACGGTCGCAGGTTCGAATCCTGCCTCGGGCATGGATGTGTGTGATGTCCTTAGGTTAGTTAGGTTTAATTAGTTCTAAGTTCTTGGCGACTGATGACCTCAGAAGTTAAGTCGCATAGTGCTCAGAGCCATTTGAACCATTTTCGAACTTGAAAGTGAGGTGGTAAATTCCAACATACAACATGATGTATAACGTATTTATACTACACAAACAGAAACCGAAAAAATAGTGTTCAAAAATAAGTTTTCTTGCCACTATGCTCAAAATTTGAAAAATCGGTATTTTTTGAGGCTCTGTAGCGCCCTAGATATTGGGAGTAGAAAAAAATGGCAAGAATCAAATTTGTAGAGAATTTTGTGCTCTTTAAAAAAGAAGATAGACGTTACGGTGATAGGAGCAAATGAAACTGAGATATTTTGAAAAGACGGAAAAAAGGCCGAAAAGAAAGTTTTCCCAACCGAAATTTTGTTGGCAAAATATTTCCAACCATATGAACGAGTTGAAAAAATAAACTCTTCTACCCCACTTTTTGCAAGGTATTTCTGCAATTTGACTGGACTAACAATAGCCATACATCAACACGATGTCGACCTTTTCCGCAATTGGTAAACGGTCCATTTTAGCACGGGTAATGTATCACGAAGCAAATATCGTCCGCAGGCGGAATGTTACGTGATACCACGTACTTATACGATTTTGACTATTACAGCGCCGTCTATCACAAAGCGAAAAAAGTGGTCCAATTAAAACATTCATATTTATTTACGTACTACACGAATATGTAATTAAAAATGGGGGTTCCTATTTTTAAAAAAACGCAGTTGATGTCCGTTTGACATATGGCAGCGCCATCTAGTGGGCCAACCACAGCGCCATCTGGTTTTCCCCTTCAAGATAGGCGAGTTTCGTTCTTTGTAGTTTTTCGTTTGATGCTTATTTCGTGAGATATTTGGCCCGGTCACTATCAATGGACCACCCTGTATGCTTTTACAGGCGCCGCCGTCTATAACTTTGACGGTCTGTAGCGTAGTCGGATTACGTTTCCGGGTATGGGTTCCTCTGTAAAACTTGATCTCATAAGTCCCGTCTACAACCTCTAGAAGAGTTAACATGAATTCTCAAACACGCTGTATATCACCTTCATAAAGACTTCTGGCAACAGCACTTTGCCGTATTAGTCCGTCAGTGGCAGCCCGAATGATATCGATCAGTCTGTACGAGGAAGTGAACTTAATTCTTCCAGCACTTATGCAAACAAATGGAATATCAGTGGTCGATGTGACACGCAGCCGGCTTTCACAGCGACAAAAACGAAGCACCTATAGTCCACATGAACAGCGTCCGCAGACTGCAACGTCGCGTAATTTTGCAGGTATAACCCTGGGAAATCATGAGGATATACAAGACATGACTTAATCGCGATGATGAACTTGGTAGAAGTTTTCCGTAAGGGACAGGAAAGCTTGTAATCAAAAATCCATTTGACGTTTGCAGTGGGTATCATTAACAATAATAACAGACAGAAGGAATCCACTTTGCAGCGCGATATGCGCTGTTCCGAAACACTTCAGATATTCAAACCGTGTTCCGGAACAATAATTGAATCCAGATCGTTGCCTTTCCTCGGCAGTGATGTTATCGACTGTCCAACCTAGGCACGACTCATGACTTTGCACTTTTTTTAAAACTTTTCCTACTTACTTAACTTAGCGAGCGATCAGGAACCTTGCAGATTATATGCAGACCAAACAAACTGGCGCCAGTAGATCCTGTCTTGTACAGATTTCATACAGTTTTCTGTGAATCCTAGGTGTTGCAAATCTTCACGTAGTACATCTCTCCACGTTGTTTATGGTCTTCTTCAGGACTCTTTCGCTCTCACCTTCCCATCAACGTTACTTCTGTAACAGGATCGCATATCATACTTGCAACATGCCCAGTCCATTGTAGTCGCTTAACGTTTGATTTTTTTACAATTTTTGCCTCGTTCGTTTCTTCATTTTTTAGTCTCCATCCTGTTTCTTCCTTTACTGATTCAAAAATCTTTTTCATGAGCTTTCTCTCAAACACAGTCAGTTTTTCTCCTTCGTTCTTGGTGGTACTTAGCTTTTCTGTGCCATATAACAGCACTTACGCGATTAATGTTTTATATTCTTTCATTTTAACTTTCTTTGATTACAATTAATGTATTATATTCTTTCACTTTAGCTTTCGTTGATATTACCTTTGATTTCATTATTGGTTATAGGCTGTCATGTTATCTGGAAGAATCAACAAATCGTTGTGTTACTTCTAGCCGGACAGCTCCTCCGGTTGAAGTATGATTCCAAGAGTTAGAAGTTCGTAACAATCGTCAGCTTCATCTCTCGCACCTGTAAATCCTGAGGCACACTATTGTTCATCCTTGCACTTAGCTCCGTCACGTCTGTCTTTTCTGGGTTTACTTTCAAACCTAGCTTTCTTGCACAGCTGCTCATGTTCTCCACTCTTTTTATCATTTCTTCTCTAGACTCAGATATGATTGTCGTATCATTGGCATATGCAAGGATTTGCATATTCCCAATCAGACTGATGTTCTTTCCAACTCTTTCCATCTCGCGTACAACGTTTTCAAGGACAAGATTAAATAATATGGGTGATACTGCATCACACTGTTGTACCCAATTCGTACCTCCAATTCCTTTGATATCTTACTTTCGCTTTCGTCTTCGTTATCCACGATTTTACCACGTTGATTAATTCTCGGGTACTCCAAACTTCCTAAGGATGTTGTATAGGCTCACTCTATTCGTACTGCCATATTCCTTTGAAAAATCTGCGAATCTGGCGAAGACACATTTGTTAAATTAGCAATACATTTTCCATACGTGTCTCACAATAAATATGTGGTCAATTGTAGATTTTTCTAACCTGATATTCCTTGACGTATGGCCTGTATTATCAAGGCTTATATTCACCAGTGAGATCGCTCTGTAATTATTACAGTCTCTTTTGCTTTTCTTCTTATGGATTCGTACAATGACAGCCAGCTTCTATTCTATTGGCATTTCTTCCTTCTTCCATAGCATTTTGATTAATCTGGTCAACTCTGTAACGAGGTTTCCTCCTCCGTCCGTGATCATCTCTGATGTTATTTGATCTTCTCCTTGTATCTTCTTCTCCTTCACACTAGTTATTACCTTTCACACATCCTCTTCAAAATTATCAGCCGAGTTACAGTTCTTTTCTTGTTCTGTTTCCTGAAACATCTTTTTTATATCTTCCGCATTTAACAGACTAGTAAAGTATTTTGTACATTCTTATAGGACCATTTCTTTGTCAACTATCATCTTCCCATCTTTATCATTAACGACTAGAGACTTCCCCCTTCTTCAGCTTTTCACTTGCTTGATGTTTTGAGACAACCGTCTACTGTTGTTTCTTTGACCTGCCTCCTCATTTCTTTTAGCACGAAGTCAGATATTTTCTTTCCCACGGCCCCTCAATATTCTTGTTGTCTCTCGTTTCACTTTCATTTATTCTTCATGACTGTTTTGATTGTTATTTTGTTTATCAATCTTACTCTCGCTTTTATTCTACAGGTAAAAATGTGTGACACACCCAAAGTACCAGCAGATGACTGCCGATTAAGATAGCTGTGTATATCACAGTCGGGATACGTTCCAGAACGTTCCTCTCAGGGGTCGTGTTACTTGTTCACGACAGTTGAAAGCCCACCTTAACGATAAGCACTCTAGGAGCTTGAATCGTAGTTTGGAGGAAGTCACCTGACTGCAGCAGTTCGAATTCCTGAAAGCCTGTCTCGGTGCTGTTGGCCCATGTGGTCGGAGAAGTACTTCTTCCTTTCCTTGAATTTCTTATCGATGCGGCTATGTCCTTCGACAGCACCAGGCGCGCATGAGTCTTATGCACACCATCTATGTAGCCTGTCCCAAGAATATATGTGAATGTAACCGAGATACCTGAAGGAAGACACATTCCTCTTCAGGGGTGTCAACAACCACTGACAGTTGTAGTTTGATACGGGCGGGCCACAGCAGTCGGAACTGGCTCCTGTTGCTCACGGAACGCACACAGTCGGACCTCGACTTCGTAGAAGGTTAGAAGACAGCGATACGCTCTTATCGTGAGAAAGTTCAGTGAGCAAGAGCGATAGCATGACGGGCTACAGAATCCTGCTCACGTGGCCAGTCGGTGGACGGGTCGACCTTTAGCACTGCCAGAGATCAACGTCTTGCTTGTCTCCTCGAAATGTTTCAGTTGTATAGTGAAAACAGAGAGTGGACACAGCGAGAGTCCCAAATATAATGGACCGTATATTAGTTGTCAAAGTAAGAGTACAACTCATTCGTCATCTAATGAGACAGAAAGAACACCTGAAAATAGAAAGAGGCCTAAAGCAAGACCAGGACTAAGAGACATAAGTCAAATCATGGAAGTTGTGGGATGTAAGACCCACGGAGGAATTAAGAGGAAATAGGCACGACCGCAAAGACTGGAGACCTGTTGCCAACCAATCCTCACAGTGATCACTACAGAATGAGAGAAGATATGCTGTAACTATAGCTGTTAACTGTGTGTGTGTGTGTGTGTGTGTGCGCGCACAGTCCCTTACCCTTACGAATAAACTTTATCCCGTTCACATGGTGATTCGGAAAGTACCCTAATACAAGCTATCGAAATCAGAAGAATGACGACGGAGCCTCCAACACGCAGTAGTATGAGCCCAAGCTTTGTTCAGAACGTATAGGTACCTCGTCACGTGATAATTCTTAATCCATGGCAATTTCTACAGAGACTGAAAACGGAAATCAATGCTGAGGAAAGCTAGTGCGTTTGAAGCATACCGTTTATCACACATCTTTGCAAATGGCACTTTTCATTGGAAGGTCCTAGATAATCCAACAATAGGCAGAGAAGCATCGTGGCTAGAACTTAGTACTCGTTTTAACGACTGCTGCACTGTACCCACTAATGGTACAATCCTAATAACATCCTCTTAAAACTCATTTGGTCAGTTGGAATGATGAATAAATTAGCAAATTTTTTTTGACGAACCACGGAGGAGTCCCATTTATTATTCGAATTACATATTCCTCACGCTTTTGAAAAGCAAACTGTCAGAGAATGTTTTGTTGGTTACTGTATTTGACGTTTTTGCGAAATATTAACACAATCGTAATGTTTGTGGAGTTTCTGCCATGTCGGTCGCAGTGCGTATTATTGGCTGATCTACGATGTATGTTAGCTGCACTGAATTCTAAATCTGTTTCAAATGAATATTCACACTCTTTATCTTTTTACAAGCGTGTTAACCGCTAAACTTTCCCATGAAAATTGGTATTTTTTATGGGGGTGAGATTTTAAAATGCACTGTATACTCTTGAATACGTATCATACATTAGATGGAAAATCACATATAGGTCGACGACCATTTATTTTTTAGGAACAGTTCTGTCAACATGAAGCTCTATGTAGCAAATGAGAGTATCGGTGTCAAATACGAAATTGCTATGTATGTCACCAATCTAATGTCAGTTTTGACATAGAAATTTAACAACGTTTTCTTTGTTTTTCTGGAGAGAACTTTATGTGTATGTACTACCGACATAAGTAGGAGTATAGTGGAATTTTTGTGCAATTTAAACTGGTATATAGTGTAGATCGGCCGTTAGTAAACTATCGTCTAGGAAATCAAAGTGTCTGCCTGTAAAGTGGCATGACGAAACAACGTGGCTTTATCTAGAAAAATAACGTATACAGAACAAGTTACTGACTGCTGAAATGGACACCACTGTCCTCCACCATCTCTAAACGCACAATCGGTACCAATGTGTTCCAAAGGTCGCACGCGAAAATGAGATTTTCGGGGGCAAATATCTCATGTTCTATTGCTGCCAGAGGCAAGAGGGGAAGGGGGACGGGTATCAAGTGTTTTGGATAGCCCTTGGCCTAGCGACCATTCCTATACGCGTCGGAAGACGGGGCATACTGTCCCTACAGTACAGGATCAAAATTTAAACACTACACATTTCCTTCTGCCCAGGCAAATTGAGCAGATCAGTTGGTTCTTTTGGATTAGATGTGTTCTATGGTGGACCTTAGGAAGCTTACAAAAGCACCATTTGTTCATGGTTGGTTCCTAAGAAAACCATGAAAAACCATGGTTTTTGGGTACGAAAAGTACCAATTGTGAGGATGGGATTAGTTGTAGTGTCTACTCATGGCAGATCATCTAAATTTTTACCGTATGTTCTGAAGATGATATTCTCGGGGAACCTTGGAACTTTTTTCAGTATCATTATCCGTTACGGAGATCCAGAGTTCAAAGTTACCGTACTTATGCACGTAAAATATGAACGTAATATTCGGTCGGAGACGTAAATATAGTTTTAACTGAGGTAGTGAACACATGGAATGTGTTCTACGGTCATCGCAAGTGTTCTGAGATCTCAAAATTAAGTATTTAGCTAACATTTCTTCGCAACAAAAACTTTATGACGATTGTCTCTGTAAAATGGACACTTCACGCTATACAAATATGCACAAAATAGTACTGCAGTGAGAAAAATGGGCTTAAAAAGGTCACAAAATGCCTGAAAAGAACCGAAAATTACTGACAAAAATTATGCAAAACTGGGAAGACAGTAAATGTAGTAAACTATTTCTAACAACATTTTTACTCTTTTAAGAAACGAGTCATAAGCCGAGTATTTTCGATGTATTGCGATAGATGAGCAAAATATTCAGAAAAATGTAAAGCAAACAATTTTGTGTTAACCTTATATTATGCATTCTTACTTGTTACTTGTGTATGTTAAAGTACATAAGTGTGTCGAAGCATGTAAATAAATTGTCAAAGCTTTACTGACGTATAGAATTCGTTTGTATAAACAACTCACCCTGCTGTCGCGTGGATTAAAGCGGAAGCAGAGAAAAACTGGTCTTGTAGGAGCACAAAAAAAAGCGAATATATTACTCTTTAAATGACTCATCTACATCTACATATATACTCCGCTAGCCACGAAGCGGTGTGTGGCGGAGGGCACTATTCGCGCCAAAGTCATATTTTATCCCCCTCTGTTCCACACGCGGATCGCGCAGGGGAAAAACAACTGTCTGAACGCACCAGTACGAGCTCTAATTTCCTTTATCTTTGAATGGTGATCATTGCGCGATTTGAAAGTTGGTGGTAATAATATATGCTCTACATCCACGGTGAAGATCGGATTTTGGAATTTAGTGAGCAGCTCCTTCCGTTTAGCGCGTAGTATATCTGCAAGTGTGTCCCACTTCAAACTTTCTATGAGATTTGTAACGCTCTCAAGATGGCTATATGTACCAGTCACGAATCTTGCCGCTCTTCTTTGGACCTTCTCAATCTCTTGAATTAAACCCAGCTGGTAAGGGTCCCATACAGACGAACAATACTCTAAGACTGGACGAACTAACGTATTGTAAGCAATTTCCTTTGTTTAAGGACTGCATCGCTTCAGGATTCTACCAGTAAACTGCAGTTTAGAGTTCGCCTTACCCGTTACTTGTGTAATCTGATCGTTCCATTTGAGATCATTTCGAATAATCACGCCCAGATACTTGACGGGTGTTACCGCTTCCAAAGACTGGGCGTTTATTGTGTACTCGTACATTAATGGGGATTTTCGCTTTGTTGGATGCAGTAGGTTACACTTAATAATATTGAGAGGTTACTGCCAGTCATTACATCACGCATTTATTTTCTGCAGATCCTCATTGATTTGTTCACAACTTACGCGTGATACTACTTTGCTATAGACTAGAGCATCATCGGCAAACAGTCTAATGCAACTGTCAATACCAACAACCAGGTCGTTTATCTCAATCGTAAAAACCAGCGGACCTATTACGCTGCCCTGGGGCACACATGATGTTACGCTTGTTTCTGTTGAAGTCTCCCCATTCAGGACGAGATACTGCTCTCTGTCTGTTAGAAAACTTTCTATCCAACCGCATACGTCACCTGATAGACCTTAAACGCGCACTTTTTGGAGCAAGCGACAGTGCGGAACTGAGTCGAACGCCTTTCGAAAGTCGAGGAATATGGCATCAAACTGGGAGCCAGTATCTAGACCCTGTTGTATATCATTCACAGAGAGGGCCGGATGTGTCTCGCATGGCCGCTGTTTCCTAAAACCGTGCTGGTTTCTGCAGATGAGCTTCTCAGAATCTAGAAAGGTCAATATGTCTGAACACAAAATATGTTCCATGATTCTACAACAAATCGATGTCAGTGAAATTGGTCGGTAATTGTGTACATCCGATTTTCTACCCTTTTTATAGATTGCTGTGACCTGGGCCTTCTTCAGTCCCGTGGAACTTTCCGCTGTTCAAATGATTTCTGATAGATGATGGATAAGAATGGTGCTATATTTGTAGTAAAGTCAACATAAAATCTTACGGGGATACCGCTGGGCCAGATGCCTTCCTGGCGTCTAAGGATCTTAACTGTTTTACAATCCCAGATACACTAAACGCTATGTCAGCCATCCTTGCGTTTGTTCGACACTTGAATTGGGGAATGGTGCTGCAGTCCTCTACCGTAAACGAGTTTTTGAAAGCTAGGTTTAGAATTTCGGCCTTCTGTTTATCATCATCCGTAACATTATCCATACTGTCAGCAAGAGAAGGTATTGATGTATTTGTAGCGTTTATAGATTTTACGTACGGCCAAATTTTTTGGGGTTATTTTTAGAATCTGCAGATAAAATATTGCTTTCAAATTCGTTAAAAGAATCTATCATTGACCTTTTGACAGCTACTTTCATTTCGCATAATTTCTGTTTGTCAGCGGGGCAGTGACTACATTTAAAACGACTGTGCAAAATTCTCTGCTTTCTCAGCAACTTCCCAATATGTTTGTTGAACCAAGGTGGATCCTTTCCTCCTCGTTATTTTTGCTAGGCACATATTTCTCTAGCACGTGGTGGTCAATACCTTTAAATTCCGACCAAAGATCCTTAATATCTTTCCGTCCCGCGGTGAATACTTGGAGCTGACTATGAAAATATTCATTAATGACACTTTTATTTGCTTTCCTAAACGAGAAAACTCTACGCTTCTGTTTCTTTAGTTTTTTGCAACTTCCATTGACATAGAACCCACAACGACCTTATGGTCACTAATACCTTCTTGTAGATTAACTTCCTCAAAAAGATCAGGTCTGTTTGTCGCCAAGATATCTAATATGTTCCCATCTCGAGTTGGTTTTCTAACCAACTGCTCAAGGTTGTATGTTGAGAGTGCTCCTAGAATAACTTCACACGAGTCTTTGCTTCTGCCCCCTGTGATAAACGTGTAATTTTCCCAGCCAATGAACGCCAGATTAAATTCTCACCTATAACTAATGGATAATTTGGATATTTATTTCCTACGTCTTCAAGACTTTCCCTGAAACGTTCTGCGATGTTTGTTGCGGATGCTGGTGGTCTATAAAAGCATCCTAATACAATGGTCAGCTCCGACAGAAAAGTTGGGAACCAGCTGCCTCATTCGTCATTCCGCCTTCCTCATCAAAAATTGTGACACGTAAACATAGTCGCACTTTTTTGTGCTGGAAGAAAGTAACAGAGGCACAGAGACGGTGGAAGAGAGAGGAGACAGTGCCAATGGGAGAGCAGGAGATAGAAGACGGTGGGAGAGAGGAAGTGGCAGTGAAAGAGAAAGAGATGAAGACAGTAGCAGTGGGAGGCAAAGAGAAAAGGGGTATTGGTGGTCAGTGAGAGACAGTGGCAGTAAGAAAAAGAGAGAAATGGATGAAGTTAGAAGCAGTGGAGGAAAAGGGAAGAGTGTAGAAATGAAAAATAAACAAGTTTGGGTTCTGGACTCTCCAAGATCGGCGAACTTTAACGTATGAGTATAGAAATGGGCGCATTTTGGACCGAAATTTTAAACACGTGGGTGTAGGGTAATCACCCTACCGCCCCCCCCCCCCCCCCCCCCGTTACTCCCTCCGAGATTTATTGAGCTGCCGATGTATGGGGGAGACATTTACAGTGGGAAAGGAAGACGAAAGGGAAACAGTGTAAGTGAGAGAGAAGACAGTGGCAATAGGATAGACTGTATGTAAGGGTACCCGGAACGCGTCTGTGTCTGTGAGCGCGCGTGTTTTGCGTGTGTGTGTGTGTGTGTGTGTGTGTCTGGAACCAGCGGACATTCAAGCAAAACCTATGAACGCATCACGGGCTAATTTTAATCTTGTAGGCATGGCCCTCACGGGCTGTGCAATTTGGCTCATAGTACAGGCCTGACTTAGAAATCCAGCAACAAGCTTGCACTTGTCTGTGTCGACGGTTCGACACTGATTACTCCGGGTTGGACTGGCGACACGAATACCAGTGTGTGCGTTTCCACTGACTAGAAATCGCACTTCATAGGCAAATTAACTTTGTGGCTGGTGCGCTGAGTTTAGTTTCTTCAAATGGGTATTGCTGCCGTCGTTCCAGCGTGGTAGCTACAAACGTGTTAGGCGCTGTAATCGTGACATCCGCCAGCCTTTGTTCTTTAGCGGTGTAGCAGACAACATACAAACTTGTATCGAGGGTAATCGGAACAGCAACCTCTGTATCGGTGAGCAATGACAATACGAGCGGTAGTCATTAAGTTTTCATTACCACCTCGAAAAAAAGACAGTAACGTAATCAGTCTGTTGTTTATTTGCAGCTACATGTCAGTAGGCACAATACGCAACGAAATAACTGCGCCAGAGCGGTGCAGCCAATCGATAAAGTGTAGTGTCGGACAGCAATTGTTTTTCTGCATTTGAAGCAAAGAGGTCAGAATATGGGGGAGATAGCGTTATCTATGCCGAGCACAGTCGTCAATTGAAGTCTGTTCGCCATTGGTGAGTCTTATAAGACTGTTTCACGATTAAATCCCAGTGTTAAACTTACCCTTTTAGTGTTTCATTCCATTCTGCCCTCTCGTTTACTTTCTTTCTCTATCCCCTAATTCCTAGGGTTCTGATGTTTTCTCCCAAGCTGTCCAGTCATCGCTTAGGTGGTATTCCTTTTCATATTCTTCCTGTCAGCTTCCATTGGAAGACCTTCTTTGTAGCTGTGTGAGATGATCCAACTCATAACTGGTCCTTGTTCTCCAGGTACCATCATTATTTCGTATCCCTTCATAAATGTTCCTTAGTACCTTTCGTTCAATTACCCTGAGTTGTTGTTCATCAATGCCAGTTAGTGTCCATGCTTCACTCCATACACAACCACTGGCCTAATCATAGCTTTATTTATAGTCATTTTGAGCTGTGGCTTTACCATCCCAGATGTCATTAGCTTTTTAAATGTATGCTAACACCTATTACCAGTTAAAATGCAGGTATTTATTTTAATGGACATGGAGTTTGCTTTATTAATATTAGCACCTATGTACTCAAAATTCTCTCACGCTGAAAATTAAAACCTGCAGCTGACAAGTTCTCCGATTCTTGTCCCTTGTTCTACAGAATATCATATATTTAGTTTTGGATTCGTTAATTTCCAGTCCCCTATGCTGTGCGTCTTCTTTCAGTTCCATCACTACTCTCTCCAATGACATCCATTCGTCTACTAATAACTGCAACATCATCATCATTTACAACCAGCTGTTTGGTTCTTTTACATAAGTGTCCAGATATTTGCAGTTTTCATATAATTGCTTCTAAGACCCAACTGAAAATCACAGAGGAAAGAGATTGCCTCGTCTAACTCCTTTATTGATACTGAAACAGTCAGTTAATCCCCCATCTACTCTTACCTTTCTCTTGGAACCTGCCAAGGTTGTCTTAATAACCGAATAATATATGGGTGGCATGCCAGGCAGTTTTATGTCTTATAACATCTCTTACCTGTGTAAACTATCGAAGGCCTGCTTGAAGCCCACCCTCGTAGCGGTAATTCGTTGAGTTCACTGTCAGTTCTAAGCATGTACTTTCAAACAATATACTTTTGTGGCCACTCATCATCAGACAGTTGAAAACGTATTTTTGTAACGTCAGTTTTCGTTCGTCGAGCACGGTGTACATCGGAAAAAAACAACCGAACGCTTTATGTCTGTTTTACTTGAGATCGAATAGCAACACTGCAATATAACACTTGACCAAGACTCAGCAATATGGAGGAGACATGCTTCCTATATTCTAATCTCCTTGATTTGAAGGGGAACAAAGGTGCAACGATCCATACCAAGTTACCTGCCATGTACAGCTACAGTGAACCATCGTATGACGCAGTGTTCGGTGGTGCTGGCACTTACAGCGTGGTCAAGCAAATCTCTTGATGGAGAACGAAGTCGCAGACAATCATCCCGTGAAGAACATGAGTCACAAGAGAAGTGGCGGCCTTGGTGGTCGAAGCCCGGCGTATCACAATCGAAGCGAAGGCGGAGAAAAGTGTAAATCAGACATGGCTCAGTTTGTAACATCTTGCACGACATTTTGAAAATGACAGCAGTCGCTGCCCGTTGAGCTCCGCGCTCTCTTACATCCACTGAAGAAGCCCGCCAAACCGAGGCAGCACCGGAAATGTAGAAGCTGCGGAAACCAAGCCAGATGACCACCATAAAAAGCTGTGAACACCTAATCATAATCGGTCGAGGAGGAACTGTCATGATGTCGTAATAACCGATTATGGTCGTAAGAGGCAAACGGTCATAGGAGCAGGCTACTGAAATCTCTTGACGAGGTTACGGGATGCTGTCAAGACAAAGCATCACGAGAAGCTGCCCAAGGGGTGTTTATGCTCCACGAAAACACCCCAGCTCATTCTGCACAGAAGACAATCACACATGCTAATCTCTGTGCTATCAAATTCTGGTTCACCCCTGCTCTCCCTCTTTCCTTCCCCTCCCCTCCCTCCCTCCCCAGCCGGCCGTTGTGGCCGAGCGGTTCTAAGCGCTTCAGTCTGGAACCACGCTGCTGCTACGGTCGCAGGTTCGAACCCTGCCTCGGGCATGGATGTGCGTGATGTCCTTAGGTTAGTTAGGTTTAAGTAGTTCTAAGTTCTAGGGGACTGATGACCTCAGATGTTAAGTTCCAAACTGCTCAGAACCATTTGAATCATTTTAACCTCCATTCCCCCCCCCCCCCCCCCCCCCGGCATTTTCACGGGCCAGACCCCAAACTGAGCCAACGGCCTTGCCGCAGTGGTAACACGGGTTCCCGTCAGATCACCGAAGTTAAGAGTTAAGCACTGTCTTGGCTAGCACTTGGATGGGTCACCATCCGGTCTGCCGAGCGCTGTTGGCAAGCGGGATGCAGTCAGCCCTTGTGAGGCAAAGTGAGGAGCTCCTTGATTGGGAAATAGAGGTTCCGGTCAGGAAAACTAACAATGGCCGGGAGAGCGGTGTAACACGTGCTCTTCCATATCGGCATCCGATGACGCCTGTGGGCTGAGGATGACACGGCTGTCGGTCAGTACCGTCAGGTCTTCAAGGCCTGTTCGGACGGAGTTTAGTTTAGTTTTAGAGGCTGAGATTTGTTGGTAGAATCCTCACAAAGTGCAGTCCACCCATAAAGGAGGTGGGTTACAAAACAAACTTCTGTCAAACAATACTTGAATATTGTTAGTCAATTTGGGATCAGTATCTGATGGATTGGTAGAGGATATAGAGAATATATAAAGATTAACGCATTCCGTTGTAGGCTCAATTATTAAGGGCGAAAGCGTCATGGAGATGCACCACCAACTATAGTGCCAGAAGCTGTAAGAGAGGCGTAAGCATCATGGTGGTGTTTCTATTAAAATTCAGAGGGTCAGCCAGTATACTGCTTCCTCCTACATACGCTACCGGACAAGAAAAGTGAAGCATTCAGAAGACATCGGCGGATGTCACTTCTTACAAGTGAACTTCACCAACTGGTATGTAAATGATTAGAGTGCCAATTCTCTGTGACTAGTATAATGGCCATCAGAATGCATTAAAATTTTTCGTGTTGTTATCAGGCTCGATAGGCATGTAAAAGGCCTGAACAGCGTCAGATACTAATTACTTTGGAGGGCGCAGAGGTGCTGCTTACTCGTGAGACAGTGTTATCAGCATCTGACAGGGTTGGAGGGCACCGTGTTGGCCTTCATTTGAGGGTATTGTCAAATCGTGTAGTATCCAGGTTTGTAGGACATTCAGAGGTGACAACGGTCCGATCTTGGACTGATTGGGAACGTGAGGACACATACTCGCCGTCAAGGTTCTGGTCGAGCATGTCTAACCACCTCAAGGGAGGATGGCCGAATTGTGCAACAAGCACGTTTTAACACCGTCACATCTGCGCCTGCCATCCGAGGACAGCTAATGGATTCCTTGCAACATTCTGTCTCATCTTACACCATTAGTAAGAAACTAGTGTCAGCCGGACCAGGGAATTACCTCGCCATGTCCATTAAGAAAAACAGTTGCTTTGGAGAGGTACCGTGACTGGGAACCATGGAAAGCTGATGAATGGCATCGTATTGTGTTCGGCGATGAATTGTAGTTCTGCTCTACACCACATGACCATCGTCGGCTAGTATGGCACTCACCTGGAGAGAGCTCCTAATATTCCAAAGTTTTGGAGGAACGCAGCAGCGTTACTCCTGGCCCCACATTGTTAGGAGTCATCGGGTATGATTTCAGATCACCGCTGGTCGTGACTGAGGAAACACTGGCGGTGCAACGGTACGTCATGGACATCCTGTGTTCTCATGTGTCTCTATGAACGGTCTCATGATGTTGAGTTATTCCTGTGACTAGCAAGACTCTCTTTGATAGAACATGTGTGAGATCAGATCGAACGTCAACTCTGACCGCAGTGCCAGTATCAAGGATATGAAGGACCTGTTACAACAGCTGTGGTTCAGCTTGCCTCTGGAGAGGATATAACTGCGTCATGACACCCTTCCAAATCGCTTCAGTGCATGCTTCCAGGCCAAAGGATGTGCAGTGTCATAGTGATAACTGGGCTCATTCTACGAAATTGTTTGTAAATTTGATTAGATACCGTAATCAGTGAAATAACATCACAAACAATATTAACCTGCCAATTTTTATTTCGTTTCCTCCAACGTGCTTCAGTGCTTTTGTCAGGTGGTGTGTATCTCGCGAAAAGACCATGAAGGTAAAAAAGAGACTGTAGCTCACATGGACTCCTACCATACTGTTTTCAGCGGACCCCTCGCGACTGGAAGAGGAAAAGGGGGAAGTGTCAGTGGCACAGGGAAAATACCCTCAGCCACACACCACAAGGTGACTTATGGTATTAAATCCAGCCTAGTCGTCAAATATGAGGTGTCTAGGAAACCTGCTTCCCCGATCGCTAAACAACATTCAAACAAATCGTATTAATCAGTTTTTTTACAAAAGGAAAAAGATTGCAATACTTAACTTGGACTGTTACTTGAAAGTGTCGCAAGCAAAGGGCGACATGCAAAATGATCAATGTTCTTGACTATAAACTATCCTAAGTCACTGCTATAGAAATGCCTAATCTTGAAGCTAGTCCTCAACTGGGGCCTGACCAGTCGGACGCGACGCTTATGTCCTCTTCAGCCGCTGCTGTCGCGTTGTCGTCCTGGAGAGGGGTCAGTCAGCATGCGACAGGCTAACATCTTCTCACAGCCCTCTGTGCTCTGTCGTTCCCGACTGGCGTGCCTGCGCTTGACTTTACCCTGTAACATATGGAGTATAGACATAGCTGTAAATGTACTTGTAGACGTAGCATTCAGTGATTTCTTCCTTTCATCGGATGAGAAAAAACACTATGTCGCAGGCCTTTCCAAAACAACGATGAGGTATTGATCGATGTAGAATATTTTCCAAACAGTCAAAATTCATTATTTTATTCATCTTGGATAGATAACAGAGCAGCTGTTTTAGTAAATTACACCATAGAAAAAAATGCAACCAGCCACAAATTTTTTTGAAAGGTTTTTATTGTACGGAAACGGCCTTGCCGCAGTGGATACACCGGTTCCCGTGAGATCACCCAAGTCAAGCGCTGTCGGGCGTGGTCGGTGCTTGGATGGGTGACCATCCAGGCCGCCATGCGCTGTTGCCAATTTTCGGGGTGCACTCAGCCTCGTGATGCCAATTGAGGAGCTACTCGATCGAATAGTAGCGGCTTCGGTCCAGAATACCATCATAACGACTGGGAGAGCGGTGTGCTGACCCCACGCCCCTCCTATCCGCATCCTCCTCTGAGAATGACACGACGGTCGGACGGTCCCGGTAGGCCACTCGTGGCCTGAAGACGGAGTGCTTTTTTTATTGTACTATTACTAGTTTCAGGCCTGAGCCCATCGTCAGACTTCTTAACAGGTTTTACTTTAGTGCCTTCATGAAAAGCACTCCTTTACATATTATAAGACGGAGGTTTGATTTTCTTTTACGATTCATCCTGATCAATAACTAAACTAAATACAAGATGGCGGACAAAAAATGGCTCGGCTCTGAGCACTATGGGATTTAACTTCTGAGGCCATCAGTCCCCTAGAACTTAGAACTACTTAAACCTAACTAACCTAAGGACATCACACACATCCATGCCCGAGGCAGGATTCGAACCTGCGACCGTGACGGTCGCGCGGTTCCAGATTGTAGCGCCTACAGCCGCTCGGTCACCCCGGCCGGCAAGATGGTGGATAGTTCAGTTCATTCGTCAGCATGAACCGTAAAAGAAGATCAGACCTCTGTCCTTTAATACGTAAAGGAGGGCATTTCATGAAGACGCTAATGTAAAACCTGTTAAGAAGTCTGAGGATCGGCTCAGGCCCTAAACTAGTAACGGTGCAATAAAAACATTTAAAAAACTTGTGGCTGGTTGCAGTATTTCCTACAGTGTAAGTCAGAATTTGTTCAACGATCAAGGTTTCCACCAACTCATCCATCGTTGGGAAATAAGTGAAGGACGAATAACCTGAAAACACTGACCCTATCACCAACTTTCATGATAGCTTGATTGCTAAAACTTAATTACTCTTCCTGTGATCCGCCTGAATTATTATAAAATGTATTTATTTGCGATCATGCGATCCCGATTTCGGATATTGTGCCATTTTCAAATAATAGCGCACTATGGAGTCCGTCAATGCACATTCATTTCTGTGAAGAGGACATCGTCATGTTCACTCTTTCACCTGATGCTGCGTAAGAGAACAGATTGCTCTGTGTAAAAGGACGTAACAATGCATATGACATATATCGAGATCACGGTAATACTGTCAATGATTGATGCGAGGGCTACCTCCTCTAAAGAGAAATGAGTATGCTATTACACACTACATAGTGAGATATTACTTACGAATGACTCTACAGTTTACGCCACACCGAATTCTCGTTTACAGTTATGGAAAATGGGTGACTTTAACTTCATTTCAGCCATATGTATCCTCCTTGACATTACAATTTTCACATAAAATACTGGCTGGTTAAAGGTGTGTCCGACATGATATCGATCGTCAAAGGCCTCGGGCATGCGTTCTAACCGTATCGCTGGAGCTTCGCAGTACTTTACGTCGAAACATTGAGATGTTTTAGTGAAACCATCCGACGCAACTCCAGAAAATCTCAGTAATACAAATCTCTTATGTGGCAGCAACAGAGTCGGCCTGTTTCTCCATTCCAGTCGTTCCTATAGTTCGCTATTTCACGCAGAGATCTTCACTGACTTTCAGCATGTCTCTCGCCTACTCAAAGTGGGTTATAGAGAAGAGGTTTCTAGATGGGACGAGCAAGCGCATCCTGCCCACTCGGCCCACGTGTTCCCTTTGTCTTCTCCGCGCGAAGGCCACCGCGGACGCATTCCCAGATGCTCGATTGCTGGCAATGTTCCAGACGAGACTCGCCAGCTAGAACCGGCCGCCGTACATCACGTTTTCTTAACACCTGAGTTAACCCATTGTTCTAAGCAAGCCACGCTTAAACCCTCGCAATGGAACAGATTCAAAATTCTTTCTCGGAGTAAAAAGTTGGCTAGCAGATTGAATACGCAGAAATATTCGATCTCTGTCTGAACCAATTCGTTATTTAGTAATAATTTAGCTCTGATTTGTGAAAATGCCGCGAAAAACTGCTAGCAGTACATCGCGATGTGCAATGAGTGAGAAAGCCGACTCGAATAATTTGACCGATAATACTAGCGACACTCAGTGTTATAATGATAATCCTCTAATTACAGATAATCGGTGCGTACTGACCACTAGTAATGATTTTAATCCTAATGATGAGCAAACAAATTCAATTGCGTCCACTGTATATTTAACGACAATTGATGACGCGGCACGTTCCGTTACAATGAACGCTGCCCATTTTGAAACACCTGATTTGCAAAATTTACACGGTGAACAGACAAATGTTTCTAACGAAGGTGAAAAATATGTACAAAACGCGTCAGATTTATTTGATTCCGATGTAGTGACCAACAGAGCACATGTGATTAGCAAACCTTTTTGTGAATCAGACAATGACCAAATGGTTATACAAAACGTGACACATGCAGTTACACCATCACACAGCACAGAGAATACAGCAGCTAATTTTGGCATAGATCGAGTTATGGCATTATTGCTACAACTTAATGAAAATCTCAAACAACAAATTAATGAAAATAATGAAAATCTGAAACAACAACATAATGAAAATCTGAAACAACAACTCAATGAATCGAACAAACAACTTAATGAAAATCTCAAACAGTCGAATGATAAACAAGACAACAATTTCAAACAACTTAGTGAACAGATTACAGCCGTTGCCGTGCAATGTCATGATACTAAAGAACAATTACGTGAGGAAATTAAGGCTTGTGCTAGGAACAGTAGTGAAGAAATTAGATCTGTGGCACAAGAATTAAGTAATACATATGCAGCAACAACTAAATTACTTAGAGATGAAATTAGTGCAGTCGCTAAACAATGTTCTGAAAACGCAACACAGTTACGCGACGAGTTTAAATTAATGTCATCAGAATTTTCACGCACACTGGATGCGAAAGTAGACACGAAATTTGACCAACAGCTAAATTGACGAACGTTTTAATCACCACCTACAAAACAGTGAAACGCGTTACTGTAAATTTATACAGGAACAGAATAAAGTAAAGAAACAAGTCAGAGACAGGAAGACAAGCGTAAGTTATTTACGAAAGCAAAAACATACGTAGACACCAACATTGCTACAGTATCAGACGAAATTAATACTATCAAACAGTTGAACACCGAATTACATGATGAAATCTCTGATCTTAAAACAAAAACAGACACACACACAGTAGACTTTCAGACAATGACCAACAGACTTGAAAGGTTGGAACTAATACAGGATCCCGATGCCATCAAAGCAGACGTTAAAAAATTGAACGGCACCACACGTAAAATACAAAAACAAATTAATGCTTGTGATAATAAAAACGATGATCAGGTAAAAGCACTGACTGAAAAATATGATGAATTGGCCAGTCGTGTTGACGTTATCGAAAGTAATAATGACACCAAATCAGACGATACGTCACCTGTTTCGTTTAATCAAACACACGAATTCCAAAATTTACAGCACACAATCAGTGAGATAGGTTCGTTCAATAATACATTACGTAGAAAATTGTCATCTTTACAGCAAGAAGTGACAGAGATGAAAAATGTTTCAGCCTTTAATACATCACAGCATACGCCACTTTTCGAACATTTGTCAGACTCACACAGTCAGTATAACTTAGGTAATTTACAGAGAGTACGTAAGTTAGATTTCGAACAGTTACAGACAAACAGATTATCATACAATCCTGAACCTGTTCAAACATACAGAGACGATAATTTTGATTATAAGCATTTTCTATCCGTGAGAAAATTGAAAAAAGTATTTAAGAATGACAGAACACAAATTCACCCCTTGGATTGGATACAACAATTTAGTTTTGCTTTTCCACCAACTTGGCCCGTAACACACAAACTTGAATTTATTTGCAGTTTTTTGGAAGGCGTACCGGCAAGTCGTATGAGACCGATCGCGAGACAATGCTACTCGATAGAATTTCAGAATGCTTTTCTGTCAGCGTATTGGTCGAAAACGACACAGCGCCGAGTCAAGGATCAGCTTACCGAATTATGAGAACTCAAATTTTCCCACTATCACGCAATTTTTTGAACACATGGTACAACAAAACCAATACTTAAGTGAGCCATACAGTGAATCAGCACTTATCCAGTTATGTATTTCTAAATTACCACTATCGTTAAGAATATCATTTTTAACAGGACAGCAGAAAGAAAATATTTCGGCATTTAGAGATCTGCTACAGCTTTTGGAAATTCAGCAATCAGACTATTCTTTCATAAACAAAAATTTTTCACATCATAACCAAGGCCAACAAGCATACAGTAATTACGACCAGCCACGCTATTTTAATAGCAAAGGTGATAAACGCTTCAGGAATGACAACCATCAGAACTTAAATAACAGACAAAATTTTAATTATCAGTATCGTCAAAATTATCAGCAACAGGAAACACATTTTGGTAACAATAGAGGTTTTTCCATTCAACAACAACAAAACCAGCCGGTTAGCATACCTAACCAACAATGTAGTCTGCAAGGTCAACCAAGCTTTAATGTTTCGCCGCCTACACGTATAGCTTCGGCTCCACCAAATAGTAACGCACAGCAACAAGGAAATCACTACGTACAGAAAACTCATCATTTCATCTCATATCGCAATGCGCCGTATAGCAACGATTATTATGACAGACGTAAAAGTAGAGAGCACAGATTTCAGCGTACGTTTAATAACAGTCGGTCTTACCAGCAGCATAATCATCCGCAACAAATTATCATGAACGAACCAGACAGACGATATCATCCCGAACCTAATACGTCAGGAAGAAATAACAGAACCGTACAAATAGTTGAAATGCCACAGCATCCTCCCGCAAATAACAGCACGTCAGAAAGAATTTGACTAGATACAGTACAGGTTGCATCTTCCAGCAACGCAAGCAATACAAGGTTATTACAAATGATTGAAGCGATTTCACAGCTCTACAATAACTTTATTATTTGAGATATTTTCACAATGCTTTGCACACACGTACAAAAACTCAACGTTTATTTAGGCATTCACAAATGTTCGATATCTGCCGAATCGGCAGACATCAAGCCGATAATCAAGTTCCTCCCACACTCGGCGCAGCATGTCCCCATCAATGAGTTCGAAAGCATCGTTGATGCGAGCTCGCAGTTCTGGCACGTTTCTTGGTAGAGGAGGTTTAAACACTGAATCTTTCACATAACCCCACAGAAAGAAATCGCATGGGGTTAAGCCGGGAGAGCGTCGAGGCCATGACATGAATAGCTGATCATGATCGCCACCACGACCGATCCATCGGTTTTCCAATCTCCTGTTTAAGAAATGCCGAACATCATGATGGAAGTGCGGTGGAGCACCATCCTGTTGAAAGATGAAGTCGGCGCTGTCGGTCTCCAGTTGTGGCATGAGCCAATTTTCCAGCATGTCCAGATACTCGTGTCCTGTAACGTTTTTTTTGCAGAAGAAAAAGGGGCCATAAACTTTAAACTGTGAGATTGCACAAAACACGTTAACTTTTGATGAATTGCGAATTTGCTGCACGAATGCTTGAGGATTCTCTACCGCCCAGATTCGCACATTGTGTCTGTTCACTTCACCATTAAGAAATAATGTTGCTTCATCACTGAAAACAAGTTTCGCACTGAACGCATCCTCTTCCATGAGCTGTTGCAACAGCGCCGAAAATTCAAAGCGTTTGACTTTGTCATCGGGTGTCAGGGCTTGTAGCAATTGTAAACGGTAAGGCTTCTGCTTTAGCCTTTTCCGTAAGATTTTCCAAACCGTCGGCTGTGGTACGTTTAGCTCCCTGCTTGCTTTATTCGTCGACTTCCGCGGGCTACGCGTGAAACTTGCCCGCACGTGTTCAACCGTTTCTTCGCTCACTGCAGGCCGACCCGTTTATTTCCCCTTACAGAGGCATCCAGAAGCTTTAAACTGCGCATACCATCGCCGAATGGAGTTAGCAGTTGGTGGATCTTTGTTGAACTTCGTCCTGAAGTGTCGTTGCACTGTTATGACCGACTGATGTGAGTGCATTTCAAGCACGACATACGCTTTCTCGGCTCCTGTCGCCATTTTGTCTTACTGCGCTCTCGAGCGCTCTGGCGGCAGAAACCTGAAGTGCGGCTTCAGCCGAACAAAACTTTATGAGTTTTTCTACGTATCTGTAGTGTGTCGTGACCATATGTCAATGAATGGAGCTACAGTGAATTTATGAAATCGTTTCAATCATTTGTAATAGCCCTGTACTTTTGATACAGAGAATCTTGTTCACGAAAATGTTATTACTTTTGACGACATCCGAGACACTCTTTTGTCTGTTATTCAAAAAACCATTTCCCACCCTGTCATTGAAGTAAAGATTGGATCATCCAAATTTTCAGCAGTAATCGATTCTGGATCACCTATGTCAGTCATAAATGAAGAAACCTTCAATGAATGTAACAAAGAGAATATTTATCCTACATTACCATTAGGCAGAACTAAAGTAAAAGGAGCAGTATCTAGTAAAGGAGTAGATGTAAAGTTACAGACACACTTGTCATTTTGTATTGCAGGTCATACGTTTCACTCAAATTTTTGGATTGTTCCCTTATTGACAACAGACGTTATTTTAGGTACGAATTTTCTGGTACAACACGACGCAATTATTGACTTTCAAAATTCCTATTTAATGTTAAAGGATGAAAATGTACAACTGGCATTAGAATTTCAGCACTCTTTATCTGCAGAAGAACAAACAATTAATCAGACAGAGGTCATTTCTGCATCACGTAACATAAACTGTCATTCCACATTGTTCACAGATACGTATGCTCACAACTACAATACACCAGACGAAGCCGACTATGACGTTATGCAAATGATTTCTGATAAAGTTAAACAGAGCAGTACAAATACAGACGACGAACGTACAGAGCTACTCAAAATTCTTTTACAGCAAGCTCCAGTTTTTGACAACTTCCCTGGTACTATGTCCGGTTTTATGTATGAATTTCAAGTTAAACAGCACGACACGTTTAAAGCCAAACATTATCCCATTCCATATATTCACAGAGAACAAGTTAAGAAAGAATTGCAAGCAATGCTTGACCGAGGAATTATTGAACCGGCAGTTATTCCGTACATAAACCCGCTCCATATTGTTAAGAAAAAGGATGGCTCACTTCGGCTCGTACTTGATTCGCGTCACACCAATGACATTATTATTAATGAAACAGATCGCCGTCAAACACTAGAAGAACTTCTACAGAAATTTCATGGTACTGCTGTTTATTCCACATTAGATTTGAAATCGGGATTTTGGCAAATTCAGCTCCATCCGACCTGCAGAAAGTACACAGCATTTCTCTGTTTTGGTGACTGTTATCAGTTTTGTAAATTACCGTTCGGTTTAACAATTTCTTCAGCAACGTTTATTCGCGGTTTGAATACTATACTTCCGACAGAACTAAAAGACAGAATCACAACGTATGTAGACGACATTCTTATTGCAGAAGCTAACTGGTCTGAACACAATCTGATTCTTGAACAACTGTTACGAACTTTTCGTGCACAAGGACTCACAGTTAATCTTAGCAAATCGCACTTTGGCAAAACTTCCATAAAATTTCTTGGACATGTAATTTCAGCAGAAGGTATTGCGCCTGACCCGGAAAAACTTCAAGCTTTACGTGACATTACTGTTCCAACGACGAAGAAACAACTACGCAGCTTTTTGGGTTTAATTAACTTTTTCCGTAAATTTATTCATTACTCTGCTTTAGACACCCCTAGATTGTGCCAGTTGACGGGTAAAAACGCTATTTGGTCGTGGGATAGCCAATCACAGTCTGAATTTGTCAATCTAAAACAAGCTTTGTTGAACGCACCACTTTTATCACACCCAGATCCTACCAGAAATTTTTCCATTGCCACCGACAGTTCTAACACAGCTTTAGGCGTACACATTTTTCAGGAAATTGAAGAAGACGGTACTACAGTAATTAAAAACATCGCCTTTGCAAGTCGCATTCTGTCAAATGCTGAACGCAATTATTCTGTCACAGAACTTGAAACATTATGTGTTGTATGGGCATTTACGAGATTTAGGCATTTTCTTTATGGAAAACATACGACCGTTTACACAGATCATAGAGCTATACAGTTTTTACTTTCCGCAAAATTTACACACGTCAGGTTAAGCAGATGGAAACTTTATTCATAGAAATTTAATTTTACAATTGTTCACATTCCCGGTACACAAAATATTGTAGCAGACGCACTATCCCGTTCTCTCAGCAACAATCAGCAAGACATCACAACCAACTTCTGCCAAGCAAATTCTAGCGTCATGTATATTCAACAAGTCGCATTTGAAAATTTAATTTCATCGTCATTACGAGACATAACACAACAGCAGAGCAAAGACAACGTGTGGAAAGAAATTAAACGCCTTTGGCAAGATAAGAATATTGTTACCATTACAAACCATTATACTGTACGCAATAATATTCTATTTCGCCGCTCTCACCCTGACAGCAACAACTGGTTATTATGTATTCCTGACGAGCCTGTTAATAAATTAATTTGGTATACTCATTTAAGTTACGCACATTATGGAGCCAGAAAATGTTTTCTTATACTGAGACAGAACTGTTATTTTGCGAACATGGAGAAACGTATTCGACGAGTTTTAGCGTCATGTAAAATCTGCCAGAAAGCTAAATCATACACGACTTCACATATTCCTCCGTTACATCCCATTGTACCCGTTAAATTGAGACACATGGCCGCTGTAGACATTTTTGGTACGATTCCCAGATCTAATAGAGGTTTTTGCTACATCTTTGTCGCTGTGGAACTCACTTCGAAATTTGTAACTTTCACTCCGTTACGCAAAGCTACTGCTAAATCTATTTCGAATGCATTTGTAAAACATTTTTTATTTCATGTAGGGCATGTATTGAAAGTAATTTTCGACAATGGACCACAGTTTCGCTCTGCAATATGGACACGTATGTTACGAGCTAGAAACATTTCTCCGATCTATATATCCAAGTATCACGCTTCTTCGAACCCTTGTGAACGACTAATGAAAGAAATTGGTAAACTATGTAGAATATACTGCCATAAAAGACATATTGATTGGGATACACACATACTCTCATTCCAGGATGTAATTAACTCCATACCAAATGAATCTACTATGCTATCTCCGACTGTTATATTGAAAAAATGTTGAACCATCTAACAAAATTAAAGAATTAGTATCATTTCCTACATCTCGTCGACTACGCCACCATGAAATAACTGACATTGCACTCAACAACATCAAACGTGCTGCAGAGCGCCGGAGAAGACAGAAAAAACATGTTTGTACACACCGTGACTTTCACATAGGACAGAAGATATTAGTACGTACACACTATTTATCCAACAGAGGAAAGAGTAGATGCAGTAAATTTGAGCTTCTGTACGCAGGTCCATGTAGAATTCGCAGCATTCCTCACTCGAATGTAGTACACGTCGAAACTTTGAGAACCAGAAAAAGCTAAGGCAATCACCATGTCTCCAATATTAAACACTTTATTGAATGAACATACTTTATGATTTATCACACTGTAATGCCATTTCCAGATATTTATATGACCACTTACTGATGATGATTATATTTTTTCTTGGCAAGTGCCCGGCAAGGTAAGGTTAGCAAGTCGCTTTTCTTGTCGTTAGACATCAGACCGTGCACATTTTCGATTTTTTGTGTATGTATGATTGTTTTCCTATCGAAAGTAGAATTTTTGTCTGAATGCACAATGAAATGTTTAAGATGTAACAAGCACCAGTTGACATTGACATTTTGCCTTATGATATCTCAACATTTTGACTATTCTACATTTTTTGCTACTACATTATGATACTGTGTGTACATTTTTGCACTTGAAAATAGTCAATGTTTTTGACATAATATGTGTTCTGTCATGCTATGCTGTATGCCTATGTATATCACTATAAACAAGTTTTTATTTAATGAGTATATGATTTAAATGCAAGATATTAATCCTTATTCATCATTTTCAAACAGCAATACTGTGTAAAAGAAATAAATTATACAACCACAGTGGTCTACTAGGGAATGGAAATTTTACCATCAGAATGAAAGAAAGAAAATGCAATACCGTGTCATGAAGAATAAATGGATCAGATTTAACAAGCATTAACATGAATATACTATACGTACTGTATAATAGCAGTCTTAACTAATTATTTTTCTTTCAGAATACGAGGCGATTGATGCAGGCTGTCAGACAGAACTACACATGTTAATTTTAGTGATGAAATATGCTAGAAATAAGAAACTCTATACTATGAATAGTTGTATGAAGTAAATGGTAATACAAATAATGAATAATGAAGTATCAATTTTTTGCAGATGATAATAAATGATGATGAATAGTTGTATGAAGAATATGGTAATATGAATAATGAAGTTTTTCTTTGCAGATGATGATAATGATGAAGTTATTATAATATGAATAATGAAGTTTTTCCTTGCAGATGAGAATAATAATGAAGTTTATATATTTACTATTAGTTAAGAGATGCTATGTAGTTACTTAAGTATTTGTTGCAGTTTCTTTTGACAGCATGCCTAATGTCACATAGTATAATGATTGAATGTTTTGGAAAAGATAGCTAGAGTACATACATATTAAGTACACGTTTCATTACCTGTTAATTCGAAGTTTACTACTTTTCAGCATAATATACATTTTTTCTTTCAGGGCAATAATTCATTTTGTATTTTTTCCAGGAGAAGCTTTTCATGATATTAATATGCCATAAGCATTTAGTTATTAAACCTGTTCTAGTACTTGCATTTTCTTTACCCAGTTGTGTATCATTCATGAATGTGATCACATATACTCTGCTTGTTTGATAACCTTTATACAGCTGAGTCATGACGAATGACGTTGTTAATCCTTATTTCCAGCAATAAGTCAAAAGCAAATATTTTCATGCCCCAGCAATTAATTATCGATCCCAACGCAAACATTGCTATCACAAAAAAATTTTATTACTATTCCCAACTATTACCAGTTTACAACTAAATAATGCTACCAGTTTCTGTTGTATTGAATCCATTATATCTACGTATTATTGGACTACAGACCTTGAGTAATAGTTACAATGTGTTACATTTTAAATATGTCTTATGTCACTTGCATGATATCATATATAAACACTTCAACTTGATGCTACACTCAATAACTCCTGTTTTAAATGATGACTTATGAATAACACAGAATAATGTTTTGTAAAACTATATGAATACTTTGTAACTGGCCAATGAATGCCAATAATTACTGTAATGAGTTGTCTTATAAATGCTAATGATTACTGTAATGTGATGACTTATGCATGAATGCTATGCCAATAATTTCTGTAAATAATATTTTGTTATACTCTATAAATGAATGCCAATAATTACTGGAATGACATGAGTTATGAATAGTGTTTTGTAATACTCAATACTTGCTACATGTTTAGTAACTGGCCAACGAATGCCACTGATTACTGTAGTGAGATGACTTATGCATAAATGAATGCCACTGATTACTGTAACAAGATGACATATGCATAAATTAATGTCACTGATTACTGTAACGAGATGACTTACGCATAAATGCTATGCCAATGATTACTGTAACGAGATGACTTATGCATAAATGTTATGCCAATGATTACTGTAATAAGGTGGCATATGAATAATGTTTTTGATACCCCATACATAGCACATAAATGTTTAGTAACTAGCAAATGAATACCAAAAATTATTCAGATTAGTTGATACGATAGTGTAATTCTGAATGATGACTAGCATAAGACTTAATATATACTTCACCTTCTGACCTAATTACCAGAAATTACTGCAATATCCATATGCCCTGTCCATCCCCATGATCATGGAGCACTATATTTGGTTTTTGCACTAATTCTACGTTGATGTAAGAGAATGGAGTCTACAAGAATGTGGTGTTGACATATCAAGCTGTCCACCACCTTGAATGATGGAGATGCTATTGTGGACCTACTATTTGGTGTATGTCATTTGTTAATATGTTTTGTACTCAATGCGTATTCAGTATTTCATTTCTTAATATGTTCTGTACTCATTGCGTATACATTTTGTCATTTCTTGATATGTTCTGTACTCAGTGCGTGTGCACTCTATTGCATTTCTTAATATGTTCTGCACTTACTAATAATGTTTATACTCTGTGACTGTAGACTTAGCAACTAATTAGATTATAGAAAAATTTGTTGCTCATGGCAAATCCAATTGACTCACCATCGCTGCCAAATTTTTACCCCCCCCCCCCCCAGTGGAGGGTTATGTAAGAGGTCCATGATTAAAGAATTTGTTGCTAGCGCACTCGAGCTGATGTAATTTCGATGGATTGCTCACGTGCTGCCTGCGATATGTAAGCTATAAGAGAATCTGAGACCAACGAGCAGTGTTGTATGCAGTAGGAACTGTGTAGTACTAGCAAGCAGTTGTGTGTGTCGAGTTGGCTGGGCCGGTCAATGGGAGCGATGGCGGAGCCTGAGCGTTGTAGTATAAGGTAAAAGCAGCCTCGCGCATATGAAGTATTGTTATATCAAGTCCCATGTAAATGTTTTTAAAAAAATCTCTTAATAATAATCTTTCTCATAAAAAGTAACTTTTGACAACCATTCATTTCATTTTAAGGAATTTACTAATTTCTCTAATCCTTGGTCATCCCGATTATTGAAAAGAAAAATCAGTTGTTCCTTTTTATCCATGACAAATCTATCGGCCAGCATTGCACTCGGCTGTGCCAGAAAAATTTCTTATAGGAGGAGATATATATGCGTTATCCAGTGTCCTTATTGAGGTAAGAATTTTCAATTTATTCAGAATGATCTTTCAGGGCCATGACGCAGCACTGCTGACGTCCAAAATTTACCAGTTTAAATTCACAGTCAACTATTGAAAGGTTATAAGTGAGCCACAATTCTACTGAGAGATTAGTAACATTTTATTATTGATAGGTTATGCAATTTATCTGTTACTAGGTTACGCTAAATGTCAACGCTATACATATTCTCACTGTTGGGTAGTTACGCTAAATGAGAATATTATTTATATTATTTTTTACTGTTGGGAGGTTACGGAATAAATCTGTTGGAAGCTTACACTAAATGTGAATGATATAAATAATTATTGTTTTTACTGTTGGGAGGTTACGGAATTTATTTTGTGGGGAGGTTACAATACGTATAATGAAAATGGATGTGTGTGTGTGTGCGTGTGCGTGTGTGTGTGTGTGTGTGTGTGTGTGTGTGTGTCACATCTCCTCCCAAACCACCTGACCGATTTCCACAAAACTTGTTAAACATCTCCCTTACTGTCCGGCAACAATCGCTGTCGGGGTAATAAACACCCACCTATCATAGTTCAGGAGATAGGACGTCATAAGCAGTGAGATGCGTGAAAAACTACCGGATTGTGCATGACGTTTAAATAAACTTATTTTATGTTACTAACTCTATTCGCAACACAGTTTTGCAGACAGTATCCACATATGCTGCTTAATATGGCTACAGAAATACATCATTGTACGACACATAGTTCAAGAGATATTACGTGATATAATGCCGCATCACGCATGAAGTTTTAAAACATTTTTTCTGCACTGCTAAGACACTCCTGCAGTCGAGTCAACTTACGCAAATCCCTGACATCTCGCAGCGCTTTTAACAGCTCTCAACTGCTAAGCATAAATGGCTGTAGGTGAAAACAATCGACATCTACAGGAGATATGCAAAATAATGTGAACAGTAGTAATGGGACGTTTGTGTTTGACCGTCAACAACGCAGAAAAGGCACGTGTCATGCTGAATTGTGCGTGTTCAGAACGGACTAGGCATCGGTGCACGTTGTTTACGAGTACTGCACACTTCGTATTTGCATTCAAAGGCCGAAGTCGACGTGCAATGAAAGACCAAACAGAGTTCCAAAGAGGGCCCGATTAACTGGAACATCTGCGACCAAGACAGCCAACTTATTGAATGTTTCAAGAGCAACTGTTTCAGCAGTCATGACTGCCTACACGAAACATGGAAAGACATCATCGTGGGCGCAAATCAAAACTAAATGACAGAGATCGTTGTACGCTAACATGAATTGTGTCAAAAAACACAAAACTACGGCAGCTAAAGCGACTGCAGAACTCAATAGTCATTTATGACATCTTCGAGACCCCATATATATCGACACTGTCTGCCGATAACTCCATTCATGGACGAGCTGCTATATCGAAACCATTAGTGACGACAACCAACGCAAAGAAGTGTAAAACATGTAAAACACGGTGTCAGGAGCATAAATCTTGGACAGTTGATCAGTGGAAACACGTCCGACGAGTCAACGTTTTCGTTATTTTCAACATCGGGCCGGGTTTACGTCTGGAGAACTCCAAAAGAAGCCTACAGTCCTCATCTCTTGATTCCAAGGGTAAAGCATGGAGGTAGAAGTGTGAGGGTGTGGGCAGCCATATCATGGTATTATACTGGTCCCATAATTGCTCTTAAAGGCCGCGTTACGGCCAACGATTATGCGAACATTTTAGGTGATTAAGTGCACCCTATGATTCAAATGTTGCTCTACAACAATGCCATATTTCAGGACGATAATGCACCCATTCACACAGCCAGGAAAGTACAATCGTGGTACGAGGAGCACGCAACTGAACTGTAGCGTCTTCCCTGGCTAGCACGGTTCCCGGACTTGATTATTATCGAACCCTTGTGGACCGTATTGGAGTGCAGACTCCGGAGCAGATTTCCGCCTCCCTCGTCACTACAGGAGTTAGATGTTCTGATCGAAGAGTGGCATAACATTCCACTCGAGACTATACAGTCATTATAAACCAATATTCCAAGCAGAATCGCAGCTGTATTATGGGTAAATGGTGATCCTACCCCTTATTAATAAACCATTTCCGAGTAAGTACAGGTATTCGCATTATTTTGCCTATCCCATATATAGACCTATGAAGAGACGTTGCCATAGAGACAAATCTCTATACAATACAGTACTGTTTTGATACGTGTAATCTGCAGATTATAAAGCAGTTCACTATCGTTTTTGTAAGTAAGTGATCACAGTTATTCGCAGATTTCACTGATGATGCCTTAAAGTAAAGAAGGCGAATTACGTCTGGGAGAAATAACGCACAGTGTAGCAAGAAAAGGTGGTTTTTATTTACAAAACAAATACTTGAAATATGTATTTGTTCCCCAACGCAGGATGGAAGCAGTGAAAAAGGCCAGCCAAAAGTTTCACGCAGTGGAAATGAAGACTTAAATTTTCTTTCAACTAAAGACATGGATGCTATGACAAGGGGCAAAGTTGCTAAAGACACTTAAGAAAACAAAATACAGTGGAGGAATAGCAGTAAGATCCGAATCAGCAAACAAAATCCTCTAACAATGCAGTTCAAGTTTTCACTAAAACGTGATCTTGAGTTTACTGAAACGGATTTTAGGACGTACAATATTGGTCACCCATCAATACCTCTCTTGTAGCCTTTGTGTGAAGATCAGTATGAAATAAATTTTGGAATATGGAAAAATCGTCAGAAAATGAAGTACACCCCCCTAAATTAGCATGACTTCTATAATAACGTATCCCATTCGCAGACAATAGTTCCCACGGGGGTAAGAACAGGGGTGAACATAGAAGAGGACATGGTCAGAGTAGGGGACAAGGAGGGATGAATAATGCAGTACGCAATGGTACAGCATCACGAGCACTGCCCCAGGAAGGACATTCTCCAAGAGATACCACAGAAGGAAATGATTCTGATTCCATGTTAAGTCACTGATTGAGAGAATTATAGAAAGTGACAATGAATAATCTCTCGTACATGTCGGAATCACAACAATAGATTTTAGTTTTGGTTTTTTTAAATTTTATTAGCTATTTACCTCTTGTTTCTCAGCTTGTTGTATTAATTTTGCATTAATTAGACACATATTATTGTTTCACAAGGAGCACTTATTGTGCTATGAGTACCATGTGTGCTGTATCAAAAAATCTTCGGAAAAAGCACAGTAAAGAATGTGTTTCCCATTTGTACCACTTTCACTCTAAAAAGTTTTAAGAGACAAGGATTACAAGTACAAGTATTTTTAATGTAAATGTCAGCTGAAGCGGAATCAGCGGCGCCAAGCGAAAATGTGTACCGGTACACATTTGGCAAACTAAAGCAATTAACTGCGTACAAAACTTCGCAAAAAGAGATAACAACTTCATGCTATGCACGTAGGTAATATTCACAACCTGCCATGTTATTATGGAATCTAACATGATCAAACAACTTATTTTATAGAGAATATGAGAAGATTCAGTCATTAGCGTATTTATGATATCAAGTTGAATGTCACATCTACGGGCTCTTTTCAAGCTAACTGAAGTCACTCATTTATGTATAATTTACTAATAGAATGTTTGGTACGTTACACGAAACTGTCAAATATTTAGGTTCAAAATTATGCAAATGGTTGGGGATCATAAACTGAGTACATTGAGGTAAGTAACTAATGGTCCGGAATGAACATTCATTATTCGTTTCATACAAACAACTTCCAGTTTATAGCAAAAACGTAACTCACAGCAACTGTTCAAAGTGACGCCTGCTAGACCGAACGCATGTATTACAACATAGTCTATCTACAGAACCGTATTGTGGATTCAAAGTCGTTGACCCCATTGCTTGCTCACGTCCTTGCTGACAGTAGTGTAACTGCTGCTACCGCAATACCCGCCACAGTGTTCTTAGTAGTGTGCATTTCACGAGCAAATTGTTGACTGCTTATTGTTGAATTTTCGCCCACACTATCCAACACGATTTTCTCACGCTTTACTATCGGGACAATTCTTTTTCGCACAGCTCACTGTGGTTTGGGTGACCTAGTTTTTCGTAAGTTTCTACCCACAACGAAAGTGGGTAATTCGTCTTTTCACCAATTTTTTCTCACAGGAATATTACCAGCAAAATTTATGAGAGCTAAAGTTATTGCTATCAAAAAGCCAGAGAAAGAAGGAACACTACAAAGCATTTTCACTCAGTAACTCAGCTGTGCTTACAAGCTATTGGAAATAATGATCTTAGGCTAAATAGAAGGCGAAATTAATTCTGTGGTTTCACCAGACTAAGCTGGATTGAGGCCACGCAGCAGCTTGCGTGACCACGTCTCTCCTTGACTACTCACATAGAAACTGGCTGCCAGAAGAAACTCAATACTAGACTGTGATAGTTTTTTTGACCTGCCAGCAGCTTACGACATGGCGCGGCATAAGGTCCTAATACTGAAATTTTGGAAAAAAGACACTGTAAGACTCAAGGTGACCACTGAAGCAACACATTGAACGATCGGCTGTTTAAAGTACACTAAGTTGAAAAGAAGAGCAGATGGCATGTACTCACGAGGGATACTCCCTACCGCACCCCTCTCAGATTTCGTGGTAAAATAGCCCAGTGAATAGCCCGTCAAAACCGGAAAATAGACCAAGAATGAAAACTGGAGAATGTACTGAACTGTGAAAAAAGAAGCAAAATATAAACAGTGAACGATCCAATCTCAAGATGTGCAACATCGAGCGAATTAAAAAAATCGCGGCGTCGTGGTTCTGTGCTCACAGTGTTAGATTGCAAAATAGGAGATCCGTGTTCAAGTCTCCCAAGTGCCCCTTTTTTTGCACAGAATTCTGAACTTTCCGTCCGGTCTATCGTCCTTCTGTAGTCTTGGCAGTTGTAGTATACATAGGGTCTACAATATAAGTCGAGTGGTAAGAATAAAATACCGTCAGAAGTAAATGTGATGAATAGTGAGAGCAGGCGAGATGCCGCATAGACTTCTGACAGAAATGAAAACAACAAATAAACAGGTGTGAACTATGCTACAACCAAAGGAATTCAAGAATCAAAACTTCCAAAACGAACGCACGAGTCATAACATATGGTACCTGTGTAGAATAAACAGGAGGTACGTACGTCTGGAGCTCTCTTCCTTACTCATCGGTGTTGCAAATGGACGTTACACCACGACACACACATATATTTGAATACAGTGAACAGACACGTCAGTGACCTGATGGACAGTTCATAATTTTGTGAGAGAAAGATGAGGTATGATGGAGATTCGAACAGGGATCTACCGCTTCCCAGTCCAACACCTTGACCACAGAATCACGATGGCGTAGCTCTTCAAGTATGTTCGATGTTGATCATCTTGAGCTTGGACCGTTCACTATTTCTATTTTGCTTCTTTTTTCACAGTTCCTGTTTTCATGCTTGATCTGTGGTCAGTTTTTGACGGGCTATCCACTGACCCATCTTGCCGCTAAAACTGAGAGGGTTGCGATGGGGAGTTTCCCTTGGCAGTGATGGCTTACCTCAAGGCACTGTTCTTGCTCCGCATTTCCTGAATCTCTACGTAGCATACCTGTCGAATCTGACCTGCCGCAAATTCCACTATGCATATGGCTTTGCAAAATCTTCCTGAATGTGAAGAACGCCTAACAAAAGTGGCTGTATACAACATTTGCCAGCCTAAATGAAGCCTGTGACGATGCACACCACTGGACTGTGTCTTCTGACATTCGTGTATAACCTGGGCTGTTGAGTGTTTACGTAGTGTAAATAGTCGTAAATGTGCTTTTTTGGGTTAAATGTCTATAATAATTTTGTTGTTGTAACTGATACATATGCTAATAGTACATCCTCTTTCTATAGTCCGATTCATTAAATTAGCTTTTCTCTGATATCGTTTCTACATACAGGACAGATTACTATGATTACATAGAATCGCCTACAATTTATTCGTGCTGCGTTTCTATAAACCTTATTATTGAACGTAAATTTTGAGATCACTGATAATAATAGTGAAATTAGTTTTTGAGGAAACATTTTATTTAAAGATATATTCAGAATTTAATACTCATGTAAACCAAGAGCACTCTAAAATGCGACTTCAGCAATAATACTTTTTTTTTTTTTTTAGATTTGACCTACCTCGGCCCGCATCTCGTGGTCGTGTGGTAGCGTTCTCGCTTCGCACGCCCGGGTTCCCGGGTTCGATTTCCGGCGGGGTCAGGGATTTTCTCTGCCTCGTGATGGCTGGGTGTTGTGTGCTGTCCTTAGGTTAGTTAGGTTTAAGTAGTTCTAAGTTCTAGGGGACTTATGACCACAGCAGTTGAGTCCCATAGTGCTCAGAGCCATTTGAACCATTTTTTTGACCTACCTCGTTTTAAAAGCCGTGCCGTCCATCTTCCTAAAGAACATGTTATCATTTCTGAAATCTGTGTGCTTCAAAAGTTATTACCACTCAAAGTTATCATACTCCTGAATGTTCTATCTGTCAATACTCCAGCGCTACAATTTTGGAGTCCCAATTGTTCTGGTTCCAAAAAACGTATAAATTTCCTACAATAACATTTTAGTTAGTGAAATATTGAAATAGGAAATTTCAAATTTCCAGAAAATTCTTGACGGGCTTTTGTTGACGCAGGAGCGCGCTGATACTCCCACTCCAAGAAACAGAACCGTGATTTATACCAGTTTTACAGATGCAACTTATGATTAAACGAAGTTACTTCACGGCGAGATGTGTTTACGTATTTAATACTTCTTCAGTCTTTGCGTGAATATCTAAAACATAATTGGTTTGTATTTACACATTTCGTAATTTATACCATAACCACGTCTTTAAATAGTCATAGCGCACAAAGCTATAGCTAGTCGTCATCAGTAATTCATACGCAAACTTCTATGTCGATGAATCTGCGTCATTTCATGTCAGTGAGAATATTCAAGCAGTTCACCTCTATACTTAATTCCCACATTAATTACAGTCAAAGCGTATTGTTTAACCTCTTGTTTAGTGTGAAAGGTCACTTGCCAAATTTCGCAATAGTGCTTAGTTACTGTGTAAGACTGATTGAAAGCTGATCATCGTCTATGTTAAAAACAGTAAATGTGAATGAACACTCGACAGTGTCTCTTGAATCATTAGCGACTGTTGAAGGCATCTAATAATCATTAGAGTGAGTTTGGTAAAGATGAAAACACACAACATTTTGAAGCACAAAACAGACTGGAAACCTTACAGCTTCTTGCGGAATATTTCTCTGTAACTGTTCTATTTCTGGGGCACTACACCTTGCTGCACCATACATCAAATGCGTGACTGTAAGTTCCTGTAGCGAATGTGTTCCACTTTCCATAATCTATCAAGCAATTTTATTAACGATCACATACGTTATCAAACGAAGTTTCTGACATGACTCAGGATTTTTTGTCGGAGTAGATCCATCATGTCACACTGACGAAAAAAAATTATCACACTCTTTTAGAGGTTTCCAGTTGACTCAAAATTTATTGTTGCAACAGTGCATATGGAGTACCTGAAATGATTACATTTACAGATCAGTAACAGAAGCGGTTCTGAGGTTCCAGGTATCGACCCATGCTGTAGCAAGCATATTAGTACTTGGCGTAGCCTCCGCGGGCGGCAATGCAGACGCTGACTTCCCCATCCAGTCCATCCTGGGATAAGTAATGCTACGTCTGCTTGACCCGTTCACGTAGTACTGTAAGAGTTATTGGTTGACGATTCGCGCGAGTCACATCTCGTCCCTTCATATGGCATACGTGCTCGAATGGAAACAAGTCTGGATATCGTGCAGGCCAGGGAAGTTTCTGCAAGTCATGCAGCCCGCTAGAACAACACATCATCTTTCTGTAGCAAGAATGGCAAAGTAACGGGACTAACAACATTCTGTCCTCACAGAGCACTTTGCTGGCTTCCCATCCAGAAACACCAAAGGTGATCGAGAGCTGCAGCTTATCACACCGCAGACTTTAAGACGTGAGGCGGGGCCAGTTTGTCTTGAGCGAACGCATTCTCACTTAGCAGGTCTACACTGTATGCGCAAACAACCATCATTTGTGTGCAGGCAGAATCCGCTTTTATCGCTGAAGACCATGCCGTGCCATTCCTTCTTCGAACTGATCCTCTGATGGCACAATTCGAGTCGTTCGAGTCGTGAATGTCGATGCTGTGCCGTGAGTGGAAGATGGGCTAGAGGTGTGCGTGCCCGTAGTGCTAATAACCTGTTCGCAACAATTCGCGTTGACACACCCGGACTCAAAAGCCCTCTAACCTGTGCTAGATTAGATAAGTTTTTCGTTCCATAGATCCGTGGTGAGGAGATCCTCATGGATATGGAATATGTCAATTTTTTTTAGGTGAAATAACGATACTAATAGTATGAATATATACAATACATCATTTGTTTCTATTAAAAAATTCGTCAATGGAGTAGATGGAGTTGGCCACTAGTAAGTCTTTCACGCTCCTTTTAAACTGATCTTTATTTGTAACATAAATTTTTTATGTTTGCTGGCAAATTATTGAAGATGAGTGTTCCTGTGTAGTGGACCCCTTTTTGAACTAAATTAAGTGCTTTTAATTCCTTGTGCAGATCATTTTTGTTCCTGGTATTGTATGAATTAACTGAGCAGTTTGTTGGAAAAAGAGATATATTATTTAGGACAAATTTCATTAAGGAGTAAATATACTAAGAGGCAGTAGTTAGTATACCCAGTTCTTTGAAGAGGTTTCTGCAGGACGTCCGTGCCGGCAGGAGTGGCCGAGCGGTTCTAGGCGCTACAGTCTGGAACCGCGCGACCGCTGCGGTCGCAGGTTCGAATCCTGCCTTGGGCATGGATGTGTGTGATGTCCTTAGGTTAGTTAGGTTTAAGTAGTTCTAAGTTCTAGGGGACTGATGACCTCAGATGTTAAGTCCCATAGTGCTCAGAGCCATTTGAACCATTTGAACAGGACGTCCGTGAATTTACTCCACAAATAATACGTATTACACGCTTTTGGACTCTGAAAACTTTTGTTTGACTTGAAGAGTTACCCCAAAATGTTATACCATATGACATTATGAAATGAAAGTAGGCAAAGTATGCAAGCTTTTTCATTTTTATGTCGTCTATGTCTTCTAACACTCGAATTGCAAATACAGATTTGTTAAGGCGTTTCTCTAGTTCTGTGGTGTGCTCCTCCCAACTGAATTAATTATCAAGTTGTAATCCCAGGAATTTAAGACTGTCAACCTTTTCTATCTGCTCTTCTTCGTACTTTATGCATACGCTGGATGGAAACCTCTCACAGGTTCTGAATTACATATAGTGAGTCTTTTCGAAGTTAAATGTCAGTGAGCTGGCTTTAAACCATTTATTAATGTCCATGAAAATATCATTAGCAGATCTTTCTAGAACTACACTCGACATACTATTTATTGCAATACTTGTGTCATCTGCAAACAATACAAACTCTGCTTCTGGCAGTGTAACTGATGAGAGATCATTAATGTACACAAGAAAAAGCAATGGCCCTAAGATGGATCCTTGTGGGACACCACATGTAATTTCTTCCCATTCTGATGATGACTGATGACTTAATTCACTAGTCCCTTGCACTGACACCCTTTGTTTCCTGTTAGTGAGGTATGACTTGAATCATTTTGCAGCACTGCCCGTGACACCATAGAATTCTAATTTACTTAAAAGGATGTTGTGGTTCACACAATCAAATGCCTTTGACAAATCACAGAAAATACCTGCTGCTTGTAATTTGTTATTGATGAATTAAGTGCATTTTCACTGAAGGTGTAAATCGCCTTCTCGATATCAGAACACTTCAGAAATCCAAACTGTGTTCTTGATAATATGTTATTTGTGGTCAGATGGTTCAGCAGCTGCCTGCACATTACTTTTTCTAAAATTTTTGAGAATGCTGGCAAAAGTGAAATCGGTCTGTGGCAGCTGTACGATCAACCACTGCTGCCCTTACAGTACTACTATCCTGGAGGGCGTCTGTGCTCCGTGGACCCCAGCATCGTCGCACAACTGGCACAGCACGTCCAATCTGTGTGGAAATTCTCCGAAAGGACCATCCTGCCACTCGGAAGGCCGCAATTTCACCCCGTTCAAACTCGCTCAGTTGGGTGCCGCGCGGGATTAGCCGAGCAGTCTGGGCGCTGCAGTCATGGGCTGTGCGGCTGGTCCCGGCGGAGGTTCGAGTCCTCCCTCGGGCATGGGTGTGTGTGTTTCTCCTTAGGATAATTTAGGTTAAGTAGTGTGTAAGCTTAGGGACTGATGACCTTAGCAGTTAAGTTCCATATGATTTCACACACATTTTTTTGAGTCACCGTGGAGTGGTTGCCTGCTTGTGTCACACGTCTGCACCACACTGAGTCTTCTACCATTGAGCATCCCCTGTGATAAAATGGATGCAGATGGCGCATCGGTAGCTATGCCACTACGCCAGGCCGGCCGTGGTGTCCGTGCGGTTCTAGGCGCTGCAGTCCGGAACCACGGGACTGCTACGGTCGCAGGTTCGAATCCTGCCTCGGGCATGGATGTATGTGATGTCCTTAGGTTAGTTAGGTTTAAGTAGTTCTAAGTTCTAGGGGACTGATGACCTAAGATGTTAAGTCCCATAGTGCTCAGAGCCATTTGAACCATTTGAACCACTACGACATCTGTTGGTGGTCGACGTTGAACCCATTATCAGTACGTCTACTACCCTCCAGGTGGCATACGCCGTCGTAGGATCAAAATCGACGTCCTCTTTCCAGTTGTACTACTTTTTTGCCGGCAGCGTATACTGGGCGGAGATACATCGACACATGCAGAAGTAACTATAGCCGTATCCTATGGAAGTGTAATGAGAACATCGATTTCGTGTTACGTATTCATGAATAGTAGACAATATTAATAGTACCTTCAAACTTCATTGTAGGTGATGGAGCTGTCTATAATCAAGTAAAATCTGAAAAATGGTTGCACAAATATCCAGTCAGATCTTGACAAGATTTCAAAGTTTCCTTAAGTGTTCATAAATATAAAGCTGTGCACTTAACTAAACGTAACAATGTGGTGCCTAGTCTGAACACAATAGCAACGATCCACGGTTTGGAATCACCCATCGCATACATCTACAAATATCTGATTATAACAGTCTGCGGTGATATTAAATAGAATGATTCCAAAGCCTCAATTGTAGGTACAGCCGCAGTTTAGATATTGGAAAAATAGTATATAAAGGACACTGCATGCAAAAAACTCGTGCGCCCCAAACCTACAGTACTGTTCAAACGTGTAGGGGCCATATGAAATAGTGATAAAAGGGATATTGAACGTGAGTGGTCAGCACGAATGACTGGCTTGTTTAACCAACGGGAGAGCGCCAGAGAAATGCTGAAAAACCTGAACAGGAAGGCGTTCGAAGATATACGTCACCTATGCTGAGAAAGCCCACCTACAAAGCTTTAAGAATTAGTTTTAAGTGATGAATGTAGGAGCGTCCCAAACACTACTCCTATACGAGCCGCAACAACAAGTTTAGACTACAGCACATTCAAAGGCATTTAAATAGTCACTCTTCCGATGCTCCACAGGTAAGCCGAGATGAAAGAAACAACAGTATGTGGTACACTGGTAAGCATCTCCGAAGGACTGCACAATAGTCAGCAGCGTATGGCTGCAGATGAAAATAAATTGTAAACACAGTAAACTGCAACGTAGCCACTTCACAGACAATTTCACTGTTTTTGAAACCGGCTATGAAGATCCTATATGCTCTCAGATTACATGTCGGTTGTAGAACAAACAACTAAACGAAGAACAAGCGAATGAAACCTTTGGACGTTGACAGTAGGCAGCAGATGAAGGCCAGTGTTGTCGAGTTGACGCGTAATGGTGCTGTAGCATTGGTTCATTGGACCAGCAGAGAACAGTCGATTGTGTGCAGTCGCGAAGGCATTCCTAGCTAGCCTGCAAGCCTAGAAAACAAAAATATTCGCAACCTGAGTCGAATTGTCCTCCGCCAGTATCGTTTTGAAAAAATCGAGAACATGTCATAGATTTTGATCATTAAGAAGCGCACCCAAAGTCATTTGTCGTGGTATCTCATAACACACCGCGAAATTAATACAAGTCCTCCCCCCTCCCCCACTCCCCACCTCTCAACACCCTTAAGCCCTGCGTTGGGCACGTTCATCGACAGACGTTACTAGATTAGTACAGTCTACAGTAGCAATCTGTAATCTGTACATAATTCGTCTTTGTGCTTTATAAAGTTGTAGGGTATATGACCCTAACTGAGATAATCCATACCAGCATTTGTATCAGGTTTGGCAATAATACCACAACCTCAGTATGAAATACTGTCTGAGAGAGTGGCTCACTGTATTTTGCGTTTTTGCGGAAGTTCATTGCAGATTATGCAGCACAAGAAACCAAGTTCGTTACTTCAGGGCGCAGAGGTTTCCTACGTCAGTCTTCAGTGATGACATAATAATTAATTCCGTAATTTTAGATTTAAATGTGTATGGAATTTCCATTTTAGTTTAGAGAAAAAAGTGTAATATTATTACGTGTGTTGAATAGAAGTATAACAAAACCATCAGAAAGGAACTATAATGGTGGAACTTTACAGTGGCAGGCAGTTGTACGTTAGGGAGTACAATCAGTTTAGAAACACGTGCCTCACATGTCCCAAGACCTCGTTCGGCCTTAAATATTCGTTTCCGGTCGTTGGTCTCTCGTTTCAAAAAAATCTGTTTAGGCCCACCGCTTGCATAATTTAGACCCAAAAGTTTTGGGAGGTGCTGTAAATTATGACAAAGGACGCCGTGCTGTGTAACTGAGAAATCTTTCAAAATATTAAGTCTGTTACATTTTTGTTTTTGTATTTTAATAAACTTCGATATATATTTTTGTTTGTGGCTGAGGCTGGAGTTGCCGTCCGATGATGTCCCATATGTACTCGATTGGAGACAGATCTGGTGATCGAGCAGGCGAAGTCAACACGTCGACACTCTGTAGAGCATGTTGTGTTACAGCAGCTGTATATGGGGCACATTATCCTGTTGGAAACAATCTCTAGAATGCTATTCATGAATGGCAGCGCAAGGGATCGAATCACCAGACTGACGAACAAATTTCCAGGCAGCGTGAGTGGGATAACCAGCAAAGTGCTCCCACTATCATACGCAGTCGCACACCAGACCATAACTCCACGTGTAGCTCTAGTGTGTGTAGCACGCCCACAGGATGGTAGCAAAGTGTCAATTGGCCTCCTCCTAACCAACACACGGCATCGCTGGCACCGAGGCAGAACCAGCTTTTATCAGAAAATACAACAGACCTCCACCTTGCCATCCAATAAGCTTCTGGTTGACACTATTGAAATCGCAAATGGGTCAGTGGAATGCATGCTACAGGGCGTCTCGCTCGGAGCTGTCCTTGTAACAGTTCGTTGTGTCTCACTGTGATGCCAACTGCTGCTCAAATTGCTGCTACAGATGCAGTACGATACGCGGAACACGATGGTCTTCCGTCTCGGTGGTGTTATGAAACGTCCCCTTAGAACAAATTATGCATATGAAACGTCCACTTAGAACAATTATACAAGCCTGTGCTTAACCTGACACACAATATTATTTAGCGCAACGCAATCTGACTTTCAATAACCCCTACAAAACAATGGCCCTGACTAACTTTAACCTATACCTTTTACAAATCACTTACCTCACAAAAATCTTCGCTACTCAAGCTACTGCAAAACAGCGAGCGCCACTACTGCCAGCTAAATAAAAGATTCAAACCACTGAAGGTACTAACTACTGATAGGGATAGTTAGCAAATGAAAGATATTAATAGAGAACAAACAATGTATTTACCTTAATATTCATAATTGACATTCAGTCTTACAGATTATCAAAACTCCGCCATCTCTCTCCCCACGTCCACCACTGCTGGCGGCTCACCTCCAACTGCCCAGCGCTACACGCTGTTCGCATCCAGCTATAGCAGTTCATGACAACAATGGCAGACAACAATGCAAACTAGCCACATACTGCACACAGCACAGCCAGTGATTTTCATACAGAGTGCTATGTAACGTTGCCAATAAAAAACATAAACAGCAAACTTACATAAAGAAAACATAAACAGCCTACTTACATAGAAAGAAAACATAAACAGCCTACTTACATAGCCCCCATGCTCCCCACAAAAAATTTTACAAATGGTGTTGGGCACTGGCCAATACAGATTTGAAAAAATTTTTCATAATTACAATCACAAAGATATCAAATGCACACACTGATTAATACAATGTTGGCAAAAGCTAAAATTTTCTCACAGTCAATAAAGACAGTCCTGATCATTCACCACAGTAAAACTGCCGTTTCTTTTATCAAAGTCTGAGCAATAAAGACAATGCACACGGAAGTAGTGGATGTCCATGCAGTCTTGAAGAAGTAGTGTTGTCCTTCCAACAGAAAGACAGTGCTGACTCTTGACATGCTGACAGGTAATGCGCCACAATGGAGCAAACCCACAGCAGAGTCAGTCGACGTGTTGAAGAATATTGGTAGGTAGGTCATCACAGAGCAGACCCACTGCAGTCCTGGTAGAGAGTATTGTAGTGGTGGGCCACCAGAGGTGCAGACCCACTGTACTCCTTGTAGAGATTGTGGTATTGGTGAGTCAGCAAAGGTGTAGACCCACTGTAGTCCTGGTAGAGATGGCCAGCAGCCATCTGCTGCGACTGTGCAGGTGCACAATCACCATCGAAGAGTCTTGCAGAGAAGATAGCAAGTCCATATACCCCCACTTGTGCACTCACAAAGTTTGTGGAATTGTCCTTAGAACCAGCAATGCTGTTATCCAGTCCCTTGCTGAATTATTAACACACGTGCAAACACTATCAGTCCCTACTTCTCACATATTGTCCATATACTATGACCAACAGAATGTGTGCAGTGAAATGAATGCGTACAAGTTGCTTAATTTGATTAACTGGCGTCAATTACAGTTATATAACATAAGAATACAATAACAAAGGTACAAAAAACATCATTAAAAACATAACAATACAGATAATATTTGTAGTGCAGGCTTTACAAAACAATAGAAATAAACATATACATCAGTGTTACAAGAATTATGACATGAGTACATACATAAAAGATCAGAATAACTTGCGAAACATCAACTTCACACATGAACATTCTAACAGAATCAATAATGTCTAAACATCTTTACAAAGAAAATAACAGAGTATTAATGCCAATTATATTTGAGGATAACAGTATGCCTCATCATAGTGAATGTAGCTTACTATTAAAAGAAAAAAAATTCTATGAAACTACACAGAGACAGGAAGAAAACAAATACACAAGGGTACACAAACACATAGTGGGATAACACAAAAGGAAAGGACAGGGTTTGTTTTCAGTGTATTTGGTACTGCAGTCCACCCCACAACTTCATTCCGTATATCTTTCCTCGTATTTCATCCTTTGTTTCCACCAAAAAATTCTATCTAAGCATGCTTTCTGTATTTATATGTTCACACATTGCTTACCTCATCATTTATTTCCAAGAAAATCCTACCTATACCTCGTTCCTGTATTCTATTCATATTTCTTTCAAAATAATTATTTCTGATTGTACCATACTCATTTGGGCCCAATCTTTCTTCGCAATGCATTCTTTACCTATTCTCCATAGTCAGTTTCTTATATAGTCTACCCCCTCTTAAGCTAACTTAAATCTACTGAGCTCAGATATATATACCAAGGGACGAGGCAATGCAGCATCACAACAAATCAACACAAACAGAAATGACAAAAAATGCAAATTGGCAAAGCTAGCAGCATAAATTAGCAAAGCAAGTGCAATATTACAACTAATATAAGGCACTGTGCAGGAAACAAGAAAAACTAGCTTAGAAGAGTAACACAAAGGTCAATTCAGTAACACTATGCCTGGCAAACAGCAGCAACTTATACCTAAACATGACATAGCTCAAGCAGAAAAAATATTACAGTAAAAACAACAATGCAGACAAGGGAAATGCATATTCACATCTTAATGTCTATGTAATTAAAGTGGTGCACCATAACAACTTATTGTAAAAAAAATATTACCATGTACTTGAAAAGAAAATTATGTGTTACTGTTATTAGTTCCTTCTTATTGTTCTTTCCTTTCCAAGTGCTCCTTTTTTAAAGAATGTGGATCATAAAATAATTATTTAATAGATCTGTTGACAGAAAGAGTTCACATTAGCAAATGCATTTCATTTTATAAAAGCAATGCTGCAACACAGCTGGAAACCAGATATCAAATGAAATAAGCAATTACGCAAACCAAAGCATAAAAATATCATTCAGTAGTCATGTGACATTTCATTTCATAAGTTAATTGCTCTCAACTCTCGTACAAAGACTCTTGTCATAATCAGGTGTGCAGATGTAAAAATATTTCTTGTCATTTTGTTAGGCATTTCAGTAAATATCATAAATTTTTAAGTAACGAGGGTGTCGCATTAGCGATGAAAGGCACATCCTAATGGTTTATTCTCCAGGTGTTTGACACAGCTGTGTGCCCACAACGCATTACAAAAATCATATGTTTTCAAGTAACGAGCGTGTCGCATTAGCGATGAAAGGCACATCCTAATGGCTTTCTTTTCTACCTGAGCGTCTGAAAAGGCTTGTTCTCCAGGTGTCTGACACACCTGGGTGCCCACGTCGCATTATGTGCAAGTGGTCACTTAACTTTCTTACGGAAATATTTACGACAGCAGTTTCCGCTACAGTGACAGTCTCATATAAAAACATTTCATAGGTCAAGAATTTTATTGACATAAACATACCTCAACAGCATAATACACATCGTCGTCGTAAAAATAACATCATAACACCTCAGTCAAATGTCAAAAACGTCGTAGCTTCCTCCAATGATTTCAAAACCTAAAGAAAATTCTCTGCTCATTTCAGTAGTGTCATCTACCTCAAACGTACTTTAAAAATTATACTCCCTTACCAAATACATCATTCAAAGTTCTCATAGTATCACAATGGTTCCAAAAAAATATGAACAGTGCACAAAGTACAGACAACGTACAATTTCTTAAGTGTGAAGTAATCCAACTCTGTAATTGCGTAAACATGTGTCACTGACGTAGTAAAAGGATGTTTGTTTCTCTGTTAAATGATCAGATAGGTGTGTAATTTATGTGTTAGAGAAACATGGTACCGATGTGTAAAGTTGTATAAGCAAATACCATATTAGCTAGGGCTCCTTGTGCTTGCCAAACACATGGTACACAAAGTAGGCGTGTACCCCCCTGAGGTTTATTGTAATTGTATCCTCAGGTATTACAGCTTACAGCAATGAAATGAAATGTGTCACGAAAAACTTTCTTTGTAATTCAAAAATCTCTAAAAATAAATGTCTTAAGTACAAAATTAATCACTCAAATACGTGTCCTGTAGCGCTAAATGTGCGTCTTGCTGTAAGATAATCTCTGGGAAGTGTCGTAGTTATTGTCCTCCGAAAGCTAAGTTCTGCAGAAGTCAATGTACTTACCTCATGATAAACAAAGTGAAATGCTTTGCGTATAGATAACTTAGTTATTACGCTTATTGCCGCGATGAAGGAATTATTGTGCTGTAAAGTATTGTTGTGCTACGGAAAAGGCTGTCTCATTGTAGCTATACCACAAAAGTTACTACTAAAACATGTCTCACTTTATAGAAGAATTCAGAAAAAACTGTGCAGATATAAAACAGATACACCGCAAAAGCAACATTGTAAATTGTCACTCATTAGTAACATCGTGATATAATCGTGTAGCTGTCAAAGAAACCAAATACTAAGTCATCTTGAATCTCACAGAAAGTACTTCAAATCCTGAATCCACTCTCAAGCAAACCAAAATGTTGCATGTTAACAGTTTCTCAGTGTGACAAATTGTACAAGTAGCATGAAGTGACAATTGCAAAGACTAAGTTAAAAAGCAGATTATCTGTCAATAAATGGTTTTACATGAGAAATGTGGTGTAAACCTTTACTCTTCCTAGTACGCAGAGTTTCAACTTCAACGCAATTATCATGTGGTATACGTCGGATTCTGTAAGGTCCATTGTAAACTAGAAAGAATTTGTGACTCAAGTGTTTCTTCTTATGTGACAATGAATGAGCTTTAATGAGAACTTTCTGACCAATATATAATTTCTTTGCATTTGCTTTACCGTGTAGTTTTCTCCTTTTCTCTGCTGCAGATTTTATATTTTTAAGAGCCAAATCAATTATGTCTTTGTGTCGCAGTTTACGTGTATTCGGGAAAGGTACAAGCTCTCTGATTCTGTTCGGTGGTTCTACATTCTTCAGTACAAGAGTAGGTGGTAAAGCAGTGGAATCATGAGGCATTTCATTCAGCACATTTTGAAATAAGTGTAAATATCTGTCCCAATGCTGATGCTTTCTGTGACAATAAAGTCTGCAAAGCTTATTGATTTCTTTCATAATCCGTTCAGACGGGTTACAATGTGGTGAATACAATGAAATAAAAACAGGTTTGATTTTATGATTCCGAAGCATGCGTGACCAAACAGCAGATCTGAATTGCGGTCCGTTATCTGAAATGACTTTACTAACGTGTCCAACTTCACGTAAGAAATTTTTAACAAAGGCGTTGGATACAGACCGTCCAGTGGCTTTACGTAACGGAGTGAAAGAAACAAATTTTGAAGTAAGTTCAACAGCGACTAGAACGTACGAAAATCCATTCGATGTTCTGACAAGGGGTCCCAAGAGATCAACAGCAGCAAATTCTTTTAATTTAGAAGGAATAATAGGAAATAACGGAGCACGATGTGAGATAGTAGATGGTTTCGCCTTTTGACAAAGTTCACAAATAGACAAGACTCTTCGAATTCTCTTTTCCATATTGTTAAAATAACAAGTCGTTCGAAGAATATGATAACATTTTCGTGGGCCAAAATGTGCGTAGCTGAAATGAATGTACCAAATGAGCTTATTAACAAAATCGTCTGGAATGCAAAGTACCCATAGCTTGTCATCAACAGTGCAGCGTTTGAAGAGTATGTTGTTTCTAACCAGGTAATAATGCCGAATCTGAGTGTATGTCTTTTCATGCCATTTACTTTTGATATCTTTCCAAATCGGATCTTTATCTTGTTCATGAGCAATGTCCTTTAAAGATGTGGTGATGAAGTTTTCAAAGGCGACTTTCTGAATGTAAAGAATACTGAAATTTTTCTCGAGGTTGCCTTCTGTGTTACTTTTCTCAAGCCCAGCCGGTGCGCGTGACAGTGCGTCCGCAACAATGTTCTCCTTGCCGGGAATGTAGACTATTGTGAAGCGGAATTCTTGCAGAAACAATGCCCAACGTTTTAACCTATCATGATTTAATTTTGAAGACATAAGAAATTGTAATGCACGGTGATCACTGTATACTTTTACGTGCTTACCAGAAAGAAAGAAACGGAATTTGTTAAATGCCCAAACGATAGCTAAAGCTTCTAATTCAGTAACGGAATAATTTTTTTCAGATTTTGTTAGCACTCGGCTAGCAAAAGCAATGGTTTTCTGAACAGTAATGTCATCTTCTATGGCTTCTTGAAATAAATGGGCACCAAGACCAACTTTGGAAGAATCAGTGCTAAGGCAGAAATCTTGTGACAGATCTGGATGAGCTAGTATTGGCGCGTGAAGTAACGCTTCTTTCAAAGAATTGAATTCCAACTGTGCTTGTTCGTCCCAGTTCCAAATAGTATTTTTTCCAGTGAGAGAACAAAGTTTTGGTGTAACTAGAATTTGCATATTCAGAAAACGACGGTAAAAATTTACGAGACCTAGAAAACTGCGGACTTGTCTTTTTGTGGATGGAACTGGAATGGCTCTGATTGCTTCTAACTTTTCAGGATCCGGCTGAATGCCTTCAGAAGAAATAATATGTCCTAAAAACTTCACCTTTGACCTACCGAATTCAGACTTTTCCAAGTTAACTGTAATTCCAGATTCTGCAAAAGTACGTAACAAACTGTTGAGGATGCGGTTATGTTGTTCCCATGAGGCTTCTGCTATTAGAATATCGTCCACATATAAGGTGATGTGACGTTTTAAGAACTCAGGTAATATGGAATTTAACCCGCGAATGAATGCTGCTGAAGAAATGTTCAAACCAAAAGGAAGTTTCCGAAACTGATAACAAACGCCGAAACAAAGGAAAGCTGTGTATTTTCTACATTCTGGATGTAGTTCGATCTGATAAAAGCTGGATCTGAGATCAATGGAAGACAACACTTTTACACCATTAAAATTTTGAAGAAGTTCTTCCATCGTCTGCGGCCTGTCTGTTTCAGGAATAATGATAGTATTGATTTGTCTCGAATCTAAGACAAGTCTGATCGATCCATTTTTCTTCTCAACAACATGTAACGGATTGTTGTATGAGCTTACTGCAGGCTCAATAATGCCCTCGTCAAGCATAGATTGTATTTCTGTTCTAACACGGTCCCTATAATGTGCTGGAATTATGTATGGTCTTACACAAAATTTAGTATGCTCACGAACACGAAATTGGTATTGAAATCCCTTGATTGTTCCTGTTTTGTGAGTAAAAACTGTGGAATGTGCTTGTAAAATCTCAAAAAGGTCCTGCCTATCAGTGTCATTACAATTCTCAATTGTCTGAATTTTATTCTGAATTAACTCATTAATTTCAAATATGTCGTCGATGTCATCCCTGTCAGTACTTGCAGAGTGATTGTTGGTGTCTAGTTCCGTAGAAAATTCCGAACTGTTATCTAACAGAAGGTAAAGCCGATTAATTTCCTCATCATGGTTTGAGAGCCAGTCTTCAAATTTCAAAGCTATTGACTTACCTTCTTTCTCTAAACTTATTTCAGCATCGTGAAAACTTAAGATTGCTTTATATTCATTCAAAAAGTCTACTCCCAGTATAATTTCCGTCGACAATAATGGAACAATAAGGAAGTTCATAGAGAAGCTGTGGCTTTGACAAAAGAATTCTAAGTTGGTTTGTTGGCGTACATCTACACTTTTTCCAAAGATTGCACCTTGTAATTTAATCTTACGTAACGGAAGTGTGGGGCAATCGTTCGCTTTGTTGCATTTGCTAAAAGCTGTTTCGCTAATTACTGAAATGGGACTGCCAGAGTCAAGTACTGCCGTAAATTTTACGTCATTTACAGTAATATGAATCACAGGATATGCAATGTTGTTATGTTTTACGTCGTGTTCCTGGAGTAAGATGTCCCTAATGTCTTCCATTTTTACGTAATTACTAGCTACGGCAGCTGCGTCGTCAGTTTCATAAGTACGTCTTGTGGCTGCCAGTGGTGTGAGTCATCGCCTATTGTCTCTTTGTTGGCGCGCGTCGTTATTGGGATTTGGAGACCTAACTTCTACAAATTCATCGTGACGAGAGTGCTCTGCTCTATTTAAATCTCGCCAGTTCTGATGCAATTCAGGTCTGTCGTTATGTCGGTAGTTTCCATAGTTTCTTTCTTGTCGGTCACATGGTGGAGAATTTCTCCTTGAATCGTAACTACGCGCTGGACCGTTGCGTCTAAAGTTATTCTGTCTCCCTTGATAATAGTTATTTTGGTTCCCATATTGTCTGTTTCTCTGATTGTCTCTGTGATAGTCATTACCGCGGAAAGGTGATCTTTCCCTGTAACTATTACTCTGCCAGTGGTTATCATATGGGTGGTGTCTGTTTTGGTCACGATTTACGTTGTAAGAATAGACTTGTCGTGTCCAGTTATTATTTCTGTCGTCACGGAATTGTGACGGATGTGCCCTGTAGTGATTGTTTTCCCGTTTTCGCATCCCGCGACTGTCTGTGTCAATTTCCAGTTCTTGTAACAGTCCCTGAAAAGCTTCAATGTCGTCTTTGCAACGTCCTGCTAAAATAATATGTCTCAAATGTTCAGGCAGTTTGATTAAGCAAATGCGGATGAGTTCTGAGGGGCTGTATGGGTTTGACAGGTATTGATTCTTGTGCAACATGTCTTCAAAATATTTCACAAGACTGGAAAATTCAGATTGCTCGAAGTGTTTCATCATTATGATGCTATGTTTTACGCGGTCTTGTGTGGCTTGAGACCAATATGCTGAGAGGAAGGCATGGTAAAATTCTCCTTCACTGTGGCAATCGTGAATGACCGATCGCATTCTTACAGCTGGTTCATTCTCCAAGTAGCCACACATAAATTCTAATCTGTGTTCTAATGACCAGTTGGGAGGAAAACAATGAGAGAATTGATGGAGCCACGCTTGTGGATGAATGTCGTTGGCAGAATTCTTGAATGTTTTGAATTTACGTGTAGTAATGAACAGCTTATAGTCAAAGTCATCATGTCGGCGAGTCACATATCGCTCATTGTTACGTCGTGTCGGCGGTTCCATCTCAAAATTCGGTGCACCTTGCCAATTCCTTTCATAATTACCGAAATGCCCTGTGTTATTATTTTGTGGCTTTTCCGTATTTATATGTCCCTCTTCCCTTATTGGGGCGCGAGTGTCCTCTGAAATACGTAATTCTTGTATTACCTGTGTCAGCTGATCTTGTACTTCCCGCATTTCTCTTTTGTATTGCGTATTAATTTGATTCTGATTTTGTTTGAATTTTCTTATTTGTTCATACTCTTCTGTGTCAGTGAAGGCTACGGGTCTTGTGTCATTCAGATCATCATCTACCTTTGTAGATAAGTTAGTGACCTGATCCGAAAGTTCAGCTACTTTCTCCGATAGTGAACACATTTCCTCAGTGTGTTTTTCTGAACCAAGTTTCAGAGTGTCCATTTGTGTTGAAATCGAATCTACTGTGTTCTTTAAGTTTTCCTGAGTTTTTGCCAGTTGCGTAACCGAATCGGTAGATGCAACTGAGTCAATTTTAGCTTGCAAAGTGTCGTGATTTTCATGAACAATAGTTTGCAGCTCTTTTATGGCTGCTTCGTGATTCTGTAATGCATTTTCATGCCGCGAAAAAATAGGCTGAAAATGCTCACAAATTTGTGTTTTTACGTCATTACAGACTTTTTGACATTTCGATTCAATGTTATGTAATTCAGTAGTTAAATCTTCACGTGTTTGTTCAAGTGTGGTGTCTAACTTTTGAAGCTTTTGCTGTGTTTGTCTCTGATTTTGTTCCATTGTGTGTAACTGTTGCTGTGTTTGTTTCTGGTGTTGTTCCATTGTGTCTAACTTTTGAAGATTTTGTCCCATTTGTTGCATTAATTGTAATAACAATGCATTAGTGTCTGGAATCTGTTCCTCTACGCTTTTCGGCAGTGCATTTGCACCAGCAACATTCACATTTTGACAAGCAGGAAATGTGTCTTGACTCATTTGAGAAAGCGGTGAGGACGCAAAACCTGAATCTACAGTATTTGCAAAATTGTGTCCTATCATTTCGGATTCCTGAGGCGAGCTGTTGCCGACCGATCGATCGATAATGCTTCCCTGTTCACTACCTGTTTGACTGTCTACGCCATTGTTTGACGCCCGCTCCCTTTCCCTATGCACAGTTACCAAATTACTACTTTGAATATTAGTTAATTCACTACCCAGTGGTGCTGATAAGCTACGCTCGTCGTCACTATTATTTCTCAATTTAGTTTGGAGCCTAGTGTTACGTTTTTCACACGCCATTATTGTCACAATATTTCACACGACAACACAGAAAAGCACAACTTGAATAGCAAAAACAAGAGAACACATTAACATAGCACTGAAAATAATATCTAGTTAATTGCAGCAGCGAAATACTTGGCGCAAAGCTACATGCATGCCACAACTGTTTTACTGTACAACAATGAAAGACTGCAACTACAAAGGAGATTCTCTCTACAATTACGCGCTAGCAATAAACAAAAGCTACACTAAATACACAAACTACAAGAAAAAAATCAGAAGATTCCAGTGAGGTATCCTGGCAGGGTCGCCATATGAAACGTCCCCTTAGAACAAATTATGCATATGAAACGTCCACTTAGAACAATTATACAAGCCTGTGCTTAACCTGACACACAATATTATTTAGCGCAACGCAATCTGACTTTCAATAACCCCTACAAAACAATGGCCCTGACTAACTTTAACCTATACCTTTTACAAATCACTTACCTCACAAAAATCTTCGCTACTCAAGCTACTGCAAAACAGCGAGCGCCACTACTGCCAGCTAAATAAAAGATTCAAACCACTGAAGGTACTAACTACTGATAGGGATAGTTAGCAAATGAAAGATATTAATAGAGAACAAACAATGTATTTACCTTAATATTCATAATTGACATTCAGTCTTACAGATTATCAAAACTCCGCCATCTCTCTCCCCACGTCCACCACTGCTGGCGGCTCACCTCCAACTGCCCAGCGCTACACGCTGTTCGCATCCAGCTATAGCAGTTCATGACAACAATGGCAGACAACAATGCAAACTAGCCACATACTGCACACAGCACAGCCAGTGATTTTCATACAGAGTGCTATGTAACGTTGCCAATAAAAAACATAAACAGCAAACTTACATAAAGAAAACATAAACAGCCTACTTACATAGAAAGAAAACATAAACAGCCTACTTACAGTGTTACGTAGTCGTCTGGAACTCGGTATTCTTGGGATCATACGCTCTCGCTACCACCGCTGCCAGAAATCATGCACAGTGGCTCTATGCCTGTCAAGTCTTTCTGTAATATCGGAAAGGAACATCCATCTTCTCGTAGCCCTATTACACGACCTCGTTCAAACTCAGAGAAGTGTTGATAACGAGCCGCGGTGGCCGAGCGGTTCTAGGCGCTTCCGTCCGGAACCGCGCGACTGCTGCGGTCGCAGGTTCGAATCCTGCTTCGGGCATGGATGTGTGTGGTGTCCTTAGGTTAGTTAGGTTTAAGTAGTTCTAAGTTCTAGAGGACTGATGATCTCAGAGGTTAAGCCCCACAGTGCTCAGAGCCACTTCTTTTTTGTTTATAACGGGGTCTTGTCATCTTAAACGCATTCTTGACTAACATCAACTCACCATGTCCAATCTCAAAGATAACTAACGCTCACGGCCGTTACAAAATGTATTTAAAGCAAACCTGATTTACATCCTTGTAGTGGCGCTCTTATGCGACTGGCGCGAAATCTGAATAGACGTCATGTTTGAGATGTAGAAACACGCCTACCAACTTTTGTTTATGTCGCAGAACTCTTGGTGTTTTGATTTTTTTTCCGTCATTGTAGCATAGCAGGAATAATAGATGAAAAAATTTTCAGGTGAATTTGGGGTATACAGGGTCAATACAGAATTACCATATCTGCCAGAAAAAGCAGATCTAATGTGCCTGGGCCTCAGTCACAGCTATGCTTGGATGACAGGTAGAGGTACCTCATCATTTCAAACTGTATGCTAATGTTCATCAGGCATAATGGCTATCAGGTGCTGCATGCCAAGGAATGTGGTGATCATGTTGGCCAGGACAACGATCGAACACCCCCCACCCCCATGTATCGAGGTCGGACAGCAAGGAAAGCATGCGGTCTTCCGTTGTCTTGTTGAAAAACGGCTCCGTAGCGATCTCGAATATAGGGCACAGCCTTGAGCCTCAGCACGTCAGAACTGTAACGCCGTCTGCCTAAACTGTGGGAACCATAGGTGACTGTGTTGTGTAGCCAATGGCACCTGATACTAACATGGTAGGTGCAGTGCCCGTGTGAAGCTAATGCATGCAATTTGGCAACTTTAGTTATCCTCGGAGCCTCCACGCACTGATACGTCCACCGAGATGCTGTACGCCGAATCGGTACTCGTCTGACAAGGCGACGTAGTGCCAGTTCTGTGTTCAGAGTTGTCGCCTCTCTCTGCTGCCGCATCAAGCAATGTCGCAACAATGGTCGCCGTGTTGACAGTCCTTAGTGCTCGAAACGCCGTCGACCTATGCACATGGGTAGTTGCCTTGCTGCAGACAAAACCATTTACTGACGTGGCTGCTCGAGCCTGGACTTCAGAGCGAGCATTATAAATACCCTCTCGACCGTTAGTCAATCACGGCCGCTGAATTCCTGCACGGTGTTGTGGAATGCCCTCCTGAATGCATCGATTCGACATTCACATGTCAGTCGCGGGTTTCCCACCAAGGCGAGCAACAAAACCGCGGAAAGATAAACCGCAGTCTCTCTATGCCACGATTCTGCGAATGTCAAATTCCGACACTTGCTGGTTGACGTTTCTATTTCTTACCCAAAAAGAATAATGATGAAACAATAAAAATGTAAAAAACTGTTAACAGTTGAAGTTGTCCGTCCGATCTGTTGCTATGACCGATTTTTGGAGGCCGCAAGTACCCCATAATGTTGTGAAATAATAGGTGTTTCTATAATCTCCATCATTAATTCTGAAGTGTAAGGGGTGTGTCAGTAACTTACCAAATCATTCATCGTGATGCTTGCGCACATCGTTATCGTCCAAACTTCTCACAACAAAACCAACATTCAAATGTAATATCTGGATAGCAAGCCGCAGCGAAGTCTTTTCTTACATAGAGAATTTAGATGCCGTCATTCCTACTGCTAAAATACTAATAATTTGCGTATCCAAATACACTTCGTCCCAGTTTGACATTTGTTGCATGCTGTATTAATGTTGTTGCACTTTCAATGGTCAGCTTTGTGTAGATGTTATTAAAAATAATTATATGTTGTTCTGCATTCAAATGTGATTGAAAAATATATACACTCCTGGAAATGGAAAAAAGAAGACATTGACACCGGTGTGTCAGACCCACCATACTTGCTCCGGACACTGCGATTGGGCTGTACAAGCAATGATCACACGCACGGCACAGCGGACACACCAGGAACCGCGGTGTTGGCCGTCGAATGGCGCTAGCTGCGCAGCATTTGTGCACCGCCGCCGTCAGTGTCAGCCAGTTTGCCGTGGCATACGGAGCTCCATCGCAGTCTTTAACACTGGTAGCATGCCGCGACAGCGTGGACGTGAACCGTATGTGCAGTTGACGGACTTTGAGCGAGGGCGTATAGTGGGCATGCGGGAGGCCGGGTGGACGTACCGCCGAATTGCTCAACACGTGGGGCGTGAGGTCTCCACAGTACATCGATGTTGTCGCCAGTGGTCGGCGGAAGGTGCACGTGCCCGTCGACCTGGGACCGGACCGCAGCGACGCACGGATGCACGCCAAGACCGTAGGATCCTACGCAGTGCCGTAGGGGACCGCACCGCCACTTCCCAGCAAATTAGGGACACTGTTGCTCCTGGGGTATCGGCGAGGACCATTCGCAACCGTCTCCATGAAGCTGGGCTACGGTCCCGCACACCGTTAGGCCGTCTTCCGCTCACGCCCCAACATCGTGCAGCCCGCCTCCAGTGGTGTCGCGACAGGCGTGAATGGAGGGACGAATGGAGACGTGTCGTCTTCAGCGATGAGAGTCGCTTCTGCCTTGGTGCCAATGATGGTCGTATGCATGTTTGGCGCCGTGCAGGTGAGCGCCACAATCAGGACTGCATACGACCGAGGCACACAGGGCCAACAGCCGGCATCATGGTGTGGGGAGCGATCTCCTACACTGGCCGTACACCACTGGTGATCGTCGAGGGGACACTGAATAGTGCACGGTACATCCAAACCGTCATCGAACCCATCGTTCTACCATTCCTAGACCGGCAAGGGAACTTGCTGTTCCAACAGGACAATGCACGTCCGCATGTATCCCGTGCCACCCAACGTGCTCTAGAAGGTGTAAGTCAACTACCCTGGCCAGCAAGATCTCCGGATCTGTCCCCCATTGAGCATGTTTGGGACTGGATGAAGCGTCGTCTCACGCGGTCTGCACGTCCAGCACGAACGCTGGTCCAACTGAGGCGCCAGGTGGAAATGGCATGGCAAGCCGTTCCACAGGACTACATCCAGCATCTCTACGATCGTCTCCATGGGAGAATAGCAGCCTGCATTGCTGCGAAAGGTGGATATACACTGTACTAGTGCCGACATTGTGCATGCTCTGTTGCCTGTGTCTATGTGCCTGTGGTTCTGTCAGTGTGATCATGTGATGTATCTGACCCCAGGAATGTGTCAATAAAGTTTCCCCTTCCTGGGACAATGAATTCACGGTGTTCTTATTTCAATTTCCAGGAGTGTAATTAAGATTTTGTTTACATATTGCTATTGGTTTTGGAGGCTATCTGATGATGGAGAACAACTTGTCATATTTATTATATTAGTTCGTTCAAATGGTTCAAATGGCTCTGGGCACTATGCGACTTAACTTCTGAGGTCATTAGTCGCTTAGAACTTAGAACTAATTAAACCTAACTAACCGAAGGACATCATACACATCCATGCCCGAGGCAGGATTCGAACCTGCGACCGTAGCGGTCCCTCGGTTCCAGACTGTAGCGCCTAGAACCGCACGGCTACTCAGGCCGCCTATTATAGTGGTTGATTATCAAGCAAGTTCCTCTGGACGCGGTGTGCTACTACGCAAGTGATGCACTGAAAGTAAAATGTAAGATCCCTGTGACTCAACAGTTACCTACAATGTCTGAAAAAAAAATGAAGAGGAGGAAGAAAGAAACGCAACTTCACGATGTGAGAGGATATCTGATGTTATGTTAATGATTACAAAATCGAATGAAATTATCAAAGAACTTTGCAGTATGAACCCACTTAACAGTACGACATTGCACACTCCTGTGGCCAGGATGCATACACTGCTTTCTTTGGGAAGGATGTCATAAAGCCGTTGTAATCGTATGCTCTCCTGAGGCAAGCTGGTTATACCTGCTCCTAACTGGTCCTTCATATCCTGGATACTGCCACTAGGAAGTTCGAGTAATTCGCACAAATGCGCTGTCGGGACAGATCTTGGGATCTTGCTGGCCATGGGGGTATCTCAACATCATACAGACACCTCATAAGTCACATACCGTATGTGGGCGAGCATTTCCGGCCGCTGTGTCCGAGCGGTTCCAGGCGCTTCAGTCCGGAACCGCGCTGCTGGTACGGTCGCAGGTTCGATTCCTGCCTCGGGAATGGATGTATGTGATGTCCTTAGGTTAGTTAGGCTTAAATAGTTCTAAGTCTAGGGGACTGATGACCTAAGATGTTAAGTACCTTAGTGCTTAGAGTCATTTGAACCATTTGCGCGAGCATTGCCCTGTTAAAAATGGCGCCACAATATGTCGCGTGGAAGGCGACACATGAGGATGCAGGACGTCCGTAACGTACCGTTGTGCCATTATAATTTTCTCGGTCGGTACTAGCCGTAACGTGGACTCTTGTCCGGTGTCTCCCCACACCACGAGCTAGACGGCTGTCCCTCTCCAAAACATCGGAATAATGGGATCTCTCCCCAGATCTGCGCGATATTCGTCGTAGGTGATCTTGGACAGGACCAGAATTAATCACTGAACACTGTACGACGCCATTAATCAGTAATCCATTGTTCACGGTCATGGGATCTCTCCAAGTTCAGCCGTTTCTGTCGATGTGTTAACGGCAGCCTACGCCTGAGACTGTGATTCCCTGCTTCTGGTGCTACTAACCACCGACCAATACTGCTGCATGACACAAAATGTTGCAGGGATTCCATTACTTGTTCTCGAATGGCATGTGCATATGTGTAGCGCTTACGGGGCGCCTGGTGCACAATGCGGTTAGCATTCCAACATCGGGCCACTGTCCCATCCGAATGCTCTACAAATCTGTACGTTACGTTGCGCGATTCGACCAACCGGTCACATGGAGACCCACAATGAGGCCTCTTTCAAATTCTTTTAGAGGCTGACAACGCTGTCTCAAATAAGTTCGCAACATTTTGGTCTCTTTCGCAGTGATCACGACATCTGAAGCTGTTCACGTCTCTTATATACCCCATCAGGCCTGGTATCAACACTAAACATGAACAACACTAATGCAGAAACTTCGTGACAGATTAAAACTGTGTGCCGGACAGAGATTCGAACTTGGGACCTTTACCTTTGACGGGCAAGTGCTCTACCAACTGAGCTACCCAAGCAAGACTCACGTCACGTCCTCACAGCTTCAATTCGGGCAGTACCTCGCCTCCTACCTTCCAAACTTCACAGAAGCTCTTCTGCGAACCTTGCAGAACAAGCACGCCTGGAAGAAAGGATATCGCGGAGGCTTGGCTTAGCCACAGCCTAGGGGATGTTTCCAGAATGAGATTTTCACTCTGCAGTGGAGTGTGCGCTGATATGAAACTTCCTGACAGATTAAAACTGTGTACCGGACCGAGACTCGAACTCGGGACCTTTGCTTTTCGCGGGCAAGTTCTCTACCAACTGCCCACTTGCCCGCAGAAAGCGGGATATGAAACTTCCTGACAGATTAAAACTGTGTACCGGACCGAGACTCGAACTCGGGACCCTTGCCTTTCGCGGGCAAGTGGGCAGTTGGTAGAGAACTTTCCCGCGAAAAGCAAAGTTCCCGAGTTCGAGTCTCGGTCCGGTACACAGTTTTAATCTGTCAGGAAGTTTCATATCAGCCCACACTCCGCTGCAGAGTGAAAATCTCATTTTGTGAACGCTAATGCATTCTGGTGGCCGTTCTATCTGTCACAAAGAGTAGCAACTCGATCTGTGATACGATGGTGTGTTACGTACGAAGTTACTCTGAAATCTGATCATATCTGCTGGGTGCTTCCATTTTTTTGTCAGCGTATTTCCTAAATCTGGAACGGGAAACTCCGGGCGACAAGACGACCCAGTTTGATGATATACAATCTGGAAAGGCCCCGGTATGCGACGAGTGCAAGGGGACTGTGACGGCGAAATAAACTTTCGATAATGGTTCGGACGCAGTCCAGTGAGGCAATCTCCCAGAACACGTCCCGCGTGTAGCAATATGAGTCGAACGTCTGCGATCGCGTCGCCCCGCCGGGAAATGCCAGGCGAGGCGAGGCGTGGCGGCGGCTGGGCGCCCCGCCCACGGGCGACGGCCGACCTACTGTGCGTCTGCCGCGCTGCGCCGCGCCGAGCCTCTGCTACAGCACGCCCGCTCGCCTGCAGTCCGTGCCCCACGCCCCCGTCCCAGGCGGATCTGACGAGGCGCCCGGCCTTTCACTGCCTCGTCACTCCTCACTTTTGCAACAAAAGGTCAAGCTACAACATCAACTCTGGCGGGAACTGCCTCACTACGAAAAAAAAAAAGAAAACAGGTTAAATTGAGCAATGATCAATTTTCTAACCTCTTCGCAGCAAATGTAGATTTAAAGATCGAAAAAACTATTGTATTGTTCAGACCGAAGTGTGCTCTGATCCATCTCTCCATGCTAGCTTGTCCTGTGCATGCCACTTCATCTTTACATTTACTACTGGCCATTAAAATTGCTACACCAAGAAGAAATGCAGATGATAAACGGGTAATTCATCGGACAAATATATTATACTAGAACTGACATGTAATTACATTTTCACGCAATTTGGGTGCATAGATCCTGAGAAATCAGTACCCAGAACAACCGCCACTGGCCGTAATAACGGCCTTGATACGCCTGGGCATTGAGTCAAACAGAGCTTGGATGGCGTGTACAGGTACAGCTGCCCATGCAGCTTCAACACGATACCACATTTCATCAAGAGTATTGTGAAGAGCCAGTTGCTCGGCCACCATTGACCAGACGTTTTCAATTGGTGAGAGATCTGGAGAATGTGCTGGCCAGGGCAGCAGTCGAACATTTTCTGTATCCAGAAAGGCCCGTACAGGATCTGCAACATGCGGTCGTGCATTATCCTGCCGAAATGTAGGCTTTCGCAGGGATCGAATGAAGGGTAGAGCCACGGGTCGTAACACATCTGAAATGTAACATCCACTGTTTAAAGTGCCATCAATGCGAACAAGAGGTGACGAAGACGTGTAACCAATGGCACTCCATGCCATCACGCCGGGTGATACGCCAGTATGGCGATGACTAATACACGCTTCCAATATGCGTTCACCGCGATGTCGCCAAACACGGATGCGACCATCATGATGCTGTAAACAGTACCAGGATTCATCCGAAAAAATGACGTTTTGCCATTCGTGCACCCAGGTTGGTCGTTGAGTACGCCATCGCAGGCGCCCCTGTCTGTGATGCGGCGTCAAGGGTAACCGCAGCCTTGGTCTCCGAGCTGACAGTCCATGCTGCTGCAAACATCGTCGAACTGTTCGTGCAGATGGTTGTTGTCTTGCAAACGTCCACATCTGTTGACTCAGGGATCGAGACGTGGCTGCACGATCCGTTACAGCCATGCGGATAAGATGCCTGTCATCTCGACTGTTAGTGATACGAGGCCGTTGCGCTCCAACACGGCGTTCCGTATTACCCTCCTGAACCCACCAATTGCATATTCTGCTAACAGTCATTGGATCTCGACCAACGCGAGCAGCAGTATCGCGATACGATAAACCGCAATCGCGATAGCCTACAATCCGTACATTATCAAAGTCGGAAACGTGATGGTACGCATTTGTTCTCCTCACACGAGGCATCGCAACAACGTTTCACCAGGCAACGCCGGTCAACTGCTGTTTGTGTATGAGAAATCGGTTGGTAACTTCCCTCACGTCAGCACGTTGTAGGTGTCGCCACCGACGCCAACCTTGTGTGAATGCTCTGAAAAGCTAATCATTTGCTATCGCAGCATCGTCTTCCTCTCGGTTAAATTTCGCGTCTGTAGCACGTCATCTTCGTGGTGTTGCAAGTTTAATGGCCAGTAGTGTAACTGCTGAAACCTACATCCGATTGAACCCTTTGTACTGTAATCTTGCCTTTCTGTCCCCCTACGATTTTTACCTCCAACGCTCCCGCCTATCACAAAACTGACTATTCCTTGATACCTCAGAATGTGTTCCATCAACTGATCATTCTTTTAATTAAATTTTGCCATAAACTTCTCCTCATTAATTACTCGATTTTATCACCTAATACGCAGCATTTTCCTGTGGCTCCACAGGTCAGAGCTTTCTATTCTCTTCTTGCCTGAAATGTTTATCGCCCATGGTTCACTTTCGTACACGGCTACTCTCGAGACAAATAGCTCGACAACAGTCTTCATAAGATTTAAATTTATGTTCGACATTAACATATTCCTTTTGTCAGAAACGCTTTCCTTGCCGTCGCCACTCTCCATTTTATATACTCTCCCATTAGCCCATCATTATTTTCGATAGGGTGCTGAAAAGTAATGTCTCGGAACTCTTTATGCGAAAACTGTTGAAGCTTTTCAAATAAATTAACGTGCTTAATGTCTACATACACCAAAGGCCTTGCCGCAGTGGCAACAGTGGTTCCCGTCAGATCAACGGAGTTAAGCGCTGTTGGGCTTGGCTAGCACGTGGATCGGTGACCATCCGGGTCTGTCGGGCACTATTGGCAAGCCGGGTGCACTCATCCCTCGTAAGGCCAGTTGAACAGCTACTTGACTGAGAGGTAAAGCTCCGGTCACGAAAGCTGACAGCGGACGGGAGAGCGGTGTGGTGACCATATCCGCATCCAGTGATGCCTGTCGGTTAAGACCGGTACGGCGGTCGGTTGGCACAGTTGGGTCTTCCGAGGACTGTTAGGGCAGAGCTTAGTTTTTTTTTTTTTTGGCTAAACATTTTCAGCTATCTGCCGCTAGAGCTTTCCGAATTGTAGCGTGTAACACGGCGTTATGTAACGTTAACTACAGTATGTCGGTGCGGAGAAACAGCGTGCTACAACGAAGTTCGGAATTCGAAGAGTTCACCCATACATGGAGCACCGCCTCCTCCAGTATGACAATGACACACCATACACGAGCGCTGCGACGTCTGTAGCTATCTGACGCATTGGGTTCACTGTCAGCGATCATCACCCATACAGTCCCGACTTGGCCGCATCCTTTTTTATCTACTTGCAAAACTTCAGAACCCCTTCGAGGACTTCACTTCGATAACGATGAAGTGCTACAAGCAAATGTGAGGTTTGACTCCATTAACAAAGTTCAATATTCTACAGTGACGGTATTAACAAATGTCAGCGCTGTATATAATTCCAGATTCTAATGGCAACATGTGACAAGCGCCAAAAATATGGTTTCCAGTAGTACTAATGTGTGTGGTGTTCTTGTCAGGAAAATGCTGTTCAGTGACTATTTGTACAAATCCTAGGACGATGTGGATAACTTCGACTGAGAAAAGCATCCTGAAAATGTTCCTGAAAGCAAATGCCCCTCAAAAATAGTTGCTAACCAGATAAACGCTAATAATTATTTAAGCAAGTAAAGAATGTTGTGTCCCTTGCCGTAGTTTACATGAATTTACGGACAGCGTGATTGTGCAAATGTGAAGGGCCATTATAACATTATTTGCGTGATGCAGTAAGGCGACAATAAAATTAGTTTTATGCAATGCTGAATCATAAATTAAAGTTTGAGGTACTTATACTTTATTATTGCAAAAACTGGTAGTGAAAATCTTAGTATCATGAATGAAGCTCGAACCAGGTCAGAGAAATAGGATAGACGTTAAATGACATTGACAGATCCGACATGAGCACCCTTTACGATGACTATCCTGTTGCATACCTAGACAGGAAACATGTTTTCAAATGGCTGTAGTACGAAAATAGTACGTTGCTCGACATGGGTTACAATTCAAGACATCATGTACTCACTCCCCTCTACAAGTCCTAGAAAATTGTAACGGTAATTTCCGAATACCTTGTATATAGAGAGGAGGTGTCCCAAAAAAACACCAACAAGCTTCAGGGACAGGTTCCGTACAGCAAAACAAGAAAAAAAGTCTGGTAAACATAGGCTCTTAAATGCATACCTTAAGAGTTATGAGCACTTGTTCAGTAGAAGAGATGGGTTTCACGCTAGCGAAGATCAATAAGTGCGCGTAGCTCTTAAGGGTATGCATTTTAGAGCCCATATTTACCAGACATTTTTTCTTGTATTGGTGTAAAAAACCTGTCCTAAGGCTTGTCGGTGGTTTTTGGGACACCCTATGTTTGTATTTCAAACCCTTGTTCCACTGCTCTCGTCTTCAGCGGAACGTGCTTAGTTTATCGAAAGATCGTTCGCGCACTCCAAGGGCTCAATCTGCTTTCCCTACGTTCGCCTAGCGCTATTCAAAGCTAGTGAATAGTGCATGAGGTGGGTCATATTTTATTCACACCCGTTGTCGCTACGGACGCTTCAATGGCGGCCGGCCCTGTCTAGTGCTATTTTACGACGCCTAGTTCGCATCGCAATCGCCGCCAGAGCTTACCTCCGCTGTTAGAGGGTTCTGAGGCTCGAAATTAGCATCGCTTTCTTCGCGGCTTGCCAGAGCCAGGGAAACCTTACGAGCCCCCTCTGGTTGACGCCAACTGCGATTGTGTAACGGCCGCCGCTGTAAGCGATGCTAGACCCGTCGCCGGAAACGTTTAGAGCGGACCTCACCGCTTCACTTAGCGCGCTCGCCAGCCTCCAGCAGGCAGCTCGTTTCGGGTCCCTTTCTTCCAAAGGAGTCCCCCAACAGTTCCGTACTGTCGCAATGGCAACGCCTTCTATCAGGAAACTAAACACTTCACTTCCGGAGCTGTCAGTTCTCTTACACGGGGTGAGCAACACAAAACTAAACCCATAACGCAAAGCTTCCCAAACCGGGTGCCCATAACACGCTGGGGTGTCGAGTAGTAGCATTAAGGGTGTCGCGAGACTGGGATAAATTATTACAAAATTTTCATTTAAGTTATTTAACATTTATTTTTGCAATCATTTCAGTGTTGTTTACATACACATTTTATTGCTCTAAATAAAGCCTGCAGTTTTTACTTTTTATCCCATAAAATCGTATGCTTTCGTGCGGATTTTTTTAGATAGTATACATAAATAGACTGTTAGAGAACTAAATTTCATTTTCTGAAAATTATAGTATCTCTGCACAAACAGACTGTTAGAGAACTAAATTTCATTTTCTGAAAATTATAGTATCTCTGCAGCAGGTAAATTTTCACATAAAACAAAAATCCAGGACTTAAACTTGCACATAAAAATTGCGCTCGATAATATAAAAACGAAGTCTGCAAAACTGTCATTCACTGCTGGGATCTACATTTTCCTTTACGACCACTCAGAATACATTGAGTGTTAACTAACGCTTTAAGTATTTCATTCGAGAAACAGGAAGGTGCTCAACACCATTGCCCTCAATTTCTTCGTCTGAATGATACACATATGTGCTAAGAGAACTGTGATCACTAGTTATTGCAAAGTCGTCGTCTTTTACGTATATTTCTTGATCTGTATCACTGACATGTTCTTCTCTTCACCAACTAACAACGTCATCAAACTTAGGAGAATTAAAGTTAACACATTCGTGCGAACAGATTTTGTGCTATACTGACAAAACAGGAAGGTAGTTTACGGTGTGCGGTCTAGGAGACCCCAACACATGTCAGTAACACGTGCCAGCAACAAATAAAAAATAGTTATAGAGTTGATGATTTAAACAGTGTAGCTGGAATATGGAAGCACTCCGCCAGGATTTCCTTTGGAGAGCTTGTGCGCTGTTTGAGAGATCACAAATCGTAGGTTAAAGGCTAATCAGTGCAGAAAACAAATGAAAAAATTGTGATAAAATCATATAAAACATCCTTCGCTTCGTTCAGTGTAAACATAGATTACTTATTACATGAGTGATAGTTATGCTGAATTCCACTATAGCGTGCATGTATCTTCCAATTATGCCAGTACATGTCTCTCTTCTGCTGAAGTACATTGGGGCTCTCTATCGGCCAATGTCTAAACAATATCTTCAAGAAGGAATAATGGGAGAGTGTGCTAGTGTGCTATAAGCGCAACCTAAGTTGACACTCGGCGCGGTGGTTGATGGGAGCGACCGTAAAGGCATTTCTCATTTGCGGTCGCTCCCATCAGCCTATGCCGCGAATGGCAACTTTGTTTACGCTTATAGTTCACTTTTACTTCAGTGTGTTTCTTTGTTTCGTTCGTGACATGACGTTATTTTACTTCTTTCAAATTTATATAAATTTACAGGAATAATCAGGAATTGATAAATTTACTGTCAGAAAGACACCTTTGAAACTTATGAATCATCAGATTCAGAGCCACAGGCAAGCAATGTGTCTTAAACTTCAGTTCATAAAAAAAATCAAATAGTTTGTATCATATCTCTGTTTGTTCCACATCACCATGCAGTAGCAAGAAGACTTAATTGAAGCAGTATAATGAAGGAAAAAATAGCAAGTAGACAACCGTGATGGACATGGAAGCACCGTCCGCTGCTGACATCTCGTTCATTTGTGAAACACGCATGAATGCGGTTCAATGAAACTTTTGATGTGTTAGATGTTGCTCCATCTTGTTGGGAGGTACTGCTTTTTTTCATTTTCAGTTAACTGCGCTTAGAATTCCTTGAAAATTGAGAGGTAAGCTTGTGTATTGACAGTCCGTGTAGAAACTATCATACAATTATCAGGAACGGCACAACAGATACCGGTTTTGTCATCATTAATCGGACTCTCGAACATCTCGTAAAGATACCTCACCATACAATTGCTGGTGTTCTACGAATTAACATGACCTGATAAATGCAACCATTCCTCGTATGACTTTATACAGGGTGTTTCAAAAATGACCGGTATATCTGAAACGGCAATAAAAACTAAACGAGCAGCGATAGAAATACACCGTTTGTTGCAATATGCTTGGGACAACAGTACATTTTCAGGAAGACAAACTTTCGAAATTGCAGTAGTTACAATTTTCAACAACAGATGGCCCTGCGGCCTGGGAAACTCTATAGTACGATATTTTCCACATATACACCATGCGTAGCAATAATATGGCGTAGTCTCTGAATGAAATTACCCGAAACCTTTGACAACGTGTCTGGCGGAATGGCTTCACATGCAGATGAGATGTACTGCTTCAGCTGTTCAATTGTTTCTGGATTCTGGCGGTACACCTGGTCTTTCAAGTGTCTCCACAGAAAGAAGTCACAGGGGTCATGTCTGGCGAATAGGGAGGCCGATCCACGCCGCCTCCTGTATGTTTCGGATAGCCCAAAGCAATCACACGATCATCGAAATATTCGTTCAGGAAATTAAAGACGTCGGCCGTGCGATGTGGCCGGGCATAAACGACGAGGTGTTCGCAGTGTCGTCTAAGGCAGTTTGTACCGCCACAAATTCACGAAGAATATCCAGATAGCGTGATGCAGTAATCGTTTCGGATCTGAAAAATGGGCCAAAGATTCCTTTGGAAGAAATGGCGGCCCAGACCAGTACTTTTTGAGGATGCAGGGACGATGGGACTGCAACATGGGGCTTTTCGGTTCCCCATATGCGCCAGTTCTGTTTATTGACGAAGCCGTCCAGGTAAAAATAAGCTTCGTCAGTAAACCAAATGCTGCCCACATGCATATCGCCGTCATCAATCCTGTGCACTATATCATTAGCGAATGTCTCTCGTGCAGCAATGGTAGCGGCGCTGAGGGGTTGCCGCGTTTGAATTTAGTATGGATAGAGGTGTAAACTCTGGCGCATGAGACGATACGTGGACGTTGGCGTCATTTGGACCGCAGCTGCAACACGGCGAACGGAAACCCGAGGCCGCTGTTGGATCACCTGCTGCACTAGCTGCGCGTTGCCCTCTGTGGTTGCCGTACGCAGTCGCCCTACCTTTCCAGCACGTTCATCCGTCACGTTCCCAGTCCGTTGAAATTTTTCAAACAGATCCTTTATTGTATCGCTTTTCGGTCCTTTGGTTACATTAAACCTCCGTTGAAAACTTCGTCTTGTTGCAACAACACTGTGTTCTAGGCGGTGGAATTCCAACACCAGAAAAATCCTCTGTTCTAAGGAATAAACCATGTTGTCTACAGCACACTTGCACGTTGTGAATAGCACACGCTTACAGCAGAAAGACGACGTACAGAATGGCGCACCCACAGACTGCGTTGTCTTCTATATCTTTCACGGAGTCCCGGGTTCGATTTCCGGCGGGATCAGGGATTTTCACCTGCCTCGAGATGACTGGGTGTTTGTGTTGTCCTCATCATTTCATCATCATCCAGGAAAGTGGCGCAATTGGACTGAGCAAAGATTGGGTAATTGTACGGGCGCTGATAACCACGCAGTTGAGCGCCCCACAAACCAAACATCATCATCATCATCATCATCTATATCTTTCACATCACTTGCAGCGCCATCTGTTGTTGAAAATTGTAACTACTGTAATTTCGAAAGTTTGTCCACCTGAAAATGTACTGTTGTCCCAAGCATATTGCAACAAACGGTGTATTTCTATCGCTGCTCGTTTAGTTTTTATTGCCGTTTCAAATATACCGGTCATTTTTGAAACACCCTGTATATGAAATCGGCCTGTCTGTCCACCACCAATGTTTTCGAGCATCCAGTTGAAACAATGAATTCGCTTCGGTTCGTCTCCTTTAGTTGTTGCACAGTTGTAACGTGGAATGGTTTCAATTTTAATTCATGAATAATCTTACGACAAGATGCGTATTTAACACCAGATTGTTGGGATTACTTCATATTTTGGCAGTAAGTGCTTCTTCAGTATCGACAATGGCTTGTGAAACCCTAGCGAAAGGTAGCCTATTTGCTTTTGTATTCGAAACCGAATCTGTTGTACGTCATTTTTAGATAAATCGTGTATCCTTCTCTTCGCTGGGTTACTGGCATTCGGAAATTTTTCTGCGAACACTAATCGTGTTTCTTCAAGCGATTGAGAACGGATGTAGGCCTCAACTATAGCTATCCTCTCGTGAACTGACTGAGGCATTTTACACAGGCAAAGCTGCACTCACTATACTGGACTGCAACGAAACGTATTCTGCACCGATCTCTAACCATCTGACGAACGGCAACGACAATCTGTAGTTAGAGTATAGATCTGCCTGTCTCGCTAGTTGTGTGAGAGTCTTTCATAAATAGTGTCAGACAACCCCGAGAGTTGTAGTACTAGTCGCAGTCTAATCACTCTGATTCATGTTACCGTTTGTTCCTCTAAATCGTTACAAAAATAATCATTGGATATTTGCTTAAGCTTACCTCAGCCACTACATACCCACCTCTTCCCAGATGATCTAATATTCCATCTTTAATGACAGACGTCGCCTAAGTGTTATAGTCGAACTTACCTTTCTTCACTTTCTCGGTTCGCTTATCACCTAGCAGAATCTGAAGACTAAATGTTTTTTTAAAGAATTTTCTGCCTCTTTTACGAACAGGACATGCAACAGAAATTGCAACTCAGATCTGCTTGGGTATTAATCCGAATGCATATGTCGCGATCGTTTTTTGTGGCCGCTCCTGGGACACAACGAAGTTCTGACGTAAGGTCCCTCTTCTGTACTCAGTATAGTGTTTGAAGCATGGATTCTGTGTAGAGCTGAGTTTGTCTTGTCACGGAAGGTCACGAATATGGATCAAAGGATGGAGGTGACATCCAATGCCGGCACCTATATAGCCAACTCTGTCGAAAAGCACCAAGTGCACACTTCTGAGAATTGCTTTCACGTTTGAGGCTCAATTAACGATGTCACTAGCTCTCGCTAAAATGAGACAGCGGTGGAACCGACTACCTTCCACGTTGAGCTGCACAGGCCGAATAATCACTCTTATGTGCCTGGTTTTCTTACAAGTAAATATTTTGTTCATTGGGAGGTATCCCGTAAAGATACTTTTAAAATTCCCAAAACATATCTCGCATAGTTTCAAACGTAAGCAGGATGAGAAAATATATCTGCGGCATTTGTGAAGGAAAATAATCGTCTAACCACGGTTCAGAGAAATTGAGAGGGAAAATATAGTAATGTGTCGCAATTCGTATTTTACAGAAATGTGAAGTACTTCAGGTTAGAGTTAAAATGGTATACAGTTAAATATCTTGAGACACACAGGATTATTTATGGGTGCGGCTTAGTGAAAGTCACTGAAGTTCTGAAAATGTATTTAAAAATTGGATTTAGAATTCCAAAAAAATGTTTCTTCCACATTTTACTTAGTTCGATCTGTATCAGCATATTTTCAAAAAACATGAAATGGTTAGTATGATGTTAGAATGATCTGCCAGAAATCGAATCGGGAAAAAGCCAGAAGCATTTTCACCATTTGAACGTCTGAGGTTGCTAGTGGCCGAAGTAAAATAAAATAGATTTCAAAATTTCTGTGAGAAGCGGAAAAGAATTGACAGTAATGAAAATGGAAAATAAAAAAAAAGGCAAACCTTTGTTGAATTGGATCTAATCAGAGAATACATTGTGCCATTCGTAGTATGTGTTAAGCATGAAATAAAAAAAAGGAATGATTACGAATTGGGTACGAATAAGCGATACCACACAAATTAAAGATTAATATTTTCTTAAGGCATGGTCAAACTAATGAAAATAGATGATATTTAGGATAATTATTGTTTCGAATGCAAAAACTAGTGTTATGTTATGAAGAAAGAAAATTCTTAAGAGAAGTAAATGAAATGCGAATATGAACCTAAAACTGTAACATGTAGACTAGAAAAATTGAACGAAATCTGCACACTAAATAAGTCTCTCGGATTATGTCTACAAGAGTGGACAATATAACGCTTAATGGAAACCGTGGGAGGAAATGGTTGAACCTTTTGATGCTAAGGAAGTTCAAGAACCAAGTTCGATAGGAAGGTGAGGAATTATAAGGGCAAGATGAACAGTTACGCTCTTGGCACAGATATAGCGTTGAGATAAGTGAAACTACTATGTTTTTTAATACCGATAAAACAGTCGTTTGTGTGTGTCTGTCTGTGTGTGTGTGTGTGTGTGTGTGCGTGTTTCGTTGATATGGTGCATCTGAAATATCGAGCCTAACAAAATTATTCGTTTTACACAATTAACTGCCGATGAAAATTCAGACATTTTTGGTGAAGAACTGCAAGGAGCCTGCTCCATACTTTTCTTTATTTAAGAAAGTGGCGACTTCATTCAGACGTGGCCGTACTTCTGTTGGATATCGTAAGCTTGTAGAGTGTCCCAGGGCCCTTGGTATAGATAAAACCATCGAGTGACTGCTACATCTACATCTACGTAATTACTCTGCTATTCACAATAAAGTGCCTCGCAGAGGGTTCAAGCTGTCTCCCTACCGTTCCACTGTCGAACAGAACGCGGGAAAAACGAGCACTTAAGTTTTTCTGTGCGAGCCCTGATTTCTCTTATTTTATCGTGATGATCATTTCTCCCTATGTAGGTGGGTGCCAACAGAATGTTTTCGCAATCGGAGGAAAAAACTGGTGATTGAAATTTCATGATAAGATCCCGTCGCAACGAAAAACGCCTTTGTTTTAATGATTGCCACTCCAATTCACGCATCATGTCTGTGACACTATCTCCCCTATTTCGCGATAGTACAAAACGAGCTGCCCTTCTTTGTACTTTTTCGATGTCATCCGTCAGTCCCAACTGATGCGGATCCGATATAACACAATACACGATCAGATAGTACGAAGTACTCGTATCTCATACCATGAACACGTCAGAAGAAACAAGACAGTAAATTTTATATGAAAAATTACCTCTAAGAAGCCTACACGTAGGATGGCTGGCATAGGCCTTGAGTACAATGTTTGGACCTTTTACGAGGAACACAATTGATTTTGTGCTGCGTTTACCGGGATGAGACGTGGAAATACTACCTCATGCGAGAAACAAAACAGCAATCTAATGGGTCAAGCAAACCGGTTTTCCTTGACCACAAGTAGCAAAGTGATATTACCTGTCAGGAAAGATATGGCAGCTACACGACACAGTAACCGAGGACGCTAAAGCATACATGAGCGGTGCCACTCGACTCTGAGTTACTCGATTCGAATGCTGGTCATGTACGAAATTTGCATCGGCAGTATTGGTCAATCTCTGTCTTCACCTCCAATTTTTACCCTCTACAGTTCGCTCTAGCGCCATGGAAGTTATTTCCTGATAGCGTACTCATGTCCTACCACCCTGTCCCTTCTTCTTCTCAGTGTTTTTCGTTCCTTCCTATCTTCGCCGGTTCTGCGGAGAACCTCTTCACCCCTTATCTTATCAGTCCATCTGACTTTAAACGGTCTTCTATCTCACCACATCTCAAACGCTTCGATTCATTTCTGTCCATGGTTCACTACCATATAGTTCTGTGCTCCAAATATGTATTTTCAGAATTTCTTCCTCAATTTGAGGTCCGTGTTTGACACCAGTAGACTTCTCTTGACCAAGAATGATAGTCTGTTTTTTATACCCTCCTTGCTTCGTCCGTCATGCGTTATTTTGCTTCCTAGGTAGCAGAATTTCTTAACTTCGACTACTTCGTGACCACCAATTTTGATGTTAAGTTTCTCGCTCTTCTCATTTCTGCTACGTCTCATTTTGTACGGCTCTTTCCGGTTTACTCTCAATCTATATTCTGTACTCAGCAAATTGTACATTCCATTTAACAGATTCTGTAATTATTGTTCACTTTCACTGAGGATAACAATGTCAACAGCGGATCTTATCATTATATCATTTCACCCTGAATTTTAATCCCTCTGTGGCGTCTTCTCACGGTCCGTGCGGTTCCCCTCGTCGTAGGTTCGAGTCTTCCCTGGGGCGTGGCTGTGTGTCTCGTCCTTACAGTAAGTTAGTTTAAGTTAGGTTAAGTAGGGTGTAAGCTTAGGGACTGATGACCTCAGTAGCTTGGTCCCATAAGACCTTACCATAAATTTCCAAAAATTTTTTAATCCCACTCTTGAACCTTTCCCTTATTTCCTTCAATGCATCTTTGGTGTATGGATTGAACAGTAGGGCCGAAAGGCTGCACCCCTGTCTTACACCCTTTTCAATCCAAGTTCTTCGTTCTTGCTCTTCCAGTCTCATTGTTTCATCTTGATTCTTGAACATGTTGTACATCACCCGTCTTTCCCTGTAGCTTCCTCATTTTTTTTCAGAATTTCGAACATCTTTCACCATTTTCCATTGTCGAATGTTTTTTCTAGCTCTACAAATCCTATCAACGTATCTTGATGTTTGGTCAATCTTGTTCCATTATCAAGCGCACAGTCGGAAGCGCCTTTCCGGTGGCTTTACCTTTCCTAAAGCCAAACTGATCGTCATCTAACAAATACCCAGTTTTCTTTTCCATTATTCTGTACATAATTCTTGTCAGCAGCTTGGATGCTTGATATATTAAGCTGATTATAGGATAGTTTTCACACCTATCTTCGGAATTGTGTAGACAATATTTTTCTGAATGTGTATTAGTACATCGCCAGTCTCACAGATTCTACATACCAACTTGAGTAGTCGTTTGGTTGCCATTTCCCCCCATGATTTTAGAAATTCAGCCGGCCGGAGTGGCCGAGCGGTTTTGGGCGCTGCAGTCTGGAGCCGAGCGACCGCTACAATCGCAGGTTCGAATCCTGCCTCGGGCATGGATGTGTGTGATGTTCTTAGGTTAGCTAGGTTTAATTAGTTCTAAGTTCTAGGCGACTGATGACCACAGAAGTTAAGTCACATAGTGCTCAGAGCCATTTGAACCATTTAGAAATTCCGATAGAACACTATCTATCCCTTTAGAGTTGTTTGAGCTCATGTCTTTCAGAGATATTTTAAATTCTGACTCTAATAACTGATGCCCTATATCTTCCTTATAGACACCACTTTTTTCTTGTGTGAAACCATCAGGCAATTCCTCTCGTTCATAGAGGCTTCCGATGTACTCTTTCCACCTATCCGCTCTTTCCTCTGCGTTTAACAGTGGAATTCCTATGGGTTTCTTGATGTTAGCATGCTAGCTTTTAATTTCACCAAAGGTTGCTTTAACTTTTCTATATGCTGAGTCAGCATTTCCGACGATCATCCCTTTCTTTATTTCTTCACATTTTTCCTGCATCCATTTAGCCTAGAACAGCCCTGCACTTCCTATTTATTTCGTGATTTATATTTCTGTGTTCCTGTTTTCCCCTTAGCAGTTTTGTACTTGAAGTGTTTTTTAAAGTATTTTTTCTTTTCCCCACGGTTTCCTCGGACCTCCTGACCTTGGTTGACTTTCCAACAACTGTGAACGTCTCTTGGAATTACTTCTAAGTTATTTTAGGCATTAAGATTTTATGGGTGAGTGATATTTGCTAGTGATGGTCAGAGTTCGTATCTATAATGTAATGCTAACAATTTTCGGTATTACGTTCAAATTCAGAAGATGACGAGTAAGTGAGAAATTAACGAGACAATTGAAAATACATTGCTACGGACTGTCTGCGCTGAAATATAAAAGAAATTACGTGCAATTTTTTTTAAAAAATATGAGAATCGGGCCATAGATATGTCAAGAACTTACAAATGACTGGCCAAAAAATCTCACATCATATATTTTCCACTTGTCACCAGAAAACTTTTGAATTCATTTTCTTTTCAAATTGTAACTGTACCGGTACCAAAAAATTCTACGGTCATTCAAGCAATGCTTCCTGTCCACCCACAACGCTCCTCTCGCTGAGTTGTGGTAATTGCTGGGACAACAACTAGATGGCAGCACCTCACCGGTCGATTAGCTCGCTCACTGAGAAGCGTACACAGACCGCGTCGTCTTAAAGCACCGGAAAAAAACAATTGTTTCAACTTTTATTCCGAGCTCCAAATGACACATTGAAATGTTGAGATCGAAGCTGTTCATCTGTACCTTACGTCATACGAGACTGGTACATAAGCGGTCGGTGTAGCCACTACCATCTGACTCAAATAATGTGACTTCAAAGAGCTGCTTCAGTTTTTGAAACAGAAGTCATTCAGGTTAGCTAGTGAAAGTCATTCAGGTTAGCTAGTGATAAGCAGTAGGTGTAGTTGTCAGTGTCTGTTTAAGACCGAAACGGCACGAGCAGCTATTTGCAGCGCAAAATGAGAGGGGTAAGAGGCGCACCTAGTGCAAAATTTGTGCATAGGATGTATGGTAATAAGTAGCGAAAACAACATTTTTCCACGTTCACTAGATTTTAGATGTAATTATAAAGGTCTTATCAAGAACCCAATGAACGACAATTAATGTATGGTAGATTGAGGAGAAAGGGACACCGAATGGTATGTCGCTTTGTGGGAAAATGGAGAAGAAGGGAGGGGAACCAAATGATACGTCGCTTGTGTGAAAATAATGTTTTCTAACCGGCCCTTGGTGGCATCAATACAACTGTTTTCGCCGTGAAAACAGTAGTTCCCTTGGGAACAGCGGTGTTCGATTCATCAGTGAAGTGCTTCTGCGGGAACGTTTTGCTTTTACTAATTCAGGATGTTTTGCTCGTTTTGTCATAACGCTACTCTTTTTTTGAAAGTAGAGACGGGCGATTGAAAGATCGAAACAAGAGATACTGACTGATATATCTTCCTGCTGCCAAGCCGACCTGCTCGTTCTTTCTCCCTGAAACATTACACTTAGGTTAATAAGCCAGCTATTCTTATTTTATTGATGGTAAAAAAAATAAAGCGTCATTGCAGTTTAAATTCTCAAGACTAAATTATTCCACTTCTTGTCATTATGAAAAATGGGCTCATTTAAAACCAGTGGAAATGAAATGATCGTATGGTGTCAGTGGCCGGGAGTTCCCAGGCGGGAATTTAAAACCAGTAATAAGCAGCGTTCATCTCTCTTGTTTGCCCTGGTAGCACTGATCTAAAATTTCAGTAGTCATTTTTCTTACTGCGTAAACTGTTCTAACACCATTTCAACTTGTAAACGTGAAACCATAATGTCTAAAAGTGTATTCTCTTTCTTGCTTTTAGGTACCGGTAAGCATTGATCACAGTCTTAAGCAAGTTTCGTATATACTAGAATCAAAGAACGCAACTGAAATTTTAACAATTTACAGTGTACATGAAAGTGTCAGTAGCTGTCAGACACGACGACAAATGCCTTGCCAGAGCAAGCATTTTTCCAGAGGTTTTCTTACAACTATCCATTCACTACTTCTGTAGAGGCTATACAGACAGTTTAAGACACTGACGTTCTCCACCATCGGCTGAAGAACATGTAGTTCTAAACTAACCTAATCTGAATCAACTGTTGCGTCATGAGTGATAAATTACCAGAAAAGAAATAAAGAGGCCAGTGTGTGCCTGAATGTAATGTCCCTTAGCGTTTTATCGTAGGTTGATATCTTGGACAGAACTGATTGCAAACACAAGTCACATCAGATACCAATCACTGAGCAAACAAGTGGCAGCAATGGAGCCTCTCAGGATCCTGATCACGCAATAGCCATAAAGTAGACGTACAGCTAGCATGTACTCAGTCATTCCTCTCCAAGACGACGCTGTAGAATGATCAGCATTAATATTCACGCCTGCTCAGGTATTACTTCTCAGTAGAAGGAATAAGCTAAGGGACGCTTGTATTACAATGAAATTGTCTATCTCCGTGATTTAGAAGTCAAATGATCACTGGAGGTGGCAGTAATCACCCGCTGCTGGTTCGACATGAATCGGTTGTGGCTTCCTTCGTGTCTGGATGCTTGCCTGGTACGATTCGGAAGAGAGCCGTACGGTCTTCATATATCATCGGCCGTGAGAAAATGCCTCACTTAAATGCGACTGCCTCTCGATATCTTGTATATTAATACAGGTACTCCGTACGTGACCCTAAACGTGTTGGAAAGCTGTCAAGATGCTGTCTGATCTGATGTGAAACATTGAGTAACAGGATATCTGTGACTTAACACTGTGCTGTCACTGTAAGTCTAATTCTGCACTCCACGTACTCGAAGTATAGTATCATGGCGTTTAAGTTTCATCAGCTGAAATGTAACCCTTTAAGAAATTATGCAATAAAATTAAGCGATGTAATGAGTATCACAAGCACAGCAACAAGCTATCTGTGTCCTATGTTCACACATCACACAGAGAAGACGAGCAAAATGTGATACATAAATTTATAACTATCACAAATATATAATTTCTATCATCCTTAAAATAATCAGAGCATCTGAGATAAAAGTACAGTCTTGGTTGTGGAGATTCTTATTTTCAAACTTCAATCTCCGCAACCAAGACTGTATTTTTATATCAAATCTTACGTCAGTGGCTGTGTCAGCCGCAGCGATGGACTGGAATAAATTTTATAATCAGAGCTTATCATTAATCTGTATTAGCAACTTTTATGATCGATTACAGCTGATAAAGCTGGCTCCTGTACTTAGGAAGAGCGCAACAATGTGAGCTAGAGATGTTGGCAGGTACCTCTGCTACGTCACCTACTGATGCATTTTGGCTATCCTGGAAATATACCTTTTGACATGGAAATCAGGCAGTGAGATCTGGATAGAGTATATGCAAGAGAAATGCTGTCAAACTGGAATAATTCGGATATATTACAACCACGGCAAAATGAATGTGACAGTTGCAACACACGGACAACATCATACGAATTTTTGTATGAAATTATGGAGAGATTGATTAATCCATCAAGAGGTCTGTTTCACCGCCTGAATGATCTGATTCACCGCCTGAGTGATCTGATTCACAGCCTGAATGATCTGTGTAAAACCAAATGACAATGATATTTGCACTAGCTACTGTGTGGGCACTCTAGAGCCTCTTTTATGGGAGAACGCTATCAACGTGGGTGTATCGGATCATGGTCGACAGGGACAGACGCAGGAGAATACAAAAGCAGCACCAGGAAACACGTGAACTTAGTCTCTTGAACGGCACTGGAGTTGCAATATCTAGTACGCCAGCGGGCCACGCACCAGGCTGCCTTCCTTATTGGTTAATGTCCCGTGCAAATGGAAAAAAAGATAATTGAGGTCGATGGCCACCGAAGAAAATCGCCTGCAAGACTGCCAATTCAGTTAGTGCAAGAGATTTCAAACGGTTCAAATGGCTCTGAGCACTATGGGACTCAACTGCTGTGGTCATCAGTCCCCTAGAACTTAGAACTACTTAAACCTAACTAACCTAAGGACATCACACACACCCATGACCGAGGCAGGATTCGAACCTGCGACCGTAGCAGCAGCGCGGCTCCGGACTGGAGCGCCTAGAACCGCACGGCCACCGCGGCCGGCAAGAGATTTGGAAATGTAGTTTCTATGATGATATAGTGAATTGATGAGTTGTGCTCAAGGGATTTAGTAATGTCTATTAACCAGGATAGTTTCAGGGCGGGTACAGGGGCGAAAAATAGTCTTGACTAACTCAAGTACAATATTTCTGCAAGAAGAAGATGGCCATAATGAGGGAACTAATTGATCAGGTAGTGTAATGATAACGAACACATTAGCTTTAGTAATAACAGTAGTACAAGTAACTCATTAATGCAATAAGGTTGGCATCTTTTGGGTAAGATTGGCAGTTTTTCAGCAGAAGCAATTTGGGAATTTGTAGTAGTAGCATGTACCAAGTTGTAGAATAGGGAGTCTCCTTAATAGACCTGTTACATCTTCTGTTCTGACAATTAAACGAAGTCCGTAATTTTCCTTCCACAAAAGATTACTTATCATTCCAATTAAATCAGTTAGTAATTCTTAGTCCTAGATCCTCAGTTGTGTTGACAGCCTTTGGATTTGTGTGTTTTATTGTGTAACCTAAATTTAACGGATTACTTTTTACACTCATATAGATGACCTCACACTTTTCATTATTTACAGTCAATTGCCACTTTTTGCACCATACCGATATTTCGCCTAGATCATTTTGCAATTGGTTTTGATTTTCTGATGACTTTCATTCTACAGGTGAGCATTATGTAAAGAAATATTGGATTATGTCATTTACATTATTGAGATAATAGGCTGTAGCTCCATACCGAAGGTTCCTGACTCCATAATGTCTGTAGCAAATTCAGTATGTTGCTCGAAATCGTTTACAGTGTGTATCATTCACTTAAGCATTGCAATTATCACGTACAGCGACAACCTGCAATGTAATGAACTAAGAATTACTGTTCTGGTTATGGCACCGCACAAACGGGCATTTAACTCTCTTTTTATCGCTGAGCATGATGGTCTTGACGTTTCGAGGTAAGGCACATTCTTGGAAGCCAAGAGCTCTCAGTATCGAATCCCAGATTGAGCATCGAAATTTTTAGTAAGTCTTTAATCTACTAACCTTCACTAACGACACGTGGTTCAGATTCCACGTTAGAATGTAGGATCCCTTTCCTCAATTGAATAACAGGTGTAGATTAGGGACAATCTAATCGCCAAAGTGGCGTCCACTTGAAAGACTTGCACCAGAGCCACTCGAAAAAAGAGAAGGGAACCTATGGATGGCGTGATGAATTCACATGCAGGCTGGAGCAAACTCACCTTCCAGGGTGTGGAGTGGATAGGGATGTCATTAATTTTAAAGGTTACGGTCCAAATGACAAACGCAGAAGAGGTAGGAATGTCTACTGTGTGGTGGGTAATACAGACATTTTCACAGATTTTTCTAACAGAGTCTTTGCAACATGTGAACGCATCATGCTCTCACACCGTCCGATATCTGACTGGGACTATTCCGAAATCCTGGATGCACACTCACTGCCAAACGCAGTATAGTTTCCACAACGTTTGCAAAGCTGTTGTGTAATGCAGCGAAAGCTCACAATGGAATCGATTGGAGGGTTGTTGCTGTATGGAAATATGTCGCCATATGTCTAAAATATTAAGCCATCGCTATAAATAAATAGACAATTAACATTTAAAGCTATGAGCTCTCTGCGACTTTGATGCAAAATTATCAACATCTTTGATTTGCTGATGACATTGCTAGTAAACTAAGAACTTGAATTTCTACGTACTGATGGAATATAGTCAGTCAGTGGGGCACTGTCTCCGAAACGAGTTCCTATTTGGTGAATACAAACTGTAGTGGCGGCGTTTCAGAGCCCCTTGTGAGGCGGTAGAATAATGCGGAAGCAGCTCAAACGCGCAATGTTGCACAATAGAACCGCCGCATCTGTCTTTTTCTCTAATAGCACCACACGTCTCGAGTGAATAAGGACGTGCTAAGATTATTCGTTGTTCCTCTACTACTTTAAAATGTTGCACCTTGTCTATACCATCACGACTTTTTGTGTACGACTGGTCGTCGTGGCTCGATCTCTTTTTGCCGATGCTGTGCTAGCTACACTTTGTTCTGTGGGGTTGAGTTAAGAAGGATGTCTGCAGAACTTCCGCATCAGACATTTGACGACTGGAACACTGCATCTATCCACTGATGCTGGCTGTTACGTGAAAGGAAAGATGCGGAATGTAATACGAAGGGAGCTGTGTTTTTTGTTGTTCACTAAACTTGGTAAGTTATATAACACTGTGACAACGATTTCACCTGTCTTTCAGACTTACAGCAAAGACAAATTAAGTTTTGTAATGCGGATAAAATTCATTGGTCGCAAGCAGTTGACTGCAATACAGTAAACAGGTGAGTTCATGGACTTCGAGGGAAAATTAAAAATGAGAGAGAGAGATTTCCACAAGTGTGAACAGTTCTAAGACATACTAAAATTTCAAACTGATGTGACTCGGTACCGACAGTTTCAAGACTGGTAGCTTAAAAGTCTCTATAGCGTGCTGAGCAAGTCCACATACGAAATTTACGCAAACAAGCTCGGACCCGGAATCCACTGATGATGAACGTGGAACTCGGAAGGAATTAAGGAAAAGAAATTTTGCAGCGACGACTTTCATGTTTTACTGCTCGCGATGTGTGTTAATTTAGCATATTATGACCCTTATTACGTAAGACCTTCTTTGAAGGCTAGCGGAAAGTCCGACAGTTGCTTATAAAGGGGGTCGTACGTTTCAGGTAACGACAGGAGCAGATTAAGGCGTGTGCTGAGGTGTACACGAGACGGTTTTCCCTCGCTCCATTCCCAAATGAAACTGGAGCGGCTGGTTACGATACTACGTATCCTCTGCCATGAAATATACAATGGCATTCTTATTATATGCTTGCTTAAATTTATGTCTGAATGCGTACATTTGTACAAGAATTCACCTGAGCAACTACTTAATACTTTGGACAAAATTAGCTGCATATTGTCTATTTCTTATTGATAACAAAAGTTCACGACAAGCTTGTTTCAGCATATGTGCCACTTTCAAGTGTTCCAGTTGACGTTACATTTATGTATCATTTTACGCTGCGTCTACCTAATAGTTCTGTGAGATTTTAACTTATATTATACTTATCTAGATGGAGTGGCGTCCATAAATCATCTTGGAACGTCAGTTCTTTTTTGTACTATGATGTTAACCTAGGTCACGTATTTAAGATCTACAGAAGAATAACTGTGAATTTTCGGGCTATTTTTTGACACTTGTAAAATGACGTAGTACATAAAACAACTTAAGTTTCAAAATGATTTATGGACATCACTTCTTTTAGACGTGAATACAAGATAAAATATCATAGTACCACTACACTGACATTGGAACGAGCTATCACTTTACAACTGCCAAAAAATTATAAGAAATTTCACACAGACGTAGAATAAAATGGTATATAAATTTAATGTCAACACGAAGACTTGACAGTGGCACATGTGCCAATCAGGCTTGTCATGAACTTATGTAATCAATAAGAAATGAACAGTTGGCAGCTAATTTCGTCAAAAGTATAAAGAAACTGTCATATTATGACCTTATGCAAGCTGTGGGCCCAGTGATATTACTACTTATAAGCGGATAATTTCACTGTTACCATAATTATCGAAACCAAACTTTTGCTATCAATTGGAATGAGAATGGAAACTATTTCGTAGCACAGCTAAAGAGATAATTGTTAGTTGAGGGATGTTATTGCGAAATTTCATACGTAGCTATCCGACTGAGTAAAGCTCGACGATTTTTCGTCTTGCGTGATATACGTCACTACTTTGTAATTCTCATCTATGTGCTTTCACAGGCTACTTCACAGTCGCTCCACCCTCGAAGTACACGTCGGAAAAATTAAATATTTCGTCAAATACATCGTTCTGTCAGATACCGCTTTCTCTCACTTTATTACGATGATCATTTAGTCTTATGTACGTGGCAATCAACAAAATATTTTCGAATTCTGTGGAGAAAGTTGTCGATTGAAATTATGTGTAAAGATCACGCCACAAACAAAAATGCCTTTTTTTAAAATTGTTGACACTTCAGACCGCGTATCGTATCTCTTCCTTATCCAGCGGCAATACAGAACGAGCTCCCGTTTCTTGAACGGACAAGCGTAGTGTAGGTAGTCTCTTTAGTAGTCTGAGGCATGTTCTAAGTGTTCTGCCAAAAAAAAAAAAATTTAGTTGAATCTACAACTTTTAAATTTATGTTATTTATCGTAGAATCGAAATATAACGGATTCTTTTCAGTACTATGTGGAGGAGTTCAAGCTTTTTATTATTAAGCGTCAATTGTCACTTTTCAAGCCATACGGATATCCCGTGTAAATCATTTTGTAATCCGTATTGATCTTCTTATAACCTTACTAGACGGTAAACAACAGCATCAACTTCAAATAATCTAAGAGGGCTTTCACATATTCTTCCGAGTCGTTTATACAGATTAGAAACAGCAGAGAGCTATAAAAGTTCCCTGCGGTGCGCCAAATACCTCATCGGTTTCAGTCTACGAGAAACGTTCTGATTTGATGATTTCACTAGGTAGCGTGCATTTTTTAACCGGTGTTTCACACATCTGGGAGATGACGTAATAGATTGCAACTTCTTTTTCGACTGTGGAATTATTGGAGAATTATCCGTGCCCACGGGCTATTTTCATTGCAACAAAAATCATTAATTAGAGAAAAGGGACATCATAGATCGGTTGCAGAAATTCTTAACTGTAAAACATAGTTGAATACAGGGTGTTTGCGTGTTTGAAAATTTTGCTAAGAGAGTACGAATTGAATGAGATGTCCGTTGCCGCGGTACTTCGGACAACTCTCTTCGCCTGGGACAACTTCCCCCAACAGTTCGAAGGACCTGTGATATCTGATGTTGTCAGACGTTGTACTGATCACCCGCTTTCCTAGATCTCGAATAGAGAAAGGCTGTTGGTGAATCTTCCTCGCAGATTAAAACTGTGTGCCGGACCGAGACTCGAACTCGGGCAAAGGTCCCGAGGTCGAGTCTCGGTTCGGCACACAGTTTTAATCTGCCAGGAAGTTTCATATCAGCGCACACTCCGCTGCAGAGCAAAATCTCATTCTGGAAAGACTATTGGTGTAGTAAATCGACGAACCGCAAAAGCTTTCAAACTACACAGCCATTGTAGGAACTACTGTCAAAATAGTGTTCTCTGATTCCATTCCCGGTCCCAGATGCAGCCAACGTTAAAAACAAATTCATTTAAAATTTTGGTCGCTGAAGATGGCGTGTTCGAATCGGAGGGTGTTTTGGTAAAATGTATGCAAAGATATGCTGCTGTCCTACTGGGATAGTAGAAAGCCTGTTTTGGGTGGGAAACTATTTTGGTGTAGCAAACACCTTTCTTCCCAGCTCCGCTGCAAAAGTTGCTAACGTACAATAATACATCTCTGTGTTAACAGAGGTGACTCCCATTAGTGTAAACATAATAACGTAAAATTATTAGCAATGTGTGTAAAAAAGAAAAAAACCAAGGCCCTGTTCCAGGGAAGGATTGAAACTGTGAGACAAATTTATCCATGAAAATCTCGTGCGGGAAATATTACACTCAGAACTTGACGATTACATCAACCTTCTCCGAATGGGAAGCCTCACTTTTGATAACTAGCTGTAATTACATTCAAAAAGGAGACATATTTCTGTGAATATCTTTCCCTTTTACTTGATCATCTAGTGAAACTTTATTAAAATACCCGAACGTGGTAGCAATACATCGCCCGTGAAAGAATAGGAGAGCTTCGATTATTTTTTTATTTTGATGCACTCCCGCTTGTACGTTATACATAGAATACTGATTTCCACCATCTTCTTCCTGCGTATTATATGGCTGGTAATGACTCAACATCTCTATCATTAAATGATAGTTACCAAATTTTTGTAACTGCCAGTGCTCTTTTCCTTTGTCCTTTATAGTAGATTCCGCAATTGTGGAAACCCTCGATACAGTGAGATAAATTGTGATAAGATCTATTTCTCGCTAAACATGAGCGGCGAAGCATCGACACAAATAACGTCCGCCGTTTTGTCAAATTTGCCGTCAAAAACGTCAAACACGATCTATGTTTGACAAACACCTCAAACATAGCCGAGACTGCCAGCTAATTAGACAAACTAGTAAACTATGACAAATTGTTTGATTTTAAAGTTCTGGGACTTCATTCGTTGTTATATGAGAGGAGTATGCTATGTGCTGGCATTGCGTGTTACTCTGTTCTCAGTTACATTATCATTACCCAAATGCAACACTACATTATGCAAACACTCATCAAAGTTTCACATGTAATACACATATATATTTGAACACTACACTGAGGAAAGGAAAGGTTGCTTGCTTCATCATCTCAATATCCACGATGCGAGAAAAGAATTCCAACTGAGATGTTTTGCTTTATTTTATTCATTCATTATAGGCAACATGTTTCAGCCGTAGCTCCCACTAACACAAAACACAGCGAATTAATCTCAATTCCTTAATGATAACGCAACATGTAATTTATCTGAACCGTCAATAGATAATAGTTTCGAGATATAACTTAGCAAAATCGTTGCACCGATTGGGGTAAACAATCTTTTTTTCGTGCAGCGTTATCCAAATTACAATACAGCCGAACATATAGGTTCCAAAACGCCATAAATTACAGTAGTAAAAAAATCCTCGAAGTTCTTAAGCGAAGAATTTAGAGACTATATGAATCTCTAAGAATGGAGTCTTGACAGTGTGTATCTTGTGTACGAATTTAATAGATATCTGCCACAGTTTTGTTAGTGCAAGGACCAGGAAGCAAGTGGTTCACTATTACAAAGAAAAAAAGCTCACTGGCAGACATATGCTTTAGATGACACTTCCAGTGAGAAGAAAACTGTGTACTATATCGGGACTCGAACCCGAACCCTTGCCATTAGCGGGCAATGCTATATTCTGTTGCAACTAACGACTACAGTCAGGCTGCAGGCTGGCGTTCCCATTCATCAACTATTAAACTCCACTAAGGTTAGTCTGAATCCCTTGCAGGCGTACCATATCTGTAAGAAAGAACTTTTTTTAAAGTTATTAATTTGGCATTGGAAACTTGTTCCTACACTCATCGTTACAGATATTGGAAACTGTAGTTAAAGTTCCATCAGGGGGAAGAAATTGCAATTTCTCTGTGTAATGTGCATGTGTATTTAACAGGCTAAATTACAGATGTTATCATCGCTTTCCCTATATGATGACACACGGCAAACAGGAAAGTTAATTCTTTTGTAAATTCTCGCAAAAAAATATAATCGTGAATTGAATAACAATGCTGCAGATTCTTCTTTACACCATGATTAATCTGATCGTATATCGTCCCATGGCACAGTACACAGCTCACAACAAATTTGCAGTGCTGCGGTGTGTAGGCGGTGTTGACGATGAGTAATCATACAACACAAATTTAGTATCGTACACTTTACTAACGTAAGGAGCGTACATGTCAGAAGACGGACTAACAGTTTTATGCGAGAACCCGGTCGACAGCCAGCGATAATGTTTCATGACGCAGTGTTCCCCCATATTGTTTAAAAGTCCTTCCAATTATTTAGTACTTATACTCTCTTACTTTGTTGATAAATACACTCCTGGAAATGGAAAAAAGAACACATTGACACCGGTGTGTCAGACCCACCATACTTGCTCCGGACACTGCGAGAGGGCTGTACAAGCAATGATCACACGCACGGCACAGCGGACACACCAGGAACCGCGGTGTTGGCCGTCGAATGGCGCTAGCTGCGCAGCATTTGTGCACCGCCGCCGTCAGTGTCAGCCAGTTTGCCGTGGCATACGGAGCTCCATCGCAGTCTTTAACACTGGTAGCATGCCGCGACAGCGTGGACGTGAACCGTATGTGCAGTTGACGGACTTTGAGCGAGGGAGTATAGTGGGCATGCGGGAGGCCGGGTGGACGTACCGCCGAATTGCTCAACACGTGGGGCGTGAGGTCTCCACAGTACATCGATGTTGTCGCCAGTGGTCGGAGGAAGGTGCACGTGCCCGTCGACCTGGGACCGGACCGCAGCGACGCACGGATGCACGCCAAGACCGTAGGATCCTACGCAGTGCCGTAGGGGACCGCACCGCCACTTCCCAGCAAATTAGGGACACTGTTGCTCCTGGGGTATCGGCGAGGACCATTCGCAACCGTCTCCATGAAGCTGGGCTACGGTCCCGCACACCGTTAGGCCGTCTTCCGCTCACGCCCCAACATCGTGCAGCCCGCCTCCAGTGGTGTCGCGACAGGCGTGAATGGAGGGACGAATGGAGACGTGTCGTCTTCAGCGATGAGAGTCGCTTCTGCCTTGGTGCCAATGATGGTCGTATGCGTGTTTGGCGCCGTGCAGGTGAGCGCCACAATCAGGACTGCATACGACCGAGGCACACAGGGCCAACACCCGGAATCATGGTGTGGGGAGCGATCTCCTACACTGGCCGTACACCACTGGTGATCGTCGAGGGGACACTGCATAGTGCACGGTACATGCAAACCGTCATCGAACCCATCGTTCTACCATTCCTAGACCGGCAAGGGAACTTGCTGTTCCAACAGGACAATGCACGTCCGCATGTATCCCGTGCCACCCAACGTGCTCTAGAAGGTGTAAGTCAACTACCCTGGCCAGCAAGATCTCCGGATCTGTCCCCCATTGAGCATGTTTGGGACTGGATGAAGCGTCGTCTCACGTGGCCTGCACGTCCAGCACGAACGCTGGTCCAACTGAGGCGCCAGGTGGAAATGGCATGGCAAGCCGTTCCACAGGACTACACCCAGCATCTCTACGATCGTCTCCATGGGAGAATAGCAGCCTGCATTGCTGCGAAAGGTGGATATACACTGTACTAGTGCCGACATTGTGCATGCTCTGTTGCCTGTGTCTATGTGCCTGTGGTTCTGTCAGTGTGATCATGTGATGTATCTGACCCCAGGAATGTGTCAATAAAGTTTCCCCTTCCTGGGACAATGAATTCACGGTGTTCTTATTTCAATTTCCAGGAGTGTATTACGTGCTGTGAAGGAACGTAATGAAAACGCAGTACACGCTTACAACTTGTAGCAAAAATATGATTTATTGCTTTAAATGTACATGTACCCTTTATTCATTAATGAGAACTGTAAACTATCCGGAACAGAAGCGAAGCGTGGAATTTAAAATGGCCGTAATTACTTTTGTTGTACTTTTTCAGTGACCGCGAATCATGTCTAAACGTGACAGAGAGTCACAGTTCACCTCACAGTCTCGTACCCATGTCTTTTTTTTTATCTCTGACCAAAACCAGACACAAATCGAATTACTAATATTTCGCAAATGGCGGAAGACTTTATTTATGGAATAAACAAGGCTGACGCCATTCTCACATTACTCACTCGTCTATTAAATGGCTGCTATTCTGGCCAAGTTCAGGCTTTTTCTTTTGATTGGGAACTCTTTTTTTTTTTTGCGGATAGAGGGCACCGGCCATAGGTTTTCGCTTGTGGATACATTTTGGCTTAAATGGGATTTCTGGATTACGTACTTTGGTCACCTTTTATAGAGAATTTTGACTTCTTTCAGACACTGGATTTACATACTTGCTCTTATCTCGTTGCAATGTCAATACCTGTCGACATGTTTTATAGATCTTTAAAGTCTGGTGTTTTATTCATCCCGGATTAATTTTAACTGCGGCTCGCCATTCAGTGCGCTCGAAAGAAAACCGGGAAAAACTACAAACGAGGCCTTCGAACTTAAGTCACATTTCTGTTACTATACAAAATATTTTGCACTGGTTTTAAGTACATCTAATAATTATTGTTTGGTTCTTAGAAAAGTTCATTGCTTTTCGCTGAGAGATGTTACGTTGAAGGTTTTCAAATACAGACTACAGAGTTTTTTGTTCAGAGAAGAATGTTCATAGTATGCATAAAAGTTCTGGTTATATCGTTATCATATTTTGTTCATAGCTTGGAGAACTGTCTCTAGAATTTGTTATTATGTTAATTGTTTCACATGGAGAAACGGTGGGTCTTAAAAACAAGTTAATAAGTTGCTCGAGTTGCATATGATAAGTTGAAGTTATTCTTGTTGTTGGCCTCTTGATTCGTCAGTGGACCTCCATTCTGTTGTTCCAGTCAAGGCTGTATGTTTTGATACGACAAAGGACTTCCTCGCGACGGCAACAGAGGATACAGCTTGTAGGAACACCACCCATCAGTTAGTGGCAGCATCACATGATACAACTGCTTACAAATATCAAGAGCAAACAAATAACAATAGCTTTCTGGGGAGAACAACACGATAATTATTAATTATCAACATGAGTCATATGTCTGCAATATTATTAAAATACCTTCATCGATAGCGACTCGTAGCGTTGCGTATTAGGGAGGGACAGTCTACATAATAGTTTATTGCCTTTTTATAGAATTGATCGTCTTTTCGTTAAACAGTTATTGTCCGTAACCTGGGCATTTGTTACATGCTCTCAAACTACAACTGTATATCACTGTTTATGACTGCTATACACGCACACATAGGAGGTACATGTAGTCAGCCACCTGCGTTTTTAGTGGTGCATTGATGTGTTATGAAATTTTCAAGTGACAGACGCAGACAGTTTTCTCTTTAACAATGTCACCACGCGGTCTCATTTTCGCCCTATTTCAGTTACCCAGCGAAGCCTCACTTTCCTCGACACGTAAGACATGCGCTCATTGATGGAAATACTTCCGTAACTTGTAGATCACTGAAGTTGTCACTCCAGCATGGAGGTCGCTGCTTGCAAGGAAGTTCAATCCACATTTTATCTTTCGGATTCAGTCTACAGTTTTCCTTTCGTGCTCATGACGTAGCACCTGCTCACAAATGCCTAGTTAAACTAGATAAGGCTTTAATGTTTATATTGTCAATTTGCACATACAAATCCGTCGGACTTACGAGGACGTGCTCAAAAGTAATGTTTCCGATGTCTTATCTGAAAACTTCTTTAAATAACACAAGCGTTACTAACATTCTGCATGCTTGTTTTTCACGTCTACATATTTATTTCTCAACATAGTACTCCTGGCGACTAACACATTTCTCCCGAGAGACCAGCTTGTTGATATACCGTCGCTGTAGAAAGATTGGATTTGTTTCTCGGAGCCATAACCTGACCTCTGCTTGCACTGCTTCAGCACTGTCCAAATAAAGTCCTCGAAGGTGTTCTTTAAGTTTTGGAATCAAATGAAAATCGGATGGGGCCAAGCGGGACTGTACGGAGGATGCTTTGTGTCAGTGAAGCCAAGGCGTCGGATTGTTGTAGATGTCGCAGCGCTCGTGTATTGTCTGACGTTGTCACGGTGAAGGAAAAAGTGATCTATGTGTGAACGAGCCTTCAAATTCGAAATTCGATTACAGCACGCTATTTCTCACATAACGACAAAACTGCATTACACACTGCCATGTTACACGCTATAATTCGGAGTCCTCTAGCAGCAGAGTGCTGCAAATATGTAGTAATAAAGAATAAAGCTGTAAAATGTTAATAACGTTTGTTTTATTTAAAAAGTTTTATGAGCTCTCACATAAAAAAATTCGGAGGCATTACTTTTCAGTACGTTGTCGTATGTCGCACCCTCAGCGTAACATCATGCTAGATTGCCATCCCAAACCCCACATGATTGCAAACTATCCTATCACAAATGAAATTATTTTACTACTATAAGTAGTTATTGTAATTTAAGCATGTAGACTTTCTTTAAGGGGGAATATTCATTAAATTGACCAAAAACGTCAGTTTTCAGTTTGTTTTTTAGTAAAACCGTTGGCCAATGAAGTCCCAAAGTTTCAATGATAAAATTGCATCCGAAGCGCCCGAAAAATAATAAATTGTGTGATGTGGCCTTCCTGCCACGCCCATTTTCTGAAGCAACGCTTCAGTACTAACGCAATGAACAATGATTCCTAGATTACCTTCAAGCAAACTTGCACAGGATATATCTAGAAAGCTGTGTTATATACCTTTTGTTTTTTTCATCATCTTTCTCTCTGTGCTGTATCTTAGAAACACAACAAACCAGGTACTTTATTTATGAAGAAGCAATTCTTGTCTTGCCTTGTGCTACTGGCAGAGATTTACGCAAGTCTTTGATTCTTTCACCGTTCAAAAATGCCATGGTCACAAAGGATGTATATAAAACTGAATAAACTGCGTTTGCAGAAATTATAGAATGCGAGGAACAACAAATCAGGAATGAGGTTAGGTCTGAAGTAACAACATCTGCTGAAAATGTGAAATCGACTCCTAGGAGTTCCAGGCGAAAACTTGGCGAGATGAACACAGTGATGATTTCAGTACACTGGATTTAGATGAACGGAATTTTTAACTGCAGCAGTAAAATTTTCTTGTATTTGTAATACATGTGGTAGTGGTAGATGATGGTAAGGGAGTAGTGGGTTTGGTAGCCGATCTGCATATTGTATGCAAAGACTGTGGTGCTGACAGTTTGTTCAAAACTTCTAAGTGTTAAAACTGGTTCTGGGAAGTTTATATGAACTTTTCCTTTGGTTTAAAGTGCATTGGAGTTGGAAGAGAAGGGGGAAATTTGTTGTGTGGCATAATGAATATGCCAGCCTCATGTCTGACATTTACAAAAACAAACTGCAAACTAGAAAACGTAATTTCTGTAGTTTTTGATGATAGTATGATAGAGACTACAACAAAAACTATTATAGGAAATCATCCCTTGGATTAGAACGATTCTAATCATATTGGAACAGACCTTGTTGCTCATGTGACGGTACTTTCATGAAAAGAGGGTATATATCTTCATATGGTGTGTCAAGTGTCATGAGTATTGACGCAGGTAAGGTACCTGTTGTCCAAGTAATGAGCAAGTTCTGTCATAACTGTACACTTAGAGCAGAGAGTGAAGGAGAAGTAAAAATTCATAACCCCAGTAAAAGGTACTCTGGTTCTAGTGGTGGAATGGAGGAAGCTGGCATGCAAATTATTGTTAAGAGATTTTTCAAAATACGTAGTTTCAGATAAGTGAAATATCTTGGGGTTGGTGACTCCATTGCATTCAAGACTGTGAATGAGAGTAAACGTTACTTAGAACTTTCAGTTGATAGACTTGAATGCACTGGACGCATCAAGAAGATAATCGGCTCTAGGTCGAGGAAACCTGTCAGTGATATGAAGGGCAAAATGTTGGAATCTGCAAAGGACGTTGATGGGCACAAGAGACTCACAAAGAACATGACAGACATTATTCTAGGCTTTCAGACAGAACCTACTCAGTTTAAGTGACATGAAAAGTGCAGTTTGGGCAAAATATTTTCTCATGGTGTCAACGGATGAACATCCCATTCATCATCTGTGCCATATTAGATCGTGTAATTTCTATAGACTTAGAGTTTTAACTGAGTGATGTTTTGTTGTTGTTGTGGTCTTCAGTCCAATGACTGGTTTGATGCAGCTCTCCATGCTACCCTGCCCTGTGCAAGCTTCTTCATCTACAAGTAACTACTGCAACCTACATCCTATTGAATCTGCTAAGTGCATTCATCTCTTGGTCTCCTATGATTTTCACCCTCCATGCTGCCCTCCAATACAAAATTGTTGACCCCTTGATGCCTCAGAACGTGTCCTACCAACCAATCCCTCCTTGTAGTGAATCTGAGCTACAAATTTATCTTCTTCCCATTTCTGTTCAGTACCTCCTCATTGGTTATATGGTTTATTCATCTAATCTTTAGCATTCTTCTGTAACACCACATTTCGAAAGCCTCTATTCTCTTCTTGTCTAAACTATTTATCGTCCATGTTTCACTTCCATATATGGCTACACTACACTTCCAGAAAAGATTTCCTGACACTTAAATCTGTATTCAATATTAACAAATTTCTCTTCTTCAGAAACGCCAGTCTACATTTTATATTGTCTCTACTTCAACCATCATCAGTTATTTTGCTTCCCAGATACCAAACCTAATCAACTACTTCAAGTGTCTAATTTTCTAATCTAATTCCCTCAACATGGCCTGATTTAATTCGACTACATTCCATTATGCTCGTTTTGCTTTTGTTCATTTTCATTTTATATCCTCCTTTCAAGACACTGTCCATTCCATTCAACTGCTCTTCCAGGTCCTTTGCTGTCTCTGACAGATTACAATGTCATCAAATGGCGACGTTTTTATTTCTTCTCCATCGATTTTAATTCCTATTCCAAATTTTTCTTTTGTTTCCTTTACTGCTTGCTGAATATACAAATCGAATAAGATCGGGGATAAGCTACAACACTGTCTCACTCCCTTCTCTATCACTGGGTCCCTTTCGTGCCCCTCGACTCTTGTAGCTGCCATTTGTTTTTTGTAAAAATTGTTAATAACCTTTTGCCCCCTGTATTTTACACTGCCGCCATCAGAATTTGGAAGATAGTATTGCACTAAACATTGTCAAAAGCTGTCTCTAAGTCTACAAATGCTAGAAACGTAGGTTTCCCTTTCCTTAACCTATCTTCCAACGTAAATCGTAGGGTCAGTATTGCCTCACGTGTTCCAACATTTCTACGGAAACCAATCTGATCTTCCCCAAGGCTGGATTCTGCCAGTTTTACATTTGTCTGTAAAGAATTCGTGTTAGTATTTTGCAACCGTGACTTACTAAACTGATAGTTCGGTAATTTTCACACTTGTCAACACCTACTTTCTTTGGGATTGGAATCTTCGCCTGTCTCATACATCTTGCTCACCAGATGGTAGAGTTTTGTCAGAGTTGGCTCCCCCATATCTATCAGTAGCTCTAATGGATTTTTGACTACTCCCGGGGCCTTATTTCGACTCTGTCAGTGCTCTGTCAAACTCATCATGCAGTATCATATCTCCCATTTCATCTTCACCTAAATCCTTTTCCATTTCCATAATATTGCCCTTCATTACATCGCTCTCGAATAGACCCTCTCTATACTCCGTCCATCTTTCTGCTTTCCCTTCTTTGCATAGAACTGCTTTTCCATCTGACCTCTTGTTATTCATACAAGTGGTTCTCTTTCCCCAAAGTTCCTCTTAATTTTCCTGTAGGCAGTATCTGTCTTAGCACTTGTGACATATGCCTCTACATCCTTACATTTGTTTTTTAGCCATCCCTGCTTAGCCATTTTGCACTTCCTGTTGATCTCATTTCTGAGGCATTTGCATTCCTTTTTGCCTCCATCATTAACTGCATTTTTATATTTTCTTATTTCATCAATTAAATTCAATAAATCTTGTGTTACCCAAGGATTTCTACTAGCCCTCGTCTTTTTGCATACTTGATCCTCTGCTGCCTTCACTATTCCATATCTCAAAGCTATCCATTCTTCTTCTGCTGTATTTCTTTCCCCCAGTCTTCTCAGTCGTTACCTAATGCTCTCTCTGAAACCCTCTACATAATCTGGTTCCTTCAGTTTATCCTGAGCCCATCTCCTTAAATTCTTACCTTTTTGCAGTTTCTTCAGTTTCAGTCTACAGTTCATAAACAATAAATTGTGGTAAGAGTCCACATATGCCTCTAGAAATGTCTTCCAATCTAAAACCTGGTTCCTAAATCGCTGCCTTATCATTATATAATCAGGGGCTTCTGACTTAACTGACATGTAACAACCACTAATTAATAAATAAAAAACAAATATCATAATTGCACTGCTTATACTCTCATTTATAGAAATATATCAGATTTCCTTAGTAGCAATAATAATCCTATTATTGTTCCTAATATGTGGAGAATAGATGGGCACCTCTAAACTAGTATAGTGTCACTAGTCAAGATCTATGATTACTTCACTAGAAAAGGCTAATTCAAACAAAGTTAATCCTTAGAATCACTTCGAATAGTTTATATTTTACTTTTCAAGGAAAATTATTCAACACTGAGCTCAGTTAACTTCAAAAAAATCATTACTGATAGTAATCAAGGCTAAATTATGTTTCAAATGAGTTTAACTTATTTGCCTTTTTCATCACCTATGAAGGAGGTATTTTAGACAGTAACATTTACACATTCAGACAGTGTATTTTTGCAAAACGATACTTTGCACTAAACTGAGAGTACTTTAGCAAAATTTTAACTAACTTCACTTTTGTGGTTTTAACTTCAACGTTTGCTAATCTTTGCACATTAGACCAATATAAATAAATCACTAGTTCGTTTCAAACAGGATACTTGGTTTATAAACACTTAGGAGAGGACCCTGCATAGGTTCATGAAAAGGATAGAAGTTATGGTTCCGAACACGGATTTATAGCATTTGGTTTATTATCAAAATCACTCACACAAATTAACTGGTCCATGCTCTGATATATATCTGTATGCATGAAATTAGTGGAGCAGTGGCGAAGTTGTGGTGGCAAGCGACATGGCAGCTAGCTGTACTCACGGCTCTTGATGTTTGAATGCTCTATAAAATTTCTTCTTGGCGACGGATTTTTAACGTGTTGGAGCCATTCCTTATTGCCGAGAGTACCAAATAACAGCCAAATCCACATCTGAGGAAAAATTCCTTGCAAAGCGGCTTCCAATTGCCTCCCTTGGCACCGTCGATGTGTTCCGCGCAATGTCTAGCCACTGACTGCGTACCGTTCACACCAAGGAGCCGCCCAATTCGACCGCCACCTTTTACATCGCGCTATGCCACTTCTGTTGTGGAAGAACTACCCTACATCTTTTATATTTTACAATACAGGTACCCTAAGCATGAACCAGCTTCCAATACATATTGATTTTCTTATAAATATACACATTTTACAAAATTTTATTGTTCTAAAATAGCATTTAGCTTTTTGCATATATATACCGTACATTACAGACCTCTAAATTTCCTTAACAAATCCATGCCCTCAGCTAACAAAGGATAAACCCTTCTTAATTACAGATACACAGTTACATGATATAAACCTGCTTCTCATCGATATGTGTTCCACATGGCCCATAATACTTCAAAACAATGTTGGGCGATAAAAAAATTATGCAAATGAATTACACTACAAACACTTCACGTAATTGTTCATATAAAACACTGTTTCATCAAGTGCTAACACAAAAAATGAAATTCTGTTGCATTCAGAAAATATATACTATTCTAGATATGAGTCCATCTTGTAAAAATTATATATACAGGGATTTAGATATTGTTTACCTGCTCAGTTTCTATTACACATGGTTAATCTAAACCTATTTGTCACTGTATGATCATTAAGAAATTATGTTTTGTCTGCTGGAAATACACATGCAGTTCATTAGGAAAACACAATACTCAATTCACTGTATGAACCATTCACCCTTTGTCTGCCTGTTTACATATGTGGCAGTCCTCTGTGATTTTCATCATCAACACTTGTCTGCCTATTGACACATTTAGCAGTCCTTCTGATCATACTGCAATATTCCATTATTGCGGTCCTTATGTAAGTCATAGCCTGGTGTTAACATGTGATGTATATCCCATTATATTATACTGAATCTGAAATTTATAGACACATATTAGTAGTCTGGTAAAAGCAAAGTTTTTCCAATATAACAACACTTGGCAATACAACATCAAGAACAAGAACATATAGAATAAAATACTATTCGACTAAATACATATACACTTTTTCATCTTGCCCCATATTACTCATTTCTGTAGACATAAGGTTTCAAATCTACAATGTTACGAACAGCCAATGGCTTCTTTGACTTAGGATAAACAAGATAATAAGCATTAGTGTGCGGAGTTCCTTGCACTTCAAAGGACCATTATAATATTATACATATATTATAACTTAGAAATTTCCTGGTTTATTTCACTAGATTTCTCGTGAGTTTTTACGAGAGCAATATCACCAATTTTGGATTTGGTCACTTTAAGGCCCTTATTGAGCTTTTGAGATCTGTCTTTCACTTTTTCTTTCATTATTTTTCTTACTAATGTCTTTTTTCTGTTTTAGATCTAGTTCTACATTGGGTGGAAATTGTAAGGTTTCATCGATTATACTTTTACTCTTTTAGTTAAGTAGAATTTCCTCAGGTGTAAATGATGTAGTTTCATGATGGAGGGTATTCGTAACACTTTCAAAGCCTGCAATAAACCTGCTCCATGCCTTATGATTGTGGTAGCAGTAAGTTCTACGGAACCTATCTAGTTCACAGATATAACGATCCACTGGATTACTTGCAGGAAGGTAGGCTGAAATATATTTCACTTGGATGCCATTCTGTTCCATCCCTTCCTTCCATATTTTTGAAATAAACTGAGGCCCATTATCTGATAGTACTGCCTTTGGGTTTTCGTAACATATTGAAATAATCAGTCATTCTATTAAATACTGTTTTTGCAGTAGCTTTCCTAACCGAAAAGAGTGTGCTAAATTTCAAAAATACTTCCAATGTCACTACAATGTATGTACAATTTTCGGAAGTTTTCAGGAGAGGCCCATAGAGATCTACTGACAAAAAGTCAAGAGTGTCTTCCGGTACATTGTTTTGCATATAATCTTGGTTGGTTCGATTTGTAACTTTTACACTCTGGCAAATATCGCATGATTTAATTCGATCTGTTATTTTCTTTGTTGCACTGATATTTATTACTATTACATCAGAGAGTTTTTCAGTACATTTTGTCGCACCATAGTGTTCTAAGGCGAGGTGGAAATAGTCAATTACTTCAGTCTCAAATTGAGATGGTCAACATACTTTCCACTCCTAACTATTCACATCTTTTGTTTTGTATAAAATATCTTTAAAGATCTTATAAAACTTACTAATTTGAGGATACTTGGTATCATTAAAATTTACTTTAACTGACTTCCAGACACATCTTATTTTCGGTAGTACAGCATATTTTGCACATTTGTTCGATTTTCTTTTAACCCTGAACCTCTTTGATTAATCTCATATGAAAAGTGCCATCTTCATTACTTTCCTCTGGCACACTGTCCATTCCTTCCAGTAGTCTGGATAGAGCATCTGCTACATGATTGTCAGTTCATTTCCTTTTACATAGAAAATTTTGTTGTCATACTGCTGGAAGTACAGTGTCCAACAGCTCAATCTGCCGGTAAATAAGCGGCAGTCTTTAAGAAACGCCAACAGTTTGTGATCAGTACGTATGTCCCCACAAAAAATTTCGAAACTTTTTCAAACCCCATATGATAGCTAGAGCTTCCTTTTCTGAAATGGTATAATTTCTTTCATAGTTAGTCAGGGTTCAACTAGTGAAAGCTATTGTCCTACGTTTTGGTTCCACTGTGTCTATGTTCTCTTGGAAAATTTCTATGCTGATTCCATATGCACTGCTATCAATACTGATATGAAATGGTCACTCACAACAGGTTGATGCAAAATATTGTTCCTTATTAACTCATTTTTCATTTTTTCGAAGTCTTGTTGGCATTCCTTTTTCCAAATAATTGCACTATTTTTCTTAAACAACCCATTTAAATGAGGACTATCAAACGCTTGCCCCTTCGCAAATTTGCGATAAAATTCGCAGAGACCGAGATACGCTTTTAACTGCTTCCGGTTCTTACGTGATGGGCATTTTTCAATAGCATTTAACTTCTCTGGGTCCTTTCCAATACCAGAAGTGGTAATAATGTGGCACAAGAATCTTATTTCCTGTTTTACTCACACTTCTTCAGTTTTAGTGTCATTCCTCCTGCTTGAAGAGCAGAAAGGGTTTTGTCTAACAATTCGAAATGTTCTTTCCAGTTTTCCATGGCGATCAACAAGTCGTCCACGTACGACGGCGTTTGAAAAGTCCGTGCAAAGTTCGTAGTTAGTAGCATCTTTGGAAAGAACACACATCAAGTTTCAGCCATATTGGTCTATTATTCGTGTGAATCAAGGAAGTCGAGTGATTGTCAAAAAATGGACGAAAAAGAATTTCGTGTGGGGATTAAACATTACTTTATGAAAGGCAAAACGCGTCAGGAGACTAAAGAGGAGCTTGGTAAATATTACAGTGACTCTGCATCTACGATTAGAACAGTTTCTAAGTGGTTTCAAAATTTTCGGAGTCGCCATAAGGGCAAAATTGATGCTGAACGTTCTGGATGCCCTGTGGAGGTTACGACTCCAGAAATCCTTAATAAAATCCATGAAATGGTGATGGATGCAAAATTGAGCTGTCCCCACAGTCACATGAACCACGTCATTTTGTAAAATGGCAATTTTGTTTTTCCTAATGAAGACACCTTTAAATTTTGCGTTTTATTTTTTATATCTTTATCGTAATCAGAAGAAATCTCGCAACCCAGTTGGTTGAAATGACCTACTTACTCGATGATTTTGTTTTTGAGTGCACTTGTTATTTTCTTTGGAATACAATTGCTTTCATTTTTCCCATACACATTTTTTAATTATAATCTTGGCCAAATTCATTCAGTTTGAAATATTTATTTGTAATTATTCTTATAAAATGGCTATTATAGTTTGGCCTTCAGCATAAATTAATGGTTTTTACACATGTTTCCTTATCTAGTTTCATTCCTCTGTCTTTTCTTGTTTCCTCATTCCATTTTTTAATCATGTCGTTTATATTAACTGAATAAAAGTAGAGAAAGACATCAACTCTGTTTAAATCCTTAGTTAGCTATAACGTCTTACTTACTTATTTTTTCCCTATTTTTATTATAAATTTAGTTCCATTGTATAAACTTCTGATGGCACATGTCAAGTGTTATGGAATTCCATTTTCTTGTTTTGTTGTGCTTCTGTCAAACTCCTGGACATAATTGATAAAAGCTATGTGTGTCTCATTATTAAATTATCTTCTTTTGCTTATCAGTATCTTCAAAGTAAATATATTATCCACTGTTTTTCATCCAAATGTAAATCCAGTCTGGTCTCCAGCTAAAAATGTTACAGCTATTGGTCTCACCTTTAGAGCTAAAATTTTTGCATATACATTACATCCAGCTGTTAAAACATTTAGTCCTCTATAATTATTATAATATTTTCGGTCTCCTGTCTTAAAAACTGAGTACACAACAGCTGTTGGCCAGATTTTTGGTATCCTCACCTTCTCCCAGCATAAATTTATGAAATGTAAACATCTTATTTTAAGGGAAATGTCACCATATTTTAATAACTCACTGTAATGCCATCTATGCCAGCTGACTTTCTGCTTTTCATTGTTTTTAAAGCTGCTTCTAATATTGCTAATGTTAGTACATCCTCCCCTTCCCCACCTTTACACATTTCCGCTTGTTCTGTTAAATTTGATTATACCATAGCGTTTTATAATGTTATTCCCATTGTTTTTTGTTGATTATGTTAATGTTTAATGAATCTTTTTCTTGTCTGTTTAAATGTTTGGCTGCTTTGTAAGGAATTATTTGTTGTCCATTAATGTAATTTTCCAGATTACTTTTATATCTCTCCCAAATTGTTCTATGTGCTTTTTTTACATTCTTTTTTAACAACTGCTCTTTTTCGATTATATTCTGCTCTCAGCTGTGGCACTTTGTTCGTAGGTATTTTATACATGCTTCCATTTTTTCTCTTATTACTTTTTCTGATTACTTGTTCCATATATTGAGTCTCCTCTTAGTGTATCTTTGAAATCTTACGTGCAGTGCTTCAAGAGCTGCGTTCTGAACACTGCTTTTTACAGTATCCTATTCATCATTAATATCTTCAGTATCTTTTCGTATCAGGCTTGTACACTTTGATCTTGTAATACGTGTATCTTGAATGTTGTTTGTTTATTTCTGTGTTATATCTCCTTGTGCTGTACCGCTTTATGAACAAGTATGATTGACAATTTAAGTAACATAACACTGTATAAACAAGTATGACAGGTTTGACTTTCACTTTCTGGTCGACAGCTTAATTTACCTGTTAGTGTCACCCTATAGTGTAATTCGTTCCTGGTTGCTGTCACACCTGAATATAGATTTTCCAGCAATAAATATTTAATATTTATATAAAAAGTTTGAGATTTAATTCCTAAGTCTTATTATATTCACACAAAGATTCCTTAGTTATTGATGGATTGCTTACAAGAACCTGTGACTTTAAAAAGTGATAGTAGTATTAGGCAATAATCACAGTTAACTATATTTTTACCTAAAGGTTATTAACAGAAAATATCTGCCTAACAATACTTACATAGGCCTAATGGAGTTTCTTAGTCTTAAACATAAGTATTTGTTTTTCTTTACAAATGCCTTCAGTAATGATTCCTTAGACTGTATTAGTCTCTGTTTTACTATGCCAGGGCAGGTCTTCACAAACTCCCAGGAAATTGATCACTGCACAAAAAAGCTAACTTTCTGTTATAAAATTCTGGGTTGTGTCACCTTAAATACTATGCACTGAGTCATCACCTTGCCCAAGGCCTAAAAATCCACCTATGCACAACAAAAAAGCGCAACAATTCAATCGTTTGAGTCTGCCACATAATAATAAATATAGTCGCAACACAATTACCTCTAAGTGTGCTACAAAAACCACCAGCAATACACCATGGAAGAATATGGGTTAAAGTTCACACTATCATCAATCAATAACTCACGATCACAAGTATTAATGCTTGTTCTACACTGCACAGAAACATATTTCTGTACCACTAAATAATTACACAAGCTCTTCGAACATTAAATAAAGCTCTCCCTGCACCATATGGATGGTTAGGTGAATTGTAACTTTGTCAACCACAAAACTAGAAATCAGAGCCTCCAAAATATGTCCTCAAAGGATAAACAAAGCAATATATATCGTCGGTAGTCTCTCCAAGTTACGACTTAAGACACTAAATAGCTCACCCCTGACCCCTATTTACCCAAGACTATCCCTTCATGACATTAATCGACTTCTTGTTCTGTTGAAAAGTTACTGCCTATGTTAAAACAGACTGGAACCATCAATTTTGACAATCGTATGGCTCCCCTGTTCCTTTCAACAATTTAAATGTTGTCGAAGATGGCCATCAGTTGCATTCTCAGGGCCAGCTCTGACAGTAGGCTGTAACCTCTCTGGTCTACATGGTGATAAGTTGTGGCACATCATAGTAACTCTCGGAAATGCTTGTATTTCAACTCGAATTTATGAAATCTACAACACAGAATATAAATATTGTAAAATTTTTATGAGTATTGGTTTTTTACATTCCCTTGGATATCAAACATATTTCCAGATGATACTTCAATTAGGAAAGCCGACATAAAAAATTGTGCATTTTCGACTCTACACAGCACAGAGCCTCCTGCTTGCTGTAACTTATTAAAATCATCAGGGGAACATACTTTTAAAATGTAACTATTAATTATTTAAACACTATATAACTTATATATACATAACAAATTTTTATTTTTGTTCTCTTTTTCAATTAAAATTCATAAAGTATAGTGTGGGTAGATGAAGGTTTCTCCTGGATTTCGAAATTAATGTTTTGCAAATTTATGCTTCATTTATTTCAATGTCCTACCTGTTTCCAAGATCAGAGTTCCTTTAGTACATACATGCTCCTTTATCTGCTGATAATCATTTCAGCCTCCTCCATTTTGCAATAAGATTCAAATTTCTGGGTAAGCGTCATCTCAAGCCAGTTTAAATAATAGTGAAAAATTTTACTTTAGTAGAGCCATGTACTTTAGCACATGCTTATTACTAAGATATTAGTTACTCATCTAAAGTTACATACCCTGTTACATCACATTGCTCCTTGGCTAACAATAAAGCACATCCCTTTATAATATTTATAAATAATTTCTTTTACAGGTTCTTGAAGTCCACATTTTCACACTTTTTCTTGCACCATTTGAGCACATTAAAATTTTGCCTTGTCAGTGACCATAAAAATTTATGAAAAACCTCTCAGATAGTTTTTAGAAACAAAAACTGTATTAAATAAACCATTCACATACCTATAAGACACCAAAAACTCGTTGTTCGATTTGACAGGTACTGGTTGAACAGAACATGGTACAGCATAAATTAACATATTTAACTACTATCAGGTTTAAAGTGGGCAATATTGTCTTTCTGATGCCTTGTGGCTTCACTAAATATACTCTACACTCCTTGAACCAACAACCAATCTAATTCTTTTAATAGACACTAGGCCTTCTGCCTTTTAACTTCAAATTATTTTAATTTTCGTGTTTTTACTCTCTTCACACAAAACTTACTTAAACATCTTTGGCGTTTTCGCCTTGATCTAGTCTTACACTTCCTATCCTCATATTTTGGACTATGACATGATTTCTGTCCATTTGGTTACTTCCCTACATCTCTACTGAGCGAGGTGGCACAGTGATTAGGACCTGGAATCGCTCTTGGGAGGATGACGGTTCAAACCCTAGCCTGCCCAACTTCCTTCCCCATCCTTCCCTAATCTGATGAGACTGATGATCTCGCAGTTTGGTCCCCTCCCCCCATATCAACCAATCCTACATCTCTATCAGGATCTACTGTTTTAAGCATAACTGTCATAGGGTGTGAGATGGATTTAATCGCATATGGTAAAAATTTCTCATGGTAGAAACGAATCAAAATTTCTTCCACGGGAAGCAACCTATCATTTTACTGACTGCTCTAGCGTCCATCACCAGTCAGATATCTCCATTAGGTTTCTTACCTGCAGCAGTTGTGGTATTGTACTGGCTCTCTATACCACAACTGAACCTTTCGTTTATTTCACTTTTAGCAGCTTCATGTAAATTCATGGCGGTAGGATACGGCGATGTGATACTGGTGTGTGCTGTTTTGTTTTCTGGTTCCATTCATATCCCCGAATAACTCCTGGTTTGTCATTGAACGCTTGTTCGTTCTTTGCTTAGACCTTACCTAATTGTTTATTTTCTTTCATTGTTGGTCCAGATGACTCTAAACACTTTACCAGGACTTGTTTCACCCAATCTGTATTGACATTATTATTATCTTTTCCCATTAAATCTCCCTCTTCCTTTATTTATATATCTTTATGTAATTTAATATTCCAACTATAGAAATTCCTCTCATGATCATTTGGTAAATTGCTTTTGTTCAATTTAATACACATAATAGAAAATCGACTACCTCATTTAGAACTGCTTCCTGTATTATTATAGTTGACACTCTCCTCTTATGTTCTTCCTTCTGTAACAATAACTCATCATCCAGAAGTTGTTGACCAAAATATCTAGAAAAAGCATGTTTATATTCTTCACTATTATAGTGTGAGCAACTAGATGTAGGCCTCATTAATCTCACTGACTTCCTTTATTACTACTCCATTATGGTTTTGACTGATTTTACTATTGCTAGAATGAACATGATTACTATTATTTCTCCCTTCTCTTTTTGAATTATGTGAATGACAATAAAAACAATCAACAATTAATAACCATTAAAATTATTATAAAAGTTAACAATTAAAAAAGCCAAGAATGATGTGTTTTCAGAAACCACATAGTTCTTTGCGCCTTTTGAATTGCTACATCGTTCTTAACTTTTTTTAATTACTATTATTTTATGATAATTTAAATCGTTCTTAAGTGTTGTTGTGTTGTGATCTTCAGTCCTGAGACTGGTTTGATGCAGCTCTCCATGCTACTCTATCCTGTGCAAGCTTCTTCATCTCCCAGTACCTACTGCAACCTACATCCTTCTGAATCTGCTTAGTGTATTCATCTCTTGGTCTCCCTCTACGATTTTTACCCTCCACGCTGCCCTCCAGTGCTAAATTTGTGATCCCTCGATGCCTCAGAACATGTCCTACCAACCGATCCCTTCTTCTAGTCAAGTTGTGCCACAAACTTCTCTTCTCCCCAATCCTATTCAATACCTCCTCATTAGTTACGTGATCTACCCACCTTATCTTCAGCATTCTTCTGTAGCACCACATTTCGAAAGCTTCTATTCTCTTCTTGTCCAAACTATTTACCGTCCATGTTTCACTTCCATACATGGCTACACTCCATACAAATACTTTCAGAAATGATTTCCTGACACTTAAATCTATACTCGATGTTAACAAAATTCTCTTCTTCAGAAACGCTTTCCTTGCCATTGCCAGTCTACATTTTATATCCTCTCTACGGCGACCATCATCAGTTATTTTGCTCCCCAAATAGCAAAACTCCTTTACTACTTTAAGTGTCTCATTTCCTAATCTAATTCCCTCAGCATCACCCGACTTAATTCGACTACATTCCATTATCCTCGTTTTGCTTTTGTTGATGTTCATCTTATACCCTCCCTTCAAGACACCATCCATTCCGTTCAACTGCTCTTCCAAGTCCTTTGCTGTGTCTGACAGAATTACAATGTCATCGGCAAACCTCAAAGTTTCTATTTCTTCTCCATGGATTTTAATACCTACTCCGAAATTTTCTTTTGTTTCCTTTACTGCTTGCTCAATATACAGATTGAATAACATCGGGGAGAGGCTACAACCCTGTCTTACTCCCTTCCCCACCGCTGCTTCCCTTTCATGTCCCTTGACTCTTATAACTGCCATCTGGTTTCTGTACAAATTGTAAATGGCCTTTCGCTCCCTGTATTTTACCCCTACCACCTTTAGAATTTGAAAGAGAGTATTCCAGTCAACATTGTCAAAAGCTTTCTCTAAGTCTACAAATGCTAGAAACGTAGGTTTGCCTTTCCTTAATCTTTCTTCTAAGATAAGTCGTAAGGTCAGTATTGCCTCACGTGTTCCAGTATTTCTACGGAATCCAAACTGATCTTCCCCAAGGTTGGCTTCTACTAGTTTTTCCATTCGTCTGTAAAGAATTCGTGTTAGTATTTTGCAGCTGTGGCTTATTGAACTGATAGTTCGGTAATTTTCACATCTGTCAACACCTGCTTTCTTTTGTATTGGAATTATTATATTCTTGAAGTCTGAGGGTATTTCGCCTGTCTCATACATCTTGCTCACCTGATGGTAGAGTTTTGTCAGGACTGGCTCTCCCAAGGCCGTCAGTAGTTCCAATGGAATGTTGTCTACTCCGGGGGCCTTGTTTCGACTCAGGTCTTTCAGTGCTCTGTCAAACTCTTCACACAGTATCGTATCTCCCATTTCATCTTCATCTACATCCTCTTCCATTTCCATAATATTGTCCTCAAATACATCGCCCTTGTATGGACCCTCTATATACTCCTTCCACCTTTCTGCTTTCCCTTCTTTGCTTAGAACTGGGTTTCCATCTGAGCTCTTGATGTTCATACAAGTGGTTCTCTTATCTCCAAAGGTCTCTTTAATTTTCCTGTAGGCAGTATCTATCTTACCCCTAGTGAGATAAGCCTCTACATCCTTACATTTGTCCTCTAGCCATCCCTGCTTAGCCATTTTGCACTCCCTGTCGATCTCATTTTTGAGACGTTTGTATTCCTTTTTGCCTGCTTCATTTACTGCTGTTCTATATTTTCTCCTTTCATCAATTAAATTCAATATTTCTTCTGTTACCCAAGGATTTCTACTAGCCCTCGTCTTTTTACCTACTTGATCCTCTGCTGCCTTCACTACTTCATCCCTCAAAGCTACCCATTCCTCTTCTACTGTATTTCTTTCCCCCATTCCTGTCAATTGTTCCCTTATGCTCTCCCTGAAAGTCTGTACAACCTCTGGTTCTTTCAGTTTGTCCAGGTCCCATTTCCTTAAATTCCCACCTTTTTGCAGTGTCTTCAGTTTTAATCTAAAGGTCAAAACCAATAGATTGTGGTCAGAGTCCACACCTGCCCCTGGAAATGTCTTACAATTTAAAACCTGGTTCCTAAATCTCTGTCTTACCATTATATAATCTATCTGATACCTTTTAGTATCTCCAGGGTTCTTCCATGTATACAACCTTCTATCATGATTCTTAAACCAAGTGTTAGCTATGATTAAGTTGTGCTCTGTGCAAAATTCTACCAGGCGGCTTCCTCTTTCATTTCTTAGCCCCAATCCATATTCACCTACTACGTTTCATTCTCTCCCTTTTCCTACACTCGAATTCCAGTCACCCATGACTATTAAATTTTCGTCTCCCTTCACAATCTGAATAATTTCTTTTATTTCATCATACATTTCTTCAATTTCTTCGTCATCTGCAGAACTAGTTGGCATATAAACTTGTATTACTGTAGTAGGTGTGGGCTTCGTATCTATCTTGGCCACAATAATGCGTTCACCATGCTGTTTGTAGTAGCTTACCCGCATTCCTATTTTCCTATTCATTATTAAACCTACTCCTGCATTACCCCTATTTGACTTTGTGTTTATAACCCTGTAGTCACCTGACCAGAAGTCTTGTTCCTCCTGCCACTGAACTTCACTAATTCCCACTATATCTAACTTTAACCTATCCATTTCCCTTTTTAAATTTTCTAACATACCTGCCCGATTAAGGGATCTGACATTCCACGCTCCGATCCGTAGAACGCCAGTTTTCTTTCTCCTGATAACGACATCCTCTTGAGTAGTCCCCGCCCGGAGATCCGAATGGCGGACTATTTTACCTCCGGAATATTTTACCCAAGAGGACGCCATCATCATTTAATCATACAGTAAAGCTGCATGCCCTCGGGAAAAATTACGGCTGTAGTTTCCCCTTGCTTTCAGCCGTTCGCAGTATCAGCACAGCAAGGCCGTTTTGGTTATTGTTACAAGGCCAGATCAGTCAATCATCCAGACTGTTACCCTTGCAACTACTGAAAAGGCTGCTGCCCCTCTTCAGGAACCACACGTTTGTCTGGCCTCTCAACAGATACCCCTCCGTTGTGGTTGTACCTACGGTACGGCTATCTGTATCGCTGAGGCACGCAAGCCTCCCCACCAACGGCAAGGTCCATGGTTCATGGGGGGCGTTCTTGAGTGTTGTGTGTTTTTTATTGTTATGAACTATATATACTTGTGAATACCCTCTTTTTAATAAAGTGTTTTTTATTGTTATGAACTATATATACTTGTGAATACTCTCTTTTTAATAAAGTGTTACTTATTTTCAAGTTATTAAAAATTGTGAATTGTCTTAGTTCTTGTCCACTTTTTATTTATAATACAGGGTGCTAGTTCCAATAGTTGTAGATTGTTTCCATACTGCCATGTTAAAATCTCCAAGTAATATAAGTAAGCGATTTTCATTTTCCTTGTCTATTTCATTTTGCAAAATGGAATACAATTCTTTGTTTTCTCTCCCTTTTCTTTTTCTGGTGCATATACTGGTACTGCTGTTACGTAGCCTCTATTGTACTTTAATCTTATAATCATTATTCATTCATTAATGACAGTATGTGAGTCTGTTTTAGATGCCCTTTTTCGTCCACAAGTATAGCGACTCCCTCTTGAGTTCTGATGTCTTGCGGTGCTTCGCTGCAGAACATCATCATCTCACTAATTATCTGTGTTCCTTTTAACTCTTTCTTAATTTCCGTCGCAAGTACTAGAACTATTTTTTTGTCTTTCATTTCTTTAACTGATTCAGATTCTTTATTGGTGAGTCCTCTGACAATCCAAGTTAATATCTTTAAAACATTCTGTTTTTTGTATCCTTTCTTCCTGTGTCTTTTCATACTGTGGGCGACATAATGTTTATCCATCTGTTTATTTATCTACCGAAGCTTGTAAGTGGTTAATGTTTTCTTTTACTAGTAAAGGTTACTGGCCTCTTGGTAAACGTTTATTTCTGGTGATCAGGGCACTATGATTTTGGATGTTCTCCCCTTCATCACTGCTGATAAACATTACCTATCCATTGCAGGTCAACATTGGCTATCCCTTACCTCTTCCTGTCGAGGAAGCTACCGAACTAGACATCCCTCGAAAAGACATCTGGATCACTGGGTAATAAGCCCTTCCAGCATGTCAACGTGAGGCCCACAGGAGTGACGGGCAGGCAGTCATAGAGTTTTAATTACCTCCTCGAAAAAATGAAGTTGCAATATGAATCGTAGTGACAGTGTCAGCCCTTCTCTAGATATTCACCCACCAATGCGACACATGTTTCACAACGACGGATGTCTTGTCAGAGACCTTGGTTGTAGGAATCTGCAAATTTGCTGTTCAGGGAACGTTCCACTTCGAAAACTACCTCGTCATAATTCCAGAAAAGCTTTCCGTACAATGGTTCCTTCATCCCGGGAAAGAGGAAGATGTCAGCAGAATAGAGAATGAGTTCAGTGGTTCAGGCAAAATTTATAGCCAGAGAAGCAGCTTGTGTATCTGTGTCCTGTGCAGAATGGGCTTTGGCAATGTCAGGAAGAAGAAACGGTGGCAGTTTTCTGTGGCACTTCGTCTATACTGTCTCTCGTAACCTCGTCAGGATATTTCGGTAGTGTGCTGCTTTGACGATTTGCTCTGCTAGCACTACACAATGGTGGTACCAAAGTACACTCAGCATTATCGTACCTGATGATGGTTGGGTCATCCCCTATTTTCGGCAGTAGTGAAAAAATATGTTTCCATTGCTTCCTTCGCTCCCTTGTCTTGGGGTTGGAGTGATACACCCAGCACGCATCCATGGTGCTTATGTGGCTAAAGTAAGCATTTGGATTGTGTGGGATGTCGGTTGTGGTAGAAGTGTATCCATAGGATGCACAATACCAAATTCTGGTGACCAACAGAGTTTGAAACCACCTGAAGTTAACTTAAAACAAGGGTATTGTCACGAATGTCCTATTTTAATGAATACTACGCCACACACATAGACGTATTAATGGGAGTAGGGAGCTTCAAGTTATGACTGGAAACAAATGGTCGCTATAACAATTGGATTTATTATCTTTAGACATGATAATTACTCACTTATTAACAAGCAAACAAAGGACTATGATGCTAAAACGTAACCTTGGCGCATGTTGGTAGAGACTTGTTCGGCCACTCTGGGAGCGTCGGCGCCACCTCACCATTCTGTCATATCATCGTGCGTTGTCGCCATACATTTCCTCCAAATCATCATGCATTTTTGCGTTGTTGTTCCCCTTTAAATGCAGAACATGATTTATCACACTTTGTCAGTAGGGTACGCCAATTTGTTCCTGCTCCTCTTGTGCCATGTTCTACAGTACTTCTGCATGAACGTGAGCCAGGACTGCAGACATGGAAGTTAACGGTAATAAATAAATAAATATTTAAATGAAAATGAATTTTTAATATACCACATTTATGCAATCACACTAAAAAGGATAAAAAATTTCTCCTAGCCCCATGCAGATTCCTAACCCCATACAGATCGTTCTGGGAATTTTTTGGCTGTGTACTTTTAATGGCAATAAAAATACTTGTAAGAGTTAAAAGTAAGACGTGGGGTTCACGCTATACATCGTAGTAAAGACATGAACTATTGATGCATCGGTTATGAGTTGCATGTGTCCCGCGTTTTTCGTTTTAACCCACGTACACGAGGGTTGGAACGTTAACAGTGGCAACTATTTATCTACAGCTCGTAAAAAATAAATACGTGTTTCAAACTTTTACTGACCTTCAAAGTAGTCACCATCATTCTGAATGACCCGTTCCCAGATATGTGGAAGTCGTAGGATACTCTTAGCAGTGCCAGTTGTGTGGAAATTTCGAGCGGCGTGGTCTATTGCCCGACAAATTTGTAGCAGTTCTGAAGCGAATGCCGTGAAGTGTTTCCTTCAGTTTAGAAATCGAGTTGAACTCACTAGGACTTAAGTCAAGGGAGTGCAGTAGGTGGTATAGCACTTAGCAGCCCCATCAGTCAAACAAATCAGTAACAGCTTGCACTGTACGTGCTTGAGCATTGCCCTGCAACAAAGTGATGGTCAGGTCCTGCAGAAAGTGTCATCACTTCTGTCTCTAAGCTGGTAGTAGGTTCTAAAAATGAACAGCAGAGAGAAGTGATGACACTTTCTGCAGGACCTGACCATCATTTTGCAGGACAATGCTAAAGCACGTACAGTGCAAGCTGTTACTGATTTAGAATGAAATTTTCACTCTACAGCGAAGTGTGCGATGATATGAAACTTCCTGACAGTTTAAAACTGTGTGCCGGACTGAGACTCGAACTCGGGACCTTTGCCTTTCGCGGGCGAGTTCGAGTCCCGGTCCGGAATACAGTTTTAATCTGCCAGGAAGTTTCATATCAGGGCACACTCCGCAGTAGAGTGAAAATTTCATTCTAGAAATATCCCCCAGGCTGTGGCTAAGTCATGTCTCCGCAATATCCTTTCTAAATCAAATGGCTCTGAGCACTATGGGACTTAACATCTGAGGTCATCAATCCCCTAGAACTTAGAACTACCTAAACCTAACTAACCTAAGGACAGCACACACATCTATGCCCGAGGCAGGATTCGAACCTGCGACCGTAGCGGTCGCGCGGTTCCAGGAATGCTAGTTCTGGAAGATTCGCAGGAGAGCTTCTGTGAAGTTTGGAAGGTAGGAGACGAGGTACTGGCTGATTTAAAGCTGTGAGGACGGGGCATGCTTGCTGGGGTAGCTCAGTTGGTGAGAACTTGCCCGCGAAAGGCAAAGGTCCCGAGTTCGAGTCTCGGTCCGGCACACAGTTTTAATCTGTTACTGATTTGTTTGACTGATGGGGTTGCTAAGTGATATACTACCTACTGCACTCCCCTGACTTAAGCCCTCGTAAGATCAACTAAAGGAAACACTTCATGGCATTCGGTTCAGAACTGCTACTAATCGTCGAGCAATAGATCGCGCCGCTCGAACTGTCAACACAACTGGCACATCGATGGCAACGGGTTATACACAATGCTGGCGACTACTTTGAAGGTCAGTGAAACTATGAAACACATATCTATTTTTTACGAGCTGTAAATAAATAGTTGCCGCTAATAATATTCCAACCCTAGTATTTTCATAAGTTTCCAAATTTACGATCACATACTTTCAGGGCTACCTGTATGGAGTCAGGAATCTGTATGGGGCTGTATGGGGAATCTGATTTAAAAACGTGGTATTTTAAAAATTAATTTTTATTTAAATAATTATTTTATGCTTTTTAGCCTTGTATGTGCGAAACTGTTCAGTCGATTTCAAAGATTTTGACGACATTTCAACAGAGACATATGGTTAATTTCAGGTTTATTTCAGTTTCTCTTGACCTTACTCAAGAAATACGTTGCTTCCTTATACATGACAGGGCTTGAAGACAAAAATGAGAGAGATTAGAGATCACACAGAGGGTTACCAGCAATCGCTCTTCCCGCAAACCTTTCTCGACTTGAACAGGAAAAGGGCGAAATGGAGTGGTACACAAAGTACCCTCCTCCCCACACCAAAGAAGAAAGCGAGTTAATATTGCACTTCTTGCAGTTCTGAGCTATGTTGTAAGCTTCGAGTCTGTAGCTCATTGGGAAATTAGTTTAATATTAATTGCAAAATTTTTAACAAACAGGCAGACAATCAAGGAAGCGATATGTATTTAGAATTTTGGAAAACGTATTATGTTCGAGTATAATGGCTTTCCTGGAGACTAGAAATCTACTCTGTGGGAATAAATATGGGTTTCGAAAAAGAGGATCGTGCGAAACCCAGGTCGCGCTATTCTTCCATGAGACTCAGAGGGCCATAGAAACGGGTTCCCAGGTAGATGCCGTGTTTCTCGACTTCCGCAAGGCGTTCGATAAAGTTCCTGCAGTCGTTTAATGAACAAAGTAAGAGCATATGGACTATCGGATCAATTGTGTGATTGGATTGAAGAGTTCCTAGATAACAGAACGCAGCATGTCATTCTCAATGGAGAGAAGTCTTCCGAAGTAAGAGTGACCTCAGGTGTGCCGCAGGGGAGTGTCGTAGGACCGTTGCTATTCACAATATACATAAATGACCTTGTCGATAACATCAAAAGTTCACTGAGGCTTCTTGCGGATGATGGTGTAGTATATCGAGAGGTTGTAAAAATGGAAAATTGTACTGAAATGCAGGAGGATCTGCAACGAATTGACGCATGGTGCAAGGAATGGCAATTGAATCTCAATGTAGACAAGTGTAATGTGCTGCGAATTCATAGAAAGAAAGATCCTTTATCATTTAGCTACAATATAGCAAGTCAGCAACTAGAAGCAGTTAATTCCATAAATTATCTAGGAGTAGGCATTAGGAGTGATTTAAAATGGAATGATCATAAAAAGTTGATTGTCGGTAAAGCAGATGCCAGACTGAGATTAATTGGAAGAATCCTAAGGAAATGCAATCCGAAAACAAAGGAAGTAGGTTACACTACACTTGTTCGCCCACTGCTTGAATATTGCTCACCAGTGTGGGATCCGTACCAGATAGGGTTGATAGAAGAGATAGAGAAGATCCAACGGAGAGCAGTGCGTCGTTACAGGATCATTTAGTAATCGCGAAAGCGTTACGGAGATGATAGATAAACTCCAGTGGAAGACTCTGCAGGAGAGACGCTCAGTAGGTCGGTACGGGCATTTGTTGAAGTTTCGAGAACATACCTTCACCGAGGAGTCAAGCAGTATATTGCTCCCTCCTACGTATATCTCGCGAAGAGACCATGAGGATAAAATCAGAGAGATTAGGGCCCACACAGAGGCATACCGACAATCTTTCTTTCCATGAATAATACGAGACTGGAATAGAAGGGAAAATCAATAGAGGTACTCAAAGTACCCACCGCCACACACCGTCAGGTGGACTGCGGAGTAGGGATGTAGATGTAGATCTATCTCCTTTTCGCTTTCTACTCAGATGTGCCCATCCGCTCGCATACCGCCTGGAATGCATTCCGATGCTATCTGTAGGATAGCTAAGGATAGCTAAGATGTCAAGCGTTACCAAATTTTTTCACCGCCACCCCCAGCCCCACCCTTACAGAACAGATGGACAAGAAAGTGAGTTAATATTGCATTGTCATCCCATTCTGCGCTATGTTTCAAATTTACAGCAAAATTTGTAGCGGAAAGACGGACAGGGAAGAAAGCGACCTAACAAATAATAAAATAATTTCGTAAGATTATTCCTTAGAAGTGGTAATTAAAACATAATGACCGCCCTCGTAAATGGCTGTCTGCCCCAACCAGGTTGCAAGTGACGGCGGTCAGTACAGGCTCTACTGACAGTGAGAAGCGTGTACGTAACCTGTAATTAGAGGCAGTAACGGGAGTGCCGGAAGGCGTCGTGAGCGGCAGCCGCGACCTCTCGAGGTCGGCCGTCAGTCTGGCGGCCCTGCTGAGAGCGCTGTGCCGTGGCGCGGCGCGGCGTTTACCTTCGCAGCTCATTGAGCGGCCGTTCACGGTCGCGCTGGGCCCGCCGCTCGCGGCACCATTCCGGTCACGCTCCGGCGGGACGGGTCGGCGAAAGTCCGCCGGAGTACCCAGGCGACGCGTAAGCGGTGACGCTCCGCTAGCGCTTCCGTTCGGTCGCAACACTAGCCAGTGGCCGCGCAACGCCGCCCGCCGATTTACTTTCGCTGTTTCGGCAACTTAACTGTTTGGCGCGCTGCTAAGGCGCTCTTTTGCCGGTTCGATTCCTATTCTGCCTCCTTTTGTCACGACTTCCGTGATCAAACGGGACGTCCGTACACCCAAAGCGCGACCAGTTTTCCAGCTCATAGATTTGGGTAATTTTAGTCTTTCTTCCACGAAAACATTTTGCTTGGTAGACGCTTCCTCTGCGTCCTACGATATCAGTTTTCCTCATCTCTGCGCGGTAAATCTGTTCTTTTTCCTAGTGGTGTCCTGCAGTGACGAGGTTCCCTCTGGGAGTCACAATCATAAATTCATTTTCTGGAAATTACGAATACACTGATTGGAAGAATGCGCAGGTCATTGCTGATTTTCAAGAGGGGTCGTCTGACAGACGCACAAAACTAAAGACCTATGCTCACGTTATGATTTTCTGTAGACCGAAAAGCTTCTGTGTAGGAATCAAAATGGATTCCGCAAACAACGATCATGTGGACCACAGCCCGCTCTGTTCATCCATGAGACATATAAGCTGTTGTACACAGAGAAGTCTTAACACTGGGAAATTGTAGCGAAATGCCTGAAGACCTTCAGAGGATCGACGCCCTCAGCGGAAACAATTGTAACATACTCCGCATAGAGACCCATTACTGTATGTCTCTCTAATGCATAACGATCACCGCACGCAGTCGTATCCGTATCAGAGTATGCACATAGAGCGATTTACATTGGAACGAATATGTAATATTAATCGCAGTGAAGGCAAATGCCAGACTGATATACATTGGCTAAATCCTCACGGCCGCGCGAGATTAGCCGAACGGTTTAAGGCGCTGCAGTCATGGACTGTGCGGCTGGTCCCGGTGGAGGTTCGAGTCCTCCCTCGGGCATGGGTGTGTGTGTTTGTCCTTAGGATAATTTAGGTTAAGTAGTGTGTAAGCTTAGGGACTGATGACCTTCGCAGTTAAGTCCCATAAGACAAAAAAAAAAAAAAAATCCTCAGGAAACACAGCCCACACACCATCTTTCGACTGGCAATTGAATAATGCTCATTAGTTTGGGCTATGCGACAGATAGAATTATAGAAGAAACAGATAAAATCCAAAGAAGCTCAGCGTTTTTCGTTACAGGTTCATCTACTAGGCGCACGAAGATGTTCATCCAACTACAGCTGCATACGCTTCAAGAGACGTGTTGTGAATTACAGTGTGGTTGATTGCTGAAACTAAATGACTGCTTGGCATTGTCCTGGTGTGTATTAGATCCCATCTCTATTAGTTCAACTCCTTCTTCCCTCCACTCTGTACATCTCCTTCTTCATTCCCCTCTCTATCCATCTCTTCCATTCCATCTCTCTGTCCACCTCCTGTCCTCCTCCATCCTCCTGCCCCCCTCTCTGTCCATCACCTCCTCCCCCCTTCCCTGTACATCTTTTACTTTTCCTCTCTATCTGCTTCTCTTCTTCTCTTCCCTTCCTCTGTCCATTTCTTCCTACCTTCTTCTTTTCATCTCCTCCTCTCTCCGCCTGTCTCTTCTTGCCCTGTCTCTGTCAATCTCATCTTCTTTTCCTTTTCTGTCCAACTACTTCTCTTCCCTCTCTTTGTCCATTTCGCCCTCTCCTTTGTCTATTCACCTCCTCCTCGCCCTCTTTGCGCCCATCTCCTTCAAATGGTTCTCAGCACTACGGGACTCAACATCTCAGCTCATCAGTCCCCCAGACTTAGAACTACTTAAACCTGACTAAACTAAGGACGGCACACACATCCATGCCCGAGGCAGGATTCGAACCTACAACCGTAGCAGCAGCGCGGTTCCAGACTGAGGCACCCAGAACCGCTCGGCCACAACGGCCGACCCCATCTCCTTCTTCACCCTCTCTTTCCATCTTTTCCGCATCACTCGTCCTCATCCCCACATAATTTTTTTCCAGACTGTAACTGATATGTGTACCAAATGTAGTTGAAATCGTTCCAGGAGCTTAGGATGAGCTTCTTGCCTGTGGTGTTGCCCTTTTACGCACTTGTCAAATAGATTTCACATATATTTAACATATTTCACACATATTTGTACACATATTTCAGCCCTATGTCTAGTAAATTTCGCTCTGCAGTTTCATTTGCACACAGCTCAATCTTTATGATACCATGGCTCATGAACTGTGTGCTGTACAGTGATATAATTTTTCAGGTATACCAGTGGTATAGGTATCTGCTGTCTGTGAAATGTGTTGTAAATAGAGTTAGAAGGGAAGAAGCAATAAATTAAGGCGCCATATAGGTTGCGGCAGTTTCCCACGCATGTCAGTGTTCATGACGTCATATGTCCTGGACCACGTGTCGTACAACGATATAATTTTTCTGGTACATTCAGTGGTATACGTGAATACTGCCTGCAAAATCTGTCGTTAATACAGTTAGTAGTAAGGAAGTAATAAATTTAAACGTCATGCTTCATGCGGCGGCTTTACTGCACGAACAGCGAGAATGTAGTGAGCGATAAACTTTTTTCCTTTCATCATTTTAAGCTAGTCCTAGCGAGAAAAAGTTTCATAAAAGTTTGAAATTATGTGTAAAGTTTGTTGGAAGTCCGTAAGCGTCCTCATTCGCCAATACTGAATGTCTAAATTACTAGAATTCGCGCGTCGTGGGCAACGCTGCTTTTTCACCCCAATTCCTTTGAGAGGTCGGTGGTCCTTACCCACGTAGTGATGATTTCCACACAATAAGTGATATGTGTACTAAGTTTGCTTGAAATGGGTCCAATAGTTTAGGAGCAGATGTGGAAGATACATAAATACATAAATTTATACATGTACACGTCTACCCATTTTTATAATATGTATGGATTCCAGGACCGTACGTTCCTTTTCCCTATATCTCGCGGAACCATCATGAAGGTAAATTAAGAAGGACTCGAATTCAAACTGAGGCTTACAAGCAATCGTCCCTTCGCAGGACCATCACGATTTGTTATGGATTTTGCCAACGTTGCCGCTCATGTAATAACCTGAATCACTGTCTCATAGCTTTGACCGTAGCACCCGAGTTTTGAAAATGTTTGACATGTAGTCTTTCATAGGCTGAAACAGGTGGAAGTCTGAAGGTACTGAATCAGGATTGTACAGTGAATGTAGTAGGACAGTTCAGACAACGTTGGCAATAAGTTCCATGGTTGTAAAACTATTGAGGGCGTGGCGTTATCGTGTTGCAAGCGGAAGTCCGGCTTCTTTTCCTCTAGATTGACTCTGGAAATTCGTGCCTTCAGTCCAGTCAGTGTCGTCTTGTAACGATTTGAGCTGACAATTACTTTAGGTTCCGACACATCGCACACTATGCTGAAGCACTGTGCACGTTACTTTGCTCGTAGATGTCTGAGTATGGAACTTCCCTTTCATTGGGAGAATTCTCAAGTATCAACTTCATAAATACTTTTAGATTCGATTTGTAGTGGTGTCACCATTCTCATGTCTGATGATGAAAAATTTTCACCTGCAACCTCATACTGGTTCAACAGGTCCCGACAAATTTCGATTCGACAATTTTTTTTGGTCCCGTGTACGAGTCTGCAGGACTCAACTTGCACACACTTTGCTGTAGCCGAGGGTGCGTAACATGTTGTCTAAGGCGTTATAGCCGACATTCAGCTGTGGACAGAATTCATTGCTCATAACCAACCTATCTCCACGGATGGATCATCGATTCGCTGTTCATTAAATAATAAAAAGGAAGCAATAGTTTCGGAATGATCACTGTATTCAATAGGCGTGTCTTAATTGATTATCTTTACACCTTTTCTATGGGTTTCCTAGTGATCTTCGCCTATCGGCATTCAGCTGGTATCACTGTGCCCTGTGAAGCACTCTGTACACGCCTCTACCATCGGAGGTGGCCCTCTCGAATTTTCTCGGCGATTTACATCACACTGGCCAGCGGCCTGATGGTGCTGTTCCTTACACAGGTTGTCAAAGGTAGACCTACTCCAGTTATCTGACGTGGAAACCGCTTTGCCATGACGTGGGATATTGCATAGCGTTCTTGGCATTGAACAAATGTCTATGATGGGCAGAGTGGCAATTAGTACCTCTGCTTGGTACATATGCGCTATAAGATGTAGTGTAATGTTTTTGTCACTTAGAACTCGGTGACCTAATGTCGATGGACGCATCCTACATTGCCTCTCTGCCGTGCGAAACCAAATACGCCACAATCGCTTTTAATGCATACACAGACAGTTTTCTTCTGTGGAAGGATGAAGCTTAATGCAATGAAACAAGGAGTTTGTAATGCTTTCCAAATAGTTGGTCTTGTGCGGAACTACACATAGACCAATTTTCTGATTTTTGTTGCGAGTTTCTGGTTGTGGCAACGAGCATGACATCGTGAGCATACAGCGGACTTTACGGGACTTATTACTGTCGATCTCATGTGATAAACAGCATACGGAGCAAAAATAAATTCCAATATACGTACACTGTCACCCAGTTGCTTAACAGTAATCCTGCTGGACATTTCACTTCTCTGGAACACCATGATCCCGGATGGTATACCACATCAGCTGGCAGCGAATACGATTAAAGGTTTTTTTCTCTATATAGCCACGGGTTCATTAATCTATGACCCTCTTTTAATTTTTGATTTTCCATAGAATTTTTATCCCATATTGTTCTCACAGTTGTAAAATAATATAGAATTTTATACCGTAAGCGCAAATCCCATAACCTATTCCGCTTGGAAACTATGCCTTAATCCGTGACGGAGCGAGGTGGCGCATTGGCTAGCACACTGGACTCACATTCGGGAGGACGACGGTTCAATCCCTCGTCCGGCCATCCTGATTTAGGTTTTCCGTGATTCCCCTAAATCGCTCCAGGCAAATGCCAGGATGGTTCCTTTGAAAGGGTACGGCCGACTTCCTTCCTCGTCCTTCCCTAATCCGATGAGACCGATGACCTCGCTGTCTGGCCTCCTCCCCCAAACAACCCCCGTAAATCCGTTTAACAACTGTGTTTGTATTTCCTACGTGACGAAATACCTTCAATGTGTGTACTGCCACATTAGAAATTTTGTCTTTCGTCAATATTCTGTTCTCTTCAGTATGCCTCTGCTAATTACTGCTACCTCTCCTCCAGTTAACTTCTTATTACGTAATAGGAGCTTCGTCTGCGCGAAGGCTTGTCTTAATTCGCCACTGTATCGTTCGAACACATAAAATATTAGTGATTATATGTCCATTGTAACCTGCAAGATGCCATTCAAGTTAAAACGGCAAAGGAACTGACAAAGTTTAATATTCCACGAAATCGAAATTATTAGAGACAAAGCAACAGTTCGAGGTGGATAATCACGGGGGGGGGGGGGATTCGAACTTGGCTGTGCTATCATTTCTGAAACGATTTAGCAAATCGACAGCAAATCTACAAGATTTCAACGTTAGTGTATCAGAATATAATTCAATCTGTGTATATGGTGTTCCAGAATGTTTGGTCGATATTCTAGAAAGTGGGGGAAATGGTCATTTGAAGCTGAAAGCGTCTTTCATCCCCAGTGATTATCCAACTGGGACTACTGAGTATTGCTGATAGTCCACCTTGCACATCTTTTTTACACTGTATAAGTGCAGATATTTCTATTTCTGACTGAGGAGGGTGTGCACAACAACATTACATCAGTATTTACGTCATTGGTAGACTAATAATTATAGCTATTAGGAGTAGTATACTTTTAGATTGGTCGTTACCTCAAAGTACATAAGGTAAGAGTAAACTATTAATGCTCAATTTCCCCTGGACAGCAAGTCAGGTGTTGGAGTGTGACGTGTAACGCAAAACGGTGCAGTTGCGACTGTGCAGGAAACATCGGGTAGTGACTTATGTGACGTGTTTGAGGGAAGGTTGTTCGAAGCAGAGAAAAGACAACCAACAATATTAAGGTACCACATATAAAAATATCTGCACTTCCACCCGTTACACCCTGGATATGGGGTTTCTCCAAAAGCTAGAAAATATTTTCATTGGTAAGTGACATATTTACACCCTATTATCTTATGTTAATTTTGTAGTGTTCAACATTCTTTTTGGTGTATTGTTGTTCATTCATTCCGTCTTAAATGATGTTGTTCTACGACTCGAAAGATACCCTCGTGACGAAATCTTTTTGAATGGAAATGTGTCAGTGACACTGACAACAGGTATTGAATAGTAAGGCGGGCGAACTGGCTTACCAACTGTGAATTGACTTTATTAGTTGCATCAGACAAACACCAGACACGACAAGAATAATAGGATGCTCATATCGACATGGGATGAAAATTTAGCAGCTGTGACCAAAGTATACACTTTCTTTCTGGGAAAAGGTGAGAAATACGGTAGCTATGAAACCGAACGCTGCGTTTCACTGCCACTACTCCCCTCTTTTGTTTTCACAACCAGTGTTTCCCACGTCGGCGTGACCAATGGAATTCCAGAGGTGGCGCGTGAGTCGCATGCAGTGGACAGATACGGTGCGTGGGTAAAGCCGTGCGAGACGGCCAGAGCCGGGCCGGCAGCCTGCGAAACGGGGCAGCGGGCGATTTACAGCCGCCGCATGTCGCCGGGCTAACTCCACCGCTGCGTCAAGGACACTTTCTCTGCCCAGGGCAACTAATCTTCCAGTAGGTGGGGTTCAGCCCGGGTGCTGCCTCGGATCTGTGCAGAAATATCGTCATCTGGTGCTAAAATTTCGTGTCAGGCACCCGACGTCAGTAATTGCATTCTAACAGATGGTTGATCTAATCATCAGGCTGCCAGGCAAGATGACGTAATGGTGAGCTAATGGACTGTGTGGCACCAGCAGTGGTGTGCAGACCCTCATCATGCCATCCTTCTTTAGGTTCCCCTTGTTTTCCATAAATTCCTTTAGGCCAAATGCTAGCATTGTTCCAATAAACAAGTCTGCAACCAGTTCTGCATCGATCATCTTTGTCATCATTGACACTTTTTATGTGACACATAGTGTGACAAACGTAAAGTGGATACCATTAATATTTCACTATTGTACCGAACCCTCGAAATAAAATCTGTGGAAAGTGATCCAACATAAACAGATGTAATGTCACACAGAAAGGCGATAGTTTCCCTTGTAGTAAACATATCTAATTTTCTCGTAAGACGAGATATTTACACGACAGTTGTTTCGTCGTCTAGCGACATATATTTTATAAAATGTATCACAGAGCTCTTGCAATGAAAATTGCAGTGAATTTGGCCTAATGTTTATACATGATGGGTGTTTAAAAGAAAAGATGCGAAAGGACACTGCAGTCTTTATTCATAAGTAACCACCAGAGGCCTATTCCATTGTTTCACGAGCCGGAAAATTCCTTGTTCCCAGCATTCATGTAGCTGCTACACGAGCCAGTCCTCCACTGTGCCAAAAATTCAAATGGTTCAAATGGCTCTAAGCACTACGGGACTTAACATCTGAGGTCATGAATCCCCTAGACTTATAACTACTTAAACCGAACTAACCTAAGGACATCACACACATCCATGCCCGAGGCAGGATTCGAACCTGCGACCGCAGCAGCAGCTCGGTTCCGGACTGCCACTGTGCCCCTCAGCACGTCATCCGAGCTCAAGCGCTTCTATATACATATATATAAGCGCTTGAGCTCGGATGACGTATATATATATATATATATATATATATATATATATACGAATCAAACGCATGAAAGTCGCAGGACGACGTGCCCGGGCTGTAGGGCGGATGTTCACACTGCTCCAGCGAGCACCTCGACATCACAATTTGTGTGACCTTGGAGACGTGTGGACGCGCGCTATCGTGGAGCAGAACCACTCCCATCGTGGACAGCCCAGGCAATTTGCACTTGATCAACTGGCGTAGGCTACGGAGTGTCTCACAGTACACATCACTGGTAATGGTCTTTCCGTGGTCGTGGAATTCGATGAGTATCGGACCTCGGACCTCTTGCAGTGGAGACTCAAGATGGCTTGCAACGACCTAGTGTCATGGGCGACAAAATGGAGGATCGTCTTCAAGTAAAGTGTCAAGCAATCACACTTCATGCCGAAACGCCGAGTGTCATGGGACTAGAGGCAGACAGACATTCCGAATAGAGCCGTCTAATGAGGAAGCATTGTCACTCTCGATAGGTGTCCGCGTGGCATCGACTTATCGAAAAAGTGAGGACTACAGCCATGGGAAGGCTGCATGAAGTTTACCTGCTGCTAGACTAGAAACCGAGTTCTGTGGTATTGCAGTAGTCGCCTGTGGAAAAGCGCTCAGTACAGATATTGATCGACTACTAAGGGTGCAAAATCGAACTATTAAGCTCGCTTTACATCTTTATCTATATTTCCCAACGGCGTAACTCCATCGAGTAGCAGTAGTATCTTACTACCCGTAAAGGTTTGGTAATTGGCCAGTGACTTTGGGAGCGCCACAAAACCTACCGATCCGCCATGTGAAAAGCAACGTGCAGCACCCTAAGGACACTAGGTGGTCACAGCTGTTGGCGAGCTGTGTTAGTTCTTTTACATTTTTTCTATATCGGCACCGGGGAGGACCATCAGGAGTAAAGATCTGTGTTGTCCGGATTGTCTTAGGGAACAGCCCATCAGGCTAAGACCAGAGAAGAACAAGAGAGGGGAATTCCTGTGAAGATAGATCTCAAACTGCCTTCGAACAGCTCACCACCGAAATGGCACCTGTTTACAAGAGAGATTCGCACATTAGTTCAGATACCTGGAGACCAATGGCATTTGACAGAGGCAGCGCAGTCCGCCGTTCTAGATAAATGTAAATGTCGTGTAACTAGGGCCTCCCGTCGGGTGGACCGCTCGCCGAGTGCAAGTCTTTCGATTTGACGTCACTTCGGCGACTTCGCGTCGATGGGGATGAAATGATGAAGATTGGGGCAATACAACACCCAGCCTCTGAGAGGAGAAAATCTCCGACCCAGCCGGGAATCGAACCTGGGCCCTTAGGACCAGCTGCCGGGGGCGGACGCCGTTCTAGATGAACCACGTTGGAGAAATTTAAGAGTCGCTGTCAGCGAAATCAGCGACGTCGATAGGCTGCAGATAAATCAGTCATGCTGTCCTGTGCACCGAAGCTGACAATAGCAATGCATGTTGGCACGCGACGCGGAGTCCACATCTCACCTCGTGCCGCTGGAGACAGCACGTCACCACGGCACTGTCGCAATACCGCAGGTTTCGTGGATGCCCGACGCTGATGTATGCAGCGAGATTCTCACGCAACAGACTTCAGCGGTTCCAAATGAAGCAAAATATAAGTAATCATTCTCTACAGCCAAGAATTCTGAGCTCTATTGTGCATTATGTTTGGTTATATTACTTTCCTTACAAATATACACTGATGAGCAAAAACGTATTGACCAAAGCACACTGCGAAACTGAATGTCACTTGGTGGCATTAGGTCAAGTGAAGCCGTAATGAAATTACACTCTGGCCCTTATCCAAGCAGTTACTCGACTTGGCACTGATTGATAGAATTGCTGGATTTCCATCTGTGGGAGATCGTGCCAAATTATACCCAATTGGTGTGCGTTAGATTGTCAGAATCCTGAGTTGGTGAGAGGACCTTCTCCGTAATGCTCCAAACGTTAATAAGTGAGGAGAGATATGGCGAACTTGTTGGTCGAGGTAGGGTAACCAAACACGAAGACAAGCAGAAGAAACTCTCGTTGCGCACGGGCGGACATTATCGTGCTGAAATGGCGGGGCGACAATCAGGTTGGTGTCCCACCAGAGTCCGGTGCCTCTTCAGATACCACTTTGACCTGAAATTCCATTTACTAGAGTAGAATTGTCTTCATTCATCAGTCCCACGTCGAACTGAATGCCGATGACCAGAGAACATGACCTGGACAGTACTGGGATACCAACTGCAATGTTGCCCGCCGTATGGCCCGACAACCAGGAGTCGTAGTTTGTTGTGTCATTTTATTTACAGCAGGATCCCTTTAGTTGTCATCCGTAGTATCCCTAAAACACTGCAGTACGTCGACAATTTTCTACGCCACAATTTGTTTCCCTTCATGACAAGTCACCCTGGGCTTGCATTTCAGCAAGATAACGGCCACCCACACACGGCGAGAGTTTCTACTGCTTGCCTTCGTGCTTGCCAAACCCTACCTCGACCAGCAGGGTTGCCGAATCTCTCCCCAACTGAGAACATGTGGTGCATTAGGAGCGAACGCTCCAACCAGCTCTGGATTTTTGGAATCTAATGCATCAGCTGGACAGAATTTGGTACGGTATCCCTCACGAGCACTTCCAACAACTCTATTAATCAATGCCAAGTCAAAAAACTGTTTGTATAACGACCGGAGGTGGACCAATGCGTTTCTGACTTGCTCAAGTTTTGAACCTCTTCCTCTTCAATAAATCATCCAAATTTTCTGAAATTGTAATCATTTGTTTGTCTGTACATCACATCTATCGATATCACTCCAATTCGGATAATTTCTTCGTGGTGCAATGATACGGGCGCAGATGAGGAAGTCTACTAACATAAGCGACTTTGAGAAGAGGCAGATTGTTATGACCCGGTGCTTGCGAATGAGCATCTCGTAAACGGCCAAACTAGTTGCACGTTCGCGTGCTATTGCCGTTAACATCTATGGAAGCTGGTTTTAGAATGATGAAACCACGAGTACGCGAGAAGGTGTCTGACGCCCACACCTCATCACAGAACTTATTGATCTTAGAGACTCCCACGCTGTGAAGTTTGGTAGGCGGTGATCTGTGACTGATCTGACAATTGAGTACAATGATGGTGAAGGCACAAGTGTTTCGGAACACACCGTTCGGCATCCATTGCTTAACATGGGATTCTGAAGCTGACGACCTCTACGTCTTCCTATTTGACTCAACGATATCGAAAATTACTACTGCAGTGAGCACCGTATGATAGAAATCGGACCTTGGATCAATGGAAACGTGCCACCTGGTCGGATGAAATATATTTATTGTCACACCAGGTTGAAGGACGTGTCCGGATACGCCAACATCAAGACGAACAGATGCTCTAAAATTGTACACCGCCAAGCACACAGAGCAGTGGGGGCAGTATTAAGCTATGGGAGACATTGATCTACGCTACCACGGGACCTGTGGTAGTAATCGAAGCCACAATGACTGCTGTAGGTTGCATGAAAATTATTGTGGACCACCTGCATCCCATCATGCTTGGTGTCTACTCCTTCAGGATGAATGTCCATATAACAAGGCCAGTATTGTGCTACAGTAGTTTTTGGAGAACGTTCCTGAACTCACATTGCTGTCTTGTCTACCAAATTCACCTGATTCTAGCTGAACGGAACACATTTGGGACGTAACTGGACACTAGCTCCGTCCTTACTAACCACCATCCCGTAAATTAGCTGGTTGCTGAATCCTATGAATGACTTGTCGAATCCACGCCAGGCAGAATCGCTGCTATATTGCATTACGAAGGCGGACTAACACGCTATTAAGCACGATCATTATGTTTTGCTTCATCAGCGTATGTATCCATCATGAAACCTTCTGACTACTTAGAAAGGAAAATTTTGTTTATGTACTACAATTTTGTTACTACACTACTGGCCATTAAAATTGCTACACCAAGAAGATGACGTGCTACAGACGCGAAATTTAACCGACAGGAAGAAGATGCTGTGATATGTAAATGATCAGCTTTTCAGAGAATTCACACAAGGTTGGTGCTGGTGGCGACACCTACAACGTGCTGACATGAGGAAAGTTTTCAACCGATTTCTCATACACAAACAGCAGTTGACCGGCATTGCCTGGTGAAACGTTTTTGTGATGCCTCGTGTAAAGAGGAGAAATGCGTACCATCACGTTTCCGACTTTGATAAAGGTCGGATTGTAGCCAAACGCGATTCCGGTTTATCGTATCATGACATTGCTGCTCACGTTGGTCGAGATCCAATGACTGTTAGCAGAATATGAAATCGGTGGGTTCAGGAGGGTAATACGGAACGCCGTGCTGGATCCCAACGGCCTCGTATCAATAGCAGTCGAGATGACAGGGATCTTATCCGCATAGCTGTAACGGATCGTGCAGCCACGTCTCGATCCCTGAGTCAACAGATGGGGACGTTTGCAAGACAACCATCTGCACGAACAGTTCGACGACGTTTGCAGCTGCATGGACTATCAGCTCGGAGACCATGGCTGCGGTTACCCTTGACGCTGCACCACAGACAGGAGCGCCTGCGATGGTGTACTCAACGACGAACCTGGGTACACGAATGGCAATGAATCGAGGTTCTGTTTACAGCATCATGACGGTCGCATCCGTGTTTGGCGACATCGCGGTGAACTTACATTGGAAGCGTGTATTCGTGATCGCCATACTGGCGTATCACTCGGAGTAATGGTATAGGGTGCCATTGGTTACACGTCTCGGTCACCTCTTGTTCGCATTGACGACACTTTGAACAGTGGACGTTACATTTCAGATGTGTTACGACCAGTGGCTCTACCCTTCAGCCGGCCGGAGTGGCCATGCGATTCTAGGCGCTACAGTCTGGAGTCGAGCGACCGCTACGGTCGCAGGCTCGAATCCTGCCTCGGGCATGGATGTGTGTGATGTCCTTATGTTAGTTAGGTTTAATTAGTTCTAAGTTCTAGGCGACTGATGACCTCAGAAGTAAGGTCGCATAGTGCTCAGAGCCATTTTTTTCTACCCTTCATTCGATCCCTGCGAAACCCTACATTTCAGCAGGATAATGCACGACCGCATGTTGCAGGTCCTGTGCGGGCCTTTCTGGATACAGAAAATGTTCGACTGCTGCCCTGGCCAGCACATTCTCCAGTTGTTGTTGTGGTCTTCAGTCCTGAGACTGGTTTGATGCAGCTCTCCATGCTACTCTATCCTGTGCAAGCTTCTTCATCTCCCAGTATCTACTGCAACCTACATCCTTCTGAATCTGCTTAGTGTATTCATCTCTTGGTCTCCCTCTACGATTTTTACCCTCCACACTGCCCTCCAATGCTAAATTTGTGATCCCTTGATGCCTCAAAACATGTCCTACCAACCGATCCCTTCTTCTAGTCAAGTTGTGCCACAAACTTCTCTTCTCCCCAATCCTATTCAATACCTCCTCATTAGTTACGTGATCTACCCACCTTATCTTCAGCATTCTTCTGTAGCACCACATTTCGAAAGCTTCTATTCTCTTCTTGTCCAAACTAGTTATCGTCCATGTTTCACTTCCATACATGGCTACACTCCATACAAATACTTTCAGAAACGACTTCCTGACACTTAAATCTATACTCGATGTTAACAAATTCCTCTTCTTGAGAAACGCTTTCCTTGCCATTGCCAGTCTACATTTTATATCCTCTCTACTTCGACCATCATTGGTTATTTTACTCCCTAAATAGCAAAACTCCTTTACTACTTTAAGTGTCTCATTTCCTAATCTAATTCCCTCAGCATCACCCGACTTAATTTGACTACATTCCATTATCCTCGTTTTGCTTTTGTTGATGTTCATCTTATATCCTCCTTTCAAGACACTGCCCATTCCGTTCAACTGCTCTTCCAAGTCCTTTGCTGTCTCTGACAGAATTACAATGTCATCGGCGAACCTCAAAGTTTTTACTTCTTCTCCATGAATTTTAATACCTACTCCGAATTTTTCTTTTGTTTCCTTTACTGCTTGCTCAATATACAGATTGAATAACATCGGGGAGAGGCTACAACCCTGTCTTACTCCCTTCCCAACCACTGCTTCCCTTTCATGCCCCTCGACTCTTATAACTGCCACCTGGTTTCTGTACAAACTGTAAATAGCCTTTCGCTCCCTGTATTTTACCCCTGCCACCTTCAGAATTTGAAAGAGAGTATTCCAGTCAACATTGTCAAAAGCTTTCTCTAAGTCTACAAATGCTAGAAACGTAGGTTTGCCTTTTCTTAATCTTTCTTCTAAGATAAGTCGTAAGGTCAGTATTGCCTCACGTGTTCCAACATTTCTACGGAATCCAAACTGATCTTCCCCAAGGTCGGCTTCTATCAGTTTTTCCATTCGTCTGTAAAGAATTCGCGTTAGTATTTTGCAGCTGTGAGTTATTAAACTGATAGTTCGGTAATTTTCACATCTGTCAACACCTGCTTTCTTTGGGATTGGAATTATTATATTCTTCTTGAAGTCTGAGGGTATTTCGCCTGTCTCATACATCGTGCTCACTAGATGGTAGAGTTTTGTCATGACTGGCTCTCCCGAGGTCATCAGTAGTTCAAAAGGAATGTTGTCTACTCCCGGGGCCTTGTTTCGACGCAGGTCTTTCAGTGCTCTGTCAAACTCTTCACGCAGTATCTTATCTCCCATTTCGTCTTCATCTACATCCTCTTCCATTTCCATAATATTGTCCTCAAGTACATCGCCCTTGTATAAACCCTCTATATACTCCTTCCACCTTTCTGCCTTCCCTTCTTTGCTTAGAATTGGGTTGCCATCTGAGCTCTTGATATTCATACAAGTGGTTCTCTTCTCTCCAAAGGTCTCTTTAATTTTCCTGTAGGCAGTATCTATCTTACCCCTAGTGAGACAAGCCTCTACATCCTTACATTTGTCCTCTAGCCATCCCTGCTTAGCCATTTTGCACTTCCTGTCGATATCATTTTTGAGACGTCTGTATTCCTTTTTGCCTGCTTCATTTCCTGCATTTTTGTATTTTCTCCTTTCATCAATTAAATTCAATATTTCTTCTGTTACCCAAGGATTTCTATTAGCCCTCGTCTTTTTACCTACTTGATCCTCTGCTGCTTTCACTACTTCATCCCTCAGAGCTACCCATTCTTCTTCTACTGTATTTCTTTCCCCCATTCCTGTCAATTGTTCCCTTATGCTCTCCCTGAAACTCTCTACAACCTCTGGTTCTTTCAGTTTATCCAGGTCCCATCTCCTTAAGTTCCCACCTTTTTGCAGTTTCTTCAGTTTCAATCTGCAGTTCATAACCAATAGATTGTGGTCAGAATCCACATCTGCCCCAGGAAATGTCTTACAATTTAAAACCTGGTTCCTAAATCTCTGTCTTACCATTATATAATCTATCTGATACCTACTAGTATCTCCAGGATTCTTCCAGGTATACAACCTTCTTTTATGATTCTTGAACCAAGTGTTGGCTATGATTAAGTTATGCTCTGTGCAAAATTCTACAAGGCGGCTTCCTCTTTCATTCCTTCCCCCCAATCCATATTCACCTACTATGTTTCCTTCTCTCCCTTTTCCTACTGACGAATTCCAGTCACCCATGACTATTAAATTTTCGTCTCCTTTCACTACCTGAATAATTTCTTTTATCTCGTCATACATTTCATCTATTTCTTCATCATCTGCAGAGGTAGTTGGCATATAAACTTGTACTACTGTAGTAGGCATGGGCTTTGTGTCTATCTTGGCCACAATAATGCGTTCACTATGCTGTTTGTAGTAGCTAACCCGCACTCCTATTTTTTTATTCATTATTAAACCTACTCCTGCATTACCCCTATTTGATTTTGTATTGATAACCCTGTAATCACCTGACCAAAAGTCTTGTTCCTCCTGCCATCGAACTTCACTAATTCCCACTATATCTAACTTTTACCTATCCATTTCCCTTTTTAAATTTTCTAACCTACCTGCCCGATTAAGGGATCTGACATTCCACGCTCCGATCCGTAGAACGCCAGTTTTCTTTCTCCTGATAACGACGTCCTCCTGAGTAGTCCCCGCCCGGAGATCCGAATGGGGGACTATTTTACCTCCGGAATATTTTACCCAAGAGGACGCCATCATCATTTAATCATACAGTAGAGCTGCATGTCCTCGGGAAAAATTACGGCTGTAGTTTCCCCTTGCTTTCAGCCGTTCGCAGTACCAGCACAGCAAGGCCGTTTTGGTTAATGTTACAAGGCCAGATCAGTCAATCATCCAGACTGTTGCCCCTGCAACTACTGAAAAGGCTGCTGCCCCTCTTCAGGAACCACATGTTTGTCTGGCCTCTCAACAGATACCCCTCCGTTGTGGTTGCACCTACGGTACGGCCATCTGTATCGCTGAGGCACGCAAGCCTCCCCACCAGCGGCAAGGTCCATGGTTCATTCTCCAGATCTCTCACCAATTGAAAACGTCTGGTCAATGGTGGCCGAGCAACTGGCTCGTCACAATACGCCAGTCACTACTCTTGATGAACTGTGGTATCGTGTTGAAGCTGCATGGGTAGCTGTACCTGTACACGCCATCCAAGCTCTGTTTAACTCAATGCCCAGGCGTATCAAGGCCGTTATTACGGCAGAGGTGGTTGTTCTGGGTACTGATATGTCAGGATCTATGCACCCAATTGCGTGAATTTGTAATCACATGTCAGTTCTAGTATAATATATTTGTACCCGTTTATCATCTGCATTTCTTCTTGGTGTAGCAATTTTAATGGCCAGTAGTGTAACTTCTTTCACTTGGAAACAAACAAAGCAACGCAGGTGTAACGTATCCATTAGCAGAGCAAAAATAAAAAAAAGGAAGAGAGAGAGAGAGAGAGAGAGAGAGAGAGAGAGAGAGAGAGAGAACAGTTATATTTACACTTATATGTAATTACGCTACACTAGAAGTTCAGATTTTGAAAATAAATTAATTTTAGAATGCCGTTAGATTTAAGTTATGTCTTCAAAACTGCAGAGATACAATTGTTAAAAGCATAAAACTATATACTTGCCGTTTAACTGTCTTTAACACTAGACTCGTTTCACTTATGGACCGATTACAGGGTTAATGCTTCATAACAAAGAGAAATAGTTGCAGATTAAACATTATTGCCACTATCAATATTTTTACTGTCCCTTGTCCATGTACCATACTAATGGAAGCAGTTGATTGTGATCTACTGCCGCTATCATAGCCCACTTGCATCACGCAACTCAACGTTCGCTTATTTTTTTATTAAGATCATGAAGGAGCTCGCAGGCTTCGCTTATTACTTTCAGGGCAGAAGTAACGTTGGATGGTTTTATATTCTGTAGACGTCTGAGCGTCTCTGTTATATGAATGAGGAACTCTATTAATATTCTTTGGATATTTAATCAGTGAACGAAAAATTCACCACGTATTCCGCCCCACCGAGAAATGAGGATCGGTTTTGTACGGAGTAACTGTTCCTGAAGGCACGAAATATAATGTGTAACTTCAGTGACGATTGAGCATCATTACAAGTGTAATAAGCCCCAAAGAAATTCGCCTTGTTATTCTTATTCTTAACAGTACTATACATTGGCAGTATCTCAGCTGAAGCGAAGTTGCACAGATGTGTGTGGTATTTCACGTGAACTTATGGCTTTAACTTCATTTTTTCAGTAAAATACGGGAGCATTCTTTTTAGAAGGGCAAGAAAAGTAATGTTTATTGTAAATAAAGTGGATCATAACATGGGCATTTACTTACACAAAGAGTAATCGTTTGTGGTGGTGATATTACTGGCATCTATGTAGTAGCACATCATTTGTCCTCATTATATTTCCCTTTATTGGTATAAATTATCATTCAGACTATCAACAAAATTATTTCTGTTGAACGCAGACAACAGCAATAATTCACAGTCATTGCGGTCATGATTCAGATGGCGTTCCCTGCAAGACTGCAGTAGTAATTACTAGTGCTAAGTATAACTCATCGTGAGCTACTTCGACGTAATTCCGTTCGTAAAGAACAGTTTGTCTACTGTGCAGAAGGAAAGAAAGGAACGGCTCTAAGACAACCAGCAGGTGACCTCTGAACAACTGCACGTCTCACTGGTATTTAAATATAGAGATTTGCAGAAGCGGAACGGGTTCAGTAATTGTCGTGAGGCGAAATGGTTCCAGGTACGCCCGCCTTCTGTCTCGTTTGTCGGTCAAGGCTACATACTAATTACCTTGCGCAGCGACCACTTTCGAACCACGTCCGAAAAGGTCGCACAAATCGTGACTGGTGAGAAATGCGGGTTCATTTTACCATAAAAGGCCACGTCCCATTATTAGGTCGCGAAAAATATGCGGCAGAATAACAGAAAATGTCGTATGTTTCCAGCACTCAGACGCGAGTAATTATTCTTCTTCTTTACTAAATCGCCATTTTGTCAACGAAGATTGATGACTATAAAAAATCTGATTTCCTGTTGAACATTACGAAAACTATCTTGCCCATTTCTGATGATTATTTCTGGATGGCAAGGAAAGGTTTCTGAAAAAGAGAAATTTGTTAACATCGGGTATAGATTTAAGCGTCAGGAAGTCGTTTCTGAAAGTAGTTGTATGGAGCGTAGCCATGTATGGAAGTGAAACATGGACGATAACTAGTTTGGACCAGAAGAAGAGAATAGAAGCTTTCGAAATGTGGTGCTACAGAAGAATGCTGAAGATTAGATGGGTAGATCATATAACTAATGAGGAGGTATTGAATAGGATTGGGGAGAAGAGGAATTTGTGGCACAACTTGACTAGAAGAAGGGATCGGTTGGTAGGACATGTTCTGAGGCATCAAGGGATCACCAATTTAGTATTGGAGGGCAGCGTGGAGGGTAAAAATCGTAGAGGGAGGCCAAGAGATGAATACACTAAGCAGATTCCGAAGGATGTGGGCTGCAGTAAGTACTGGGAGATGAAGAAGCTTGCACAGGATAGAGTAGCATGGAGAGCTGCATCAAACCAGTCTCAGGACTGAAGACCACAACAACAACAAACAATTTGTGGAGATATCTGTTGTAGCGTAGTATTTTTATTAATTTCAAAAACGAAAACAAGAAAAGGGCGGATGCATAAAGAAATAACCCCATTCTAATATGTCATCTTGTAATCATTTCTATGAGACTTTTAATAACTTTGATTTGTAAAAGAGTCGCTATTTATCTTGCCTTTTCTTTTGTTGAAGATAAAATTTCAGGTTTCCAATTCAATACATATTCAGATATTAGCTTCATACAAAAAATGTCGAAAATATTTGACAGTCATAAGCAGACTTATGCTTAAAAGAAAAGACCAATTTCTCTGATTTTAACGTCGTTGTCACGACACGATATATACGTGGGAGAAAGTAATACGAAGCTTGACTCTTCTTGGAATAAGATACGTGATTTTTATAGTAAAACAATCCCTGATGAACCAAATTTGTCGACAGTTTTTCCATTACTTACATTCAGTTCATAAAATGTGATTCTGGAAACAAAAAATAAAAATAAACCGATCTGCGGCATGTACTCTTTTCGTTGCTCAAAATTTTCTCCGTCTACAAATGTTATTATATGTGGGGAAAGGGGGAAATTAGAGGGTACCAAATCTGATCCAAAAATTTAGTGCACCAACAATTCGAACTTCGAATCGCTGAGTTTTCGAATTGCCAAAGAGGCTTTATGGGTGGATCTTTCTAACAGAAGATTACTTTCTTTCCAACCAAATGACGTTTTTTGCAAGGCCAAGGGCTTCCAACTACTGTTCAGATTGCAATGTAGACATATTGACACCTGAGTTACGTTATAGCGCAATGCAGCGATGAAAAATTCATAAATATCAACGCTGTGTGATGTCAAGTCGAGGAATTTTCTCCAGGACTTCGTACATTCCTAGTTTCCTTAAATAATGTTCTGTTAGGACGTCAATCTTTTGCCGCGAGGATGTTATTTTGGCTGAAAAACGTGTGATTCACACCTCTTCATTTCCTTATAAGCTGTGCTGTTTCGTGGAGTCAGTAGATAAAGCAAGGACGTGTAATATAAAATTTACCTTTGTGAGATGTAATTAGTTACAGTCTGAATATTGCTAGAAAGTTTGGAGAGAACTACGCTTTATGCAAGACACCGCCTGATTTGTTTTGTTTTACTTTCTGTACTATCTTCAGGGGATTTTTAGTTGTTTCTTTCCCACATGGCGCTATCAGGTATGTATGATGGTACAACTAAGGACTTCCACACATTTTACATCTCGTCGTTTTCTTTTGATACTGCGATCCTGCGTCCGTTGTTGAAGCACTTGTTTCTTTTATTATTGTATATTGTAGCTGTACCACATAAATTTCATATACATTGTCAGCAAAAACAGGTGGAAAGGCAGCAGAAAGCTTATGTTTTGCTGATGATGTATGCCAAAGGTTCATGTAACAGCTAAAAACAACGATAGCAAAAGAAATAAGTGTTTTAACGCATCGCAGACGACAGAAGTAAGAGCACAGCATTAAACAACCATGAGAACCTGGAAAATATAGAGTACATATTACTATCGTCATACAGAGGTGATAGTCCCATGTTAGAAAAGAAAATAAATAAAAACTCACTGAAGATAGTACAAAGAGTGCTGAAATATGTTTGGCTAAAACAGGGTGACCAAACGGTGTCTTACATAAGGCGGAACTTCTCTCCAGTTTTCTCATCAAGCGCGGAAAGTAAGAGGAGCTAACCTCCAAAACATGACAACTGCTAGTAACAGTCTGCAATTGAGATCGCTGAGGATCTTCGATTTTCTTCTGACTCTGATAGTGAATTCTATTCACATGAAAACTCAATCTACGTAAATATGTAGATCACGCTGTCACTGTAATACCACTCTGTAACAGACGTTGTAATTGTACACTTCAGGTTACAACATAATTGTCTAAATAACCACACAAGATGCATGATCTGCTATTGCAGCGCTGAAACTTCGTTTCGGAACGGTGAAATATGATTTCGTCAGTTAGATCACTGCTTGTGAATACAAATTTTCGCAATATAAAAATATTGTCTCTTGCTCTTAAACCTACAGATTTCAGCTTTCTTGCTGTGATGCGTACCGTCCATTACACGATCTGGGATGGAATTACTGTGACCGTTAACACTTTCCGATGCCACGTTATTCCTCGCCAATAAATAAGGAACGTTCTTTCAAAGCATATGCCAAGACAAGAGATTACTAAACGGATAACTGGATCATGGCAACCAGTTGCAGGTAGCCTATCTAACGGCTTACAGGGGTAACAAATGTTTGAAATTCCAAATATCATATAATTATTGAGCAAATTTAGAAATTTAAAATTCTGTCGTAATCTTCTGATTAAGAACCAAACTCTTACGTTACTTATACGTTTGTGACTATTACAGCCCATATATCGCAAATCGAAAAAAGTGGTCCTACTAAAACTTTCATATTTCTTTACGTACTACACGAAAAGGTAATAAAAATGGGGATTCCTATTTAAAAAAAAAAAACGCAGTTGATATCGGTATGACCTATGGCTGCGCTATCTAGCGGGACAACCATAGCGCCATCTGGTTTCCCTCTTCAAGCCAGACAAGTTTCGTTCTTTGTAATTTTTTCGTTTGATGCTTATTTCGTGAGATATTTGGCCGGGTTACTATCAGTGGACCACCCTGTATATAGCTACAGCTGCTTTGCGTGTCTACAACGCGATTTTGTAAACTTGCCTGTGGATGGAAATACTTCGTCATAGCTCTATAGACGGCTATTGCATCGGAGTTGAAGGCTGCCAACAGCGCTGCCAGGTGACAGGGGTTTCCCTAAGCTGACTCGACTGTAGGAGTGTCTTAGCAATAAAAGAAGAAAATGTGTTAAAGCATAGTGCGTAATGCGGCTTTTTTCAGCGTCTCTGTGTTTGTGACTTCTTGTGTACTGGACGATTCGTGATACCATATACCATTTAGCGGCATACGTGGGTACTGTCTGCGAAATTTATTGCGAGTAGCGCCAGAAGTACAGAAGCAATAAATTTAAACGTCATGCACGTTGCTGCAATTTTTCACCCATCACATTGTTTATGACGTCAGATCTCCTGAACTATGATAAGTAGATGGTTCTTACACCACAAGCGATTGTTGTCTAACAGTAATGGATGTGTATTCCAAGTTTGATTACAATCCGTCCTGTGGCATGTATGGATTATTGAGAATGAAGGTCATCTTTTTCTCTCGAAGTATGAACTATTACGACCACTCATGAATGTGATTGTCTCTTTGACAAGGGCACATAATTAGTTACACCACTGAGGATGTGGCGGAAAGGAAGGAAAGAAGATTAGTGTCTAATCTTCCATAGGCGATGGCATCGTTAGAGAGGGATAACAAGCTCGAATTGGGCAAGAACAGGAAAGCAAGTTGGACATGTTCTTTTCAAAGCGATCGCTCAGGCATTTACGTTATGCGATTTACGAAAGCAACAGAAAAACTAATTCTTGATGACTGGACGTGTATTAGAGATCTGATGCTTCCGAATCTGAGTTGACTGTCTTACCATTGGGGAGCAGAACTCTCCACTGCATATATTGGCTTTAAAAGTGAAGAGAGGGCATAAACGCAATTTTAAGCTTTATGTTGCTCCTAGAGATACGCTTGCTTGCCGCTGTGGGTTCGTTGTTGTCCACGATGTACAGGGATCTGTATTTCCTTACACGACATGTACAAATTGTCAACATTTTAATCTAAAATAACTTGATCTGCTTTTTTAATATCACAGTTCATAATGATGAATAACAATGTCGAATAGTGTTAAGGTGCTGTTTCGTAATGGATAGATCATTTATAACCAGTTATATAGGTCTCTACACTTTTTCTGCTTCAATCCTTATGCAATGTCTGTTCGTTAAGAATATTGCAGTTTACTAGGCAGACCCAAAAGTACCTACCGTTATTCAACTACACATTCTGTATTTTACAGAAAGTTACCGATATTGCATCACTTTCAAAATAGCGTCCATCGGACCCGGCCATGCTGTCCTAATGTTTCACTCAGTGATTGAAGCAATCGTCCGAATATATGTAGGTGACTATTACAGCACCATCTATCACAAAGCGAAAACCAGTGGTCAAACATTCATATTTCTTTACGTACTACACGAATATGTAATAAAAAATGGGGGTTCATATTTAAAAAAACGCAGTTGATATCCGTTTAACCTATGGCAGCGCCATCTAGCGGGCCAACCATAGCGCCAATTGGTTTCCCCCTTCAAGATAGACAAGTTTCGTGCTTTGTAGTTTTTTCGTTTGACGCTTATTTCGTGAGATATTTTGCCCGGTCACGATCAATGGACCACCCTGTATTTGTACATTACGCATGTTTCTTTATACGACTGTTTAATGGTTCAAAGTGTTTTCACGAATACATGGAAACGAATTTATTTCCAGTGTCACAATACGAACACAGTTCATCTTCTGTTTCCGTTTCTAATAGAAATTTGGCAAAATGAATTCCCGGGCAATTCCGGGTTTGTTAGTTAGTAATATAAATAAAAACACAAATATAAATTTCCTTAAGCTGCGGAATTTTTCTCTGTACAGGCATTCAGCTTCACGAGCACTATATTTTGTTGCACCTCACATTAAATCCATGTTTACGAGTTCCAGCAACGAGTAATACTCTGTCTTTGACAAACAATTATTAACTGTGAACAGTGGTAAACTTCAACGAGAACACATCACACGTATTGTTTTTCTTTTACTCAAAAAGCACCACCAAGTCGATGTGGCGAGCAGTTGCTTGCCAAGAAACACACACATCGCTCGATCGAGAACTCGTACCGTGCTGATATATTCATTTCCGGTCATCCGTTCCCAGCCTCAAACTACTCATTAGGACCGTCTACCGTCTGCATCATTCTAGCCCTAAAGATCTGGAACTCACTGTGTGTGCTGAAGAGCATAGCATTGTCGTTGGGCGGTGGTGGCTGAGCAGTGAAGCAAAAAGCTTTTAAAGGATTTTGTCGCATAGTTTTCCTCTTAAGTATACTAAAAGGGACATAAAACGGTATTGAGTATGTTTTCAACGGAATGCTCACAGTGAAGTTAGTAGTTCTACTTAATACTACGAGGTTGCACAATGATACCCCCTATCCAGCTAATGGTAATTAGGTACAGGAATAGCAGGGTACATAGGCAAAAAACTGGCAGTGCTGCTGGAGACTTGCGAGGCAGTAATAGAGGAGAGAGCAGAAGTGGCGAGATATGGGTAACTGATAGGCGCCGGGTGACGGTGACGAAAGAAAGAAAGCTTGCTCGCCGCTGCTCCAATTGAGGGAGTGGCAGCGTGGGACAGGCGGGGGAGAAGGGGTGGGGGTGTTGGGTAGGAGGGGGGAGCGGTGCGGCAGACTACCGATGTTATTGCCGTACAGAGAACAAACTTCTAAAATGAAATACTGTGTCAGTGCACTGAAGGTGTGAAGCTTTAAAACGTGCGGCGAATTTCAGACACCGAGTTCATTTTCTGCAGCAAGTCCACTGCATATGAATGACACGAGCTATTTCCGACACAGCAGTATGGACCCTCAAACTAATAAGGACATAAACTGTTTACCGTGTTACATCGAACTTAACAACAAATAATGTGAAACTGGTATATCAGATGGTTCAGATGGCTCTGAGCACTATGGGACTTACCTTCTGAGGTCATCAGTCCTGTAGAACTTACAAGGGAACCTCCCCCTTGCACCCCCCTCAGATTTAGTTATAAGTTGGCACAGAGAATAGGCCTTGAAAAACTGAACACAGATCAATCGAGAAAATAGGAAGAAGTTGTATGGAACTATGAAAAAAATAAGCAAAATATGCTTATTTTTTTCATAGTTCCACACAACGTCTTCCTGTTTTCTCGATTGATCTGTGTTCAGTTTTTCAAGGCACATCCACTGTGCCAACTTATAACAAAATCTGAGGGGGGTGCGATGGGGAGGTTCCCTTATTAGAACTACTTAAACCTAACTAACCTAAGGACGTCACGCACATCCATGCCCGAGACAGGATTCGAACCTACGACCGTAGCAGCAGCGCGGTTCCAGACTGAAGCGCCTAGAAGCGCTGGGCCACAGCGGCCGGCTCTATGCATTTCGAAAAAGATCATTTTCTAGAGTAAAGAAAGAATTAAATATATAGAGAGGGTGATTCTTGTTAACGTTTAAAAAACCCCGAAGCGACGTAAATCACGCCGAGACAAGTAATTTAATATAAGAGATTTGTTGAGCATCTCCATAACGCCCTCATGTCGACTAAGCTATCACGGTAAGAAACAAGTCACTTTTCGCAGGATCTTCTCCATCACCTATCACTTTTAGCTGGTAAGCATCCCATTTATTTATTTTTATTTTGCGTTTGATATGCCAGATGAGTTAAAGTATACACATTCAGAATGGGAAACTTAATTAACATACAAATGTAACAAAACATTATTCATCATAAATTTACTTATACATATTACAGTAATTTTAAACCTATAGTGCCTACATGTTGTAATCTGTAAAAAAAATTGACAATTAAGTAGAAACTCTTAAATTACAAAGCCAAGAAATGGCACAGTCTGTGAGTCTACGCAGATTCTCTAGTGAACCGTCCCGGAAACCATGAATTTCACACTCGATTATGTGCTGCATCGTCTGTACTTCGCCGCAGTCACAGTGAGGATCGTCCACGTAGCCCCACTTGGCCATCAGCTCGTTGCACCGTCCGACAACAGTTCTCATCCTGTTTAGTGCCACCCAGGTTCTTCGAGGGATGTTAAAGCCAGGAACACAATCAGCCGGGTTCTTAATGAGCTGTCCATTGATAACATTTGCTTGTTGCCATAGGTAAAAAAAAAGGTCGTGTGACGACGACCTCCCGTCTAGACCGTTCGTCTGGTGCAAGTCTTTCGATTTGACGCCACTTCGGCGACTTGCACGTCGATGGGGATGAAATGATGATTGGGACAACACAACACCCAGTCTCTGACCGGAGAAAATCTCCGACCCAGCCAGGAATCGAACCCGGGCCCTTAGGACTGACAGTCTGTCGCACTGACCACTTCCCCCCCCCCCTCTTTTTTTTCTTTTTTTTTTTTAATCTCATTTTGCTCGCTTTAGTTCGTTCCATCTGCTCGGGGCGGACGTCGTAAGACATCCGTTTAAGTTCGTTGTTGATCCATTAACTCAGTTTTTTTATTACAGAAGGCAGCTAACCCTCTGACCGAGCACGCTGAGCTACCGTGCCGGCTTCCACTCAGCTACCGGGGGCGGACGTTGCCATAGGTGTTTCCATTCTGCTATGGTGTCCCGATTAGTCGGCGAAAATGAAAACACCCAAGAGTCCGTTGAACAAGCATCTTGTAAGCCATTTCTTCCGTGGGTGAGTTATATTTGTTTAAGGTTCTCCCCATGAATCTCAATCTGGCATCCGCTTTTCCTAGCATTTTTTACGTGATCATTCCACTTCAGATTGATTTGGATTTTTTACAGAAGATATTGTTTCCAGAAATTTGTAATAAAAAGTGTGGTTGTTCAGTAGTGGATTTCTTTTCCTGTGTATGCGTAATATGTTATATTTATTTACGTTCAGGGTCAGCTTCCGGAGCCTGCAACATTCATCAGTCCTCTGCAGGTTATTCTGCAAATTCATACTGTCTTCCGGCGTTGCATCATCTGCGAACAATCTTAAAGAGTTCGGACGCTTTCTGCTAGATCATTCATATACATTGTAAACGGTAATGGTCCTGTGACAATTCCTTGGGGTATTACCGAAATTTGTCGATTTTATTTGGTTAAGAACGACGTGTTACGTTCTTTCTGCTAGGAAGTCCTGAATCCAGTCGCAAATCTCATATGATACTAGGTAAGTCCGTTTTTTTTCATTAAACGACAGTGCAGGACTGTATTAAATGCCTTCTTGAAGTCTAGGAACACAGCATCAATCTGAGTGCCGTTGTTCGCAACGCTGTGGATCACATGGAGGAACAGAGCGAGTTGAGTTTTGCGGAGCCCATGTTGAGTTTATAGAGGAAGTTTTCGTTCCCCAAAAACTTCCTAATTCTTGAGCATCAAGCATGTTCCATAATTCTACAACAGCAGCTTGTGTTGTCCGAGCAGTTTTGGGTGCTGCAATGTCTTGCAGGAGAACAACATTTTTTTTCTAGGCCTCTTGATCTTTAAATATTGCGCCTTTGCGTGCAGGTGACTGTGATCGTGGAACCCAGCTTGCGCACAATTCCCGATACTGCAGACGATTTCGTGCGTTGGAACGATCACTACCTACTGAGACACGCTTCTGCTGAGCAATGGCCGCTACAGTCAACCTGCGAATGCTGCATGAGTGACCCCCCCCCCCCCCACCCCTTGCGTGGACATAGTGGTCACGAGGACGATGTCGATGGCCTTCCTTCCCGATCACGATCACCCACGTCTGACGGCCTTGGCCAAATCGTTGCCACCATTTGACTACCGGTGTACGCATTTTGTTTGGTCCATATACCGGCAGAATATCACTGTGAATCCGTGTAAAATTCAGGCGTTTTGTCTGCAGGAATGGTATTGTTCCACGTACTTTAGCATTGTAGTACGTTTTCAGTTTCCACGTCACTTCACCGGTACACTGAGACGCACCTGTCACCCGTACCGCAGCAGAACTGTCTGCAGCAGGAAATCGGGAACATCTAGGCTACTTTCTTACAATGCACCACTCTTGTTACGCAATGGTCTTAGCGTGGGATCACATGTGTTAACTTTCTTTTGATTTTGAAAATAGATATTGGACGAAAGCTTACAGTTGTCATCGACCCGAAGGTTAGTTTGTACACCACGGTCCTTTACTAGCCATGGTCGTTTTGAAGATGACTTTATGCCCATACCTTGCCTTTGAAACAATTAACGCGACCAGTTATCGTGGGTCTTACAATTTTATGTGTACTCTGAACTATGGTACAACTTGACATTTTTCCCATTAATAAACTTGCGAAACGTGAAAGAAATAAATGACAGGTAAAAATCATAGTATCGACCAGGGATCGAAATCCAGACCTTTGCATCCATACTTTGGGGCTAAACATTTTTTTCCTCCACCGAGCCATTAGAACCTTTATAAAATGGTATTAATGAACTGCAATACAGACTGAACTGATGCATAAATGTTACCATCGTTGCGAACCTCCAATTAAATTTCACATTTTTCATAGGGAAAGTAAGGAAAAATTAGAAAAATGGTTCAAATGGCTCTGAGCACTATGGGACTTAACATCTGAAGTCATCAGTCCCCCACACTTAGAACTACTTGAACCTAACTAACCGAAGGACATCACACACATCCATGACCGAGGTAGGATTCAAACCTGCGACCGTAGCAGCAGCGCGGTTCTGGACTGAAGCGCCTAGAACTGCTCGGCCACAACGGCCGGCGAAAAATTAGAGATCGTTACAGACCGAACACCGGCGAAATAGACGCCAATGGGGAAAGAATCAGCCGCCGTATCCTGTTTGAAGTGTCCACTCCTGTAGTAATTTAGGATAGTCACTAGCAACGTACATAAGCATCCGTGGATGATGAACCTCAGTTCTCTTGAACGTATATCCAGTATCTTAGTCAGTATCCCACCTCATCTGGTTTAAAAATTTTTGGGTAATGAATGTTCATATAAACAGTCACAGGTCGTCGTTGAGTGACTCCAGGGGGACACACGATGACTAAAACAGAATTTCTATCTCGTATGATGAAAGACAGCTGGCTCTAAACGCGGAAAAATGTTAGTTAACACAGATGAGTAGGACAAACAATTATGTAGTGTTCAAATACAGTATTAGCGGCGTGCTGCTTGATACAGCCACGTCGATTAAATATCTAGACTAACAATGCAAAGCAATATGAAATGGAATGAGCACGTAAGATCGGTAGTGGAGAGGTCGAATGACCGTCTTCAGTTTATTGGCAGAATACTGGAAAAATGTAGGTCATCTATAAATGAATCGCGTTTAGAACAATAGAGCAACCCACCCTTGAGTACTGCTCAAGCGTTTGGGATACACAACAGGTCGAATTAAAGATTTCATCGAAGCAATTCAGAAGTGTGCTGCTGGAATTTTTCCCTCGAGGTTCAGTCAACATACGAGTATCAAGGAATTGCTCCAGGGACTTAAATGGGAATGAGTGAGATGAAGAAGACGTTCTTTTCCCCGAAACAACACTGAGAAAATTTTGAGAACCGGGTTTTGAGGCTGACTGTAGAACGAGTCTACTGCTGCCAACGTGCGTTTCGCATAAGGACCGAGAACACAAGATTGGAGACATTAGGGCTTGTACGGAGGCATATAGACAGTCGTTTTTTCCTCGTTCCATATGCAAGTGGAAAAGGAAAGAGAGTGACTGGTACAGGTACGTGGTACAATCCGCTATGCAACTGTGGTGGCGTGGGGAGTATGTTTCTAGGTTGTGACATTACGGTTGAGCATTTAGCGACCCCTGGGATGCTAGCAAGATCTGAACCTAGAAAGCTACTTCGACACCTACATGATTACTCTGCAATTCGCTATTAAGTGCCTGGCAGAGGGTTCATCGAACCACCCTTAAGCTACTACTCTACAATCCCACTCTCGAACAGCTCGTGATAAAAGCATACATTGATATCTTTCTATGCGAGTTCTGATGTCTCTTATTTTGTTATGTTCATGTAGGTTGGCGTTAACAAAATATTTTCGTGAGAGTAAAGAGCTAGTTGTGTCTCATAAGAATGATATTTTTTGAATCCGTGTTGGCTATTTGTCAATCTCGTTTTCTTCGAGGTGATTCATAACGATCGAGCACAGTATACGTTCCAAAATCCTGCTGTAAATTGACGTCAGTGTTATCTCTCTGTAATTCAGCGGATTACTCCTATTTGCTTTTTAGGGTATTGCTGTGACTATCACAAACTCGCAGCCTAGCTCACATAGTCATAATAAGAATGGAATTTCATCGAACAGTGAAATGAAACCAAAGGTCACAATAAAATCCTCTTTATTAAGATGCATTAACTTGATTCCAATCATTGAGTAGGCAAAACTTTATAATTCTTCATTTATTCATTTTCGCCGTACCTCTATGTCATCCTTATTTATTTACTATTAGTGACAAGGACTTCTTACGAGTGTCAGCTCATGAATCACTGTATCTGCCTCCACGACAAGAAGAGTTCTTTAGCACCTCAGCATGACCTGGCGTCCAGGCTGTCCTCATAATTACCAATCGTACGTTAAAAGCCACTTCAGTTCTAATATTTTCAATACAGCACAGTGCGACCTCATGCCCTGCAAATCATTTTAATCCTCAATGATAGCACAGGGCATCCCACCTTCTGGCCTGTTCAATTAATACTTGGGCGTGGTGCACCTCACGTCATGCAAAATCACAAAAAAATTTTCTCCACATAGTGCAGCCTCGCGAACAGTGTACCTGTTTTAACACATATCTCGTCTGGCACAGTGCTGCCTTGCAGCTGTCTTCTATTCAGTCATTCCTAGTGCAGTGCGGCCTCACCTCTGTCTCATTGTCAGATTTACTGACATGAAAATCATACAATTTCCTCGAACATCTCATCCGATGTTCCCTTTTAACTAATTGTTATGAGAAGTACATACCTAATAGTCTCCCTAGACTCCAAAACTGCTATTCACACTACGAGCAACTCAAATTAAGGACCACCCATTGTCCGCAGCTCGTGGTCGTGCGGTAGCGTTCTCGCTTCCCACGCCCGGGTTCCTGGGTTCGATTCCCGGCGGGGTCAGGGATTTTCTCTGCCTCGTGATGACTGGGTGTTGTGTGATGTCCTTAGGTTAGTTGGGTTTAAGTAGTTCTAAGTTCTAGGGGACTGATGACCATAGATGTTAAGTCCCTTAGTACTCAGAGCCATTTGAACCATTTTTGACCATCCATTAAATTAAAAAAAAACTCATAAATCTCCCTTACAGCACGGCACCAATACCTCATCCAAAATATCCCAATGTGTCCAGTTCAAAAAATAATATTATACTGCACACGCAACTCATAAATTTAACAAAAAATGCTTCAAATGGCTCTAAGCACTATGGGACTTAACATCTGAGGTCATCACTCCCCTAGACTTAGAACTACTTAAACCCAACTAACCAAAGAACATCACACACATCCATGCCCGAGGCAGGATTCGAACCTGCGACCATAGTAGCCGCGTGGTGTCGGACTGAAACGCCTAGAACCGCTCGGCCACAGCGGCCGGCCCTAAATTTAACGCAAATGATATTATTACACTCAAAACTTATAAATTTAAGTCAATTGATAATTCTTACATTTAACACCAAACTGTCTCTTTATCGACATTGACACGTGCTTCAGCCATTCTAAACACTTAGTCCTTCATGCATGGTAGGTTCTATCATCTCATCCCATGATTAAAAATAAAAAAAAAAAACTGTGTGTGATATCTTATGGGACTTAACTGCTAAGGTCATCAGTCCCTAAGCTTACACACTACTTAACCTAAATTATCCTAAGGACAAGCACAAACACACACCCATGCCCGAGGGAGGACTCGAACCTCCGCCGGGACCACCGCACAGTCCATGACTGCAGCGCCACAGACCGCTCGGCTAATCCCGCGCGGCATCCCATGATAGAATCCTATTTTTCTTAACAGTCTCTTAAATTCAGCCATGTCACACATGCCTCGCCTGGCTAATGCGATTTCTCTCCTCACTTATTGTGGTAGTTTTACAAAACGAAGCTGTATATTATCCTTTATTACACATAGTTCACCCAACATGTTGTTACACGTAACACACTTTTAAAGTACACTGTTAGGTTGTTTAAACCTGGAATTTGGTTGCTTTGGTAGTACAAGTATGTCTCTTTTTTCGGGTTCAAGCTGCACTTGTGACCAATATTGGTTGAGGTATTCCTGCAGAAGTTCATCATAAATACTGCATGATTTCGACTTGTACTCAAAACTGTCGCTGGTTCCCCTCACCAAACACGCATATGAAACTTATTAATGGAGCCTGCGACCGCAGCAGTGGCATTATACTGTCGATCTGACCAATCCAGAATTTTGGATGGAGCTCGACAATCTGGTATGATTTTCAGTATGCTTATAATACCGTCTCTTCACCTTCTGTCCGGTTCTATGGCTGCCCTGTTGTGCTCTCGCGTCTGCGAAGAGCAACAACTGCCTTCGTTTTCCTTATTCTTCGTACATCCAGCTTCTACACACCTCGTATTACGTTCACCTAAGAATATTTATCCCTTAACGGTCAGAGTAGCTACCTCTCGTTCAGCTTGCTGCGACACTCCTTGACCGATTTTAAATCATTGTTGATTTCTGCCGTTAACGACGTGGTGCACTTGCATGATCGTCTTTAATGTTGTTGCTGTCTTCTGCACCTACTCGCCTTTCTTTGCAATCACTCTCTTCTCAACTTGGAGGAAACACTCTACACTCTTCTTTGCTTTGCTTTATCTTTCCATTTTTCTTCAACATTTTGTATTTGCAAACTGGGTTGCACCACCAATTTGGCAGTGTGCCTTTCCATTTTGCTGAACATTTCATCATTCCCGCTACTTTGGGCCTGATTCTGTTTCATCAGGTTTGACAATAATTTCTCAGTCCTGTGGTGGATTTCTGTGGCTTGCTCCGTATTACCTTTGATATTTTCTGCTAATGCAGTCTACGTTATGAAATCAGTTCTCGGGGTGGTGAGTAAATCAGAAATTATGATCCTCGATACAAAGTCCCCACTAGCTTGTGCTGTTGACGTGACTTTGATTATCTCTGTCTGGTTACCACTTTGTTCCTCCAGCAATTGTAATTACCCCTTCATATCATTCTCACTTTTATTAGTTTCCATACATGTATTCGTCATGCTGATCAGTTGGTCACTGATTTCTAGTTTACTCGTCTTCTGACTGAGGTTTAGTGCTACTGCATAATGTGTATTTCCGTGTATGTTTTTTCGGTTCACCTGTTCTGTCACTAAAGACTAATCGATACGTTTCCAGCAAAAGGATCGCTAGCCAGTGGTAACCAATTAGATGTTCATCTGCATTCCATGACTGAATCTGCTTGCCTCTCTAGTTCGGTCCCCGCATACTAGCCACGTCAAACGCTTTCTCACGCGCTAAATACTGTAACACATATACTCCACAACAGATGAATGAATAACAACAACCTGTATCCAGCGATCACAATGTCACACGTGGTATGCAAGATCAGAAACCAAGTGTAAATGCATCCAATGAAATATGTCCCCTTACGAATTTAAATCCTAACACTGGCCTTGCCATGCCACACTTATGGTGGAAAACATTATAAAATCTTTTCACTAATAATTTTCCCAACATTAAGCTTACCTAAATAATTACTCCTAAACATCAAATGTCGCCTTTATATGTGTCGAAACCCTGTTTACTTTTTCTTTCACATACATCGTCAAGCGCATCCCTCACATTCCCTTACCGTGTATCAATAACACTTGTTCATTCCTCAAAATTCCAGCATTGATCGGGTACAAGGTGCGCCATGTCAAGTCAAACTGCACTGCACCTAGTGGGATCTCGCGTGTTTCTCTTGAACTGATTTATAAAGACAATGCAGTTTCCTGCACTAACCTTGCTTGGAATAGTGGATACGGCGATATTTTTCAGCCTGTTGCACAGGCACTAATACTTTAAATATGACTTTAAATATGACGCCAACAAAATTCCTGTGACAGTACTCTAAATCCACGCACACAAGAAACGCAATCAAAGCCTTGCGGAAAACACTGATAAACAAATCTCCAAAAGTTCAGGACATTGACTGACTATTCTTACCTCCTTCTTGCTACAAGAGAGACAAAAATTCACGCAGCACCACTACTGAATATTATTTTAGTGACGTGAAGTTTGTTATTGTCATGGTTTATTCATTTTCTTTTCTGACTTGGAATGTATGATTAAATGGTAAAAAGTGGACAGCTGATCATCAGAAAAACACGGGTGCTCGGAAAAAGTTTAGGCTAGAAGTTGCAAAATTATTAATTTTGGTTGCTATAAAGTGACTGCAGACATAAGAAAATCGCGAATGTCTGGAAAAATCCTGGACCAGAGTGGCAAATTCTCAGTTTGTCGACCTATAAGACGACTGTGTATATTAGAATAACGCCAGTATTCAAAAAATAATGCTGGCAAGTAGACGTTAAATTAGAATGTGAGCCTGCAATAAAGCACTTAGTATACCTCTGAGAAGATACCAAGATCTGAACCCCGTGACCTATACAGTGAACTGACCGCTCTCCGTACGACCAAGTGAAATATTATGACAAAGTCGCTAACTGGAAACAATAAGCATCTGAATTTAAACAGGGATTGCTCAATTAAACATGTAATATGGGTACTATAGCTGACATAGGTATAATGAAAAAGGGATTTCTTTGAACTATGAAAGGAAACCGACATTGACGATAAAATCCTGTTTATTACTAAGATGAATGAGCTTGATTTCAATTATTGGATAGGGAAAACAAAAAATTGTAAAATGTACAAAGGTTCAAATGAATTATAAAAGCGACACAGCAAGATGTCAGCACAGGTGGGTGGAATTGAGAATGAAGTGATACAATCTGCTATGTCCACGTAAACCGACAATGATTGCTCAAATAGACAACAGATTAAGGAAAAGACCGAGAAAAGTACACAGAAGCACCAGTTCCCCTGCCGAAGCGCATGTAGAGTTTAACAAACTGACTCCATGAATTAATTTGGAAAAGCAAGAGTCTGATTTCGAATGAACGATTTTGCTGTCCCCTCATCACGATTTGTGCAAATGCGGCTTATGCTTGCCATCAATCTAAAGCTCGGGTGCAGTGGATGGCTGTAGCAGTGCTGAGAGTTCTAAGTTCAGCCTGGCATCTATGGTCAACTTTAGGATGAAGTGCTCCCTCCCTGCAGTTCTAAAGTGAAGGCAACATTCTCCCTGATGCTCCAAGATAAAGTTTTCCTTTTGATGACCTAAGACGAAGTCATATCTCTCTAGGAAAATCAAAGACTTTATGGTTTATCTAGTCTCCTCCTCAAAATCTTACTGATTCTTCCATCACTGGATTCTCATTAGTCAATTGCAGGACCTTCCACATTTCGATCAACGAGAAATTTATAACATTAGCAACCATCTCCCTTTTTCTAAAGGCTCTGCTGTGATCAACCAGTAATACACTTTTCTCTCTCAGAATAGAACTTCTGTCCCAATATGAGAGTAGTTTCTCGTTTTGGCCAATGATAGAAGCTGCACGTACGCAATTGGGAGTCTTCCTTCCCTTTCCGGAAATAATTCTGGTGAACCAATCTGGGACTCCCTTACAAAGTTTAAACACGTTGTACTGCTGACCTCCTTTGAGCCCACAGATCCTACCAGCTCTGAGCGCATCATATTTCTCATCCCCTTGACAATTTGTATCTATTTCGAAAGTATTCTTTACGCTGCTTCCCACATTGGAAGTTTGCAGCTCGCCGAATACTTCTTACAGTCCTCTGCAAGGCTCTTGTCTCTGACAGCGTACGTCCGTCCGTTATACCAGGCTCGGGGCTCAGCCTGTTAGCTGCAAACAGTTTTATGACTTTCTTGGCGATGTACCTCTGCGTCCTTTACTTTCTCACAGTCAGTCAGTGGATTCAGCTTACAGAAAAACATAAGACATTTTCTTCACCAAAGAAATGAAGTTGAGAAGAACCTATTAGATTTGCAGTCATTGGTGTTTAGTTCAGTTATATCTGCACTTTTATGTGTCACTAGTAATTTGCATTAATTTGGATAGTGTAATTTGGATAATGAGCTAGTAATTAGGTTATGGAGCAGTTTTCGACAGAAAAAACTGTCCCGTAACAAGATACAGATGTAAAATTTCTTTTATTTTTTATTTATTTTATTTTTTAAACCTTTTCATTTATACTCCTAAAAGTGTCATAGATACGGCCGGTTAAAGAGAGGTGGTTCTATTCAGCCACGTATCAAGCGAGCTGATAAGAGGTCACAGCGAGTCCCAATTGGGAATAAATACCAGGGTTTTCCCAGTTCTGGTATCCGTGTTAAACGCAAGGGGAACCTCCGAAAAACCTTGGTCAGAACCGAGGAACTGGAGTTATTTTATTTCTGTGACATTTTCCTTCACTGAGGACATTATCTCAGCCAGAAATTAACGTATGTATATATACCATGTGTATGTGTTCTGTACATTTGTATGCGTGTATGTGTTACTGAACAGAGTGTAATGTTATGCGTGCAGATTATTTGATTTGTGTAACTATTTTCACTCATCAGACGCAGGCATCATTGGATATCCTTGCCTGGTGGCTACAAGTTAGAGTTTTAAAGCTCGGCGCTATCATAAGTACGAAGTATTTGATTATTAAACATGGTTGTTTTCGCTTACGGCTGGCAAATAATTTATTTTTTATTTATTGCGATTGAAATTTCGGGTATCACTACGCATCATCAGGCAGAAACATCAAATACAAATACGTCAATCGCAATAAATGAAAAATAAACTGTTTGACAGCTGAAAGCGGAAAGAACCATGTTTAATAATTACGTGCCAGCTATGGACCTACCCAGAATCAAATTACTGAAGTACGAAGTGTTTGCGTTGATTCCTCGAACAATTAAAAGGTGGCTGCCGATCTTGACATCGCCAGCGATTTCCAAATCTTAAGAGTGTTGAAGAAAGACATTCATGGTCATCGATTTGCTTCAGACGAAGAAGTGCACACCTGGGTACAATCATGGTTCTGTAAGCAAACGCAAACAGTTTCGCATGAAGGCATAGACTATATTATCTCACAGTGGGATAAATGTTTTAACAATTATGGCGATAATTTTTGAAATAATTAACAGTTTCCTTTTTTTTTCATCTGTGTCGTTTTCGTTAGACTGCCTCTTGTAGACAGCGATTTGGGAAGCTGTGCTAGAGCTGACAATGTGACAGGAACACTGGTCCGCTGTTGAACAGAAAGAAGAGAGTTGGAATACACCGGGTGGAAGCTACGTCGATGTTAAAAGGTTTAGCATTAATCTTCTCTTCAACAACCGCGAGTTACTGAGAAGTTTGTTCCTGTGTCGTATTTTTTGATGGAGATTGATTTACTGCTTTGCATAGGAATAGCCACTATGCTAGACGTATTAGATCTTGTCTTAGTTATAGAATTGACTGATATTTGATAAGTAAGAAGAGATACAGAGAAAACCTATGACTTAATGACCATTCCAGTCGCCTGTCCGGCCGCGCCCATCCTAAGTAAGCATAAGACGGACTCACGCGATTCAGCAACCGAATGGTAAATACGTATGCTACTCAAGATACAATCTTTACACAGTGGCATGGGATGTGATCGAAGAATGGAAAATTTTCTCTCATTATCTTCCGAAAAAGTAATCTCATCTGGAGCTACCTTTTTAAGCAACAGAACTCTGCTTAAGAATGCAAACAATGAAAATAGAGCTTATATTGCCAGCTTAACTTGTGAGATCCACAAGTGATTATTTATTTTTCGGGGGGCATATATCAAGGACTTTTGAATCACAAGAACAGTTGTACATATACAAAGATTACTAAACTATTGCGTATCAACATTTCAGCACAGCTCTTCAGCAAAATATAACACAAAAGACAATAGCTACTGGCGAATATCAGGACCAGTCATCACTCTCAGGAAATCTTCGAAAGAATCCTTGTAAGCACGTGCGGGACATGTTGATTCAGCGGGAGTAAATGTCTGTCATTCCGCACTACAGTCAAAAGAAGGTGATGAAGAGTTGACCCGCTTGTGAAGAGTATCTGCGAATCTTCCATGGCCTGTCCGGATGCGATTTAGGGAAGTCCAAATTGCCCGAGGATGGTCAAGTACAGGGAGCTTCCATGTTTGCGGTGCAGTTAAGGCATTGTGGAGGACAGTTCTGTTGCCGACAGCGCTTTCATTCGTCGATACCTTGAATTCCTGGCTGTGATCAGAGTGGGATAACTTGATCTCAATCTTTTTCACCATTTTTCGTTCAACATTGGAAGGTCGGGCGTTACCAATAGTATTCTGGTGTTCATGTAGTAGCGCACTCTTCCGTCTGCTGTCAGGAGGCGGAATATGTAGGCTATGTATGGACACCTAAGCCAGGCAGCCCAGACGAACAGTACTCTGCTACTGAGAGCATCGATCCGGCTGCTGTTGCTCGAACAGATTCTGCTGACAGTCCCCAACTAGTCCCACAGAACTTATGGAGAAAGTCATTTCTGGTTTTGAGCTTAGCGGATGTTCGCGTCATGTCCTAAAAAAAAAAGTGCCCTGTTTGACGGTATTCTGGATGCATGTTATGACGTAGTTTGTCTCCTTCACAACAGACATCAAAGTCTCTGTGTGCCTAGTGGACAGATTAAAACAAGCAACTTCTGTTTTATCTCATTTCAGTTATAACTTCCATTGACGGAAGTTTTGGCTTAAGATACGCTTGATCAGAACTTAGGATTCCTGCACTTGTTTCGAATGATTTGTGTTGGGTAGCTATTGCCCAGTCGTTCGCATAGCGGAATTTTCTGGACTGTTTTGAAGGAATATGACATGAATATATAAACTAGCTGCCTATGCGGCATTGCCCGAGTATGTATTTATTTCACTCTTCTACTACTCCTCTTTTCTCCTCTCTCTCTCTCTCTCCATCGCTCCTTTTCTCTGTCCGCCTTCTCCTCCCCCAGCTCCCCATCAATCTCCTCCTGGTCCTTTCTGTGTCCAGCTCTTAATCCATCCTCTCTCTTTCAATCTGCTCCTCCCCCTTTCTCTATCTGCTCTTCCCTCCTCTGTACATCCTGCTCCTCCTTCCTCTAATTCGATCTCCTCCTCCCCCTCTCTTAGTCAATCCCCTCCTCCTCCTCGGTCTTTCCTCTCCTCCCCTTTCTGTCGATTTCCCACTCTTCCTATTCATCTCCTCCACTTTCCCCTCTGTGTTCATCTCCTCCTCTGCCCTCTCTCTGTGAATCTCTTCCTTTTCTCTGTCCGTTTTCTCATCCCTCTATCTGTTCAACTCCTCCTCCGCAATCTCTCTACTTCTTTCTTCTTCCCTCTGTCTCTGTGCATCTCCTCTTTCCTTTCTCTGTCCATATCCTCCCCCTCTCTCTTTCCGCTTGACCCTCCCCTATCTCTCTCGGTTTCCTCCTCCTCCTCTTCCTCCTATTTGTGCTGGTGGTTCATACCCTCACAGTATTTCTTTCCAGATTGTAATCAACATGTGTGCCAAATTTGATTGAAATCATCCCAGCGGCTCCGCCCGTCGGAGGTTCGAGTCCTCCCTCAGGCATGGGTGTATGTGTTGTCCTTAGCGTAAGTTAGATTAAGTAGTGTGTAAGTCTAGGGAGCGATGACCTCAGCAGTTTGGTCCCATAGAAGCTTACCACAAATTTCCAAAAAAGGAAAAAAATCGTTCCAGGGTTTTAGGATAAACTTTTTACCCGCTGGTTTGTTGGCGTACGCACTTGTAAAATACACTCCTGGAAATTGAAATAAGAACACCGTGAATTCATTGTCCCAGGAAGGGGAAACTTTATTGACACATTCCTGGGGTCAGATACATCACATGATCACACTGACAGAACCACAGGCACATAGACACAGGCAACAGAGCATGCACAATGTCGGCACTAGTACAGTGTATATCCACCTTTCGCAGCAATGCAGGCTGCTATTTTCCCATGGAGACGATCGTAGAGATGCTGGATGTAGTCCTGTGGAACGGCTTGCCATGCCATTTCCACCTGGCGCCTCAGTTGGACCAGCGTTCGTGCTGGACGTGCAGACCGCGTGAGACGACGCTTCATCCAGTCCCAAACATGCTCAATGGGGGACAGATCAGGGGATCTTGCTGGCCAGGGTAGTTGACTTACACCTTCTAGAGCACGTTGGGTGGCACGGGATACATGCGGACGTGCATTGTCCTGTTGGAACAGCAAGTTCCCTTGCCGGTCTAGGAATGGTAGAACGATGAGTTCGATGACGGTTTGGATGTACCGTGCACTATTCAGTGTCCCCTCGACGATCACCAGTGGTGAACGGCCAGTGTAGGAGATCGCTCCCCACACCATGATGCCGGGTGTTGGCCCTGTGTGCCTCGGTCGTATGCAGTCCTGATTGTGGCGCTCACCTGCACGGCGCCAAACACGCATACGACCATCATTGGCACCAAGGCAGAAGCGACTCTCATCGCTGAAGACGACACGTCTCCATTCGTCCCTCCATTCACGCCTGTCGCGACACCACTGGAGGCGGGCTGCACGATGTTGGGGCGTGAGCGGAAGACGGCCTAACGGTGTGCGGGACCGTAGCCCAGCTTCATGGAGACGGTTGCGAATGGTCCTCGCCGATACCCCAGGAGCAACAGTGTCCCTAATTTGCTGGGAAGTGGCGGTGCGGTCCCCTACGGCACTGCGTAGGATCCTACGGTCTTGGCGTGCATCCGTGCGTCGCTGCGGTCCGGTCCCAGGTCGACGGGCACGTGCACCTTCCGCCGACCACTGGCGACAACATCGATGTACTGTGGAGACCTCACGCCCCACGTGTTGAGCAATTCGGCGGTACGTCCACCCGGCCTCCCGCATGCCCACTATACGCCCTCGCTCAAAGTCCGTCAACTGCACATACGGTTCACGTCCACGCTGTCGCGGCATGCTACCAGTGTTAAAGACTGCGATGGAGCTCCGTATGCCACGGCAAACTGGCTGACACTGATGGCGGCGGCGCACAAATGCTGCGCAGCTAGCGCCATTCGACGGCCAACACCGCGGTTCCTGGTGTGTCCGCTGTGCCGTGCGTGTGATCATTGCTTGTACAGCCCTCTCGCAGTGTCCGGAGCAAGTATGGTGGGTCTGACACACCGGTGTCAATGTGTTCTTTTTTGCATTTCCAGGAGTGTATATTTCACACATGTTTAGGTATTTCACGCGTATTGTACACATATTTCGGGAATTTAGCCCGGCTGTTTCATTTTCACGCAGTTTAATAATTATGGTGTAGTATGTCCTGGACTATGTGCTGTACAATGATCAAATTTTGCAGGTACATCCAGTGGAATATGTCTACTGTCTATCAAAAGTGTTGCGAATGGAGTTAATGGTAAAGAGGTAATAAATCAAAGCGTCATGTATGACATGGCAGTTTCTCAAGCATCTCAGCGTTTATGAGATCTCCTGAACTTTATGTCATAAAATAACGTATTTTTCTAGGCGCATTCAGTGACATTTTATGCTGTCTGCAAAATATCTTGCGAATAGAATTAGTAGTAATGAAGAAATTAATTAAAATATTATGCATGATGTGGCAGTTTTCCACACGTGCCAGTATCTGACGTCACCGTTCCTGAACTGTGTTGCACATTGATTAATTTTTGTAGGTACATTCAGAGGTATATGTGGATACTGTTTTCGAAATGCGTTGCGAATAGAGTTAGTAGCAAAGAAGTAATAAATTAAAATGTTTTGATTGATGCGGTAGTTTCACACTTTCACTATTGAGGAAGTCGTATCTCCTGAAGTATGTGTCGTACAGTGATGTAATTTTTCTGGTCCATTCATTGGTATATGAGATACTGTCCGCAAAATTTACCATGAATAGAGTTAGTAGTAATGAAGTACAGAATTAAAATGTCATGCTTCATGTGCCAGATTTATTACATGAACAGCGAAAATGTAGTAAACGCCAAACGTATTTTGCTTTCATCATTTTGTGACGGTCGTCAGTGAAACAAAGTTTGGTTAAGGTTGAAAATTATGTGTGGAGTTTGTTGCAAGTCTGTAAGTGCTCTCATTCTCAAATACTGTTTGACTAAAGTATGGGTATTCTGGCGTCGAGGACGACACTGCTTTTTCGCGCCCACCCCTACGCCTTTCATGAGTAGGCGGTTCTTACCCCTACAGTGATTCTTTGCACACAGTAAATAGACCTGTTACGTGCACCAAGTTTGGTTGAAATCGGTCCTGTGGTTTAGGAGGAGATGTGTAACATGCATCATACTACATACAGGGCTACAATTATTGAACTATATGGAAGGAAACGTACATTAGTTACAAACTATGGCATACAGATACTTTATTCAACATGTAAAGTCACTAACAGTTATTCGGATTTAGATTATGACATGTTCGATATGCCTGCCATCATTGGCGATGCCACTGGAGCTTGGTCTCGTGGAAAGAGACCTCCGGTCAGCCCTACATCGCAAGGTCCGCGATGTCTGGAGCTCTGAATGGTCTGTCTTGAACACGTCCAATAAGCTCCGCATAGTAAAGTCGTCCACGGCCGTATGGAACTCATCCTTGAGGAGCACGCGCAGGGACTCAGTTGTTCTCTGCCGTCTCCGAATTGAACAAACGCGGTTGACCCCCAGCTATCTCCTTCGCCGTGAGAAACCTCCCAAGTGTCGCTGTGATGCAGGGCTGACAGTGGTTATCTTCTGATGGACTACCCCCTTATAGCCCCCTTGCGGCAGTCCTTTAATTTACCAGCTGCACTTCCTTTAATTCTAGGTGACGGTGCCTCTATAGCTGACTAAGTTTTACGTTTTATCCGTGCAGCTGGGTTTTATCACTCACTCTAGTGTGGGCGCTCTCGCGTGATTTCTCAGGCTACACCCACTCCAGCGTCTTTTAATTGTGACGCGGATACCCAAATAGTGTCTTTTATGGTAACAAGTTGTGTTGTTACCTCTATCAACGCTTTCCAGCTGGAGGTTCTTCGTTTGTAGTTGAATGAACCTTTTACCTGATCCATCAACCACTGTAGTCTGTTTTACCCTCGTCAACTATTTGCTCTGCTCCTTTTAAGAGTCCTCTATTTGGTGTTCTTGCGGTGTTCATTTTAGCTCCGTACCCCTTGGTGTTCCCTCCCTCTGGGTGCAGGGGTTACGCTTTTACTGTATAGGCCTTTTACAAGTATGCCTGTTTGGAACAGGGGACTGATAACCTCGATGTTTAGCCCCCATCAAACCCCAAAACCAACAAACCAACCATTGGCGATGAAGTGACACAGACGAACAGCGAAATTCTGCATGATCCACTGAAATGTCGGAACAACGATGCTGTCGATAACCTCCTGAATGGCTGTTTTCAGCTCAGCAATTGTTTTGGGGTTATTGCTGTACACGTTATCTTTAATACAGCCCCACAAAAAAGAGTCGCATGTGTTCATCCGGAGAATATGGTGCCAATCGAGGACCATGCCAGTGGCCTATGGGTGCCCCAGAGCCAGAATGCGGTCCCCAAAGTGCTCCTCCAGGACATCAAACACTCTCCTGCTTCGATGGGATCGTCTTGCATGAAACACATCTTGTCTCAATCAGGGTCACTATTGATAATTGGAATGAAACCATCTTCCAAAACCGCCACCTACCTTTCGGTAGTCACTGTGGCATCAAGGAATATGGCATCGGTTATTCAGTGACTGGACATTGTGCACCATACAGACACCCGTTGAGGGTGAAGAGACTTCTCGATCGCGAAATGCGGATTCTCTGTCCCTCAAATGCGCTAATTTTGCTTATTGATGAACCCATCCAAATGAAAGTGGACTTCGTCACTAAATCAAACAATATAGTGCATACTAATTCCCATCAAGCTCCGCGGCCGCGTGCAGTTTGAACGTCCTAACGTAAGCCGTTCAGAAGTCGATGACGATTTTATTTCATATAATTCAATAATTGTCACCTTGTATATCCATTTCTATAATTTGTATGAATTAGCGTCTGTGTCATTTCTTATGTCACATGTGTCCTCTGGGTGGTGCTCACTTCAAGGCAAATATTTAAAGCCGAGAAGGAGAGTCAGGCAGCTAACCCCAGAGATCTACTGACCAAAATGAATTTGACACAAGACTTGGACTCACACGGTCTTTGTCAGGACACTCCAGGTATAAATTTTCGGCGAGAACTGATGACATACTCTTACTGGAAGAATTCTGGATTTTTCTTTGCAGAGGTTTGTGATCGCTCGGCCTTTGAGTACCTTTGTTTGTCCGAGCAACAGTGAGGTAAGGCAGGGATTCGGCGGCATGTGTCCCCGGCGTGCAGCGTGCAGGGGGCTGGCCGGTGAGCCGGCGAGTGCGCAACGGCCTGGCGGCATTCTGTAACGAGAATTGGGGCCACCTGGCCGGGCAGGGCCGGGCGTGCTCCGGTTACGAGTGACCGCTGCGCGGCGCGGCGTGCGTGCAGTTCGCGGCCCGGCCGGGACAGCTGGTGCCACGCGGCGAAAGTGGTCACGCCCAGTGCAAGAATGCCGCCGCCGCAGCCGCAGCCGCAGTGGCCTGGAGCCCATACGTACCCTGCCCGCACCGCCTGGGCGCGTTCTCACGACGCGCGGCTCGCTGATGGCACACCGGCTGTCTCACAAAGCTCCGGCACTGTCCGGCCCTAAACAGCCACACCGAAACTACGAAGCGCCCAGACTTTGAGTTCTGAAATCGAATCTACACCTTCGATTATTACTAGTGGACGACTAAACAAGTTCAGTGACAACTGTCGCTATTTCTGCTAAGCCGGCTCCCCATATTTTCTGCCCCATGCGGGTAAAGGGATTTGCCCGTCCCTCTTCTTGCCCCCATCTCTGTCCATCCGACGTTCTAACACAATAACAGTAAACTAACGAACTGTAAGAATAACAGGCGCCGACCGTTGTGGCCGAGCGGTCTTAGGCGCTTCAGTCTGGAACCTCGTGACCGCTGCGGTCGCAGGTTCGAATCCTGCCTCGGGCATGGATGTATGTGATGTCCTTAGGTTAGTTAGATTTAAGTAGTTGTAAGTTCTAGGGGACTGATGACCTCAGAAGTTAACAATAAGTCCCGTAGTGCTCAGAGCCATTTGAATTTTGAATAACAGGCAATCAAAAAACAATACTAAACGTTCGGCTACCGTTTGATAGTTCAACGATTGCTCTCCCGACATATTTTTCTTTTCATTTGTCCGCTGCCTTAATAATTTGACCCGAAATACGAGGTTTGCATATTTCCGATAATAAACAGGGAAAGTAACCTATCTGTTCAAAAGTACCCAGACATCCAGACAGAAGAGCCAAAAAACTGGTATTCCTGCCTAATATCGAGTAGGGTCCCCGCGAGCACGCAGAAGTGCCGCAACACGACGTGGCATGGAGTCGACTAATGTCTGGAGTAGTACTGGAGGGAACTGACACCATGAATCCTGCAAGGCTGTCCATAAATCAGTAAAAGTACGACGGGTTGGAGATCTCTTCTGAACATGCCTGGGGGTTTGGTGACCATCAGAAGTCTTTAAACTCAGACGAGAGTTCCTGGAGCCACTCTGTAGCAATTCTGGACTTATGGGGTGTCGCATTGTCTTGCTGCAATTGCGCAAGTCCGTCGGAATGAACAATGGACATGGATGGATGCAGGTGATCAGACACGATGCTTACGTACGTCTCCTGTCAGAGTCGTATCTAGACGTATGACAGATCCAATATGACTCCAACTGCACACGCCCAACACCATTAGAGAGCCTCTACCAACTTGAACAGTCCCGTGCTGACATGCAGGGTCAACGGTTTCATGAGGTTGTCTCCATATCCGTACACGTCCATCCGCTCGATACGATTCGAAAAGATCAGGGAACATGTTTCCAGTCACCAACAGTCCAATGCCGGTGCTGATGGGCCCAGGTGAGGCGTAAAGCTTTGTGTCGTGCAGTCATCAAGGGTACACGACTGGGCCTCCGGCTCCGGAAGCCAATAACAATGATGTTTCGTTGAATGGTTCGCACGCTGACATTTCTTAATGGCCCAGCATTGAAATCTGCAGCAATTTGCAGAAGGGTTGCACTTCTGACACGTTGAACGATTCTCTTCAATCATCGTTGGTTCCGTTCTTGCAGGATCTTTTTCCGGCCGCAGCGATGTCGGAGATTTGATGTTTTATTGGATTCCTGATATTCACGGTACACTCGTGAAATGGTCGTACGGGAAAATCCCCACTTCATCTCTACCTCGAAGATGCTGTGTCCTATCTCTCGTGCGCCAACTATGACACCACGTTCAAACTCACTTAAGCCATGATGACCCGCCATTGTACCAGCAGTAACCGATCTAACAACTGCACCAGTCACTTGATGTCTTATATAGGCGTTGCCGAGCACAGCGTCGGACTCTGCCTGTTTACATATCTCTGTATTTGAATACGCATACCTATAACAGTTTCTTTGGCGCTTCAGTGTATTAGTGAACAATAATATGGAGTATGTCCGCCATTCGTCTTTATGACGGATGGAACTGTGCTGGAGACTCTCTCAACCATGTGCCTCGGAGTCGGAGGGAGAGTTGCAGCCATTTTTCCTCTAGAGATGAGACCAGAGATGGACGCTGGGATCTAAAGCGAAGTCGGCGTTCTAAAGCATCCTAAAGGCCATCCATTGAGTTCAGGTGGAGATGAGATTCTGGGCAGACCAGTCTATTTCAATATCAATATTGCCGACGAACCACTGTCTCATAGATGCTACTTCATTATAGGCGCCGGCCGGTGTGGCCGAGCGGTTCTAGGCGCTTCAGTCTGGAACCGCGCGACCGCTACGGTCGCAGGTTCAAATCCTGCCTCGGGCATGGATGTGTGTGATGTCCTTAGGTTATCTAGGTTTAAGTAGTTCTAAGTTCTAGGGGACTGATGACCTCAGATGTTAAGTCCCATAGTGCTCAGAGCCATTTTTCATGATAGGCTGCATTGTTATACTGATTGTTTCCGAACTGTTCCTATACTGTGCACAGTGCATAATGCTGTAAAATGTGTTCATATCCTTCCACATTTAGCGAATTTTAAGTGCTATAAGGTGACCACATCAAAACGCATAAAGCACTGGCGTACTCTTAGACCATCTCTTCCGTAGTTCACTGTTGGCACCGCATGTGATGGCAGATAATGCTATTCAGCCATTCGCTAAACCCAAACACCTCCATGGCATTGCTACTCGGTAGCGTTATTCAGTACTCTTTTCCGGCTTTGAGCACTATGGGACTTAACATCTGAGGTCATCAGTCCCCTAGAACTTAGAACTACTTAAACCTAACTAACCTAAGGACATCACACAGTGCGGCTGGTCCCGGCGGAGGTTCGAGTCCTCCCTCGGGCATGGGTGTGTGTGTTTGTCCTTCTGATAATTTAGGTTAAGTAGTGTATAAGCTTAGGGACTGATGACCTTAGCAGTTAAGTCCCATAAGATTTCACACACATTTTTTGACATCACACACATCCATGCCCGAGGCAGGATTCGAATCTGCGACCGTAGCAGTCGCGCGGTTCCGGACTGAAGCGCCTAGAACCGCTCGGCCACCGCGGCCGGCCCTCGTTTCCGGAAATTCATTGTCAACTGGCGTCTGTATTTAGACCACCTCAAGCGTCGTTGAGCACTGAGTACAGTAATCTGTGGCTTACGGGGAGCTACTCGACCATTCTACCCCATTCTGTTTGATTCCCTACGCACGGTTATTGTGCGTGTTGGACTGTTAGTAGTACTTTGGAATTCACGAGTCATTCCTTCCGCTGATTTCATGCAATTCTTTACAACCACCCTCTACCATATTCCCTTTCAGTCAGTACATCAGATCTCTTCATGAGACACTGTCCGCCGTCGGTAGCTAAATGGTCAGTGTGACGGATTGTCAATTTTCTAGGCCCGGGTTCGTTTCCCGGCTCGGCCGGGGCATTTTCTCCGCCCAGAGACTGGGTGTTGTGCTGTCCTCATCATCATCCTGTCATCCTCATCGCCTGCAAGTCGCTGAAGTGGCGTCAAATTGGCATCAAAATGGCCCTAGCCATACAAATAAATAAAAAAAATCAGTTGTCTACACGGTGAAATGAGAGTCCCGACAATTCAAAGAGTGTTTGGCACAGCTACTCCTCGTGTCTACAACAACTAATCAGATCACTCGATTTTGTATACGTCTCTATTGGGGTTTCTCATTGTTTACGCAGCTCTATAGACGACAATTTTTTTCCAGTCACTTAGCTGTGGCAGCCTTTGCGCTTCGCAGCTGCCAGGGCTATTCTTTCAGCATACGAAGTACGGGCTTCCATGATCCGTCGCCAAGGGCTCTACAATGACGGAATTTTAGCAGCAGTGAATCTCAGACACTCCGATCCCCGTTCAGATGCTGTAAATATGACATGGCGTACGTAGGTTCTTTGAAACTTAGAACGAAAGAACTATCGAACTTAAGCAGCTCCGAATACGTGAATTTGCGTATGAGAGCCCGGCTAAGTAATCACTCATCCACTGATGACAATAATAAGAACAATAGTCTTATAATTACGAATGGAACTTACTAGCGAGGAATTGAATAAGATTTCAAATATATATTGTAGTAAATGCTTAGAAATTATAAACCACATAACGTGCTATGGAGGCAGGTAGGCTTTGTGCAGGCACTAGGTTGAAACGTTTGCATCCTCTTCGCTCACCATCAGTAGAAAAAAAATGGAGAAGTTAAACAGTGGAATTCTGCCAGCCAGAATATACAGGGTGTTACAAAAAGGTACGGACAAACTTTCAGGAAAAATTCCTCACACACAAATAAAGAAAAGATGTTATGTGGACATGTGTCCGGAAACGCTTAATTTCCATGTTAGAGCTCATTTTAGTTTCGTCAGTATGTACTGTACTTCCTCGATTCACCGCCAGTTGGCCCAATTGAAGGAAGGTAATATTGACTTCGGTGCTTGTATTGACATGCGACTCATTGCTCTACAGTACTACCATCAAGCACATCAGTACGTCGCATCAACAGGTTAGTGTTCATCACGAACGTGGTTTTGCAGTCAGTGTAATGTTTACAAATGCGGAGTTGGCAGATGCCCATTTGATGTATGGATTAGCACGGGGCAATAGCCGTGGCGCGTTACGTTTGTATCGAGACAGATTTCCAGAACGAAGGTGTCCCGACAGGAAGACGTTCGAAACAATTGATAGGCATCTTAGGGAGCACGGAACATTCCAGCCTATGACTCGCGGCTGGGGAAGACCTAGAATGACGAGGACACCTGCAATGGACGAGGCAATTCTTCGTGCAGTTGACGATAACCCTAATGTCAGCGTCAGAGAAGTTGCTGCTGTACAAGGTAACGTTGAACACGTCACTGTATGGAGAGTGCTACGGGAGAACCAGTTGTTTCCGTACCATGTACAGCGTGTGCAGGCACTATCAGCAGCTGATTGGCCTCCACGGGTACACTTCTGCGAATGGTTCATCCAACAATGTGTCAATCCTCATTTCAGTGCAAATGTTCTCTTTACGAACGAGGCTTCATTCCAACGTGATCAAATTGTAAATTTTCACAATCAACATGTGTGGGCTGACGAGAATCCGCACGCAATTGTGCAATCACGTCATCAACACAGATTTTCTGTGAACGTTTGGGCAGGTATTGTTGGTGATGTCTTGTTTGGGCCCCATGTTCTTCCACCTACGCTCAATGGAGCACGTTATCATGATTTCATACGGGATACTCTACTTGTGCTGTTAGAACATGTGCCTTTACAAGTACGACACAACATGTGGTTGATGCACGATGGAGCTCCTGCACATTTCAGTCGAAGTGTTCGTACGCTTCTCAACAACAGATTCGGTGACCGATGGATTGGTAGAGGCGGACCAATTCCATGGCCTTCATGCTCTCCTGACCTCAACCCTCTTGACTTTCATTTATGGGGGAATTTGAAAGCTCTTGTCTACGCAACCTCGGTACCAAATGTAGAGACTCTTCGTGCTCGTATTGTGGACGGCTGTGATACAATACGCCATTCTCCAGGGCTACATCAGTGCATCAGGGATTCCATGCGACGGAGGGTGGATGCATGTATCCTCGCTAACGGAGGGCATTTTGAACATTTCCTGTAACAAAGTGTTTGAAGTTTCGCTGGTACGTTCTGTTGCTGTGTGTTTCCATTCCATGATTAATGTGATTTGAAGAGAAGTAATAAAATGAGCTCTAACATGGAAAGTAAGCGTTTCCGGACACATGTCCACATAACATATCTTCTTTCTTTGTGTGTGAGGAATGTTTCCTGAAAGTTTGACCGTACCTTTTTGTAACACTTGTTTTACCATTATTCACAATAAGCTACAGAAACCACCACTGAAGAAGACACAGAAGTAACGTTAGATATTTAGGCGAAAGTGAAACAAAATTGAATTTTTGCATAAGCCTGGGAGGAGCACTCGAAATATTGTTATGTGCAAAACAGGACAGACAGATGTTTACAACTACAGTACTCAAGATGTTTGAAGAAATTTGACGTATATTTTGGCTCTGAGCACTATGGGACTCAACATCTTAGGTCATAAGTCCCCTAGAACTTAGAACTACTTAAACCTAACTAACCTACGGACATCACACACACCCATGCCCGAGGCAGGATTCGAACCTGCGACCGTTGCAGTCCCGCGGTTCCGGACTGCAGCGCCAGAACCGCACGGCCACCGCGGCCGGTTGACGTATGTTTTATTGATACCATAGACACTTAGAGAAGAACGAGAAACTCATATACTGACAATATTGCTGAAGTGACTGGAATGTAATCGCCGAACACCGCCGTAAATCCATCGTGGGTCCAAAACCCGAGCGAGAGAAGCTGTGCAATAGCTACTCGATGACACGGATTAAAACTCCCCTCCGCTACCTCCATTTACATATCCTGTTGTTTCCATATGAATTCGAAGACGGTCCCTTACAAACATCGAGAGTTCTTCTTTCCATGGTCCTTCGCTTGCTGAACTAATTCTTCGTCTCTTAATTCCTTGACGAATACGTGACGTTGAAATAGAGTCTGTTTTTCCTCTTTTTTCTTTCCCTCTTTTCTTCCGAGTTCTTAACGAGGTAGAACTAATAAACAAATAAGAAAATAAATGTTGATTACACCGAAAATTATAACCGTTAGTGCGAAGCGATTTTCACATAAATAAACCAAAAACAAATTATTTTCTTAATAATGAAAAATTCGTAGAAATAGTATCCTTTGCATCGACGGATGCTCCGCTGGCTAGAATTATTTCAATAAATTTTCTGACTGTATCTCTTCATGTGAGTATAATGCTAAAATTTCTGGCCTGGTAAGCAGATGACTGTGTTCTTGAGGTAGTCGCCTTTTGAGTCAACTCATGACGTCGAACGATTTTTGTTGCTTCCAGTCAGTAGATTCCACACTTGGAAGGTCTGTAAAATACACATCTATGGCTGTTACTATCCCTTCATTATCAAAACGACTCCCAACTGGAAATTTCTTTTGATGTAGGATGTGTGGAGGTCGGAGAGTGTCAGTTATTCACACGCGTAATTAAAGTCCCTCAGTTTTCCCCTTTCCTAAGCAACTTTGATAGTCATTATGAGAGATAAATTTGTCATGTGCTTAACTAGACCGCTTCTAACCTTTTTTTTTTCATCAGCTGGATCAGATGACTTCCTTAATATTCACTAGTTATTATTTTACCGTTTATAACGTAATCAGAAAAAACGAGATTTTTTGTGCAGGAGCACTGGTTTTCAAAAAAATGTTGCATGCCTCTCATTTTTTTTAATATGACTATATTGTAAGCCATTTTAATGATCTTTAGTAGTCGGTCATCTTCTACTATATTGCGGCCTGTTTCAATGTTTTCATCTGTGACTGCGAAATATTGGGGGGGGGGGGGGCCGTCAAGAGGATAATCTCCAATAAAAACATTAAGACTTCTTCAGCTTCATCGCCTGTTTACAAACTGCTGAAAATAGAAGAAGCGCCTCGTTATAAAGTTTCAGAGAAGTTTGTGTTGGGAAAACACATCCAAGCAAATTTTAAGGCAAGACGGTTTCCAAAAATTGGGATCAAACGTCCGTCAACAGCGACATCTTTGAAGGCATACATGATCGAAGTGATTAAGTACGAGGAAGAAAATTGACTCTTCCACTTTCAAAGGAACCGCCTAATAGTTGCCTTCACCCCCGGCTTCCGGAATACGAGTCCATTGTGCTAAACACAGCGCCACCTCGGTCGGTTTGTACTCTAGTTAAACGAAACACACCAAGTGAGGTGGCGCTATGGTTATCATACTGGACTCGCATTCAGAAAGACTAGGGTTCGAATCCCCGACTGATCAACCAGATTTATGTCTTCCGCGGTGATTGTCCTAAATCGCTCCAGGCAAATGACCGCACCGTTCCTTTGAAAGCCAACGTCCGATTTCTTTCCCCATCATTGAAACAGTCCGAGAATGTGCTCCGTCGATGTCGGCGGGACGTTAAACCCCAATCTTCCTTCTTTCCATCTTGAACAAAACACACGCGACACAACATGACAAATTCAATATTTTGTATTAATGAAACTCTTGCTCAGGTCACATTGATAACTGAATAAGTTAGAGTTTGGCATCTCACATACTTTTCTCTGCTTTTAAATAAATTCCTGTTTCCAAATATTAAGAATGACCAATCACGTACTTTAAACCAAAACAAAAAAATGGAACGGAATGAAAGTGATGTTTGAAATGCCTTCTGGAAGGGAAACTGAGCTTCCATGAAGTAATAAATCTGACCTAATCCGTTATGTTACGACAATGCCTTCACATCTTCATGACCATCACCTATTGTACAAGTAAACGTCAAGGAAAATGTGAGAGAATCATTTCCATTCCAAGAAGCAGTAATACGGTGTTTCCTGCTTCCCGATGCCAATGGCGTTAGTAACGTGCAGCACTTTTATTACAGGTGACGCAACATATTGTCTGACCTTGCTCTGATTAAAGCATACTTTCATTATCGAAAAGAGATTGTTTGTAACAATTTTTGAGGTGTCGTAAGCCTGTTATATACACTCTTCCTAGCTATTCAAAAGCCCTAACAAGCGTAAGGAAATTAGCGTCAGATCTCTCATTTCTATAATTATCTCGCTAAACACACCCCAGTTTTTCTTTATTTCTGATGCTTTACTGCAAGACGTATTTAATTTTTTCCCTCGATATTTGACTTTCATACATAATTTCTGAAACAATAGTCAGGGGACAAATATTGGCCTGCAGTATTTCTCTGTTTGGTGTCTTACATTTTTTTTCGAAATAGCAGCAACAAATTACATTCACGAAAGCATCTATCGTAAATGGTGCAAATACTATGTATGGAGACTGAAAATTCGATTAGCAAGCGTCTGTGCATTTGCTTCTTCCAACACGGAAATGATTTCAATAGAAGGAAACTCGTATGGCATTGTTGGATGGGAGACCCGGAGAGGTAGCTTTAGCCAGACAATTGGAAAAGGTTTTCTTTCGTCGTGTGCAATGATCCCTTTCCTCGTGAGACATTTTTGGTCTTCGGTGTGCAAAAATTGTAACAAGGAAGAATACGCAGCACCGAGGGGGCCGCCGAGATTCATGTGCCCTTCCAAGGGGCGATCAAAAAGTTTTCGTTCGAAGACAACATAGCCCAGAACTGGAATGCCAATCAGGCGAAATCGCCTTGAGCTTTGAGGCAATCACCACACCGAAGGATACCCGTTTGGTAGAACACCGTGTCGTGCCTTGTTGTCTGCCAGTTGCACGTCCTCGTCCGGCAAGAATCACCATTCTAGGCTTGTTTTTAAGGGATCGAAGCCATGATAATCGCATGGGGAGAGATCGGTTCTACAGAACGCGTGCTGGAGTGTCTCCCACTTGAGTTGGAATAACTTCTGCGTTACAACATTTGCGATATGGGGACTTCCGTTATGAGGCAGCAGCACCCATTGTAACTCCCTTCGACAACAGTGGTTTTCGATAGACATCCTGCTCCATATACATTCTTCATTTTGCGATGGAAATCTAGCGGTGTTTGTTGTTCGGCATTGTAGGAAAGAAGAACAGCACGTTGGTCCTGTTGTTAATAACGTTGCCACAGTTATCGTTTCTGTATGCACTTCGAAGAAACACAAATATAACATTGATCCATTGCCTAAAAATCGGTGCTTATATACGAGCATCTGATTCTCCAAACGTTGCATATCCTGCAACAACGCCGAAACTTTTTGGTCGTCCTCTTACACAAACGACCTCCGGAGTGGAAAAGCTTACTGTTGGGTTGTGGGTTTGGAAAGGGTGATATATATATATATATATAGGAAAGGAAAGGATTTACCTTAGTGTTAAGCCACAGTTTTCAGGGTTGCTGAACTGATTGGCGACAGGCCAATGAAATTTAATCCACAGGAATGGTGGTGGCAGAAGCAAGCGAGACATATCATTTGGAAGGCTTTAAGTAATTTGATGAAAATTGGTACACATATTACTTGCTATCTAGAAAATAATATTGTGGGACTAGGACAACCTTTGCACCTTGAGATGGGTGTGGGGATGGAGTTAGAGAAGAAAAAGGGATTACATGTTAGTGTAACTCCAGAAGGCGCGGAGAAATTTCAACCAAACGTAGTCAGCATGTCTTACTATCTAGCAAAAAATTTACTGTGTGGGCAAGATTCTATTAGCACCAGGATATATAGGGGTGCAAAATCGGTGATATGTATGGATAACTCTGGAATTCCTAGAACAATTTCAACGAACTAGGTACAAATAAGGGAACATCATAAAAGATACTGTGCTCTGGAGGGTTGGAGGGGGATTAAGACATTCCTAGCATAAATGGGATTCTGTGACAGGTTGTAAATGGGACGACATAAGGTTAGTCGGAAACGACGAATATTAGTATGGAATCCGTATTATTCAGGGTGGGGTGGGGGTGAGGGGGGGGTGAGTATGGGAAGGGGGTGAAATGTAAAAGTAAATGTGGATGTGTGGAGCAATTTCAACCATCTTGGACAATATTTGAAAAACAATTCATGGCTGCCATCCCTGAAGGGGTAGAGGATGGAAAAGTGACTACATGAGAAGTAATAGAAAATTATGGATATCAGTGCCATATCCAAAGTCCTTCGGAGTCGTTGGCTGATTGATGACAATCCCGATGATATGGCATATCATGCTTAACGTTGGGATAGGACATTAAATTTAGTGAACATGTAGCGCTAAGTAATCAGTTACTAAAACAATAATAAGAGTAGAAGGCTTTCTAACATCCTCCACGCATATGGATTTCTATGGATGCACTTAGTCAACTATTTCCACAACACTAGCAATTAGACCGCGAGCTGCGGATCCAACGATCGTTGATTTCCTATGTTACAATATTATCGAAACTATTATGTCTGTAACAAAATCAATATCTGATTGCACAGTAGCATTCTAATTCTCTTTCCTATTGTGAATTCTGTTCTTCCATAAGAGCTAAACGTCCTTTCGGAAAGTTCCACCCTTCCTGTCTTGAATTATTCCGTGCAGTGTTGTAGGGTTGGGTTGTTTGGGGGAGGAGACCAAACAGCGAGGTCATTGGTCTCATCGTATTAGAGAAGGAAGTCGGCCGCAGCCTTTCAAAGGAACCGTCCCGGCATTTGCCTGAAGCGATTTAGGGAAATCATGAAAAACCTAAATCAGGATGGCCGGAAGCAAGATTGAACCGTTGTCCTCCCGAATGCGAGTCCACTGTGCTAACCACTGCGCCACCTCGCTCGGTGCAATGTTGTACAAGCATGTAAATAATGTACAGGGTTTTCGTATATTCTTGTTTCAAATTCCTAGAACTTGTAGAGGGGACTGAGTACACAATATTTTGAACTGTAATCCATGTCCGGAAACGTACCGTTTCCGTGCTTTAGCCGTTTGCAAACGTGTTTGCTAGATAGGTATGCAACAGGATAGTTATGGTGTTTACTTCGGATCGGCTGATGTCATTTGACATCAGTCTTACCTCTCTGACCTGGTTCGATCTTCATTCACAAGTCTGAGAATGTCAGAGTAACATGGTTGAGTACAAGTTTGTAGAATACACCGACATGATCAATCTGTATGGCGAAGTTCACCTTCATCAAGATCACACAACGTCCAGCTCCATCGCATACCCTTTCCGTCACAATCACGCAGCGTCTTCGAGAAAGGGGTAACTTCACCGTCAGCAAGCGTGACTGTTTCACTAGTAGGAGACGTGGCACACTCGGATTGGAAGAGACTGTACTGTAAACAAAAGTGTTTGAGAAAACGATTAAGGTTCTTTTTTGTTTCTTCGTTTATTAATGAGTGGAAACTGTAGCGCAAATGATGTACTATGTCACGCCAAATAAATTACTTGAAAAAGTAGTCGCGTTACCAGCAAGCTTTCAAATGACTGTAGCACAGGAACGATACGTTTCCGGACATGGGTTCCAGGTCAGAACATCAAAATATTACCTACTCAGTCCCTCCCTTCTACAAGTCCTACAAGTTTGTAACGGGAATTTCCAAACACCCTTGACACTGGAAACTTGTCGCGTCACCGTTACCCCCCCCCCCCCCTCCGCCCTCCTCCCCTCCACCCCATCCTCCTCGAAAATGAGAGCATGAAGGAGTAAATATCAGTTAATCTACAATTCCTTGCTAAAAAAAGATTTTTCCAACGTCTAAGTAGCACTTATACGGCGTGAGTACCAAGAAATCAAAAGTAACAGTTCTGTTGGGGTGTGGCAGCTGTATCTTTTGCAGCCCTTATTTCTGGGAACGTCTTTCATGGACAATCTAGAGACAGAAAAAGTGATTGTTTACGCAGTGAAGTTAATATGCTTGTCAACTCATTTTTTATTTAAATTTCCTTTCGATTCCTCAAACCATTCTACTATAGTTACTGTTATTCCAAGAAAAGGAGCGTACATCCCTTCCAATAACTTCGTTATAGATTGGATTCAAAAAGTAGAAAAGCCGTCAGCCAGGAATGTACTCGAATGCACGAAAAAGGAATGGAAAATTTTGTCTAGAAGTTATCTATTACTTATGTGTAGTTTCTAAAGAAGAGTATTAGTAAATTTGTATGAAACAGCTAAAGATCACATTTATTAGCACTAACGTGACAGCATTTTTCTGCGGCGGACAGAACTGTACGCAGTCACAAATAATGCCTTTTTCTATAGCAACGTTGCATATCGTTTGGTGGTCAGTATTTTTATTGTGTATTGGCGTCGCTCAGGGGTATATTTGTTGAACACGGGTGTTGCATTGTAATAAGAAGTAAGTTATGAAGCCATTTTCATCAGAGCAACAGCGCTGATTATCTCATAACACGTTTGGCGCGAGTCTGCTCCATTAGTCGTTTATCGTATGCTAATGAACTGTTAGGGCGTGTTTATGATTACGAGTACTAAACTGTAACTAGAACTCAGTTGAAATGACGTGCTAAATAACGTACCATAAAAGAAATTGTCTTACGGAACAAAGTGTAAAACAAATTATGTAATACTACTCTGAATATTTCATCAACTACTTCCTGATTTTCATTCATTGCTCTGTCATTCTGCATAAACATGTGCTTATCTTGAGTGCAGCTTCACGTACGCACTGCAGAGTGCACCACAGTCTCTTACAGAACGCATGAATGTAGCACGCACTTACTTCACCACTTCATTCCTGTCTTCACGTCTTAAGTTTATTTACAAAGTTTTACTCTCTGCAGTTTGTTGTCATCTCAAGTCAATTAAGGATTAGCTGGTAACCTGACTACTTCATAGGTAATTTGTCCAAGCTTGGGAGTACACAGCGCGAGAGGCACGAAAAAGCGGCTGGTTGCCGTATTTATTAAACTAATAGAATCCATAGCCACGAAGCTCGACGACCAGTACAATTGATAAATTATTGCCACCAACGTACAGTTCAAAGATATTTTATTTTATTCGATAAGAGAAGTGATTCAGTTTAAAGAGGAAACAGCGATACTAGTTGGAGGCTTTCACTTCCATACAAGATACTCTCCAGATAAATACCTTCAGAAAAGACTTCCTAACACTTCTATGGGTATTAAACGTTAAATTCCTCTTTTTTGGTCGTTAAGTAAGCAGAAATTTTAATTTCACTTTACCAGTTTGAAAATATTAATCTGTCATCTACAGAAGTGTTACAGCCTTAAATCATAGGCAAGCCTGTGTCAACTAAGGATCGGACGATAAAGGCGTCCTTCGTCAAAGAACAAGAAACTTTAACACACAGCGAGAAGTACAGAATAAATGCGATGGAAAGCAATGGTGATAATCAGTTTGTTGGTTGCTTTTCATTGTATTTTTCTGCACTTTTCATTATGTGCTACATTTTTTTGTAGTGTAGCTAAGAACGCCTTTATAGTACGACCCTCATTTGATTTAAGTCTGTATCAAACTTCCGAAAATGACACATAAATATGACAGATAAATCAGTTGACACGAATAAAGTGAAATTAAAAACTTTTGTGCAGTTGACTACCGATTTTTATTTTGGCGAAAAAAAATACACCTCACACACTGAAGAAACGGTTATGAACAAAATCATAATGCTTTTCTTGCTACTGCCAGAGTTCATTTTTCTATTCTCTCTACTTCGAACGTTATCAGTTATTTTGCTGCCCAAACACCAAAACTCATCTACTGCTTTTAGAGTCCATATTCTAAAATAATTCACTCGCCATCGTTTGATTTAAATTGGCTACATTCCACCACCCTTCTTTTACTTTTGTTAGTGTTCGTCTTCTACTGCCTTTTCAAGACTATTCAGTCATTTCAACTGCTCTTCTACGTCATTAGCCGTCTCTGACAGAATTGCAATGTCATCGGCAACCTTAAACGTTCCATTCCTTCTCCCCGAACTTTCCCTTTCCACATTTCTAGTTGGCTTCGTTCACAGTTTCCTCAGTGTGTAGATTGAACAGCATCGGGGATAGGCTACAACCCTGTCTCTCAGCCCTCAACTATCGTTTCCCTTTCATGTCCTTTGACTTTTAACCGCCATGTGATTTCTGTACGAGCTGCAGACAACATTTCGCTGTCTTATTTTATCCCTGCTACCTTCAGAAGAGTGTAGTCTAGTTAACATTGTCAAAAGCTTTCTCTAAATCTACAAATGCTATCAACGTAGGTTTACCTTTCTTCAACATATCCTCTAGGATAAGTCATAGGGACAGTATGGCCTCGTGTGTTTCCACAGTTCTTCAGAATCCAAACTTACCTTGCCTGGCGTCGACGTCTACAGTTTTTCCATTCTTCTGTAAACAAATCTTATCATTATTTTGAAACCATGACTTATTAAACTGATGACTTATTAAACTGATGTTCAGCAATATACGCACCTGTCAGCATCTGCCTTTTCTGGTTCAAATGGCTGTGAGCACTATGGGACTTAACTTCTGAGGTCATCAGTCCCCTAGAACTTAGAACTACTTAAACCTAACTAACCTAAGGACATCACACACATCCATGCCCGAGGCAGGATTCAAACCTACGACCGTAGCAGTCGCGCGGTTCCGGATTGAAGCGCCTAGAACTGCTCGGCCACTCCAGCCGGCTGCCTTTTTTGGAAGCGGAATTATTATATTCTTCTTGAAATCTGAAGGTATTTCGTCTATGTAACATATCTGACCCATCAGGTGGAATAATTTTGTCATGGCTGGCTTTCCGAAGGATCTTAAAAATTCTGAGTGAATGTCGTCTACCCCAGACTCTTTGTTCCGACTTAGAACACTCAGCCCTCTCGAATTTTCCATCTTTCAGCTTTCCCATCTTTGCTTAGTAATCTGAGCTCTTGATATTTATACAGCTGCTTCTCTTTTCTCCAAAGATCTCTTTAATTTCCTTATAGGCGGCATCTATCTTCCCCTTAGTTATGTATACTTCTACAACCTTGCATTTATCCTCTACCCATTCCCACTGAACTGTTTTTCACTTTCTGTCAATCTCATTTTTTGGCCGTCTGTATTACCTTTTCACTGTTTTATTTACTGAATTTTATATTATTTTCTTTCGTCATTTAAATTCAATATCTTGCTTATTATCTAGGGTTTTCTACGATGCCATCTCATTTCATCCATGTGAAGTTAAGTGCTTACCCTCTCTATATCATACACTATGTGATCAAAAGTATCCGGACACCCCCAAAAAACATACATTTTTCATATTAGGTGCATTGTGCTGCCACCTCCTGCCAGGTACTCCATATCAGCGACCTCAGTAGTCATTTGACATTGTGAGAGAGCAGCATAGGGCACTCTGCGGAACTCACGGACTTCGAACGTAGTCAGCTGATTGGGTGTCACTTGTGTCGTACGTCTGTACGCGAGATTTCCACACTCCTAAACATCCCTAGGTCCACTGTTTCCTATGTGATAGTGAAGTGGAAACGTGAAAGGACACGTACAGCACAAAAGCGTACTGGTAGACCTCGTCTGTTGACTGACGGAGACCGCCGACAGTTGAAGACGGTCGTAATATGTAATAGGCAGACATCTATCCAGACCGTCACACAGGAATTCCAGACTGCGTCAATATCCACTGGAAGTACTATGGCAGTTAGGCGGGAGGTGAGAAAACTTGGATTTCACGGTCGAGCGGCTGCTCGTAAGCCACACATCACGCCGATGAATGCCAAATGACGCCTCGCTTGGTGTAAGGAGCATAAACATTGAACGATTGAACAGAGGAAAAACGTTGTGTGGAATGTTGAATCGCGGTACACAACGTGGCGGTCCGACGGCAGGGTGTGGGTATGGCGAATGCCCGGTGAACGTCATCTACCAGCGTGCGTTGTGCCAAGAGTAAAACTTGGAGGCGGTGGTGTTATGATGTGGTCGTGTTTTTTTATGGAGAAGGCTTGCAACCCTTGTTTTGCGTGGCACTATCACAGCACAGGCCTACATTGATGTTTTAAGCACTTTCTTGCTTGCCACTGTTGAGGAGCAAATCGGGGATGGCGATTGTATTTTTCAACACGATCGAGCACCTGTTCATAATGCACGGTCTGTAGCGAAGTGGTTAAGCAACAATAACATCCCTGTAATGGACTGGCTTACACTGAGTCCCGACATGAATCCTATAGAACACCTTTGGGATGTTTTGGAATGCCGACTTCGTGCCAGGCCTCACCGACCGACATCGATACCTCTCCTCAGAGCAGCACTCCGTGAAAAATGGGCTGCCATTCCCCAAGAAACTTTCCAGCACCTGATTGAACGTATGCTTGCGAGAGTAGAAGCTGTCATCAAGGCTAATGGTGGGCCAACATCATATTGAATTCCAGCATTATCAATGAAGGGCGCTGCTAACTTGTAAGTAATTTTCAGCCAGATTCCGGATAATATTGATCACACAGTGTATCTCAAAGTAACGTTTTCGTTTTCTGTTGCATCCCCTCTCTAGGCCTACGTTGCCTAATGCTCCTGAAAAGCACTCCGTATTCAGGCCACAAGTGGCCCATCGGGACCATCCGACCGCCGTGTCATCCTCAGCTAAGGATATGGATAGCAGGGGCGTGTGGTCAGCACACCTCTCTCCCTGTCGTTACGATGTTTTTTTGTTACCGGAGGCGCTACTACTCGGTCGAGTAGCTCCTCAATTGGCATCACGAGGCTGAGTGCACCTCGAAAAACGGCAACAGCGCATGGCGGCCCGAACAGTCACCCATCCAAGTGCTGACAGCGCTTAACTTCGGTGATCTGACGGGAACCGGTGTATCCATTGCGGCAAGGCCATTGCCCTTAATGCTCCTGAGACTCTCCACAATTTCAGTTTATCCAGGTCCCATCTCCTTGAATTGTCAATTTTTTTGCAATGTCATCAGTTTTAGTCTGCAGTTCAGAACCAATAAATTACGGTCAGAGTCCGTACCTGCCCATGAAAATACCTTAAATTCTAAAATCTGGTTTGAAAATTCTGTCTGTCGATTCTATGAAAAACAACCTGCTTTCATGATTTTTAAATCAAATGTTAGTGATGATTAAATTAGGCTCTGCGCAAAATTGTACATCTACATCCACAAGCCATCTGACTGTGTGTGGCAGAAGGTAGTTCTGGTACCATTATCTCAGACCCACTTCCCTCTTCATTTCGCGAATGGCATTGTCGGTAAGCCTCTGTATTAGTTCTAATTTCTCGAATTTTTTCACTGTGGTCATTTCGCGAGACGTATGTGGGAGGTAGTAATACGTTGTCTGACTCTTCCCGGAGTGTACTGCCTTGGAATTTTAATAGTAAACTACTCCATGAGCCACTACACTTCTCTCGTAGTGTCTGCCATCGGAGTTTGTAGAGCATCTCTGTAACGCTCTTACGCCGGCTAAACGATCCTGTGACGAAACGCACTGTTCTTCTTTGGATCCCCTCTATCTCTTCGATTAATCCTTCCTGGTAACGGTCCCAGAATGATGCGCAATGCACAGGAATCAGGTGGCATCCTCTTTAATTCTTCCCTGTCCCTGTTCCCCTACTATTTCTTCCTTTCTTCCTTTTTCTGCTACTGAATCCCAATCACATATAGCAATTAAATCTTCGTTTCTCTTACCTTTTTGAATAATGTCCTTTATTTCATCATACATTTTTTTTCAATCTCTTCATCATTTGCGGAACTAGTTGGCATATAAACTTGTAATAATGTGTCTGTCTTGGCTACGGATAAAATGATTATCATGCTGTTGTAGTTTACCCGTACTCCTATTTTCTTACTCATTATTAGGCCTCCTTCTGCATTACCCCTGCCTGATTTTATGTTGATAGCCCTGTAGTGACCTGACCAGAAGTTCTGTCCTTCCTGCCACCGCACTCCACTAATCTCAGTTACACTCCTGGAAATGGAAAAAAGAACACATTGACACCGGTGTGTCAGACCCACCATACTTGCTCCGGACACTGCGAGAGGGCTGTACAAGCAATGATCACACGCACGGCACAGCGGACACACCAGGAACCGCGGTGTTGGCCGTCGAATGGCGCTAGCTGCGCAGCATTTGTGCACCGCCGCCGTCAGTGTCAGCCAGTTTGCCGTGGCATACGGAGCTCCATCGCAGTCTTTAACACTGGTAGCATGCCGCGACAGCGTGGACGTGAACCGTATGTGCAGTTGACGGACTTTGAGCGAGGGCGTATAGTGGGCATGCGGGAGGCCGGGTGGACGTACCGCCGAATTGCTCAACACGTGGGGCGTGAGGTCTCCACAGTACATCGATGTTGTCGCCAGTGGTCGGCGGAAGGTGCACGTGCCCGTCGACCTGGGACCGGACCGCAGCGACGCACGGATGCACGCCAAGACCGTAGGATCCTACGCAGTGCCGTAGGGGACCGCACCGCCACTTCCCAGCAAATTAGGGACACTGTTGCTCCTGGGGTATCGGCGAGGACCATTCGCAACCATCTCCATGAAGCTGGGCTACGGTCCCGCACACCGTTAGGCCGTCTTCCGCTCACGCCCCAACATCGTGCAGCCCGCCTCCAGTGGTGACGCGACAGGCGTGAATGGAGGGACGAATGTAGACGTGCCGTCTTCAGCGATGAGAGTAGCTTCTGCCTTGGTGCCAATGATGGTCGTATGCGTGTTTGGCGCCGTGCAGGTGAGCGCCACAATCAGGACTGCATACGACCGAGGCACACAGGGCCAACACCCGGCATCATGGTGTGGGGAGCGATCTCCTACACTGGCCGTACACCACTGGTGATCGTCGAGGGGACACTGAAAAGTGCACGGTACATCCAAACCGTCATCGAATCCATCGTTCTACCATTCCTAGACCGGCAAGGGAACTTGCTGTTCCAACAGGACAATGCACGTCCGCATGTATCCCGTGCCACCCAACGTGCTCTAGAAGGTGTAAGTCAACTACCCTGGCCAGCAAGATCTCCGGATCTGTCCCCCATTGAGCATGTTTGGGACTGGATGAAGCGTCGTCTCACGCGGTCTGCACGTCCAGCACGAACGCTGGTCCAACTGAGGCGCCAGGTGGAAATGGCATGGCAAGCCGTTCCACAGGACTACATCCAGCATCTCTACGATCGTCTCCATGGGAGAATAGCAGCCTGCATTGCTGCGAAAGGTGGATATACACTGTACTAGTGCCGACATTGTGCATGCTCTGTTGCCTGTGTCTATGTGCCTGTGGTTGTGTCAGTGTGATCATGTGATGTATCTGACCCCAGGAATGTGTCAATAAAGTTTCCCCTTCCTGGGACAATGAATTCACGGTGTTCTTATTTCAATTTCCAGGAGTATATATCTAATTTCAACCTATACATTTCCCTTTTTAAATACTCTACTGTACCTATCGATTAAAGGCTCTAATATTCCATGTTACATCCGATAGAATACTAGTTTTCTTCTTCCTAGTATCGACTGCCTCTTGAGTAGTCCCCTTCCGTATATCCTAATGGGTGATATTTCACCTGGAGAATATTTTACCCAAGCGGACACCATGATCATTAAGCCATACAGTCGAGCTGCACGTCGTCGGGAAAAAATAACCCTTGTAGTTTCCCTTGCTTTCATTCATTGGAAGCACCACCACAACAAGATCATGTTGGCTAATGTTACAGGGACATATCAGATAATCATTCAAACTGTTGCCCCTGCAACTACTGAAGAGGCTGCTGCCATTTTTCAGGAACCACAGATTAGATAGACCTCTCCACAGATTCCCTTCCATTGTAACTACGGTACAGCTATCTGTATCGTTGAGGAATGCAAGCCACCCCACCACTTCAATATAAATGGTCATGGAAGGGGCCTCAAAATTTACCGGTAGGATAATAAATGTGTGAGGTAAAAGGAGTCTGGGAAATATTGTCCCAGAATTGAGTTAAAATTAGTTCCCATCTGTCGGTTCTGACAAAAGTTTTAGGGAGGTTTCTCTTGGATGTAAGGCAAGAACTGATAATTGCTTTCCAAATATTCCCAAATGGAACTTCCTCTGTCTCGTTCCGAGCTCGCATAGTATTTGGCTAAAAAATCCTTGACTCTACGTGGGTCAGTATTGTCTACATAAAGAATGAAAAATATTTTTAATAAGGAGCCTGTGTGATTGAAGGGGAACAAATCCGAAGTCTATAAAATGCATATAATCATGTAGCTGGTTGCAGGTTACCAATGTACATTTTTTAGTAGCCAGCAATAAATTAACAATGCGCAGCAGTACAATTTTAATGTTCGTATTACGTAAATTTTGCACGTGCCAGTGCTTTGTATTTGTTGCATCATATACGAGCCCGTGTTGAAAAGCAACGCATTCATATATTTCATTCTATTATCAGTATCAGTTCTGGTATACTCGATCGACTTTACCGCTAGTTGCAACCCTCTTTCGTCGCTAGAGGGCTCCGACATGTAGCGTGTAACGTGGATGTGTGTAACGTAACTATTTCTGTGCGTGAGCAGTCCTCAGAAAACTGAAAGCACAGAGCACCCTGTCCTTCAGCATTACAATACCAGACCACACACGAGCACTGTGACATCTGCACCGATCCGACGCCTTGGGTTCACTGTCGCCGATCATCTTCCATTCAGTCCCGATTTGGCCCCATCCGATTTTCATCTGTTTCCAAAACATAAAGGACGCCTTCGAGGACTTCACTTTGATAATGATATAGCGGTGCAAGCAAAGGTGCGGTTGTGACTCCATCAACAAAGGCAAACATTCTACAGCGACGGTTATCAACAAACTGGTCTCTCGTTGGGAGAAGTGTGTTCGTCGCAAGGGTGACTATGTTGAGAAATAAATATGTAGACATGAAGAATGAAGATGTATAATGTTAATAACGTTTGTTTTATTAGAAAAGCTTTAAGACTTTTAACATCAAAAATTCGGAGGCATTACAAAACGCCCTCGTTTGGAGTTGTGATTTCAGCCTTATGGTACCGAAGTAAACGTCTACATATACATCGACGTGGATATTCGCAAATCACACTTAAGTGCACGGTATGGGAAGGGCAATAATTATAGTAAAGAAGAAGAATTAAGGAAATGTAGAGCTATAACTGTCATTACAAGCTCTCACGTTTACTTTTCGCTAATATCGTGTTTACTGGAGTGTTATATGTGTCTGGCAATGAGTACTAAGGGTGGACATTACCTTACGTAAGATGCTGTGATACTGTAGATGCAATATGTTATTTCATTTTCCCGAACGGTGACGTCTCTGTAGCTACGAATTTTTGCAGCTGATGTTAGCACTGAATATAATGCCAACCTGTGACGTATATGACGTAACTGAGGGATCTATGTTCAGTACTTGATAATACCACTACTAATTGAAATGAGATATTTTGGTTACTGCCATCACTGTAACCGATATTCTTCTTGACTAACTGCTTGTTATGGAACATTATATGCCTTTCTCCTTTAAATTCAGCACCGCCATTAGACTGTTTATCATTTGCAGTGTTACATTTAGACGATCATGATTTCGGCTTAAAATGCCATTATCAAGTGTTTTAATGTTATACAGAGTATTTTAAATACGATTGTATGCCATCTTAGGCACCGTATAACATCAAAACACTTGATAATGGCATTTTAAGCGGAAATCATGATCGTGTAAATGTAACACTGCAAATAATAAACAGTGTAATGGCGGTACTGACTTTAAAGAAATATATTATGAGTGTGGCCCCACATTATGAAAAAATTATTAAATTATATGCCTTTTTTGTTTTATTTTCAGATTTGTACATTTTCACATCACAATCGGATACACAACGCTGAAAAATCCGATCAGCTACTATGTAAAATTGTTGTAAGCTTAATGTTTCGTAAAAGTGAATGAAATGTGGCATTTTCCACTGCTGAGTTTTGTTTACTATATTTTGGGCTAGCAATATTATAATTTTTTCCACTTTTCGTTTTAAGAAACTCGTTTCAGAACTTTTATTTATCATGTCTGCGCTTGTTTAAGTGAATTTTAAGTGGACTGAGTTAATATCGGTAAGAAATAATGAAAAGAGATCAGATTCGCTGTTCATATCGTTGAATTTTAAATGAGAACTTGAATTCTTGACAGAACTCCAAATATTAGAACGCTTGATCCATGGGACAAAACTCAATGTAGAAATTATACATACATCTTAAGTGATAGATTTTTTACAGCACCGTCTTTGCTTCTTTTTCGATTTTTGTAAGATGATTTTACGACTTTCGCTGGCGGTTATGCAGATAATTATCTCTGACAAGGCTTCGATTACTTTAAGATATCATTGTAGTGCAACAAAAAGAAAGACTGATAAACTGTTTATGCTGCTTTCATATCTACACGTACACATGACCTCAACCACTACAAGATTTTAGCACCGTCATATGACTTTCCTGTGTACAAAACATCTAGCAGTATTTGTAGCAATTCACTGTGCGAATTCAAAGAATTTTAAAATTTTATTTTTGTAGAGGTCGACAGCCTCGAGGTGTTTTGAGAATGAAAATATGGTCCAGGTAGGCTGTATTACATTTTATTACCTATGCGATTGGCCAGTTTCGACCTTCGCGTATTTTCAAGCACGTATCTTGATGTATTCCTGACGAAATGTGCCAGCGATTTATTATAATGTAGAATGAAGCTAGAAGCTTCAGATACGTGCCTGAAAATGACCAAAGGTCGAAACTGGCCAATGGCATAGATAAAAAAAATGAAGCCAACCTGGACTACGTTTTCATTTTCAAAACTCGAAGAATGTTCTTATAATGAAGGAGAGTAACAAGAGTAGACTCGTCACCCAGTAATGCTATATTTTACAGTCCAAACCTCAGCCTTAGAAAGTTTTCGAAACAGCATACTTGCGAAACTAACACATGAGTTCCTCGTGTCGAACCTCGGCCAACTGGTTTTGAAAGTGGGAGGGGCGTCTCTGAAAGAGAACTAAGCTTCCGTAATAACGTCTCGCAGCGTCTCTCTGACAGCAGCGTTACAGACGAGCTCTAAATTAGTTCTGTATGTCATTCGTACTTCCTTCGGCTTTAAAACCTAAAACAAAGTTTCCAGTCACTATTATCAAGCAATCTGACCTGACAATTTGAAGTATTGTAGCCACAAACTATAATTAGAAAATTTTAGGAGACACGACAGATTTATCAAAATCGGCGAATTTCGCTTTTATTCTCTCTCTCTCTCTCTCTCATATGAAGATGACACATAATTAAAATATTTGACAGAATTATCTTCCTCAGTTCTTGATTAGTGAACGTTTTTGTCATAATTGACTTAATTGTTATGAATTCCGCAGTGGGGATCACGGACAGACTACTACTCCACATGTATGTGAAGTGAATTTGTTATTAATATGAACGTTCTTCACTTAAATGATAGCTCCTATTACAGATATTCCTTAGCATGGCAAATTTCGGGTACTACTTTATCTATAGAGGAAGCAGTGCCACAGGGATAGATTCCTGCCTCAGGTAGGGATAAGGGTTTTAAATGATCCCTTATTATGTAGGTACAACCCAGATGAAGCACAGAAACACATATGTGCAGACTGTAAATGAAATTATGTGTGTTGCATCAACATAACGTTGATGAACTTCAAAGTGAATGAACTTGCTGCGTAGCCTAGAAGTCAAGTGCCACTACATAATAAATAAATCCAGAACATTACCTTTTACGGGAGATGCTTTTACCAATTGAGCTCAGACGCGAATCACGACTCTTTCTCATGCTGCCTATATGTACATCCTTGTTTCCAAACCTCGCACTAACTTTCTCGTATCCTTACAGAACTAGCACTTCTGGTAGAAAGGCTACTGCGGAGGAATGAGATAGCTACAGTCTAAGGACATGATTTTAGCATGAAACTTGCACTCTGCTAGCGAGAGTGCGCTGTTTTGAAACTAGTCCGAAGTGTACTGGAGCAGGAACATACATATTGCTAACGTATAAGAAATTTCAAAAGTACATTAACATTTATTCCGACGTAAAATAATGGACTATGATTCTGTGGGCATATTCAAAGATTAACAACACCACAATCAGAAGCTTCGTGAAACAGATAAATAATACCTAAATCAAAAATTGTTAGTAAAACTGAGAAAGATAAAGAAAACCATAAGGAATTGAAGAAAATGACAAGGCAAACAATTTCAGCTAATAAATGGCAAATGTGGGATAGAAAGTGCACTGAAATTAATACGTATTTAGGAGGAGCAAGCCGGCCGTTGTGGCCTAGCGGTTCTAGGCGCTTCAGTTTGGAACCGCGCGACCGCTACGGTCGCAGGTTCGAATCCTGCCTCGGGCATGGATGTGTGTGATGTCCTTAGGTTAGTTAGGTTTAAGTAGTTCTAAGTTCTAGGGGACTGATAACCTCAGGTGTTAAGTCCCATAGTGCTCAGAGTCATCTGAATCATCTTTTTGACACCCCTAAAAAAATACGTTTTTCATATTAGGTGCACTGTGCTGCAACCAACTGCCAGGTATTCCATATCAGCTATCTCAATAGTCATTAGACATCGTAAGAGAGTAGAATGGGACGCTCCGCGGAACAAACGGACTTCGAACGTGGTCAAGTGATTGTGTGTCACCTGTGTCATACGCCTGTAAGCGAGATTTCCACACTCCTAAACATCGCTAGGTCCACTGTTTCCGACGTGATAGTGAAGTAGAAACGTGAAGGGACACGTACAACACAAAAGCGTACAGGCTGCCTTTTTTTTAGGGGGAGAAAAATGGTTTGAAGAATGAAATTAGTTAAAAGAGTTAAGTTACACGAGAAGATTCACACCCGTATACCATTAATATCAACGAAACAATGGGACAGACTACTAGGCGTTATTACAGGGATGAATGTAAACTTTTTCACAAACAGAAATATTAATTGAAGGTGAAGAGATAAATATTGACATACAGGTCCGACGGAATCCCAACAGAACTCATCAAGTGTGGAACAAGGAAACTATTCGATACCTTGACCTGATGTGGGCCTTCAAGTAGGTTCTTAAACGGCGCTCCTATATCAGATCAATGGAATGATGCCTCGGTTCCATTCATTTACAAAAAAAAGGAAATAAAATGGGCTGCTCAAATTATAGAGGCATTTCAGTGATAAATATGATGAATCATTTGTATAGGGGGATTCTCAGGGACGTAATGGAGTCAGAAAACAGACATCAAAAGGAACAACAGTAGTCAGAATTCAGAGTTGGTAGGACTTGCACCGACGATCGTATTTTATTTGAATGAAGTAACAGAGAAAAGATCGAGCATCAACCAAGAAGCCCTTCTTACGTTTGTAGACCGTAATAAGGCACTGATGTTGTACCGATACAAAAGCTTTGGAAAATACTACAGGACCCAAACATCAATTACACATTAATAAGGGCTCTCAAGAATTTGTATAATGGTTTAACATCAAGAATAATACTTGGTAATAGACTATCTCGAAGGTTTCCCATCGTAAAGGGTTTGCGTCAAGGCTATTGAGTGTCACCTACCCTATTTAACATATGCAGGGTGATCAGAAACAGCCTGAAAAGCTGGTAAAGTTATTGTAGAGAAGTTGTGCTAAGAAATAATGGTTAAGAAAAAAATTCGACACGTTGCGCCGTTTCCGAGTTATTTGGCATCAGTCGTCAAGCGCAGATTCTAGCAACCTGTCGGGGGCGGGGGGCGGGAGTGTCGCCAGCCATGTTCTTCCTTTGGTTTCCTGAAACCGAACGAACTCAGCTTTTGCTCACCTAGCTTAAATTTATCACATTCGGAAAAGGCACATTTTAACTGGTAATGAGCATTTCAACAAGTGATAACTCACGAAGCCACAGATGTCTCTGCATTACCGCAGTTTAGCTCGTGCAAGTGCTTGAATTTGCTCGTGCAGCGACCCGATTGGCTAACTTCAGTGCTAAATAACGCGGAAACGGCGCAACGTATAGAACTGTTTTCCCAAGAATTATTTCTCACAAGAGCCTCCCTTGCAACACTCGTAAAAGCTTTTCAGTCTGTTTCTGATAGCCCTGTGCACAGCAAAGCTCTAAATCAATGGAAAAGGAGATTCAGAGCAATGGGCTTAGATGTGGATGAAATCTGCTTGTATACATTCCAATTTGCGGATGTTGAAGTCATGATTCCTAACGTAGAAATTGATCTAGAATATGTGGCACCAAAACTATAGTAAGAGTATAAATGATTGGGGTTAGTACGTAACATCCAGAAAACTAAATGTATTGCAATAGGGGCAGAACAATTCAGCATGCTACTAGATACAGAGCAAATTGCAGTCTGCAGAAGTTTCACCTATCTAGGAGTAGAATTTTGTACCACGGGTAAAGATGATCAAGAAATTACAAAACGAATAAGTCAGCCATGAAATCTGACCTCTCGTGTAAACGGAATAGTTTGCAGTAGTGAAGCAGGAAACAAACGAAGATACATTATTTATGAAACTCTAATAAGAAATTCCTTGTTGTTCAGGTCAGAGACATGGAAAGTTGGAAGCCAGAGAAGTAGATGTGTTCAGAGGATCACTGCGAATAACCAGAGGAGAGAAAATACCTAAGTAAGAAGTCTGATTATGAGTAGGTGTAGAAGGGGCAGTAACAACCGACATCGAACAGAAACAATTAATACGGTACCATTATATCCAACGGATGGATGAATCCAGGCCACGTTAGAAGACTGCCCTGAGGATACCACCGAACGGCAGAAAATGTGGAAGGCAAAGGAAAATTGGGAAAGACGGAAAGCAAAAGCAGTGAGATCAAGAGGCTTAAGAGAAGATCAATGGGACAATCTGTAAAGAAGAACTAAAAGAAACATACAAAACAAGAGGAAATACGAGAGTTTTAGGTAGTAAATTCGTGATTGCACAGATACCCAGGCATGAAACCATGTTGTCTGAGCACATGAAAAGAGTTCATTTCGAGACATTAAAAGTAATATCACAAAAAGAAAATGCTAAAACAGAGTCTGGAATGCCTTTTGTTGTACATTGCATGGCTCAATAGGACCAGAATTTTAATAATAATAATTACGAGACTAATGGTTGATGTTTCAGGGTTGTTATAATATTAGGATTCGGCACAACAACTTTTGTCCGAAAAGTTTTTCACAATTGGGCTGTGTTACTAACCATCAAGAATTATTTCAGTATATTGTACGTTACAGCTTTGAATGGTATTAGTTTCCTCTATGAAAGTAATTACACTGCACAACAAAATTAAACGATCATTTTCCTGAAACCCCTTCTTTTTCTTCCTTTGCGACGCGTAAGCTTGAAATTTGGCTCGAAGATACCTACAACTTTCCTCCGTAATGATGCGAAAGTGTGGCTTTGTGCTACGTCACTCTCACCCTCCGACACTCTTCAGCTGAGGGTCGCCACGCAGCTGCACTAGCTGCACTAGCCACATGCAAAATCGGAGGGTGTCGAAGGATTGCCTATCCGCAGGCACCCAGGCATCGGTGAATGGTTGGCTCTGCACAGCTACATTTTTAGTGTTCAACAAAGTTGCACAACTGGCACTGAGAGTGTTGCCGAACTGAATGGGTCCTAGAAGAACCATTCGCCGTTTTACTAACGTATTTGCCAGTGTTTCATCCTCCCTTTCCCTTCCCTATATACACACCACTGAAGGGTGTGAAAATGGAGGAATGAAAAAGCATAAAACCATTTTCTGCTTTGGATCATAATCAAAGTTCGTCGAATGGTGATAAGCGATCTCTAGTTGTTCCACGCTGTATACCAGAGCAAACATTACGGTCACATTATACTCCGAACGGATGAGATCCCTTTGAGTGGAGTGGCAGCCCTTCAGTGTCCTAAGAGAATGGCTGAATCGTCCTGGGAGGGGGTCGGCAATGTCAAATGTTATCGTGAACGTTGTGTTGCAAATCACATCTAAATTGTAGTTTCCAACATTGAAATGTGTGAAAATTAACCCCTAAGGGATGATGTGGTTTCATTAACGCCCTTATGACATCCTATGAGGCCTTTCCTTATCGATTCTCAGTAATGCTCAGTCCCAAATGTTTTCTTTGGCCACCCGTAATAAACCCGTGTGATTTCATCCTCGGGGATCACCATTCTGTCCTCCATTACAGAGGCATCAAGAGAAGGAGGAAGGGGAAGTGTAACGACCTTCCCATGAAGTGACACGTCCAGGATGTCTTTGAGTAGATCGGTGGTGAAATTTCGTTCTAATATGACGTTATAAATCCACCTTACACCTTACATGATCTGAGCTCTGGCCCTTTTCGCACGTTTCGACACCTAGCTGAAGCGCCGCAGAACGCCACGCTTTTGTATCGTTACAGAGGAAGGTTGTAGGTACCTTCGAGCCAAATTTCAAACTTATGCGTCGCAAAGGGAGAAAATGACAGGGTTTCAGGAAAATGACCTTCCAGTGTTGTTACCCAGTGTATATTATGATGAAGTTTTTCTGTGGTTACAAGGCGAGTGGTAGTACCGTCTCGAAGCAACGTTTAGGGGAGTTTACTACTCATTACCATTCGAAGTCATTTCGTTTAAAGCTGACGAGTAAGAAACTCAATGAAACGTTGCATCGAGACAATACTGTCACTCAGCTGACAACACGAGAAAAATTTGCAAGCCGTCACTTGGTTTAATTATAAATATACGTCCAAGTGATGCTAAATGTTATTCTCTTTACAAGGAAAGTATTTGTGATGTACAGACGGTAGCAGAGCCAGGATTGGGAAGGTGTAGGCACATTTATTTGGTCCAAGCCTTGTTGACACAAATTTATTATTTAACAATAATTGGTTATACATCCAAGTTAATACAATTAACAGTTTAAAAGGAAATTTTAGAAATACAATTTTTTTTAAAAACATTCTCTAGAAGAACATGCAACCCCACTCTGAAACATTACATAAAGGTACTGTTAGTAAAAGGTATATTATATCGTACAATAGTGCAACATGTACAAATATTAACAGTTAAACCAGAAAAATATTGACTTTGTGATTTGTACTACATGTAAATCAAACCTTAAAAAAATCCAATTTGGCAAGAGTGCAACAAATTCCCTACTGCCTGCTAAAAAAATGTGGCAATGATAATCAGTTTTTTTTAACCTCCTGATTTCACTTAAGCCCTACACAAATGTCAATTTCATGTGACATCAGTTCACCTTTCGTGACAAATACACAAAATTTCTAAATTACTTTATATCAGTTAAGTAACAGAAATAACATTAACAACTGGTGACATGAGCAAACACTGTCAAGTTTTCAATTTCACGACGGTTGTGTTATCTAGCAAATTTTTATTTAAATACTCCCTCCACGTGTTCTAAAATCACTTCAGTCAGTCTCGAGAAGAAACACAACTTAGTACACAAATATGGCAATATCAAGAAATAAATGGGTTTATCCCAAGGAATATTAGTAGAATTCGGAAATTTGCAATTTAAACGGACCAATTTTAACAAAGTCTAATGTAATAATAATTTGGACAGAACTTTCATAAAATGATCGATGATAGTGGATACCGTGCCATACACTATGAAACAAATTAATAATTATTCACAGTAGACACCTGGGACATGATGATATTCTCTGAAATATTTCAAATCACAAAATGTTGGCTACAAGTACCAACCCCATAATAAAGTAATGATCATGAAATATAAAAGAATATGAAAATTTCGGCCTTAGCCAGGTGACGAGAACCACACCAATGCAGTTTCCTGTTACACTCGAGTGCTAGGCCCAACAAACAACAGTTGGTCATGGAGAACCACGCTAAGCAAGCGAGCATTCCGTCCTCCCCACATGCTCGCAAACAGCCACACTCATCGCAGTCCTTAATCGACAGGCACCAGTTGACTCCCCGCCGCTTCCGTCCTGTCGCCCTATACCGACCGAGCCGTCCTCCCAAAACTGTTGCTTCGCGCACCAGCGCCAACAGCGCTCAGCGATCACGCCCCCTATCGCTACGGCGAAAAAGGGTGAAATAATCTCACGGGTAAACCAAAAATGCTGAGCCGTGACACGGATCAGTATTATCATCTCAACAACCTTTAAATCGCTGACTACACTCTTAATTTTTATGTATGAAATTAGTGAATTTACATATGGTACTTTTGTTGCCTGTGTTTGCAGTCACTTCTATAACTCAAATTAATAATCAAATTAACTAATTTAATACTGAATTGCTGGTGTACCCATGTATCACCACAATAAAATAAAATCAGTGGATAGTTGAGGGTGTGTGAATGAGAACAGTGGCGTGTGTAAGTTTACAAAAGTAATGACATGGTTTTATTAATCCTTTTATAACTACAATGAGAAACACAAATCAGAAAAGGGATGTTACTGGATTTGCAAAGCATTCGTTGGGGTGGAATCTTATACATATTCTCCCCTGAATTAATCCCTTTAACAACGAAATTTGACTGTGTTTAAATCAATCCATTGTGAGGTCCATTTCAGTTCAAATGAAATCAAGTACGACCGAGTACACCACAAACTATGGTTTACCGGAGAACAGGGACCTGTGAATACCATTTAACAACAGTACGCCGGTGCAGCTATAATTTTCCCCTTCACCGTAATTCAGGCGGCAGCTGGAAACGGTGCGCTGTGGTCGAGGAGCGGCGGGCAGCGGCAGCTGTGATGTTTTGACGCGACCACGAAAATTTGCAAACTACGCGGACTGGCGTTCTGATTATTACAACGCGGGAAACTTCCCTATCAGAAACCAGAAATCCCGGCAAATTTCAGTGTGAAGGGCATCCTTTCACTGCTCTGGTCAAAGCTATTTGACTCACAGGAGTGTTAGAATTGTCAAACATCAGACGGCCGACTAAGGGACAAATTTACCCTCGTGACACACGATACGACCGAGATGATATGCAGTTCCACTGTCGGTGCAGTTGGAAACTGCCATTGGCTCTTAGTCCACTACAAGCTACAGACCCAAAGTCTCACTCACTAGGGAAAAAACCTGAAATTCTCCACCAGGGTTGTAGCAGAAGCCGAAGAACGTAAAGAATCACGATCAATTTCCACCAAGCCTCAGTACAGCTGCCGAATTAGCAAAAACGAAACCGCCTCCACAATGTACAAACCAATATAACTATCTTCTACTCATTGAATCTCCCCTCTTGACTATTCTTTTGGCCTGGTAACCAATCCAGGCACAGTACCGGGGTTCCCACACTGGGGGAGCAAGGCTCTGCTTTGCATATTCTGAACGGAGCCAATCAGCGACTCAGAATTTCTCCTGCCTGAAAAAAGAAGATTTTAGACTAGGGAGGAGTTGTTCTCACGGCAAGCATGGCCATGTTTAGGCGGAAAACGTCCACCTACACGGGATCACAAATACTCATTTATGGAGAGATCTATACTTTCCAGGTTGACCATTTACAATTTCTAAAAGAAGGCTGTGAAGGTTCCCAGACAGTCATGCCCGTGAAATATATGTTTTTGCCGCTCACTAAAAGACCTTGGTGACTTCCTGGTGTCAGGGGAGATATAGTCTTGCCTCCACTGAACACGTGCACCAACTGCTCTGTCCGTACCGTCCCAGTTTATAAGAGGTTTATGACCTGCTCACCGTTTGCACAAAACCTGAGCTTGCAGCAGTCTATCTTAAAAAAAGCTTCCTCCACCCACTTTCCGTCAGCTGGCCACCTTCGCGACGGACTGTCGCCTGGCGCAGGTGAAATGTTTTGCTAACCGGTGCTCTCCTGTTCCGATCCTAAGTGGAAAGAGGGGAGTGCAGCGGCCCGAAGTCCCTCTGCACGGACAGTCCACAGAGCGCTGCTTCCCAGAATCACTCGGACAGCTACATTGCTGGACTCAGCATTTATGGACTGCAATCCATCTCTCTCCTTCGTCTCGACTATCGCCCCTGGGGTATAAGTTCTCTACAGGCTACAGATGCAATTATATGAACATTCTGCTCACAATTTCCTCATGTAAAAAAGTCATAAACCACATATACTAAACGCAGTACTGGGGAACAACGAGATCATGACCTAAAATATGGACGTTAAAGTGACTGACAGTGTTGTTAAAGTGAGAAAGTGGCGTGCCCTACATTAAAAATATACACCGTAGGAACATAAACATGGAATTTAAAAACGTTGTTCCGTTTTTATTTTCATTGTATTGTATATGAAGGCTATTTACATGTTATGTTTTATGTGCTGATTTAATTTTTACAACAGTGCTAGTTTTTTTATTTTCTTTATTAGAGAAGCAAGCGATTGTCACAGCAGCAAAGAAAATCGTTATAGGTATTAGGTAGAGGCGTGCTATCTCAAACCAAATAAAATGAATGGCCAATAGTCACCGGAAGGGCTGCCCTATTTGCAGATGGTATAACGCAAGAATGTTGCGATAGGATACACTGGATGGAGCTAGTGTAGACACGACATCCAAACTTCCGTTACAGACCCGTGTGCAATGAATATGGCAGCATGTTGCGAGTTCATCGACTTTAAAACAGGGGATCATAATCTGTGCCAAGACCCATGGGTCATAAAACATCGGAGATTACTCAAGAATTCGGCTTTCCGAAGTCAATGCTGTCTGTAGTGAACCTTCAGTATTGCAGAGACAACGTTTCACCGACGCAAACCGCCGCATAGGATAATCAAAAGTGTATGACGAACGAATATCACACTACCTTTGCAGAGTTGTAAACGGCAGTCGCCTGTGTACTTACGATTATGACAGACGCCTCGCCCAACGGCTCATCGTGCTTTTGTTCACTGTCACGTCTCCGTAAACATATGCAAACGCCTATGAATGCCCAAGGCTCACCGTGCTTTTGTTGACTGCCAGGTCTCCGTAAACATTCTGCAAACGCCTATGAATATCTGCAGTGCTTTGATTTTCAGCCAAAAGAAACTCAATGACAGTTCTCTGCTTGGACTGCACCTCCGTTACAGACGCCACATAACGCCGCCACCTATCGGAACTTCATGAAACTATAAGGGCCACGATGTCCCACAACAAATTCCGCATTTTTTGAACCGAAAATGGCCTAAGGAAGAAACTGTTACATTATTTATGAAACGCCCAGCGTCCTTAAAGGTAGTTCATATCTCGGTGGATGAGCCTGTTGGAGACATGTCGCATCCTCCAAGGTACATTTTTATCGAATTATTATTTCGTAATTTAAATTTTTAGTTTTAACCTCATTAATACATACAATACAGCGGCGAATATTTGTTATTAGGTCAAGAAATATTTTTACTGCTGAAGGAGTAGATAAAATATCATTGGCATGTTCATCAACGGGCATCATCGAAGCGTGATACGTGTTCAGACTCTAGGCAGCCTTTACGCTACTGGGCGAGCACGTACGTAAGTAATGCCTAGGCAACGTTGTGTTGGCCGCCGTTAATCGCCGCACGCGCCTCAGTAGTCTCCTTACATAAGAAGGCTGTCTCTGGTACTGCGCAACGAGCTGCGCTGTTGCACCTAATCCGCGGTATTATGAATTGACCAGAAAGGTGCGCACGTGTGTTATGAAACCGTTTCGCAGTGATCGTTCGTTACGCTCTCTTCGAAAATGTTACTGCAAGTCGTTCAAAGCAGCTGCTCAGTAGCTGTTACACTTACTGAAGGAATTTTACTGAGTAATCGTCTGACAAAATAAGCCCCGCCCGAAATCTCCGAATTTCGAAGGAGGTAGCTTTCGCCCACTTCTTAATTCGTCTTAAAAGAGACGGAATGTCATTGGACATACAGAGAGGGTCCAGTAGAAAACGAATATAATCACATTACGTGGACGGGCGTAAATTTGGACTGAGTGCGTCGAAAGTTGCATTTTCTTTCCCGTCAAAAGGCGTAGCATATAACGCAAATGTTATTTCTGTCCATGCCACCCGTTCATCTCAACAATAAAGATAATTAAATTACTCAAATTGTGAACAATTGCTGTTGTCTTGCTTTCCATTTCAAATTATTCATTTCGATGACTGTTCCTTTTTGTAAATAAGGGTGCATTGTTATAATAAATTACTATTGTTTTTCCGTCTTAAGCTTACAGCAATTAAAGCGTATTTTACCCTAGACGCGATTAGCTTCTATTTATTAAGCATCTTCTGTGGTCATTCTGGAAATATGAATTTATAATATTTATGTGCTTTTCGTTCTTTGTAAATTGAAAACAATCATTCCTCGTAACATTGGCGTACAATTTACTTCTGGTGTTTTTGCCTCTTGTTTCCTCATTGTGCAAACCTCTGCTTCATTCTTTGTTGTTAGCAGAGGTTGAGGTCGAAAGAAACTTGGCTGCACAGTCACTCCCGGTAATTTTTCGCCTTCCTTGAAAACACTTTTTCTTCCGATGCGTCGGCCTTGCTCCACTTCATCACACTTTGTAAAACTCGACGACAGAAACACAACTGTAGTGCCACGTGTTCAGCACTCAGGCAAGTGTTTACTTTTATTCATCTATTTTCAGTGTAGACTGTGTGCGTTGGCAACCTGTGAAAGTGTTATCTTTTTTTTTTTTACATATTCGTATGTTTTTAATCTACAAATACCAAAATGTACAAAGATATTATGGTCTAGGAAGACCACAGAAAATGCTTTATAAATAAAAACGAGACACGGCTAGTATAAAATACTCTCTGATTATTTACAGAAAGCATGAGACAGAAAAACCAATAATAATTGATTACGGCAGCTGCTGCGGAAGACGCCCATGCTGGCAAAGAAATTATACTGCTATAGTTCATCGGTTGCAGTATCAATTAACTACACTAGTTACAGAAGGATAACCAGGTTATACAAGCTTCTTTCGAAACGACAGGTTAATTATCAGGCTTGGTGATGGCAAAAAGCAGATTTCTGTGTAAGGAAAGGGACTACTTTAATGTAACTGGACCATATAATCTATTAAAATAACTTAAACAACTTTCTGAATAAGAGCAGGCAGATAATAGTATCATCCACATTCGTTTTGTAATATATTATTTTATTTTCAAGTGAACGATTTGATCCGAAAAATTTATTTTCTATGTGGTTAATGTAGATATCTGCAAGTATTCCTGCCTAACTACTGCCCATTTGCAAGACCATCTCCTTGTTTATTAATTTTGTTATACAAAGTAAAATAATTATGTGATAGGACATGTTCTAGCAGTTCAATGAGTTCACAGATTGCAACCTTGGATAGCTTTTTTGTTTTAATAGGTTGGTTTTAATTATCTGAATAGTTTCATGTATAGAAATGTTGGTGGAAAGGTTTTCCATGTCCAGAAGGTATGTGGATGATACAACTGGATGGTACAACTGAGGAGATTGAGAAACTAGCTAAAGGTCTCAGCAGCATGCACAACAATATCAACTTCTCTGTAGAACATCAAGTAGATAAAGGCCTCAAGTTTCTTTACCTTACGATATCTAATGTAAACACCAAACATGCCTTCCAGATTTACAGAAAACCCACTGATAGTGACGTTGTCATTGACAACTCCTCATGTCATCCAGTACAACACTAAATGGCATTCTTTCTGATCTAAACTTAATCGTGTACATAAAATTCCATTCAGCCCCCATGGTGAACAGAAAAAAATTACAATTTTCAAAGAAATTGCACGTAGAAATGTATACAACCCAGATGTAATTGATAAACTTAACAACAAAATCAAAAAGGAACAATACACACCTCCCAAATTAGATTCACAAGAAGGATGAAATACTTTTTCCCACATACCCTTTATAGGTAAAATTTCATACCAAATTGACAAGCTCCTTTGGGAAACTGGTATTCGAATTTCTTTAAGCACTAACAACAAGCTTCAACAACACATCATCCACAATAGTAAGACAAATAACCAATGCCACCATAAATCAGGTATTTACAAACTTTTATGTGAAAATTGCTCACAGTGCCACATAGGCCAAACTGAAAGCAATTTCACTATAAGATACCGTGAGCATATGGTTGCCTTCCGGCTAAATAACTTTGATAAATCCACCTTTGCAATGCATCTAAAAGAACATGGTCACTCAGCCATAGCCATTTCAGACGACCTACAAATGCTACACACTGTCAACAAAGGAAAGAAAATGAATCTGCTTGAAGAGCTAGAAATTTACATCCATAGCTCCAATTCACCTCACCTTACCCTCAACGGACAAGTGGAGCTTGCAAACAAATCTTACCTCCACATATTTCGTGAAATATTCGAAAACAAAACCTCATTATCCTCTGATATAAAAACAAAGTAATATGAAATGGAAATCATACAACAGTTCCTTTGTCATTATCGTATTCTGTAAAAGTCATACTGTAAACATAAGCGTTAACTGTCATTTTCGTAATTTGTAATAGCTTTCAAAATTTCATGTGTAGAACATCATTGTACTTCCTAGATCTACGTTTTCTGGCAACAGTGTGGCTCAAAACAGTTCTGTCATTTTTTTAAATTTGTAATAGCTTTTAATAATTTCATATACATAACACCAATGTTCCTCCTAGATCTAAATCTTGGACAAAAATGTGGATAAAAAATTTCATAATGTGGATCAAAAAACATCACTATTTATAATAGCTTTTTCAGTTTCTATGTGTGCAACATCCTTGCACTTCCTATGACTAAGTATTTTTACCATATCCTATATGTTTCTGTATGAGCAATATCCTTACATCTCCTACATCTATGTTCTTTGACCATGGCCTACATGTTTGTATGTAAATACAGTGTATGTCACAAGTGCACGTCGCAATAGTGAAATACGCACCTAAATTTTATAAAACTAAAACATGGACGTGAAAATGATAACAAATGTGCAACTAAATGTAAAAACTGCCACTACAGCGTAATTATAATAATTATGCTTCATCTTTATGTAAGTACAGATATGTTGTTGTTGTTGTGGTCTTCCGTCCTGAGACTGGTTTGATGCAGCTCTCCATGCTACTCTATCCTGTGCAAGCTTCTTCATCTCCCAGTACCTACTGCAACCTGCATCCTTCTGAATCTGCTTAGTGTATTCATCTCTTGGTCTCCCCCCTACGATTTTTACCCTCCACGCTGCCCTCCAATACTAAATTGGTGATCCCTTGATGCCTCAGAACATGTCCTACCAACCGATCCCTTCTTCTGGTCAAGTTATGCCATAAACTTCTCTTCTCCCCAATCCTATTCAATACTTCCTCATTACTTATGTTATCTACCCATCTAATCTTCAGCATTCTTCTGTAGCACCACATTTCGAAAGCTTCTATTCTCTTCTTGTCCAAACTATTTACCGTCCATGTTTCACTTCCATACATGGCTACATTCCATACAAATACTTTCAGAAATGACTTCCTGACACTTAAATGTATACTCGATGTTAACAAATTTCTCTTCTTCAGAAACGCTTTCCTTGCCATTGCTAGTCTACATTTTATATCCTCTCTACTTCGACCATCATCAGTTATTTTGCTCCCCAAATAGCAAAACTCCTTTACTACTTTAAGTGTCTCATTTCCTAATCTAATACCCTCAACATCACCCGACTTAATTCGACTACATTCCATTATCCTCGTTTTGCTTTCGTTGATGTTCATCTTATATCCTCCCTTCAAGACACCATCCATTCCGTTCAACTGCTCTTCCAAGTCCTTTGCTGTCTCTGACAGAATTACAATGTCATCGGCGAACCTCAACGTTCTTATTTCTTCTCCCTGGATTTTAATACCTACTCCGAATTTTTATTTTGTTTACCTTACTGCTTGCTCAGTATACAGATTGAATAACATCGGGGAGAGGCTACAACCCTGTCTTACTCCCTTCCCAACCACTGCTTCCCTTTCATGTCCCTCGACTCATATAACTGCCATCTGGTTTCTGTACAAATTGTAAATAGCCTTTCGATCCCTGTATTTTACCCCTGCCACCTTTAGAATTTGAAAGAGAGTATTCCAGTCAACATTGTCAAAATCTTTCTCTAAGTCTACAAATGCTAGAAACGTAGTATTGCCTTTCCTTAATCTTTCTTCTAAGATAAGTCGTAAGGTCAGTATTGCCTCACGTGTTCCAGTATTTCTACGGAATCCAAACTGATCTTCCCCGAGATCTGTTTCTACTAGTTTTTCCATTCGTCTGTAAAGAATTCGTGTTAGTATTTTGCAGCTGTGGCTTATTAAACTGATAATTTTCACATCTGTCAACACCTGCTTTCTTTGGGATTGGAATTATTATATTCTTCTTGAAGTCTGAGGGTATTTCGCCTGTTTCATACATCTTGCTCACCAGATGGTAGAGTTTTGTCAGGACTGGCTCTCCTAAGGCCGTCAGTAATTCCAATGGAATGTTGTCTACTCCGGGGGCCTTGTTTCGACTCAGGTCTTTCAGTGCTCTGTCAAACTCTTCACGCAGTATTGTATCTCCCATTTCATCTTCATCTTCATCCTCTTCCATTTCCATAATATTGTCCTCAAGTGCATCGCCCTTGTATAGACCTTCTATATACTCCTTCCACCTTTCTGCTTTCCCTTCTTTGCTTAAAACTGGGTTTCCGTCTGAGCTCTTGATGTTCATACAAGTGGTTCTCATTTCTCCAAAGGTCTCTTTAATTTTCCTGTAGGCAGTATCTATCTTACCCCTAGTGAGATTAGCCTCTACATCCCTACATTTGTCCTCTAGCCATCCCTGCTTAGCCATTTTGCACTTCCTGTCGATCTCATTTTTGAGACGTTTGTATTCCTTTTTGCCTGCTTCATTTACTGCATTTTTATATTTTCTCCTTTCATCAATTAAATTCAATATTTCTTCTGTTACCCAAGGATTTCTACTAGCCCTCGTCTTTTTACCTACTTGATCCTCTGCTGCCTTCACTACTTCATCCCTCAAAGCTACCCATTCTTCTTCTACTGTATTTCTTTCCCCCATTCCTGTCAATTGTTCCCTTATGCTCTCCCTGAAACTCTGTACAACCTCTGGTTCTTCCAGTTTATCCAAGTCCCATCTCCTTAAATTCCCACGTTTTTGCAGTTTCTTCAGTTTTAATCTACAGGTCATAACCAATAGATTGTGGTCAGAGTCCACATCTGCCCCTGGAAATGTCTTACAATTTAAAACCTGGTTCCTAAATCTCTGTCTTACCATTATATAATCTATCTGATACCTTTTAGTATCTCCAGGGTTCTTCCATGTATACAACCTTCTATCATGATTCTTAAACCAAGTGTCAGCTATGATTAAGTTGTGCTCTGTGCAAAATTCTACCAGGCGGCTTCCTCTTTCATTTCTTAGCCCCAATCCATATTCACCTACTACGTTTCCTTCTCTCCCTTTTCCTACACTCGAATTCCAGTCACCCATGACTATTAAATTTTCGTCTCCCTTCACTATCTGAATAATTTCTTTTATTTCATCATACATTTCTTCAATTTCTTCGTCATAAGTACAGATATATTTTCGACAAATGCTGTCCTGCCACTGATAATTGTTGCACTTGTATATGTTTAGTCATCAGCAAATAATTTTCTTTGTATTTATACAGTGATCTCCAGCAATATAAACATGTACATGAATATATAAACACCTGAGGATGGGCACACGTCCGAAACCGGTCGTGTGACGAATAAATAATCTCTTATTGTGACTGGTAGCGGAAATTTTTCTACACCCTGTTATCTTTAATGTTGACTGGCTTCAAACGGTTTCATTCAATTTCAAACCATTGTCTCCGTTCCCGATATCTGATTACAACAGAATTCCAATGGAACATTCGAAAACTTTGTTCATACACCAGGTCAAAGTTATGTCAATCTGGTATACGAACAAGGCTTTCGAAAATTAGACTGAAATTAAGTTGCAAGGCTTTCGAAACTTCCATTGGAATTAAGTTACATTCAGATATTAGAAACGCAGGCCATGGTTTGAAAATGAATGAAGTCGTTCTGAGCTAATGACCACTAAAGATTATAAGCAACGTTGACAGAAACCTAAATAAATAACTAGTAGGTGTACAGACTGTGGCTAAATTTTGAGTAACTCAAGCTGTCACATAGATAATTGTACGTAAAAAGTGTTTATAAGTCATAACTGAATTGATTATCGCTGTTTATCTGCTGCACATCGGACGGGAGTTTGTCGTGGAAGAATTTTAATTTGATTTTTAAATTTTTTCTCAGCCTTTGGTCAATGGATGTGGTTTTCCGATAGATAGCGGGGCGAATATTAACGCAAATCATGCGCCCCTAAGTCTGGTTTACAGATTTCCATCAGTTCCCATAGAGAGAAGATGACATCGATTTCAAAGTATCATCATATGTGTATTACCGTGACTCGTTGGCCATTTGGGTGTCAGATTACATATCTCAAGGTCAGGATTGCCGACAGCCTGTGGTGAAGGTGTGGGTAATGTGGTCACTTTGGCTTTCGTTACTGAAATGCTGCAGATCGAATACACCAAAAATACAGCAACAGTTCGACATGTTGCCTCTGTGATGTGGGTCTACTTTTTCCGTCCGATGTATTTTAACCACTTCCTTCAGTTCACACATTTGCGTTTCGATGATGAATAATGAAAGAATGTCAGACAGCGCAGCAATATCTGTTTTGGGAAATATGCCTCTGTAAGCATGCATGTGTTAACACACAGGGGAAATATAAATGATTGGAAAAAGTGTAAAAATTAAACTGATGCATGAATAGAACGTTAATTCACCGAGTTTTGTATTTTGCACTCTACAAGTGGTCTATGAGTAACCCTCTGCTCACACGACATCCGTTCAAGTGATAGTCCAGTTCGCTCCATTCCTTATTTAGCAACAACCGGTCAGTGGTCATCACATCAGCGTTGATGCTTTCTCTGAGATGTCCCAATGAGCTTGGTGGTGGGAGCAGATAAACATTATCCTTAATTTAAACTCGAGAAAGAAAAATTCACAAGGCGTGAGGCCGGGCGACAAGGGGGACCAAGGGAGCAGGGCAACATCAACTTCATCACTGGCTTTAGATCGTCGTGTAGGTGGCGAAAATCGATGTTCTATTGGGGATGCTCCGTCTTATTGGAAGATAAAATTTTCAGAATCAGCCGTTAGTTGTGGAAACAACTACAACTGCAAGACCGTCACAGTATTCCCACAGAAGCTTCGTATCTGACGTTGCACAGAAAACATTACCCTTCTTCGATTCTCGTTCCTGCGCAAAAATTTCGTGAGGATTTTCAGTGACTTACCCTCTCACATTGTGGCGATTAACATTCCCAGATAAATGGAAGGAAGGAACATTAATTTGGAAGTGCCATGTTCATGCTGCAAGTGATACATGCATTGTGATGAAAACTGAAGGAGTTGCCGGCCGCTGTGCCCGAGCGGTTCTAGGCACTTCAGTCTGGAACCGCGCGACCGCTACGGTCGCAGGTTCGAATCCTGCCTCGGGCATGGATGTGTGTGATGTCCTTAGGTTAGTTAGGTTTAAGTAGTTCTAAGTTCTAGGGGACTGATGACCTCAGAAGTTAAGTCCCATAGTGCTCAGAGCCATTTTTTTGAACTGTTCGTGCAGATGGTTGTTGTCTTGTCTTGCAAACGTCCCCATCTGTTCGCAGGGATCAAATGAAGGGTAGAGCCACGGGTCGTAACACATCTGAAATGTAACGTCCACTGTTCAAAGTGCCGTCAATGCGAACAAGAGGTGACCGAGATCAATGGCACGTCATATCATCATGCCGAGTGATACGCCAGTATGGCGATGACGAATACATGCGTCAAGGGTAACCGCAGCCATGGTCTCCGAACTGATAGTCCATGCTGCCGCAAACGTCGTCGAACTGTTCGTGCAGATGGTTGGTGTCTTGCAAACGTCCCCATCTGTTGACTCAGGGATCGAGACGTGGCTGCACGATCCGTTACAGCCATGCGGATAAGATGCCTGTCATCTCGACTGTTAGTGATACGAGACCGTTGGGATCCAGCATGGCGTTCCGCATTACCCTCCTGAACCCACCGATTTCATATTCTGCTAACAGTCATTGGATATCGAACAATGCGAGCAGCAATGTCGCGATACGATAAACCGCAATAGCGACAGTCTACAATCCGGCCTTTATCCAAGTCGGAAACTTGATGGTACGCATTTCTCCTCCTTACACGAGGCATCACAACAAAGTTTCACCAGGCAACGCCGCTTAACTGCTGTTTGTGTATAAGAAATCGGTTGGAAACTTTCCTCATGTCAGCATGTTGTAGATGTCGCCACCGGTGCCAACCTTCTGTGAATGCTCTGAAAAGCTAATCATTTGCATATCACAGCATCTTCTTCCTGTAGGTTAAATTTCGCGTCTGTAGCACGTCATCTTCGTGGTTTAGCAATTTTAATGGCTAGTAGTAGTGGGAGCAAAAACGCCTCAAAAATGAGATCAACAGGAAGTGCAAAATGCCTAAGCAGGGATGGCTAGAGGACAAATGTAAGGATGTAGAGGCTTATCTCACTAGAGGTAAGATAGATACTGCCTACAGGAAAATTAAAGAGACCTTTGGAGAAATGAGAACCACTTGTATGAATATCAAGAGCTCAGATGGAAACCCAGTTTTAAGCAAAGAAGGGAAAGCAGAAAGGTGAAGGAGTATATAGAGGGTCTATACAGGGTCGATGTTCTTGAGGACAGTATTATGGAAATGGAAGAGAATGTAGATGAAGATGAAATGGGAGATACGATACTGCGTGAAGAGTTTGACAGAGCACTGAAAGACCTAAGTAGAAACAAGGCCCCGGGAGTAGACAGCATTCCATTAGAACTACTGCCGGCCTTGGGAGAGCCAGTCCTGACAAAACTCTACCATCGGGTGAGCAAGATGTATGAGACAGGCGAAATACCCTCAGACTTCAAGAAGAATATAATAATTCCAAAGCAGGTGTTGACAGATGTGAAAATTACCGAAGTATCAGTTTAATAAGTCACAGCTGCATAATACTAACACGAATTCTTTACAGATGAATTGAAAACTGGTAGAAGCAGACCTCGGGGAAGATCAGTTTGGATTCCGTAGAAATATTGGAACACGTGAGGCAATACTGACCTTACGACTTATCTTAGAAGAAAGATTAATGAAAGGCAAACCTACGTTTCTAGCATTTGTAGACTTAGAGAAAGCTTTTGACAATGTTGACTGGAATACTGTCTTTCAAATTCTAAAGTTGGCAGGGGCAAAATACAGGGAGCGAAAGGCTATTTACAATTTGTACAGAAATCAGATGGCAGTTATGAGAGTCGAGGGGCATGAAAGGGAAGCAGTGGTTGGGAAGGGAGTGAGACAGGGTTGTGGCCTCTCCCCAATGTTATTCAATCTGTATATTGAGCAAGCAGTAAAGGAAACATAAGAAAAATTCGGAGTAGGTATTAAAATCCATGGAGAAGAAATAAAAACTTTGAGGTTCGCCCATGACATTGTAATTCTGTCAGAGACAGCAAAGGACTTGGAAGAGCAGTTGAACGGAATGGATGGTGTCTTGAAGGGAGGATATAAGATGAACATCAACAAAAGCAAAACGAGGAGAATGTAATGTTGTCGAATTAAGTCGGGTGATGCTGAGGGAATTAGATTAGGAAATGAGACACTTAAAGTAGTGAAGGAGTTTTACTATTTGGGGAGCAAAATAACTGATGATCGTCGAAGTAGAGAAGATATAAAATGTAGACTGGCAATGGCAAGGAAAGCGTTTCTGAAGAAGAGAAATTTGTTAACATCGAGTATAGATTTAAGTGTCAGGATGTCGTTTCTGAAAGTATTCGTATGGAGTGTAGCCATGTATGGAAGTGAAACATGGACGGTAAATAGTTTGGACAGGAAGAGAATAGAAGCTTTCGAAATGTGGTGCTACAGAAGAATGCTGAAGATTAGATGGGTAGATCACATAACTAATGAGGAGGAATTGAATAGAATTGGGGAGAAGATGAGTTTGTGGCACAACTTGACGAGAAGAAGGGACCGGTTGGTAGGACATGTTCTGAGTATCAAGGGATCACAAATTTAGCATTGGAGGGTAGCGTGGAGGGTAAAAATCGTAGGGGGAGACAAAGAGATGAATACACTAAGCAGATTCAGAAGGATGTAGGTTGCAGTAAGTACTGGGAGATGAAGAAGCTTGCACAGGATAGAGTAGCATGGAGAGCTGCATCAAACCAGTCTCAGGACTGAAGACCACAACAACAACAACAACAACAACAAGTAGCGTGGAGTATGGGTGATGATAAGCGTCAGTCAGTTTTGCAGGCCACCTGTTGTATGAACATAGCATAATAACGTATTAAGGCCATTGCTGTATTTCGGCTCCCTGACCTGGAGAAATAATCTACGAATTATCAGCAGATTAACCGCGAATACATTCCTGTATCAATATAATATCTATTTACATCGCTGTTTTCCCCGTACTTTTTAATGATGTCATACTGTAATTATCTTTTACTGAAAGACTGAATATTGCCAGCCTGTATTAACATAATGTCTATTGCCATCACTGTTTCAATCGTTCTTTTTAACGGTATAGTATGTAATTAACTTGTTACTGAAAGCCTAAATATTGCCGTAGCTTAAGCCTCTTTAGACAAGATGGCTAAGATCACTGGTCCACGACTCGTTCACACTTATGAGTATATGAGCTTAACGCACGTTAGTGCTTACACATTCAAACAGAATTTGGTCCTTCGAATCTTCCTTGTGGAAGATAATTTCGATACTAATTGTTTGTTCGTCAAGGAGAGGAAGGGCGTTGGCGCTTACCTGTGTATCATTGTATTCAGTTAAGTCTTAAGTATCTTAGTGTTGTCTTTGGTAACGATGGGATGTGGCCGTTCCGTGGTCCATCGATCCATCTGCAAATATGGCACTTGTGGGGCATATCATGTGCCGACTCCAGTTTTCATACTTTCATTTCCGTTACAAATTTGTAACTCGTCACATGAAAATATATATTTTAAAAAATAACGCTGTAGAATGAAGGTGGACATTGTGCCTATTTTTTTCCAAGGACGTACATTAAAGGCTGTCTTAAGGTTACGACTAGACACAACAACGTCGAGATAATAACGGCTGAAGTATTCGGATCCCACTATACATATGTTTTTGTGTTTGGCGTATATACCTGATTCAGTACGATGTGCAAAATCCTTGCAAACACGAGGAGTAACTATTATAACCACTACTTATGTACAGCATCTCCGAATTCTTCTTCGTTCTCTTAACTCTATCGTTTACAAACTTGTGGTCATTCGACATTTGTAGTGGCTAAGAACTGAGTTCTCCGATGTTACTGTATGACGCTGTCGTGCTCAATAAGGTCGTCTTTCATGGAAATTGGCGCCTGTTGATAGCTTTCAGACACACTCAATACTGATTTATTGTGCATACATGCCCGAGCACACTTTAACCGTGTTTCTTTAAATAATCTGCAATCTCGTTTTACCACTTAGGTGAGCCGAGCGGAGTGGCCGCGCGGTTAGAGGCGCCATGTTACTAACTGCGCGGCCTCTCCAGCCGGAGGTTCGAGTCCTCCCTCGGGCATGGGTGTGTGTGTGCTGTCTTTAGCGTAAGTAAGTTAGTTTAAGTAGTGTGTAAGTCTAGGGACCTATGACCTTAGCCGTTTGGTCCCTTAGAAATTCACACATTTTCACTTAGGTGACGCATCCATTTCGATTATTTGTAAGTTAAAAGGGACGTCTAACACGCTGCTGTTTGGGGTTTAAGATCTACAAACATGTATGTTTTCATTTTATTAACAATAATACAAGGTTCTTCTACAGGCAACTTTTTACTTTATAACGAGAACCGTATGTGGGGGTTGATGGCTGAAGCATGTAGACTAAGACTATAATCAGACATCCGGATGTTTTAGATTCGCGAACATGTGAACCGCGACTCACGGTTGTGGCAACATTTCGTTCATGAGATCAGTCAAGAGAGATCATTATTTCATTCAACGTAAAACCGATTCGTCTCGTAATCTTAGATGTGACTAATAGATACATTATGATTATGTATATTTCACAAGTCTTACCTGACGATCTGTGAATATAATGCTGCGTAATGACTGCTGAAGCTCTGAACATACTAAGGTTCCAAGAGCTAGATCTGCGAGAATGGAATGGTGTAGCTTCTTCATCAGTATAATTTTGCTAAACACAAGCCTTCGCGAACCTCTTTCTAGTAAAAAATTAAAATATTTCAATTGTTTAGCCCTAGCGCTTTTGGTCACACTGGTAGACTGGACCATAAGTGACTCAGAAAATGACAGACTTACTGATAATTGTACAGAAAAGACAACTAGATAACTAAAAAAATAAAAGACTGAACAACTAGCACGCAATAAATTCTACCAAGCCAGTAGGTTTCGAAGTAAGTACGGTTCCGTTTAAAGCAGATAGTTGAATTCATTTATCTTAAGGCAGACAACGTAAATGGTAAAAGTGCAGCTTAAAAGTAAATGTAAAATCGTCGACTGCAAAGAAACTTTCATAATCTTCACGGCATATAAATCAAAACAAATTGCGTGTCCGAAGGAACATTGGTTCGTAATTCGAAATAACAAGGGCACTGCAATATCATATTTATCCGTCGACGCCGGGCAAGCGACTCTCAAGTAAAATGTCTCCTCTGTACGGAAATATACGTAATGGATGTACGAGTACAGCTGTAGACACATGGTTGACGATATATGGAATTTTGGGCGTGGATCTGAGTCGAGCTCGGACAGCCAAAGGGGAGGGTAAGCGAAAAATCCGAGTTAGAGTCCGGTCAGGCACAAATTTTCATTGTCTGCATCCCATTACACAGCTGATGGTAGACCATATTCGTAACTGCGAATACATTTCATATATTTCATGACGACTGTAGTCTCCGCAGCGTCTGTTCCTTCGGATATGCATGCACTTCCAAAGGAGTAATACATCGTAATTCGGAATAACACAGGCACTGATAGTTTAGTTTGGTCAAATTACGCAGTGGTTTCAATAACGCAGAATCACACAAAAACTCGAGAGAATATTTTAAAGGGAAAAGTTTCCACTACGTAACATGAAATATCACCGCTACCCACAGTACTTGCAGTTAAAAAGAGGATAGTAACTTACGTCGAACGATTTGTAAATACCTGTTTTTTTCTCGCCAGCTGTGATCGACATTTGTAGAGAAACTACATTTTTTCCTACTGAAGTTCAAGATCCATTCGGCAGCAAGGTCAGTTGGCACCAATCAATTTCTCATATTTAACAAGGTTAATATAAGAACAGGACCGTTGTCTGTTTTGAGAAAATACAGAAACGGCCCGAACACATGAGTGCAACACGTAACTGGTTTGAAATCCGAACAGTGGCCTTCCACTGTGAATCCTGGGCTTTCGCTGTCGAGTGGGGGTACACTGACAGAACGGTAGACTTTCTTGAAACCAGAGCATTGAATGAGTCCTTCGGAAAAGTCACAGCCGATTCGTTGCTTATCTTAATCTTAGTCAGATACATTTCTGTATCGAATGGGTTCGTTGACAGAGTTTTGGGGATTAAACGGCAAAATTTTTACACTCTGTCCCTCGCGATAGGCAGCTTAGGTTGAGGATGTAGTAATAAAGTTATTGTAAAAGTTTTATTACGTGTTCCTACTTTACGCAGAACCTCAGTGTGTTGAATGTAGTTAGTCAGACTTTTTCCAAAATGTTCAAATGTGTGTGAAGTCCTAAGGGACCAAACTGCTTAGGTCATCGGTCCCTAGACTTACACACTACTTATACTAACTTAGACTAACTTATGCTAAGAACAATACACACACCCACGCCCGAGGCCAGACTTTTTCATGCATCATAGCTTTTTGTCAAATATCGAACTCAATCCAAATTTCATGCTGTAACCGTAGGTGTGTGTTATGTTATGTTGTGTTAACCGGGGACCTAGAAACGACGGGGAGGCTCCGTCCCCGCCGCAGCCGCAGTGTTCCACAACCCCACGACGACTACCGCAGTCCACTTCACCCCTCCGCCGCCCCACACCAACCCAGGGTTATTGTGCGGTTCGGCCCCCGGTGGACCCCCCAGGGAACGTCTCACACCAGACGAGTGTAACCCCTATGTTTATATGGTAGGGTAATGGTGGTGTACGCGTACGTGGAGAACTTATTTGCGCAGCAATCGCCGACATAGTGTAGCTGAGGCGGAATAAGGGGCACTAGCCCGCATTTGCCGAGGCAGATGTGAAGTGTTGGCAGAAGAGCCAACACCTTGTTGCTAGAGGAGGCCGAAAGGCACGCGTTAAAGCTCACGCAGACTGGCGTGAGGTCTGGAACAGTTAAGGGAAATTACAGTAGCAAATAAAGTATGTAGTTGAAGTAACACTTAACTTTATTCCATAATTGGTGAACATCGCTCTTGATATCACATAAGTGCAATCTCAATATCAATTGGTAATGGCGCCTTGCTAGGTCGCAGCAACTAACGTAGCTGAAGACTATGCTAACTACCGTCTCGGCAAATGAGAGCGTATTTGTCAGGGTAGCATCGCTAGCAAAGTCGGCTGTACAACTGGGACGAGTGCTAGGACGTGTCTCTAGAGCTGCCGTGTGGCGGCGCTCGGTCTGCAATCACTGACAGTGGCGACTCGCGGGTCCGTCGTATACTAGCGGACCGCGGCCGATTTAAAAGCTACCACCTAGCAAGTGTGGTGTCTGGCGGTGACACCACAAGATGGAAAACCGCCTAAAAACCATCCACAAACTGGCCGGCTCGCCGGACCTCGACAGAAATTCGACGGGCGGATTCGCGCCGTAGACCTGCGCTCCTTCCCGCCCGGAAAGCCGTGCGTTAGACCGCACGACCAACCGAGCGGGCGTAGGTGTATTAATCTTGTCTCTGTCAATCGAAGTAAATAATTTAATATTTCAACGACAGTGGCTACCGATTGGTTTGAATATAAACATTTTCCGTGGTGTCCTTCCGGTGTACTTAAAGGGAGAAGGTCAGGATGTCATCGTTCCGTCAACGAATAAGTCCTTAGAGATGTAGAACAAGTTCTACTTGGACAGAGGAGCCACACAAATACACTCTTTGAATGTCTTAGCCAGTATTCCACCTGCCTTGATGCGAGGTACGTCAATACTCGGTACAACCCCTTGCTCCCTTACTTTCAGAAAAATGTGAAGAATATGATATAGGTGTTAGGGTTTGGCGGCAAAAACTCGTCTGAAGTCGTCCTGTATGCAGCAATGTCGGTAACATTCTGACTATGGATTGACATGTATGATGGTATCTAAAATATCATGAACTGGCACTACCTTCGTCTTGGAAAGGCACATATGAAGGATGAAGTTGCAGTGTTGTGACCTAGACCTGCTAGTGTGTGCAGATCATTTCTGTTACCTATGAAATCGAACAGACCGAGACCAGGTTTATGTTGCCCTAGCACCACTATTCCTAATCCACACTGTCACATATGTGCCCTGCTGCACGACGAACACACACAACACTGTAAAACATCAAGATCGCCGCTGGATAACTGCCCAGAAATGAATATTTGAAAGTCATGTAAATGAGATGTTTTTTTGCTATAAACATGTCGTATTTACAACTCCCCTTATGGAATCACACAAAAATTCTTATCACTCAAGATGTGCATGTCAACTACAATACTAATCACTGAAAGGCTATAGGGAAGTGCAGATTCTTTCCTTTAAAATTAGCTATGCCACGAATGGATGGTTGAGTGGAAGACACAACGCCGAATGAGCAACGTGATGGATGTGCCATACCTCAGCAGTAAAGCGCATCACTTAAACCTGGCACGTCAGCTTCTCTCGAGGTTCCAGTAATTAGTGTCTTTTGAACATTTGTCTCCTAACATGCTCACGCAGCCAGTGGTTGCATTAGCCAACGAGAATCCGTCAGATCTCCGACGTTTCTCAAATCTTTGTTATTAATTTTTTTATCGACTGCAGATTATATAACGAGAAAAATGTCTCTCCAGGTGAACTGCTGCATCAGAGCTTCTCATTACTTATTTGCGATGAAGCTAACTGTACCTTTTGTAGTAAAGAAAACATTCAAAATTTATGTTCCGGCCTGTGATTTGTCCGTTTATATTTAGGCGGTAAGCAGTGCGGTGTTGGCGGCAAGCGAGAGAAGGCTCCATCCCCCATATGTTACGTCCGACACCGCGGGTCTATGGCGCCTTGATGGTGAAGGTATTTACTCCCCCCCTTGTAGCCTTTGAACCAGCTTTCACATGGCCACACAAGCAACGATGGTGAGTTGTTCCTCCCACGACGTAAACTGGACGTTTATCTTCATCAAAAGAGATCGTAACATTGCATCTTCATAGCACCAACCGGGCCGCCGAGTTTTTCGCTCTTCTGCGGAAGGTGTACAGCCAACAGAATCACATGCCCTAATCCCGGATAGTTCAGTTTCAGTTTAGGACAAGTGGGTGAGGGGGAACTGTACTCCACCACCTCAACTCGCCTTGTAAATTATATCTACATCTACGTCTTCATTGATACTCTGAAAATCACACTTAACTGCCTGGCAGAGGGTTCATCGAGCCACCTTCACAATACTTATCTATTATTCCAATCTCGAAGATAAATACGAATACCTAAATCTTTCGGTGTGATCTCTGATTTTCTTTATTTTATTATGATGATCGTTTCTCCCTGTGTAGGTCGGAGTCAACGAAATATTTTCACATTCGGAAGAGAAATTTGGTGATTGAAATTTCGTGAGAAGGTTCCGCAGCAACTATGTCCCCTCCAAATCCTGTATCATGTCCTGTGACAATATCTCCCCTATTTCGAGATAATACAAAACGTGCTGCCCTTCTTTGAACTTTCTAGATGTACTTCGTTAATCCTATCTTGTAAGGATCCCACATCGCGCAGCAGTACTCCAAAAGAGCACGGAGAAGAATAGTATAGGCAGTCTCTTTAGTAGATATGTTGCATCTTCTAAACGTTCTGCCAATAAACAACAGCCTTTGCTTTCTCTGTACCACAACATTTTCTATGTGTTCTTTCCAATTTAAGTTGTTCCTAATTGCAATTCCTAGAGATGTAGTTGAATTTACGGCCTTTAGATTTGACTTTTTTTTCGTGTAACCGAAGTTTAACGGATTCCTTTCAGCGCTCATGTGGATAACCTCACGCTTTTCACTACTTAGGGTCAATTCCCAGTTTTCGCACCATACAGATATTTTTTCTAAATTGTTTTGCAATTTTTTGAGCTTCTGATGACTTTACTAGACTATAAACGAGAGCTTCATGTGCAAACAACCTAAGACGGCTGCTCAGATTGCCTCCAAAATATTTTATATAGATAAGGAACAGCAGAGAGCCTATAACACTACCTTTGGGGACGCCACAAATCATTTCTGTTTTACTCGATGACTTTCCGTCAATCACTACGAACTGTATTAACGGATTGCTACACGTGAAAGAAGATGTAAGTCGAGACGTAAGCTACAGGCAACACGTATAACACAGTAAAGATTTAAAAGAGCGCTATAAACTTACTAACCGAACTGCAAACAAAGGATACGTAAGTTACAAGCAATTTATTCTCAGTGTCATAAAGAATAACGTGCTGAGCGTAACATTTACATTAAAAGTGTTAATTTCTCACCACTTACAAAAAAAAAAAGAAGACTAAAAACATACGAAACTCAAATCACACTACACGTACCACTACGGGAACTATACGTCACCCTGAATAGTGAACACGCCCTGCTGTATGTCAGTGCGGCCCAGTACTATGCAATGTTAGTCGTTTATTGCCGCCACTCATCATCTACCTGTGCTGGTCTGGCGAAAATGAAAACAGTTTCACTGAACGCTATAAAACTGATATTCCAGTATTGCTATGCCTGTAGAGCATGATGCTTAAAATGTCCTCTTTGTGACAGCTCATTTTCAGTATTTGAAGTACACGAATAAACCATTCCCACAGATGAAGAATGGCGCGACTGCACTGCGGCTATTGGCGATGTGCAGCGTTACTTTTAATGTGGAGATCGCGACACAACGCGCCCAGAGGAAATGTACACTCTTTGACATAAAACTCGACCGGCGGCTGGCCGCTTCAGAGGCTAAGTCCGCGCCGATCGCGACATGGGACAAAAAAACTGGCCAACTCGCTAATTCTATAAGTCCGGTTATCTGCACAATCTGGCAACACTGTAGACTGCGGCACTTCCTGGAGGAAAACTTGTCCCAAGATAGAGAGACTCTAGGCTGATTACACCTGTGGTCTAGCGCGTACTCGCTTCGGCGGTACATATACTAAAATTGGAACGATACAGAGAAGATTAGCATGGCCCCTGCGCAAGGATGACACGCAAAATCGTGAAGCGTTCCACATTTTTTGCCGGCACGGTAGCTCAGCGTGTTCGGTCAGAGGGTTAGTCGCCCTCTGTAACAAAAAAACTGAGTAAACAGATCAACGATGAACCTAAATGGGTGTCATGGGACATCCGCCCCGAACAAATGGAACGAACAATAATGAACAAAATAAGACAAAAATATTAAAACAAAAAAGCGGTAGCGTGCGTTGTTTCTGTTCATAATGTCAGTGGATCGAGAGCAGCTGGCATAAAATATTTTTGTAGCCTCTTCTGTCTGAATGCTGAAGACGTGAATGTAATGGTAGCGCAGATTCAATCTATTTCGCTTTGTGACACACCGATATCAAAATTTTATCTAGTAACGATTTTGCGGCAGATTTCCTGCAGACTGTCCTCCTCTGGACGCCGTATGCGGCAAAGCTCCGGGATCCATTTGCTGGCTACTGGCAGCGGCCGTGGCGACAGCAGCGGCGCTGCATTCCCCCGTTCATTATCGAAAGCGCCTGCTACCGCTCATCGCTTTTGATGATATAAAACGCTTTATTATTAAATGTTGCTCCACAGAAAATTTCTAAAATTTCCAATCACGCTCAAAAGCAACGGAGACAGACGCCCTGATTAGTAGGCGGGTAATCGGCAAGAGCTGAGTATGGCCCGAAATTAATTTTATAGACTGGGACGAAATTAAACCACCTCACTACATTCGATGAATTTATAAATGCTTCATACCTCGTTTCTTTTTCTTTCAAACTTAATTATTTGTGCAACTTTTGGTCAATGTTTGGATGTTTTCGTCAAGCCAGAGTGAGCGTCTGTGGTGTAAAGTGTATTACAGTTCTTGTTTCATTCCTTATGGTAAGTCTATGCGATAAACGGTGTGAATACCTTGCAATGCATGCTCTGTAGCAGTGCAGGCACACTGCACATTTGGAGTTCCATGTATGGGTTCATGAAGTATTTATTGTTGATCGGAAGTGATAGTTACGGTCATCAGATTTAAACCAGAAAAATTTGTCGTTTTGAAGGTTTCAGAGAACGGAAAGGAATTGCTAACGCCGGTGTTAGAAAACGTCTACAGTTAAATGCTATTGCAAAAATTTAGAAGATGGGAATATATTAATGAACATGTGCACTTCATAAACAACCTTCGGACATGTTAGACCTATATGACGAACAAAGCTCAAATTTATATCGTTGACAGTCGATTTGAATCTTTTCAGGACCTATTTTACAGTGAAGCACCTTGGAATTTGCAAAGCAGAAATCCATGATATTAACTTAATTTACTAAGTCGAAATCGAACGAAGATTGATGTTTAAAGGCATTCTTCAGATTTCGCATAAGAAATTTTTACTAGCAGTTTGCAACTCCATTAATTAAAATGGAAAATAAAAGGTTGTAGTCAGCGGCTTCTACCGTGATTCGAACTTATAGTACAAGCACTGCAACGCACAAGGGAACCTCTGAGGTAACGACACACTGGCGGCCAGAGGCGGACTATAGTCACTGCGATGTTGCCTGAGCCTCAAAACGCAACCTTAAACACACAAACAGAGGAGGTGGAGATTACTGTTTTAATGTCCCGTCGACAACGATGTCATTAGAGACGGAGCACAAGCTCGGATTAGGGAAGGATGGGGAAGGAAATCGGCCGTGCCCTTCCTAAGGAACCATCCCGGCATTTGCCTGAAGCGATTTAGGGAAATCATTGAAAACCTAAATCAGGATGGCCGGGCGCGGGATTGCACCGTCGTCCTCCCGAATGCACACACAAACAGGTGTTACTTATGTGAAGAACGCCGTTCTTGGAGTCCAGAAATTAAATATACTTTCTAATTGTGTCATCTTGCAGTGGATTACATCGTACGAGTCTTCGATGTGGAAAACGAATGTCAAGTGAATTTAGCGAGGTAACGCCGACCTACACCCGGAAGTAAACGCACTATCAGAGTGTTGACAAATACTTGCTACGACGCTGCCATTTCTCGGCTCTCTGACGAGGCAGCTCTTCAGCGGAATGCTTGCCGTGATTCTCCGATACGGTTCTTCAGAGTGGAGACGCGCGCGCACGTTTGGTTTTTATGCGGCGTTCTCCCCTGATGGTTTCTGACGTCGCCTTGTGGGCTATGTATACATATGAGACATTCAATTATCATTAATCCAGAATGATACAAGTTTCAGCTTCCGGCGTGGAAGAAGGCTGTTGACGCCGACATTATATCATTTCAACGTAGGGAAAGCAAAAAGGATCATTCAATGTTTCTCATTCAACATAAAGCATGTGAGATAAATTTCCGTAACGTTCATAATCATCTAAAAATACAAACGAAGTAAAAATACACCGGAAGCTTATTCTAATTGAATATAATGTAAGATACCAAACGCTTTGCACCTCGATGTCGTATTTGTCCACTTGCAATCGTTTGCAGCATGCACATAGAATGTCATGATTACCACGAGAATGAAGAAATATGTTGGTAAGGATGGAAGCAAGAAGAGACGCAGTCAACAAATATTCTATTCCTCATGGCATTCATTTCATTTGACACGTAAGAAGAGGTAAAGCGGGAATTTACTTTCGTTAACACGAAAGATATGCCGCACATATTGATAACGAGGAAGTCTGCGTCTTCATACGTTTCCTCCTTGAAATCTGTATGCTCTATTATATACTAAGTAGCCCGATCATTGTTTCAGTAATGTTACCCTCTTGTTTGACCCCGTAACGATGAACAGATTCCAAATGCATGTCTCTGCGTGAAAGTAGCTGTTCGAACCCTTCCTGGGTTGTTTTTTCTGTTTTATTGCTTGGAATTCCTGAAGCAGACCACTGTGCCTTCCCCCCTCGTGGGTTAGGTCTCAAAACTAAACCGCTTTGTATCCAATGGCATAATTTATTCATACAGCATCAGCATAAGACTCTTGCGAGTGAGAGAATGACAATAACAATCGTAACAAGAACAAGCAAATAATGAATGATGTTTATTCCAACGCAGAACGAGAATGGCTTTAAATATAAAAATCTATATCTATATCCATATCTATTGATCTTTGAGTTGGCACAATGCAAATATATTCTTAGCATTTAGTTACTGAATTAGTGAAAATCCGATGAATCTTTGTACATATGTGCTGGGCAGTGTCTCTGTATGCCTGTCGATTGCGTCCGGTCGCTCTTTCCTGTTCTCAGTGTACAGTGAGCGTGCAAAGATGCTTACAAAAGTGTCTCCTGCGAAGTGCCGAGAGATTTCGCCTGATTTCACGCAATCCACATAATGTAGCTGTTATGCATTTCCTTCTTCATGACAATTCTCGGACGCATACTTCAGGGGCAATGAGAATTGAAATTGTTTGATCATCTACCATACAGCTCTGCTCAAATGTGCTCAAATGAACCGCTGGCTGTGAAGACAACATTTTGACACAGACAATGTAGAGAATTATCAGAAAGCATAGGCGGCTACCTTCTATGACGAGGGTATTGGAAAGTTGGTACAACGCTGCGACAGATGTCTAATTCGGGGAGGCGCCTGTGTAGAGATGTAGCTGTAAGGTGTATCTACCTGTCGCAATTAAAACATTTTTAACTTTCACTGTCGTTTCCATTCCGCATCCGATCGGACATTAATAAAATAATAGGCTTCATATTTGTGACAGTGGGTGTCACAACTTGATGATGAGCATCTTTTCCGTATGTAATAAAAGTTCACTCGCTTAATACCTGTGTGATGCACATCTCCTCAAACTTTGGTGAATGTGGGATTGATGTTTCATGGTGTAACCGTTTTGATTCATTGGGTCTATTGTTTATCAGTCTCGCAGTTTTTACAAATGTTCGTGTAACAGTATTGGTAGAATAATCGGCCTGAAAATTATTAAGTAATACTAAAGGAGAGAACAGAAAACTGGGTTGTGACAGACCCTGTCACATAGCGCTCGGAACTGTAGTCTGGACATTAATGTCGTTAATAAGGGCGAGTGACAGAAATGATGAAGTGGTACGCCGGGTGACCTTGACGACTGCGTCGGCGGGCGCCGTAACGGGAGCAGCAGACAGCGCAAGTGCAGTGCCCCGGTTGTGTCGCGCGAATACCTCGGCGGGCGCGCCCTGCCCTGTTCTCGTCTGGCCGCAGCAGGGTGGGCGCGAGGTTGCGCAACTCGCCACGCCGGGGGAGCGGCGCTGCCGTACGGCACGAGGCGTGGCGAGCGAGCGGCCGGCGCGCTTGCCCAACCGGCCGGGCGAACCGGTCCCTGGCCCGCGGACACGCCGGCGACCTCCACAATGCCGTCCGTAGCGCTGCTCGAGTTTTCGGCAACAGCGCTTCTGCGTCCAGCCGGTCTTGCGTCACCCACCTGCCCCCTTAGCGCAATGCAGAAAGCATTGGCGAGAAGCTCAGGTGCAACCAATTGCGGAGTTTACGGTGAAACTTTGTGTGCTATACCTTGTCTCCCAGGCGTGGACGAATACCTAGGGAACCTCTATGTTTCGGGACATCCCGAAGAAACTTCCCACGTTGTTAATGATAGCAGGCGCGGATCCAGTGTGTCGTTCTGGGATGGGGACTGGAGGGGCCAAAGATTTCCTGCCTCCCCTTCTCCCGGCCCCAGTATAACATGTGACACCCATACTTAACATACCACATACGCATAAGATTGTATAACGACAAAAATAGAATACACCTCATGACAGAAAAGTGAAGCACCCAGAAGGGGACAAGGAAATCAAACTCCACTGATTTAGATGGTACATAGCACTATTGCAATGATTACGAAATCGAGTCAAATTTACAAAAAAAACATGACAATGTTCCATCCTCATTGATGGCCCACAATTCTAATAAATGGTCTTTGGGATGAAATTAATGTCTGGTCTGGTCTCACACAAACTGTATCAGGGCCTCTTGCTGGCCACGTGCGTATCTCAGTATTACGCAGACAATTTATAGAGGTGCGTGGCGTGTGTGGACGAGCATTGTTCTGTTGAAAAATAACACCATGATATTGTCGCATGCCGGCCGAAGTGGCCGTGCGGTTAAAGGCGCTGCAGTCTGGAACCGCAAGACCACTACGGTCGCAGGTTCGAATCCTGCCTCGGGCATGGATGTTTGTGATGTCCTTAGGTTAGTTAGGTTTAACTAGTTCTAAGTTCTAGGGGACTGATGACCTCAGCAGTTAAGTACCATAGTGCTCAGAGCCATTTGAACCATATTGTCGCATGGAGGTAACGCATGAGGACATAGAAAATGTACGACGTGCCAGTGTGCTGTAAGAAATGGTTCAAATTGCTCTGAATGGGACTTAACAGCTGAGGTCAGCAGTCCCCTAGAACTTAGAACTACTTAAAGCTAACTAACCAAAGGACAACACGCACATCCATGCCCGAGGCAGGATTCGAACCTGCGACCGTAGCAGTCGCGCGGTTCCGGACTGAGCGCCTAGAACCGCTCGGCCACCACGGCCGGCGTGCCGTAAGAGTTCCCCCATCCACTACCAGCTGTGACCCAAGCCATACTCGATGACTTACCTCACCATTACGTCAGGGGTACCTCCCTAAAACACTGGAAGAATGGGACCTATCGGAAGTCACCGCCATATTCCAGATTATGGTCATCCAAGCTAGTGCACATCCACAATTCACCAGTGAACACAATGCGACACTCTTTATCAGCAGTTTTTTCTTCCTGGTTATCGCACCACTCCAGATGCAGCCTTTTGTGTTGTGGTGTCAACTGCATTTTATGCATTGGGTGACAATTCCCCAGCCCACCTACTGCTAGTCTCCTACAAATGGAGAGGGATTCCACACAATGTTGCAGGGAGTCCATTATGTTTTCTCAGGTGGCAAGTGCCAGATGTGCATCTGAAGTGGTTTCGATGTGTTTGGCTCACAATATGGCGGCCCTCCATTATGATCGGACGTGATCGACTGAAACATTGATGACAAGTATGGTTGACCTCTCATTCCCATTCAGTCCAACATCGGGCCACTGCCACATCCGAATGCCGTGCAAATCTGGACAGGGCATGATTCGACCAGTCGGCAAAATGGAGACCCATAATGAGGCACCTTTGTCCATGCTGATAACACTGTCTTACACGAGTATGTGTCTTCTCTGTGTCTCTCAACATCTGACGCTCTTCACGTTCCTTATGTGTCCTACAACGCCTGATAACAAAACTAAATGCGAATAACACTAATACACTGTGGTGCCCATTCCACCATTCACAGAGAATTGAAACTCTAGATCATGCGTGCATGTATGAAATTGTGTCGACATCCGACCATGTCTTGTGAATGCTTCACTTTTTTTGTCAGGCAGTGTATATAAGATGTTTCAAAATAATCGTAATAATTTGTTTTGATCAGGGGCCGGCCGCGGTGGCCGAGCGGTTCTTGGCGCTTCAGCCCGGAACCGCGCGGCTGCTACGGTCGCAGGTTCGAATCTTACCTCAGGCATGGATGTGTGTGATATCATTAGTTTATTTAGGTTTAGGTAGTTCTAAGTTCTAGGGGACTGATGACCTCAGATGTTAAGTCCCATAGAGCTCAGAGCCATTTGAACCAATTTGGATCAGTGACTAGGACAAGTTCTTCGCTTCTGAGCAGACTGTCATGACATCCATTTTAACCCCTTCCCACCTCCACTCCTTGTATCAGTGACTGTATGTTAGTCCCAATTCCACCGTTGTACACTGACAAGATCTGTATTCTGATGCTGAGACTTCCTCCGACATTACATATTAGTACCAAATAGAAGAACGGTTAATCATCATGTCATAGGGCAGTCTAAAATTAAACAATTTTGTTAACTATATGAATCAGCTCTTTATTTGACCAATTTTTTATAAGCAGCTATTTATTAGAACAAACAGCTAGCGCTGAAGTCTTTTTCAGAGAGCTTAAGGCAACTTAGGAAGTTTACGAGCTACATGCCTGAGTTATGTGTAAAGGATCTGAGAGAATGTAAGAACTAACCATCGTCTTACGCATTTTCAGGAAGACAGTTGCGCCAAAGCTGAAGAAAACATCACAAAAATTAAAATATTATAGAGTGAGATATCATCAGAATAAGGTAAATTGCGTATGTCATACATAATTTCGCTCATTCGTTTAACTGACAACACTGGTGTCAGCTGGGAGTTCGAAGCTTCCTTCCGTTCGTTGGATACTGAACACTTTTAAAGAATTACTTGCTGAGTGCATGGAGTTTCCTGGGTATGTATTTACTCCAGTCTTCTATTACTTCATCTCCTCCTCCCCCTCTCCATGTCCATCGCGTCCTTCATCCTCTCTCCGCCCTTATCCTCTTCCAATCTCTACCTGTTCATTTACTTCTCTCCACTCTCTTTGGCCATCTCATCTTCTTTCATTACTCTGTCCATTTCCTTCTCCCCTTCATTCTTTCCATCTCCTCCTCCCCCATATCTGTGACAATCTCTTCCTCCCCGCTTGCTGTCTGTCTGTTTCCTCCTGCCCCTTTCCCTCTTCACGTTGTCACGCTCACCGCAATAGGACGCTGGTAATTCTTACTCCCACAGTATTTCTTTCGAAATCGTAGCCCATTTGTGAACCAAATTTGATTCAAATCGTTCCAGGGGCTTAGGACGCGGACGCGATTACCGTGACTTTGCCCACACATATGCTGCGTCAAATATATTTAATATACAGGGTGTATCAAAAAGGATGGCGCAAACTCACACGGCTGAAAGTACACGATAATAGAAGCACAAATGTCAAGTAAAAATGGGCTCTAAAAAGCAAAGCTTAAGAGCTATGAGATATTCTTGATTTTAAATATTGTGAAACAATCTCTTCTACTGCAAGCTCTTTGTTTTACATATTTTGGGAAGTGGTAGTGTGGACCAAAACAAGAAAAAAAGTCCAGTAAACATGTGCTCTAAAATACATTTCTTAACAGCTATGAGCACCTGTTCATCTTCAGTACTTTGAAACACAACTCTTCTAATGAAGAGCTGGAAAGAAAGACAAAGAACGTATTTGTCTACCATTATGCATGTTGCAGTTGTTTCATTCTCTATTCTTACATTGTTTTGTGCAAAATAAACGCAACATTGCAACATTTCTGTTTGTTGCTTTAATTTTGGACACCAGTGTAAGTTTTATTACCTCATATCTCCTGAACTGTATGTTGTGTAATATAATTTTGCAGATACATTCAGTTGTAGAGGTGGCTACTGCCTATGACATGGTGTTGTGGATGGAGTTAGCAGCAACGAAGTAATAAATTAAACCATCATGCATGATGCGGCAGTTTTTCACGCATCTGAGTGCTTATTACCTCAAATCTCCTGAACTTTGTGTCGTACAATGATATATTTTTTGTGGTACAATCAGTGGCGTGTGTGAATACTGTCTGAAAAGTGTGGTGCGAATACAGTTAGTAGTAAAGAAGTAATACATTAAAACTTCATGATTCATGCAGAATTTAGCTGCATGAACAGCGAAAATGTGGTAAGCGAGAAACTTTTTTCATTCCTCATTTTGTGGGATGTGTGATCGAAGAAAGTCTCGTAAAGGCTTTAAATTGTATGTAAAGTTGGTTTGTAAGTCACTAAGTGTACTCATTGTCATCTGATGGATGAATGTAGTTTGGCTATTCATGCGTCGTGAGCTACGCTTCTTTCCACCCCCGCCCCCCCCCCCCCCCTCCTCCTCCTTTTGAGAGGTGGGTGGTTCTTTCCAGAGAGTAAGTGATACTTGTGACAACTTTGGTTAAAATTGATCCAGTGGGTTAGGAGGAGATGTGGACAATACAAAGATACATACACTTTTATGATATTTGTGGATTTATACATCTAGGATTGGAGCATGATATCAGTAACCTAAGGTGACTGTACTGACAAATTTCGGAAGCCAAAAAATAGAATAGTAATGTAGGGTACCCACAATTGAGACAGGTTTGCAGTTTTCTGCTTGTATTAGTAAGTTAACGGTATAAAATATTACTCAGCGTCGCTTTGGAGCATTGTAGATGTCACTCCGTCGCTGACGCCGATTATGTCAGTGAGGTGGTGTATATGTGGCCGTCGATTGTACGGAATCAGCGCGGTAAGACGGAGTCGTGTGAAAACATGACAGAACGACAGAAAGGAGCTATTGGTATGGTGTTTAGACGACCCATTTGTTGCTGTATCAGTGTAGACTGTCGAAAGTGTCTACAAGAAGCAGTATTCCATGCGCAGCCGTGTAGCAAGGCCTAACAACAGTGGACATAGACGTGTCGAAAGATGTAACCGACCGGGACGGCAGACGACTGTTACACGCTAGCTACACAACTGCTGCTGTCAGTGAAAGCAGGTTCATCGTAACTCCTCTCTGAGCGAACACTGCGAAAGGAACTGATGCAGTGCAGATTTGGAGTCGGGTATCTCTCAAAGGGCCCTTGCTCTGAATGACAAGTCGTCAGCGGGCCAAACAACACAGAAACCTGACAGTAGCTGGCTGGGGGTGTGTTACGTAGTCCGTGTAGCCATTTTGCCTATTTTCTTATTTCTAATTATGCAAGGTGTCGAGCGCTCCGATGGGCCAGTGAGGAGTTTAAACAGCAGTAGGTACGTGATGTTTGTGCTGTATTTTGTAGAATGACTTAAGTCGACTAGTCGAGGTTACCGTGAACAAGAATCAGGAGGATTATTTCAGCAGTCCCAGTGACGAAGAGTTGCCCTTACTTCCACATCTTCGTGACAATAAACTGGTCATCGGGGCTCAGTTCGAAGCGGGACTCACCACTGAAGACATTTGTACTCCAGTCAATGAGATTCCAGGCCGTGGGCGTGTCTGGAGATGCCCCGGATAGCGGTGGGATACCAACCGGACTATCGCCTGCCAACCAGGAGTGATGGTCTGACGTGTCTTTTATTTTTTTGTAGGACTGCTTTGATTGTGATCCGCAGCACCCTTACAGCACAGCGGTACTTCGATAATATTTTATGCTCCCATTTTGCTGCCCTTCATGGCAAGCCATTCTATGCTTACATTTCGGCAAGATAATGGCCGCCTGCATACGGCGACAGTTTCTGCTGCTTGTCTTCGTGCTTGCCAAACCTCTTCTTGGCTAGCAAGGTCCCATACTTCTCCCAAATCGAGAACGTTTGGAGCATTATGTGCGGGGACCTCCAATCAGTTCGGTTCAAAATGGTGCAAGCCTCTAGGCACTATGGGACTTAACATCTGATGTCATAAGTCCCCTAGACATAGAACTAATTAAACCTAACTAACCTAAGGACATGACACACATCCATGCCCGAGGCAGGATTCGAACCTGCGACCGTAGCACCCTCGTTGTTCCGGACTGACCGCTCAACCACAGCTGCCGGCAATCAGTTCGGGATTTTGACGATCTGACATGCCAACTGAACAAAATTTCGCATGGTATCCCTCAGGAGGACGTCGAACAACTAAATCAATCAATGTAAAGGCGAAAAACTGCTTGCATAAGGGCTTGAGATGGACCAACGTGTTATTGACTTGCTCAGTTCGTAAAACTCTTCCTCTTGAATAAACTATCCATTTTCTTTTTTTTGAAATTTTAATCATTTGTTTGACTGTACGTGTACATCACATCTACCAATTTCCGTCCCATTCGGATAATTCCTTCGTTGTAGTCTTTTTTTGCCTTAGAGTGAACTTCTTATCTATAAAATGGGTAAAATAACAATAAAAAAACAGCTTGTCGCTACTGCGGTACAAATTGGTTGATGAAATCGTTCTGTTATACATCCCTACAAAGAGTTAAACAAAAATATGGAAGGACTAAAAACACAATACATTACTGCAATTTTGTCACATGATGACATGATGGAGACTGTGGCTGTTGTTTGAAGACAAATGTTGATGGTGTTAGGACAGCAACCAGCCACAAATTCACTTTGGGTTCCTTTATTCAAAGGGTACCGTTACCGGTTTCGAATCGTTGTGATTCACCCTCAGATGGTTTACACGCTTTCTTTATGACATGTGGTGTGTTTTATACAGATTAATTGTCCTAAAATAAAATAATACATAATTATAAAAACGCCACAGACAGATGGTTCCGTTACAGATTTTCGTTGCATGTGACTTACGTGAAACGTCGGTTTGGAGTGTTTGTTTTCGTAACATTCGTCCAACAGATGTAAATACATTCTCACTGCATTCTTATTGTTGCACACATAAATTGTTCTCACTGAACACTTTAGATTTCTCACTGCGAAGATTTCTACCACGCACCACATGTTTTGTATGAGTATCACAGATGCTATGATATATCGTAACATTTGACGATGATGTCCTATGTTTGGAAAGATCATGTATTCAATTACGCAACTGTAATACCTTTTACACTAGTACAGAGACATTGAAGTTTTGAGTTGATATTGTTAAATTAAGTACTGTATAGGTAAAATAGTATATTATTTAATTACATTTAGCATCATGAGAATTATAGTAACATATAAATTTGCTACTTGGTCTGCAGATAGGTGTACTAATATTATTTACTTTGGAGGTTGGAAAGTAATTTTTGGAATTTTTCAGGAAAGGGGTATTAGCTAACTCAGTTTGTTCGTTAAGGATATGGTTTGGGGTGCTGTTTTTGTGTATGTCTATTTCAATTTCTTCTAATATATTCATAGTGGCTCCTTTTTCTGCTAGATGTAAAATTTTTAAGTTGTCCTCAATGTTTCCCACTGAATGGTTTTCTTCAGCAATATGGGCTGCAAATACTGATTTGTCCAAGTTACCAAGTCTTAAAGCATCAATATGTTCTTTGTATCTAATCTCAAAACTTCTGCCTGTCTGTCAAATGTACACTCCTGGAAATGGAAAAAAGAACACATTGACACCGGTGTGTCAGACCCACCATACTTGCTCCGGACACTGCGAGAGGGCTGTACAAGCAATGATCACACGCACGGCACAGCGGACACACCAGGAACCGCGGTGTTGGCCGTCGAATGGCGCTATCTGCGCAGCATTTGTGCACCGCCGCCGTCAGTGTCAGCCACTTTGCCGTGGCATACGGAGCTCCATCGCAGTCTTTAACACTGGTAGCATGCCGCGACAGCGTGGACGTGAACCGTATGTGCAGTTGACGGACTTTGAGCGAGGGCGTATAGTGGGCATGCGGGAGGCCGGGTGGACGTACCGCCGAATTGCTCAACACGTGGGGCGTGAGGTCTCCACAGTACATCGATGTTGTCGCCAGTGGTCGGCGGAAGGTGCACGTGCCCGTCGACCTGGGACCGGACCGCAGCGACGCACGGATGCACGCCAAGACCGTAGGATCCTACGCAGTGCCGTAGGGGACCGCACCGCCACTTCCCAGCAAATTAGGGACACTGTTGCTCCTGGGGTATCGGCGAGGACCATTCGCAACCGTCTCCATGAAGCTGGGCTACGGTCCCGCACACCGTTAGGCCGTCTTCCGCTCACGCCCCAACATCGTGCAGCCCGCCTCCAGTGGTGTCGCGACAGGCGTGAATGGAGGGACGAATGGAGACGTGTCGTCTTCAGCGATGAGAGTCGCTTCTGCCTTGGTGCCAATGATGGTCGTATGCGTGTTTGGCGCCGTGCAGGTGAGCGCCACAATCAGGACTGCATACGACCGAGGCACACAGGGCCAACACCCGGCATCATGGTGTGGGGAGCGATCTCCTACACTGGCCGTACACCACTGGTGATCGTCGAGGGGACACTGAATAGTGCACGGTACATCCAAACCGTCATCGAACCCATCGTTCTACCATTCCTAGACCGGCAAGGGAACTTGCTGTTCCAACAGGACAATGCACGTCCGCATGTATCCCGTGCCACCCAACGTGCTCTAGAAGGTGTAAGTCAACTACCCTGGCCAGCAAGATCTCCGGATCTGTCCCCCATTGAGCATGTTTGGGACTGGATGAAGCGTCGTCTCACGCGGTCTGCACGTCCAGCACGAACGCTGGTCCAACTGAGGCGCCAGGTGGAAATGGCAAGGCAAGCCGTTCCACAGGACTACATCCAGCATCTCTACGATCGTCTCCATGGGAGAATAGCAGCCTGCATTGCTGCGAAAGGTGGATATACACTGTACTAGTGCCGACATTGTGCATGCTCTGTTGCCTGTGTCTATGTGCCTGTGGTTCTGTCAGTGTGATCATGTGATGTATCTGACCCCAGGAATGTGTCAATAAAGTTTCCCCTTCCTGGGACAATGAATTCACGGTGTTCTTATTTCAATTTCCAGGAGTGTAGAATTTTGGGCATCTATCGCATTTGAGTTTGTATATTCCTGATTTACGGTAGGGATTCTTGGAGGTATTTACATCATGGATTACTTTTTGTTGCAATTTATTATTTGTGGAGAAGCTGATTGTGATATTTTCTTCTTTTTAAATAAGTTTGCTATTTGGTATGAAAGTGGGCCTATGCTTCTCTCCAATACTTTGTATGTATCAAAACATGTGGTGCGTGGTAGAAATCTTCGCAGTGACAAATCTAAAGTGTTCAGTGAGAACAATTTACGTGTGCAACAATAAGAATGCAGTGAGAATGTATTTACATCTGTTGGACGAATGTTACGAAAACAAACACTTTAAACCGACGTTTCACGTAAGTCACATGCAACGAAAATCTGTATCGCAACTATCTGTCTGTGACGTTTTTATAATTATGTATTATTTACATATGTATTATTTACAATTAATCTGTAAAAAACACACCAAATGTCATAAAGAAAGCGTGTGAACCGTCTGAGGGTGAATCACAACGATTCGAAACCGGTAACGGTACCCATTGAATAAAGGAACTGAAAGTAAATTTGTGGCTGGTTGCTGTCCTAACACCATCAACAATACATTACCATGCCTAATACGGCGTGGGGAAGCCGTTAAAAAAGCTTCCAGTCACCTGCAGGTCCTGTACGGTTTTCAGAGGAATCTTACATCATTCTTCCTGCAAATTAGAGGCCAGTTTAGATAATGATGATGGAGGCGGATAGCAATCACGCACACTTCTCTCCAAAGCAGACCACAAAATCTCAATAATAATGAGATCTGGTGACTGTGGCGACCAGAGGAGGTGCGACAGTTTATCCTTGTGCTCAGAAAACCAGTCCTGGACGGTGTGGGTTGTGTGAACAGCGGCCCTGCGGTCTTGCAACGTGTCGTCACCACTGGGGAATAAACTCTGCACCATGGGCGTTTTGCCACGGAAAGGACCTGTTCAGTCAAAGTGGTCGCATAATTCTTGACAGTAATGCGACCTCGCAGAGTAACAGAGGCCCACGGAATACCACAATATGGCTGCCCAATCATCGCTGAACGCCTGCCATGTTTCACTGTTGGGACGTAAACTCGGCCAGAAGCTGGGAACAGTATGAAACAAGACCAGTCCAACCAAATGACATTCTTCTATTGCACCATAGTCAACGCTGTATAGATTTGGCATCACGTTTTCCTGTTACGGGAATTTGCAGCACTGATGTGAGGTTTTCACATTTCCTGCTCGCCTGACAGTTCCCAGTTTATGGAGCTCCCTTTGTTTTGTTTTTATGTTGACACGGTTCCCGAATGCGACATTCGGTTCTGCAGTGATTTTTGCAGGTGTCATCCGCTTCTTTTTTGTCACTTTCTTCTTCAATGACCGACCGACATGATCACTCAACACTCACTTTCGTCAGCGTTGTGTTAGCGTATGATATTTTTCCGCTTCCACTGTATATGATATAAATCTTCCGTACGGAGCTCTTGATATACCGAACACTCCAGCTGGGTTGGTTATAGAGCCACCTGCCATACGGGCACCAACAATTTGCCCACGTCGAACGTACTTAGCTCCGTAATAATGTATTCAAAACCACAGAGAACACTATTCTGACCACGACTGACACTTGCAAAGTATTGAGGCCATTCGTGGGTCCTGTTCCTGCTGGGATACAATAGCGCAACCTGCAGGCTTTTCTAGCATCTGCATTTATGTTCAAGCATGCATTTCTCTCGGCATTCCCGCATTATTTTCCAACCCCTGTAGACCACTGGCCAGTGTTTCCTCCAAATCGCTTAAGGCAAATGCTAGGATGCTTGTTCTGATAGGGTCTCGTGGTTTATTTCTCTGTCATATCGCAGCCGAAGCTTGCCCGCAGTCTCTAATCTTCCTCACTTCTTTCCACGCTCACCTCGCATGCGTGCGCGCTTACGTCATCCAGTTGGAACGAGTGACGTGGCTTTCAACCGATTATTGAAACGGTGATAACATACTTACGGAAAGAAATAGGTATGTGACTTACAAGAGCGCCTCTGTATCGATTCATCAGGTATGCAAAGCTGCTTCGGAGTGACTGCATAAGCAATGACGCGTCGAGAGTACTGCCATATGGTATAGGAATGTGTGAGAAGTCCTTCATAAACAGCGAATGTCAACGTATATGTTATGTACATGATCGTTTCTGGTTTCAGTTGGATTTGGAGCTACCATCTGCTTCTGTGCTGGCCTAACTACTGGGTTATTTCAGCAGTGAGAATATGGCTCACAGTCAGTTCAAGCTCTGATTTATAATTCGTACAAGCTACGCATACAGCTCATACCATCATGTTGATGCTACGTACTGATGTGCTTGATGCTAGTACTGTAGAGCAATGAGTCGCATGTCAACACAAGCACCGAAGTCAACATTACCTTCCTTCAATTGGGCCAACTGGCGGTGAATCGAGGAAGTACAGTACATACTGACGAAACTAAAATGAGATCTAACATGGAAATTAAGCGTTTCCGGACACATGTCCACATAACATCTTTTCTTTATTTGTGTGTGAGGAATGTTTCCTGAAAGTTTGGCCGTACCTTTTTGTAACACCCTGTAGAGTTATTGCACTTCGTTTAGTTTCTTGCTCAAATTAGTTTTGTATCGGTATTGCGCTGCAAATATCTGCGCAACAGTGAGAATATTGACAGTATGCGCTGTGCATCTTGTTTAAGAACAAATTTGTTCACTTCACTCACGGATGTTGCTGTTGACAACAGTTAAGCCAGTTTTCCTCTTCACCCTCAAGCTTGCATTCAGCATTGCTTGGATTTGTTTTTCCAGCAATCTTAATAGTACATTAGCTGTACAGGAGAGCGGTATGAATACTGGCGAAAGTAAAGCTGTGAGGACGTTTCGTGAGTCGTGCTTGGGTAACACAATCGGTAGAGCACTTGTCCGTGAAAGGCAAAGGTCCTGATTCCGAGTTTTGGTCCAGGACACAGTTTTAATCTGCCAGAAGTTTCAGTACCAATGAGTTTACGGATGAAGAGGTGGCTGACATTCACCTCTCGCAAGGGGTTCGCTAGATGCAGTGAAAGAGCTGCATAACGACGCTATGCTGAACTGTTTCCGCGCTGATTGCAACTACTTCAAAGTAGTTTAGCTTCTGTAAATACGCGCCTACTTGAAGATGGGTACCTCCATGTTACAATGGATTATTACTTGTGGGGATTTTCACTGTTTTGCAGTTATTATTTGAGAAATGGTTTTTACTGGGGTAACATGTCGAATAAATCGTAATGACATTATCACTCTGTAATTTTTCGCCGCAGACCGTGGTGTCCTTATTCCAAAATACTCTGGAACTATTCCTGAACAACCTCGAAAGTTTGTCGGCGGATTTCTGGTTCATCCTGAACATTACCTCCTTAAATGAGTATGTCACGAGAAGACTATGGAAGTAAAGTTAGAGGGATTGTAGCTCACACGAAGGCTTACTAGCAATCGTTCCTGCCACACAACTTTCGCAACTGGACCAGGGAAGGGGGAACTGGCGATGATACACAAAGTACTCTCCACTACACTCCATAAAGTGACGAAGAGCATACCTGTAGATGTAGAATAAATATCAATGCACTATGTCCTGTACTATGTATTAGCCGCTTCCACGTGTTACTATTATTGGGCAAGGTCCTACAATAACACATTGCCACGGTAGTTAGTGGAGACAACACGCATTGTTTGACATGCAGCTGGGAGCGCTTAAATTCACATGTTCCTGTCTGAAAACGTATGCTTTACTTTGTAACTCTGTCTTAGTCAATGTTTCCTAAGAAGATACCCCATAGTGTTTTAGTACGAAACGGCATCTCAACGGTCTACTAGGCGCGTACTTTTCTAGCGTTTGGTCGATGTTTTCGTTGCAGCGCAGGGAATTTGAACAAACGGGCAAGATATTTGCCCCCAAAATATCCATTAGAGAATACCATAGTCGCTCTACATCTACGTATTACCTGTGTAACTATTTCGACCGGGAGAATTGGCGCGTTAGTTTTCTTCCGCAAAATGAGTGTGTCGACAATCATGGGCAGGCAACCCACATTACGTGACTGCATGGCGGGCCGCGCGCAGCATAACAAGCAGAACTCCCTTACGCGGAGAGAATCACCAAACACTGATGTGCACGAGGTACGAGGCATTGATGTTGGCACACACACAGAATCCTTCCTTCTGGATGAATATTTGGTCACAACTGCCAAGGTATCGCAAATCGAAAGAAATAAGAACTAAATGTTTCAAACGTTTTACACTTCTAGAATGTAACTGCAGGTGCAGTCGAAGGAAGTGTTTTAAGACCATTTGCGTTTACTGCATGTGTAGATAACCTTGTAGATAAAACCGTAATCACAGTGAGACTGTTTTCAGATGATACTGTTGTGTATAGAGAAATAGCAAAACTAGAATATTATAACGACTTGCAAGGAAACCTGCAGACGATCTACGCGTGGTGCATGAATTGACAATTGACCATAAACATAAAAAATTAACGCATTGTGCATAAAAAGGTGGAAAGAACTATTATTGTATAGTTACACGTTAAGTATCTGGAAATATTTGTATGGATCGATTCAAAGAGGAACGATCACATGAAACTAATCGCAGGAAAGTAAAGTGCCAAACTCATATTCACTGATGAATCCTGAGAATGTATAGTCCAGCGTCGAAGGAGGTAGCTAAAGAAATACTCATTCAAGAAAGAGCAGCGTGTTTTGTTACAGGTTCGCTTAGTAAGTGTGGAAGCGTCACTGTGAGATGCTCTCCCAACTCATGCGGCAGAGGGTACAAGAGGACACTGTACGTCACGATGTGGAATACTGTTAAAATTACGAGATCGTACGTTCCTAGAAGAGTCAGACAGTATACTGCTACCTTCTAAGAATAATTCGCGAAAAGACCACGAAGAAAAAATTAGAGAGATTGGAGCTTTCACAGAAGGTTACCAACCAAAGGTCTTCTCGCGCACCAATCGCTACTGGTACAGGAAAGGGATATGTGACAGTATTGCACAGAGTAGCTTCCGCCCCACAGCATTAGGTGACTTGCGAAGTATAGATGCAGATGTAGAATTTTGGGGGTGTTGCAAGCGAACTAAGGAACATGATTTCGTTAACAAAACTGAAATGTTTTATTATCTGCTTGATACTCATCGAATATAAACTAGAGGAAACAATTACAAAAATTTGACCATTGGCAAGAACAATGGGTTCGTGCTGTGCTGGGATATACTGAAGCGAGGACTCCGAGTATAAACGTAAAATGTGCTTTCAACATATAAACTTTTCACAGCTGACTTGGATCTTCAGTACTCTCTGTAACTGAAATACACTGAAGAGCCAAAGAAACTGGCACACCTGCCTAATATCGTGCAGGGGCCCCACCAGCACGCAGAAGTGCCGCAACAAGACGTGGGATGCACTCGACTAGTGTCTGAAGTAGTGCTACAGGGAACTAACACCATGAATCCTGCAGGGCTATCCATAAATCCGTAAGAGTACGAGAGGGTGGAAACCTCTTCTGAACAGCACATTACAAGGCGTGCCATATATGTTCAAGCGCAAGTGCTTCAACTCAGAGGGGTATTCCTGGAGCCAGTCTGTAGCAACTATGGATGCGTGGGGTGTCGCATTGTCCTGCTGCCATTGCCCAAGTCCGTCGCAATGCACAATGGATATGAATGGACGCAGGTGATCAGGCAGGATGCTTACATACGTGTCATCTGTCAGAGTCGTATCCAGAAGTAGCAGGGGTCCCACATCACCCCAACTGCACGCCGTTACAGAGCCTCTACCGATGTGAACCCAGCTGACATGCAGAGTCCATGGATTCATGGGGATCGAGGTGCTGCTAGCTGCTGGACGCGAAAACGCCGGTTGGTAAAATTTATGTGACGTCATGAGGTCGGAAGACACAGAGCAAAGTTTTTAGAAAACGGAGTTTCTTAATGTGACGCGCATTCTTGGCGGGATATTTTGCTGAAGAAGCAGTTACGTCATTGGTGGGCAGAGGGTTTTGCAGCTAAATGTCTAACATGGTCCACAGTTAGTTGCCCATCTAAAAGCTTCCAGGGCCAACAAAAATTACACTCTCGGTGCGTCATATAATTAGTGACCGAATTTAAAAATTTTAAATGCTGTAACAATCTACTGATTAAGAGTTATAATCTTATGTTTATGGTTTAATACAGTAGGACAGTTATAGTTCAAAAAATGTCTCTGAGTACTACGGGACTTAACATCTGAGTTCATCAGTCCCCTAGAACTTAGAACTACTTAAACCTAACTAACCTAAGGACATCACACACATCCATGCCCGAGGCAGGATTCCAACCTGCGACCGTAGCGGTCGCGCGGTTCCAAACTGAAGCGCCTAGAACCGCTCGGCCACTTCGGCCGACACAGTTATATTTAGAACTGTGTATACCTCCTGAGACGTGTTACTCACCGCACAGAAATACCCAGATTATACTCATCCATTATTTGAGAATAAGAGCATTTTGTAACTTGTAACAAACTTTACTCATTTGTAACAAACTTTACCCCCCCCCCCCCCCCCCCATGAACCATAGAGACCTTCCCGTTGCTGGGGAGGCTTGCGTGCCTCAGCGACACAGATAGCCGTACCGTAGGTGCAACCACAACGGAGAGGTATCTGTTGAGAGGCCAGACAAGCGTGTGGTTCCTGAAGAGGAGCAGCAGACTTTTCAGTAGCTGCAGGGGCAACAGTCTGGATGATTGACTGATCTGGCCTTGTAACATTAACCAAAACGGCCTTGCTGTGCTGGTACTGCGAACGGCTGAAAGCAAGGGGAAACTACGGGCGTAATTTTTCCTGAGGGCATGCAGCTTTACTGTATGGATAAATGATGAAGGCGTCCTCTTGGGTAAAATATTCCGGAGGTAAAATAATCCCCCATTCGAATCTCCGGGCGGGGGCTACTCAGGAGGACGTCGTTATCAGGAGAAAGAAAACTGGCGTTCTATGGATCGGAGCGTGGAATGTCAGATCCCTTAATCGGGCAGGTAGATTAGAAAATTTTAAAGGGAAATGGATAGGTTAAAGTTAGATATAGTGGGAATTAGTGAAGTTCGGTGGCAGGAGGAACAAGACTTTTGGTCAGGTGAATACAGCGTTATAAATACAAAATCAAATAGTGGTAATGCAGGAGTAGGTTTAATAATGAATAAAAAATAGGAGTTCGGGTAAGCTACTACAAACAACATAGTGAACGCATTATTATGGCCAAGATAGACACGAAGCCCACGCCTACAACAATTGTACAAGTTTATATGCCAACTATCTCTGCAGATGACGAAGAAATTGATGAAATTATTCAGGTAGTGAAGGGAGACGAAAATTTAATAGTCATGGGTGATTGGAATTCGAGAGTAGGAAAAGGGAGAGAAGGAAACATAGTAGGTGAATATGGATTGGGGCTAAGAAATGAAAGAGAAAGCCGCCTGATAGAATTTTGCGCAGAGCATAACTTAATCAGAGCTAACACTTGGTTCAAGAATCATGAAAGAAGGTTGTATACATGGAAGAACCCTGGAGATACTAGAAGACATCAGATAGATTATATAATGGTAAGACAGAGATTTAGGAGCCAGGTTTTAAATTGTAAGACATTTCTAGGGGCAGATGTGAACTCTGACCACAATCTATTGGTTATGAACTGTAGATTAAAACTGAAGAAACTGCAAAAAGGTGGGAATTTGAGGAGATGGGACCTGGATAAACTGAAAGAACCAGAGGTTGTACAGAGTTTCAGGGAGAGCATAAGGGAACAATTGACAGGAATGGGGGAAAGAAATACAGTAGAAGAAGAATGGGTAGCTCTGAGGGATGAAGTGGTGAAGGCAGCAGAGGATCAAGCAGGTAAAAAGACGAGGGCTAGTAGAAATCCTTGGGTGACAGAAGAAATACTGAATTTAATTGATGAAAGGAGAAAATATAAAAATGCAGTAAATGAAGCAGGCAAAAAGGAATACAAACGTCTCAAAAATGAGATTGACAGGAAGTGCAAAATGGCTAAGCAGGCATGGCTAGAGGGCAAATGTAAGGATGTAGAGGCTTACCTCACTAGGGGTAAGATAGATACTGCCTATAGGAAAATTAAAGAGACCTTTGGAGAAAAGAGAGCCACTTGTATGAATATCAAGGGCTCAGATGGAAACCCAGTTCTAAGCAAAGAAGGGAAAGCAGAAAGGTGGAAGGAGTATATAGAGGGACTATACAAGGGCGATGTTCTTGAGGACAATATTATGGAAATGGAAGAGGATGTAGATGAAGATGAAATGGGAGATATGATACTGCGTGAAGAATTTGATAGAGCACTGAAAGACCTAAGTCGAAACAAGGCCCCGGGAGTAGACAACATTCCATTAGAACTACTGTCAGCCTTGGGAGAGTCAGTCCTGACAAAACTCTACCATCTGGTGAGTAAGATGTATGAAACAGGCGAAATACCCTCAGACTTCAAGAAGAATATAATAATTCCAATCCCAAAGAAAGCAGGTGTTGACAGTTGTGAAAATTACCGAACAATCAGTTTAATAAGCCACAGCTGCAAAATACTAACACGAATTCTTTACAGACGAATGGAAAAACTAGTAGAAACCGACCTCGGAGAAGATCAGTTTGGATTCCGTAGAAATACTGGAACACGTGAGGCAATACTGACCTTACGACTTACCTCAGAAGAAACATTAAGGAAAGGCAAACGTACGTTTCTAGCATTTGTAGATTTAGAGAAAGTTTTTGACAATGTTGACTGGAATATTCTCTTTCAAATTCTAAAGGTGGCAGGGGTAAAATACAGGGAGCGAAAGGCTATTTACAATTTGTACAGAAACCAGATGGCAGTTATAAGAGTCGAGGGACATGAAAGGGAAGCAGTGGTTGGGAAGGGAGTGAGACAGGGTTGTAGCCTCTCCCCGATGTTATTCAATCTGTATATTGAGCAAGCAGTAAAGGAAACAAAAGAAAAGTTCGGAGTAGGTATTAAAATCCATGGAGAAGAAATAAAAACTTTGCTGAAGATTAGATGGGTAGATCACATAACTAATGAGGAGGAATTGGGGAGAAGATGAGTTTGTGGCACAACTTGACAAGAAGAAGGGATCGGTTGGTCGGACATGTTCTGAGGCATCAAGGGATCACCAATTTAGTATTGGAGGGCAGCGTGGAGGGTAAAAATCGTAGAGGGAGACCAAGAGATTAACACACTAAACAGATTCAGAAGGACGTAGGCTGCAGTACATATTGGGAGATGAAGAAGCTTGCACAGGATAGAGTAGCATGGAGAGCTGCATCAAACCAGTCTCAGGACTGAAGACCACAACAACAACAACAACAAACTTTACACATACTTTCAAAACTTGACGAAATTTTTTATGATTTGGAACCTCCACAAAATGATGAAAGGAAAAAGTCTATCACTTACTACATTATCGCTGTTCGCCCACTGAAACTGCAACATCAGCCATGACGTTTTAACTTATTGCTTCTTCACTCTAACTTTATTCGCAGTATATTTTGCAGTCACTATCCACATGTATCACTGAATGTACCTGCAAAATTACGTCATCGTAAGCACCACAGTTCAGAAAAGGTCATAAATCTTTAGATGAATGAAGAACTAGTTTTTACTGAAAACGGAATGCAAATTACCTGTACTATACTCATCCAGTGTTTGATAATGAGAGCAGTTAATGACATCCAACAGTCTTCAAACACAATTTCAAACATTTTTGAACATTTTTCTCTTACCTGTTCAGCATAAATAATTAACACATCAACGCATTTGTACAGGAATCAAATGCTTCAAGCTGTATTATACATGGGAATTCGATTCTATAAACAGTCGGGAGTGGACTACTGGTACTTCCAGTGATCGGACTCGTGCTGGAATATCATTTACGTCACGAATTTCTGTGTTGTTCCGCTCCAGTTTAAGTACGCATATTGTTGCCGGGATACAACTTATTTTCGTGGGGCTTAAAGATCGCTCAACTTACAGAGACGAATATAACAATTCTCATTAAGATTAGTATCATCTGAAGTCAGCCTTCACAAACGAGCTTACTCTATAAAAATATTCTCAGTTCTTCTCATTTTTGTTCTTGGATCATTTCTGTATTTGAAAAGACGTGTTATTTACTGACCACTATCACGAAGTTGCCCGCATCCGTAGCTGATAGGTCAGAGCGTCTGATGGCGGAGACACGGGTTCGATTCCCGGTACCGCCGGGAATTTTTTCTTGTTGGTAAGGCTAGGCCTCCTGAGATAAGTTCAGGAGCGACTTGATTGAGAATCAGCGGCTGCAGCTCACGAAAACCGCCAAAGGCCGGAAGACTGCTGTACCGACCCTGCGCACCTTCATAACGCATGCAATGACGTCATTGGCGGAGGATGATACGGCGGTCGCTAAATACCGCTGTGGCGCCAGGACCCATGGACGGAGTTTTTACAGGGAGCAAGAATTAATATGCAATTTGTTTGTATTCTTATGCGTTACAAGTGGGCCTAACAATTTATACAACAATTCCTAAATATGTTTACACACAAATTTGTTGAATTTTTTTAAAGTTATTACGAACTTTGTGTAGCTGCGCATAATAAATTTCATGCTAACATGTTATTGCCCGAAATACTGGCTTCAAATGCACAGTTTCAGAAAATGCTTTCGAATCCATTCTGTAATGTGTAAGGCTGCTAGATTAGATACATAGGGTGATTCTGCGATAATTTACAAACTCTCAGCGGATGATGGAGGAAGGTAAATGTATCAATTTGAGTTCAGGGATCCTGATCCGGAAACGGTCAAGTTGAAAGCTACTTCTGACAGTGGAACGCATGTACCGGTACTCTTTTTGCTTAGATTGTAGCGTAGGCAATGTCCAGAGCTGGTAGTATGGACCAAAACAAGAAAAAAATATCCAGTTCGCAAAAGCTCTAAAATAATTACCTTAAAAGCTATGAGGACTTGATAATATGAAACCCATATACTACTGGTAATTAAAATTGCCACACCAAGAAGAAACGTAGATGATAAACGGGTATTCATTGGACATATATTTTATACTAGAACTGACACGTGATTACATTTTCATTCAATTTGGGTGCATAGATACCGAGAAATCAAAACCCAGAATAACCACCACTGGCCGTAATAACGGTCTTGATACGCCTGGGCATTGAGTCAAACAGAGATTGGATGGCGTGTACAGGTACAGCTACCCATGCAGCTTCAACACGATACCACAGTTCATCAAGAGTAGTGACAGGCGTATTGTGACGAGCCAGCTGCTCGGCCACCACTGACCACGCGTTTTCAATTGGTGAGAGATCTGGAAAATGTGCTGGCCAGGACAGCAGTCGAACATTTTCTGTATCCAGAAAGGCCCATACAGGACCTGCAACACGCAGTCGTGCATTATCCTGTTGAAATGTAGGGTTTCGCAGGGATCAAATGAAGGGTAGAGCCACGGGTAGTAACACATCTGAAATGTTACGTCCACTGTTCAAAGTGCCGTCAATGCGAACAAGAGGTGACCGAGTTCAATGGCACCCCATACCATCACGCCGAGTGATACGCCAGTATGGCGATGACGAATACGTGCGTCAAGGGTAACCGCAGCCATGGTCTCCGCACAGATAGTCAATGCTGCCGCAAACGTCGTCGAACTGTTCGTGCAGATGGTTGGTGTCTTGCAAATGTCCCCATCTGTTGACTCAGGGATCGAGACGTGGCTGCACGATCCGTCAGCCATGCGGATAAGATGCCTGTCATCTCGAGTGCTAGTGATACGAGGCCGCTGGCGTTCCGTATTACCCTTCTGAACCCAGCGATTCCATATTCTGCTAACAGTCATTGGATCTCGACCGACAGGAGCAGCAATGTCGCGATACGATAAACCGCAATCATGATAGGCTACAATCCGACCTTTATCAAAGTCGGTAACGTGATGGTACGCATTTCTCCTCCTTACACGAGGCATCACAACAGCGTTTCACCAGGCAACGCCGATCAAATGCTGTTTGTGTATGAGAAATGGTTCAAATGGCTCTGAGCTCTATGGGACTTAACAGCTGAAGTCATCAGTCCCTTAGAACTTAGAAGTAATTAAACCTAACTAATCTAAGGACATCACACACATCCATCTCCGAGGCAGGATTCGAACCTGCGACCGTAGCGGTCGCGCGGTTCCAAACTGAAGCGTCTGGAACCGCTGGCCGACTGTGTATGAGAAATCGGTTGGAAACTTTTTTGATGTCAGCACGTTGTAGGTGTCGCCACCGGCGCCAACCTTTTGTGAATGCTCTGAAAATCTAATCATTTGCATATCACAGCCTCTTCTTCCTGTCGGTTAAATTTCGCGTCTGTAGCACGTCATCTTCGTGGTGTAGCAATTTTAATGGCCAGTAGTGTGTATTTCTGCTGCAAGCTCTTTGGCTTCCATGTTATTCAGGATGTAGTATGGACCAAAGCAGGAAAAAACTGTCAATTAATTATGGGCACTAAAGTGCAAATCTAAAAATAGCTACGAGCAGCTGCTCATTTTCACCACTTTCAAAAGCATTTCTTCTACTGAAACAATGCCAATAGCTCTGATGGTACATGCGTTTTAGAGTCCATATTTACTGGACATTTTCTTCTTACTTTGTTCCATACTACCACCTCTGAAAGATGCCTAACCTACAATATTAGCAACAACAGTAGTGCCTATACATGTATTCCACTGTCAGACACCACGACGATGTTCGCGTATAACTTTCAAATCGGTCGATTCCGGATCAGGGTCCCTTAACTGAGATTGATACATTGACACTTCTCCATTGTCCCCGAAAGTCTGTAACATCGTGACGAAATCGTCCTGTAAAATAACAACTGACTTCGTCAAATCTAATCTAATTTTTACATACAGTGTGTTTCAAAGTCTTTGCATGAAACGACTAGACGTGATAGTCTACCTAATGGAGAACAACTTATGTTAAGAATCAAAATGTCAGTTCAAGCTGCCAGGAGGCACTATGCGATCTTCACTAATTGTTATGACGTGATTTCATATGAGGGTCTAACAACTATGCTTACCACCTACCCCAGCAAATTGATAGTGATGTTCAACAAGGAAAAAAACATCGATTTTTTTTACGAAGTGTTGCTGTGGTTATGGTCTTGAGTCCTGAGACTGGTTTGATGCAGCTCTCCATGCTAATCTATCCTGTGCAAGCTTCTTCATCTCCCAGTACTTACTGCAGCCCACATCCTTCGGAATCTGCTTAGTGTATTCATCTCTTGGTCTCCCTCTACGATTTTTACCTTCCACGCTGCCCTCCAATACTAAATTGGTGATCCCTCGAAGTCTCAGAACATGTCCTACCAACAGATCCCTTCTTCTAGTCAAGTTGTGCCACAAACTTCTCTTCTCCCCAATTCTATTCAATACCTCATTAGTTATGTGATCTACCCATCTAATCTTCAGCATTCTTCTGTAGCACCACATTTCGAAAGCTTCTATTCTCTTCTTGTCTAAACTATTTATCGTCCACGTTTCACTTCCATACATGGCTCCACTCCATACAAATACTTTCAGAAACGACTTCCTGAAGTGTAAACATTTCATTTAACTTGAATTGATAGACTACTGTTGCAGTGGCCATATCAAAATGTCTTTGCGTTGTTTTTTGGTAGTTTTTATTAGGTAGTGTTCCGGCTTGCAATAGGCGTGGTAGCAGACAAGGCTAGCAATACTTTTCGCGCGCCTACGTGTCCTTGGCAACAGATGTCGCCGCCCAAGACTGGAGCAGGTACTCAGGACTTCCCACAGCGAACAGCAGATGGCCTGCCGAGACTCTCGTAACTGCGGCAGCCTCGCTCGTATTTCAGGAGACCTCCGTACCATATGCTGGGGAGACCACTTTCAGCGTTCGCCACCCACAGTCATTAATTATCCGATACCGTACTGTTAAAGGCACACGCGAGCACCTTTGCAGAAATATAAATTAATTCGCTCCAACAGATGGTCCGTCCTCAAAATAGCTTCCGTCGCAGAAAAAATGCAGGCTGGCTGGTTTTAGGAGTGGGTCTGCAACTGGTCAGTGGGTATATAAAGCGGGGCTTCACTCTGTCTTGCCAGTGTACACCTCCAGTAGCACACCACAACAACAACATGGCTTCTAAGGTGAGTTGCTCCAGTGCCACGAAGAGCGTCCATAGACTGAAAGACAAAAATTTCCAGCTGAACTACATTGTTGCCATATCTAAACCATAGTATTAACTTCACAGGATACCATTTTTGTTCTGTAATTGAATGGGAGTCAGAAACATATAGATTTTGTGTACATAATTACATTGAAGTGTTTCAGGGCGATTGAAAACCGAGTGTGACTAAAGATGATCGGTTCGGTCTAGAAACGTCCAATACTATGGAAAGAAATAGGCAACGGCCGTGCCGCAGTGGGTACACCGGTTCCCGTGAGATCACCGAAGTTAAGCGCTGTCGGGCGCGGTCGGCACTTGGATGGGTGACCATCCAGGCTGCCATGCGCTGTTGCCAATTTTCGGGGTGCACTCAGCCTCGTAATGCCAATTGAGGAGCTAATCGACCGAATAGTAGCGGCTTCGGTCAAGAATACCATCATATCGACCGGGAGAGCGGTGTGCTGACCTTACGCCCCTCCTATTCGCATCCTCCACTGAGGATGACACGGCGGTCGGATGGTCCCGGTAGGCCACAATGGCCTGAAGACGGAGTACTAGGGAAAGAAATAGTGCCCTATTGGACTTTTGATTACGTAATCATCCTAGTGAATACCTTAGAAACGGACATCTGTAAAGTAACATACTAGACCAAATGACGGGTGTCATTTCGTGGGATAACATTATGAGACTATTTGTCAGATAAGTCTATCTTTCACGGTTTCGGTGATGGACAAATCTCGATTTGCATAATAAATGATGCACATAACGACAGAAGCTTGTGTTTCTATGAATACATTGGATCCAGAGTACTGCTTTCAGAATATCAGTTGGTTTAGCGGCAGATAAAGAAGAAACAGCAAGCACAACGTATAACAAAGGCAGATGACAGTGTGCCTCGACTTCTTATTGAAGTAACTGAGTGGAATGCAGAAGACTCTTTTATTATCTGGTCTCTCTTTTACCTTTTACTAATGGGAGGACCGTACAAAATAGTGTTCGTGTATGAGCGCTTATGTACGAACGGATATCTCAGTGGTTTCCTCCAAGACGATAACTCCCACAACGCTCCGGTAGAAATTAAGTGGATTATTTTCTTCTGGAACAATTCCAGACCAACGCTGGATAGTTATTTCACTTGATACGTCGAAGCGGGAGCTAAATATAACTTCAGAGGTGAATTGGATAAAAATAAGTCGCTAATAGGAAGCTTGTATTCACCGTTGCTCCACGTGAATGAAGAGCAGGTTCACGGCTTGATTGCTGCCTCTTGAGTGGGTTGTATGTCACTTGTCTACATACTCATCTAAATCTACATGACTGCTACGCATTTCACACTCATGTGTTTGGCAGGGAGAGCATAGAACGTTTTTGCGACCGCTACAACCTCGAGTACCACGTGGAAAGAATGAACGCCTAAATCTCTCCGTGCGAGCTCTGATATACAGTATTACGGACATTTCTCCCTATGTTTTCACATTCGGAAGTGACAGTTGGTCACTGAAATTTCGTGAAAGATATTGCTGAAACGAAAAACCCCTTTGTTTCAATGACCGCCGCCGCAGCTCACGTATCAAATCCGTGATGGAAAACGAGCTACCCCTCTTTGAACTTTTTCGAAGTCCTCCGTCAATCCTATCTGGTAAGGATATCATACCGCGCAGCAATACTCCAGAAGACGACGGACAGTCGTATTGTAGGTGTTTGTTTAATAGAGTTATTGATCTGTTAAATGTCCTGCCAACGAAACGCCGTCTCTGGTTCGTCTTCCCCATAACGTTTTGGTTTTTGTGATCTTGCGCGTGACTGTCTCGTGTAAATGACCGCAAAGATTGCGTGTACAGTGTTGTGTAGTAGGTAGTGACGGAGGGGGGGGGGGGGGGGGTTAGGGGAGCGTGAAACCCGGTGGAGGCATATATGCATATATCCTAACCATCTCTAATAACATATACTGGGCCCCGGACAATAACGCTACCGTACCACTTCATAAATATTGCGGAATGAGTCGGAATTTTCTACAAAGCATTACGAAAGAACTGAGGATCAAGAACATTACGGTTGTTATTTTTCTTCAAGACGCTAGCGAAATATTAGCGGTGAAAATTTCTTCTCCAAATTTCTGCTCCAAATCGAGCATCACAAGTGTACTTTGATGATCTTGACTATTGAGGCGGTCGCTTGGTGTAAATCATGGCTATAGTCAATGGTTGTCGTACATGCCCAGCTGCTTTCAACAGTTTCAGCTAAACTCGTATGGATGCAGTGATGAAATATAGGATTAGGACCGCAGTTTTCTTCTGCAGAAGTAAAGCAGTGCATCTGTAAAAGCATGTACATCAACGCATTCCTTATAAAATCAGAATTTTGCTACGTATAATTTAGTGATTTAGGAAGAAATTTAATAGAACTATCCGACAAAAGCGTTCGGTCACTCAGCATTCTGTTCTCATATACTGTAGGGCACTTTATCATGGCGTCTGGACTCCCTAGTTCTGAAATTGCATGTTTGGATACTGTAGGCCGGTAGTATTTGGTGTCCGGTCGCCACCAACATTACTAGTCACACAGTGCTGTGCCCATTAGCACAGCAACAGCCACTGCGATTATTGTATTTTATTTCACTGCTAATTTGTAGCAATAAATATTTTACTCAAGTATCCTTAGTGGAAGTGCCACTACGTAAGGCGATTTAAGTTTCAGCTTGAATGCAGGCAATATTAACACGTTCGTTAACTTCGTGGAACAGGGTAAACTCATTCTCTCATCACCGCTCCTCTGTCACTAATATGCTGTCGAACACGTGCTCGGACTGGAAAAGGATAACGCAGGATTAACCGTATCGCCTTCAAAGGAACTATTACAGCATTAGCCTAATCTATTTAGAAAAACCAGCAGGATAGTCGGAAGCGTCTTCGTCCCCGCTCTTTCCAAATGTTATTCTGACTCCAGCTCAGTCAGCCAAGTTTGCGTGCATTGCAATAGTAACATCTGATACAAGAATCAAATAAATGCCAACATCACTCTGTACTAAATGATATTTGCATTGCATTTCCTCTTTTATGGCTGTTCGTTATAACGGATAATAGATATCGGACGTTTCAGTAAGCTTTATCTTTCTGTTTCAGTCTTTGTGAGGAAATAATCACTGTTTAGTTGCAAATAAGTTCACTGGGCCCTTTTTACTTTTTTAAATATCTGTCCACTATCTTATCATGAAATATGTGTAGGGGATATTTACGAATTTATATAAAAAATTCCTTGTGGCGTCAACAGTAGGTGCTCCTGGAACAAAAATATGCTTTTCGAATTGCGACACTGTTGCTCAGTAAGTTCAAGCTACGCTTAGTGTTACGATAGTTTACAGAAAAGTTCTCCAAATATCAATGAGCATACACGCGAAATCATAAACATTCAACAGTTTCAGCACTGCAAAGAAAAAGAAACTGATGTAAGTGCATATGACTTTAGACTCACGTAATTTATGCCGGCGTCTTTTCTCGACTAATTTTGTTGGTGGTCAGTAGAAGAAAATAACAAGCGCTCATTGCAGTGTACCATCTAGCCAGTGTCATGGTGACTACATAATCGACACTAGTTCACATGGACACATCTATCAAAGTAAACAGGTCATCGTTTTATGGAAGGAATCATTCTAGCATTTGACTGAAATCAGCCAAGAAAACTTAAATCAAAAAGGCTGAAGGGGAAGATATTTATAAGTAAAGCCAATTCTAAAAACTTTCTTCTTCTTCTTCTTCTTCACTTCAAAGTTTAGGCAATATGCCTGTCCGTGATTCACGTTTTTAAGATAGTCTACTTCTCGGTCTTCCTTTCCCTCTTTCCTGAGGGTTTGTACTTGTTTAGAATGATTGGAATTCTGCTTTCTTCCATACGTTAAAGACGTTGCTTCCATATCTCCCTACATTTTTCCACGTGGTGGTTGAAGGTATAAATTCCTAGATCTTCCGCATATTCAGATTTGTTATAATATCCTTGGGCAACCTTTGAACGATCTTAAAAATCTCATTTCAGGCGATTGTATTGCGCTTTTGCCTTTCTTTTATTCAGTCCAAGATCCACTGCCATAGAGCCAGGCAGACAGGTACAGCTATTTCTTTCTTTTTTTTTTTTTTTGCAAAATTTTAATTTTGTGTCTTTCCTCGTCTTGTTCTTTAATGTTTTGTTTGTAGTTCCACATATGTGATGAAATTTATTGATTTTATTATGTTCATCATTATCGTTATTTAACCTGATATCGCATCCTAAACATCTGGAATTGAAGACTTGTTGTAGTAATACTAATAATTTCGTGTGGCTCAAAGGCCTGGTGCAAGTCTCTTAATTGGCTGCCACTTCGGCGACTACCATTTCGCTAACCTACCCCAGTTATCCAACCGGGGAAAGGGGACCTACAGTTCAACGTGCAATCCGAATCACATGTTGTTTTTGGTGACTCGTGACATAGTTCAGAGGTGAAGGCTAGGTTAAAACGAAGGCTTAAATCTGTGTTTCGACCGCGATTCGCTCCCACCAGCTTTTATTTTCGAAGCATGCACCTTACCGCTAGATCACCAGGCCCGATATTTGTTTCCTTTCCTTGCCTTCAATAACAGTTTTTGATCGGAGTGGGTTTTTCCATAGTGATTCATAAGTTTATTTTTAGTTGTGGATGTTTTCAAATTGTAGAAAATTCTACAATTCTGTAATCTATATATGCAATGTCTTCAGTTTCTTTGTAAAAATTTAATAATAATTACGTACTGAAAATAGATTATTGATTACATTTCTTTTTTTTTTTTTGTATGTCAGTTTGCTAATTGAATTTGTACTCGATTGCTTGTTGGTTAGTTGCTGGGAGGGGACGAAACAGTGAAGTCATCGGCCCCATCGTATTAGGGAAGGATGGCGAAGGAAGTCGGCTGTGCCCTTTCAAAGGAACCATCCCGGCATTTGTCCGAAGTGATTTAGAGAAATCACGAAAAACCTTACTTAGGATGGCCGGATGGGGATTTGAACCGTCGTCCTCCAGAATGCGAGTCCAGTGTGCTAACCATTGCGCCATCTCGCTCGGTCAGTTGTACACGAGGGATCATAAATAGCGACAGAACGAGACGTAAACTTAAATGGCACAATGTTTTTTAAGATCTCCTTTTCATGTCGTGAGAGATGCCTCCAATCACCAGCTTCGACGACTGAGTCGCAACGACACTGAATATTCCTTGAGAATTCAGAATAGCTTCACGTCTGTTCGGTTGAATGCGCATTTAAGAAGGGCCGCTCGATATGTTACGGAGAAGGTGACCTTCAGATGTAACAAAACTGGCCTGCGTAGCCCGTGGCAGGGGACCAGCTTCCAGTAGCGACACACACACACACACACACACACACACACACGAGCCCAGGTAGACACGGCAGCTTTCACCGGCGCGGTAACTCAAGGGGCAGTGACGCGGCAACCGGCTGGCGGGCTATTATCTAACGCAAAAACAATTCCCGGGCGCCCAAACTGGGTCACACACACACACACAGCACTCGCACGCTGGCTCTGGTCTCCCACACAGTGCCAGCTCGGCCCGAAGGCCTTGGCTGGCAGGCGGGCCCGCGGTTACGCGAGCGGCCAGGGCCTCGCCAGAGCTGGTAGCCAAGTGCCCGCGCCCGGAGCCGGTGCATCGCCAAGTGCGGCGCGCTCCGCTGCACACAGCACGCCCCGCTGACGCCTTCCGCATCGTTTACACTCGCCGAGCGCTTTATGGCAACTCTGCCACTACTCAAACAGTGCACGTAGCTAGTAGCGCGAACTAAGCTACACACATTATCTGATCAAAACCACCCTATTAGTGGACATTAATACTAGGCGTGTCCACACTTCGCCAGCCGGCCGGTGTGACCGAGCGGTTCTAGGCGCTGCAGCCTGGAACCGCGCGACAGCTACGGTCGCAGGTTCGAATCCTGCCTCGGGCATGGATGACCTCAGAAGTTAAGTCCCATAGTGCTCAGAACCATTTGAATCTGAAAACTCAAGTAAACAAAGCACAAACAGTCAACACATCTTCGTTTCTTGGATGACTCTTCGAAACGCCTGCAGTTAGGCAAATTATTAACTGAGAAATATTTCACAATATATTTTAATGGAAGATCCCTCGAATTTACGGCTTGTACTCCTATTCGCTTCATTTCAATCCGTTAAAAATTCTAGACATAGTATTTTGAAAATTTCTGAACTTACAAGTAATATCAGGAATTTTTATTTTTACATACGTAAAAATGAAGTGAATTATTAATTTCAAAATGTTTCTGAACTGTTTTGAAGATACTCGATTTTCACTATCATTCCTCGCTTTTGTATTGCATCAATTATCCCCGTCAGAATAACGGTGCTCATGGCTATTTTCTTCGACGTTCCTCTAAAGGCTGGGAGGGTCGAGAGGTGACGTGAAAGGAGAGTGATTGGTCAACGAACTGTTTGTTAGCTGCGTGACGAAATAATATTCAGTGAATAGTTAATAATTTCCAAAATCAGTTTATAATTCTGGTACAGGGATACCCATAGTCCTACTAGTAGCCGGCCGACGTGGCCGAGCGGTTCTAGGCGCTTCAGTCTGGCACCGCACGACTGCTACGGTCGCAGGTTCGAATCCTGCCTCGGGAATGGATGTGCGTGATGTCCTTAGGTTAGTTAGGTTTAAGTAGTTCTAAGTTCTAGGGGACTGATGACCTCGGATGTTAAGTCCCATAGTGCTCAGAGCCATTTGAACCATTTTTAGACGTGTCTGAGGTGTAGGGTGACGGCAGGGGGACGCGGTGTACTAAGTGAGCCTGGCCTGTCCGCTTGCAGCTGATCGTCCTCGCCGCCGTGGTGTGCGCCGCTGCCGCGCAGCTGGTGGTGCCACGCGCGCCGATTGCCACGCCACTGGCAGCCGCCATCGCCGCCGGTGAATACGACCCGCACCCGCAGTACACGTACGGCTACAGCGTGCAGGACGCCATCACCGGAGACGCCAAGAGCCAGCAGGAGTCCCGCGACGGCGACGTCGTCCAGGGCAGCTACAGCCTGGTCGAGCCCGACGGCTCCGTCCGCATCGTCGAGTACGTCGCTGACCCCGTCAACGGCTTCAACGCCGTCGTCCGCAAGGGGGCCGCAGTCGCTCCTGCCCCCGTCTACGCTGCCCCAGGCGTTGCCAGGACGATCATCGCTTAACACGGCCCGGACTCGTCATCACGGAAGAACATACAGCTTAGCGAAACACCTTCTGCACATTCTGTGAATGTACGCAAATAAACGGCACTGACTTGGTTCACTCAGTAACTGTTTTCTGTTCTGCTTTTGTTATGTTTCCCGCACTGACTTGGTTCACTCAGTAACTGTTTTCTGTTCTGCTTTTGTTATGTTTCTCGGTATGTATCTACAATATGCTGTTTAGTTGCCTGAAGAGGACTGCTGCAAAGACGGTCGAAACGTCGGTTTTATGGTTGTCTCGGTAGTGAAGGATTCCGGGCGCAATATTGACTCAGAATCAAATAATGCAGTTCAAGACGTAAGTCCAAGGGTTTTAGAAAATAAATTGACGCTAAATCACAACAAGACTCAGTTTTTATGATTTCTAACACACAGTTCAACAAAAACTGACATTTCGATTACACGTAATGGGCACATGATTACTGAGACTGAATAGGTGAAACCCCTAGGCTTTCAGTTTGATAGTAAGCTGAACTTCTGCCAGTACCTCGTCTCCTACCTTCCCAACTTTACAGAAGCTCTCCTGTGAACCTTGCAGTACTACCACTCCTGAAAGAAAGGATATTGCGGAGACATGGCTTAGCCATAGCCTGCGGGATGTTTCCAGAATGAGATTTTCACTCTGCAGCGGAGTGTGCGCTGATATGAAACTTCCTGGCAGATTAATGCAAAGGTCCCGAGTTCGAGTCTCGGTCCGGCACACAGTTTTAATCTTCCAGGAAGTCTCATATCACCGCACACTCCGTTGCAGAGTGAAAATCTCATTCTGGAGGTAGTAAGCTGTCGTGAAAAGTCTATGTTCAGGATCTTGTTCAAAATGTAAATGCTATTTTACTTGTCATTAGAACATTATCTTAAATAAGTGACAGTGCTACACGAAAAGTATTCTACTTTGCTTGCTTTCATTCGCTGACGACATATGGTATTATTTTTTGGGTAACTCTTATGATTCAAAAATATTTCTGGCTGAGAGACGGGTGGTTCGAGCAGTATGTGGTGTAACTTCGCAAACCTCTTGGCGACCCCTATTCAGTAGTCTGGGAATTCACACAATGGCGCCTCAATATATATTTTCCTTAATATCGTTTGTTATTAGCAATATCAGCTTATTCCCAAGAGTTAGCGGTATTCACTCAGTTAATATGTGGCAGAAATCCACTCTGCAACCAAGCGAGGTGGGGCAGTGGTTAGACACTGGACTCGCATTCGGGAGGACGACGGTTCAATCCCGCGTCCGGCCTTCCTGATTTAGGTTTTCCGTGATTTCCCTAAATCACTCCAGGCAAATGCCGGGATGGTTCCTCTGAAAGAGCACGGCCGACTTCCTTCCCCGTCCTTCCCTAATCCGATGAGACCGATGACCTCGCTGTCTGGTCTCCTTCCCCAGACAACCCAACCCAACTCCACTCTGCATTTGAAATGCATCTCCCTCACTCTTGTGCAGAAAGGCGTACACTATTCTGCTGCATCAATTTTCAGCAACCAAGAACTGAAAAATCTTAGCACTAATCCACGCACGTTCGCAAACTGAAAACTTTCTTCATGCTTTACTCTTCCTATTCTGCCGAGGAACTCCGGAAAAAAAGCTAATTCCTGTGTTACGTTGTTAATTACGTCTATTTAAATTTAAGGTTTTTTCGTCTGCATAGCATTCATGTACGTTCTGTTTTATCTATTACTACTCTTCTGTTATAATTTCATGTTCCGACTTGTTCCATGACCACGGTGAGGTACTTATCAGTTTAGTCCTACAGAACATGACATAAAATAAAAAATAAAATATGGTGATGACGGATCCTATCCCCAAAAATGATTTTATTCGAGTTGAAACTGGCCATGGAGGCCTACACACTTATATCGTATTCACAGTAGTTTGCACGATCAAGGAGAGACTAAAGTAACGTAGCATTTTATCCATAAGACGTATAATGTGGGAACTTGACTATTTTCCGCCATCAACGCCACTGACAATCTTCATCGAACGCACTGGAAATGTAAAAAGCGTGGTGGCTTTGAGGTTAAGATGCTGGACTGTTATTTTGAAGATTTTAAATCCACATCCTAGTCTGATCATACTCATTCATATTTTATTTGACAGACACCACAGAGGATCATTATACACACATCAAAAATGTTTTGCGTCACCTCGGTTCCGAGAATTCCGGAACAGAGAATTGGAATAGATATCAATGTAAACATCATTTCCGCCCTTTATACTGCTCATCAAAACCAAACATTGTATGTTGTACCACCATACAGCGAGACCTTCAGAGGTGGTGGTCCAGATTTCTGCACACACCGGTACACCTAATACCCAGTAGCACGTCCTCTTGCATTGATGAATGCCTCTATTCGTCGTGGCATACTATCCACAAGTTCATCAAGACACTGTTGGTCTCCATATTCTCCCACTCCTCAACGGCGCTTCGGCGTAGATCCCTCAGAGTGGTTGGTGGGTCCCGTTGTCCATAAACATCCCTTTTCAATCTATCCTAGGCATGTGGCACTAGTCGAGCGATGTTTTTATCCTGAAGGAAGTCATTCACAAGATGTACACGATGGGGGCGCGAATTGTCGTTCGTGAAGACGAATGCCTCGCCAGTATGCTGCCGATATGGTTGCTCTATCGGTCGGAGGATGACATTCACGTATCGTACAACCGTTACGGAGCCTTCCATGACCACTAGCGGCATACGTCGGCGAACATAATGCCGCCCCAGAACAGCAGGGAACCTTCACCTTGCTGCACTCGCTGGACAGTGTGTCTAAGGCGCTCACCTTGACCGGGTTGCCTCAAAACATGTGTCCGACGATTGTCTCTTTGAAAGCATATGCGACACTCATTAGAGAACGTGATGCCAAATGTCGTGGTTGCAAATATGGATCTCGTCATGGACGACGGGAGTGAAGTTGCGCATCATTCAGCCTACTGCGCACGTCCTGTGGCTGCACGAAAAGTATTGTTCAACATGGTGGCGATGCTATCAGAGTTCGTCCGAGCCATAATCCGTAGGTAGCGGTGATCCAATGCAGTAGTAGCCCTTGGGCGGCCTGAGCGAGGCATGTCATCGACATTTCCTGTCTCTCTGTATCTCCTCCATGTTCGAACAAATGGTTCAAATGGCTCTGAGTGCTATGGGACTTAACTACTGAGGTCATCAGTCCCCTAGAACTTAGAACTACTTAAACCTAACTAACCTAAGGACATCACGCACATCCATGCCCGAGGCAGGATTCGAACCTGCGACCGTAGCGCTCACGCGGTTCCAAACTGACGCGCTTAGAACCGCACGGCCACACCGGCCGGCATGTTCGAACAACATCGCTTTTGTTCACTCCGAGACGCCTGGACATTTCCCTTGTTGAGAGCCCTTCCTGGCACAAAGTAACAATGCGGACGCGATCGAACCGCGTTATTGATCGTCTGGCAAGGTCGCATTAGAGACAACACGAGCCTTATACCTCTTTCCTGGTGGAATGACTGGAACTGATCGGCTGTCAGATCCCTTCCGTCTAAAAGGCGCTGCTCATGCATGGTTGTTTACATCTTTGGGTGGTTTTAGTAACATCTCTGAACAGTCAAAGGGACTGTGTCTGCGATATAATATCCACAGTCAACGTCTATCTTCAGGAGTTCTGGGAACCGTGGTGATGCAAAACTTTTTTGATGTGTGTACTTATTAGTCACGAATTTTGTCCATTCCTTTCCAACTAGTTGTCCCTCTTTAATGGTCTCGACGTCAATCAGATACTTAACTTCCAATGTTATAATTCGCATCAACAGCAACAGCAAGATTGAAAATAGTATTTACCCTGTATTTTTTTTCCATCTACACTTATTAGCACTTTTATTACTCAAGGATTTTTAACGTGTTAGTAGACGAAATGTTATCAAATAACGTAAGGAATGATATGCAGTGATATTATGGTAGTGAGATTGTCAGTTCATAGCTACCAGATTAATCTTCTTGCGCTTGCCGTTTACTGGTGCAGCTCACTCTCCCCCTCCCTGAATTCCGTCTCTCTCTCGCCTATCTTCCTCCCCTGCCCTCTTTCCGTAGTGTCAGCATACCCACAAACAAATGAAGCATTTTCTTGTAGAAGATAAACATTTTAGTTCCAAAATACACAATGTGATCAAAACTATCCGGACACCCACAAAAACATACGTTTTTCATATTAGGTGCGTTATGCTGCCACCTACTGCTAGGTACTCTATATCAGCGACCTCAATTGTCATTAGACATCGTGAGAGAGCATAATAGGGCGGTTCGCGGAACTCACGGACTTCGAACGTGGTCAGGTGATAGGATGTCACTTGTGTCATACGTCTTACGCGAGATTTCCACAGTCCTGAACATCCCTAGGCCCACTGTTTCCGATGTGATAGTCAAGTGGAAAAATGATGGGACACGTACAGCACAAAAGCGTACAGGCCGACCTCGTCTGTAGACTGATAGAGACCGCCGACAGTTGAAGAGGGTCGTTATGTGTAATAGCCAGACATCTATCTAGACCATCACGCAGGAATTCCAAACTGCATCAGGATCCACTGCAAATACTATGACAGATAGGCTGGAGGTGATAAAACTTGGATTTCATGGTCGAGCTGCTGCTCATAAGCCACACATCACGCCGGTAAATGCCAAACGACGCCTCGCTTGCTGTAAGGAGCGTAAACATTGGACGATTGAACAGTGCGAAAACGACGTGTGGAGTAACGAATCGCGGAACACAATGTGGCGATCCGATGGAAGGGTGTGGGTATGGCGAATGCCCAGTGAACTTCATGTGGCAGTGTGTACAGTGCCAACATTAAAATTTGAAGGCGGTGGTGTTATGGTGTCGTCGTGTTTTCCATGGAGGGAGCTTGCACGCCTTGTTGTTTTGGGTGGCACTATCACAGCACAGGCCTACATTGATGTTTTAAGCATCTTGCTTCCCACTGTTGAAGAGCAATTCGAGGATGGCGATTGCATCTTTCAACAAGACCGAGCGCCTGTTCATAATGCACGGCCTGTGTCGGAGTGGTTACAAGACAATAACATCCCTGCAGTGGACTGGCTTGCACAGAGTCCTGACCTAAATTCTATAGAATACCTTTGGGATGTTTTGGAACGACGACTTCGTGCCAGGCCTCACCGACCGACATCGATACCTCTCCTCAGGCCAGCACTCCGTGAAGAATGGGCTGAGATTCCCCAAGAAACCTTCCAGCAACGGATTAAACGTATGCCTGCGAGAGTGGAAGCTGTCATCAAGGCTAAGGGTGGGCCAAAACCATATTGAATTCCAGCATTACTGATGGAGGGTGCCACGAACTCGTAAGTCATTTTCGCCGGCCGGAGTGGCCGTGCGGTTCTAGGCGCTACAGTCTGGAGCCGAGCGACCGCTACGGTCACAGGTTCGAATCCTGCTTCGGGCATGGATGTGTGTGATGTCCTTAGGTTAGTTAGGTTTAATTAGTTCTAAGTTCTAGGCGACTGATGACCTCAGAAGTCAAGTCGCATAGTGCTCAGAGCCATTTGAACCATTTGAACGTAAGTCATTTTCAGCCAGGTGTCGTGATACTTTTGATCACTTAGTGTAAAGGATTAACGTAAGTTAGAACCTTTATCATATTATCGACACAAAATTAATAAGTAGCAGCACATATGTCGAAAAAGATAACTAGGAGAACGAGGCAAGCTACACGAATGAGATGTTATAGTTTGATAGCTGCTCCAGTTTTGCTGCATAGCTCCAAGACATTCTAGTAAGATTCGTAAGTTGAAAACGAGATTTTTGAGAATTGAGAAAGCCTACACGTGACTCGATACTTTTAAAAATGACAACGTATGGAGAGAACTGATTATTTAGAAACAGAAGGAAGAATCAACGAAAGTAAAGAAAAATAGTCATCACATACCACTGTTCATCTGTGACACTGACGCTGATAATGTGTTACCAGCAGGGCTAATCAGAACTTTTTAAGGTATCTTACTGCCGAACTAGCTATACTGTGTCGTGTCACAATTTACGGTCTAGATTTGTGATGACACATGCGGTATATACGTTGAATGGAATCCTGATAACGCACTGATCGCTGCGCAGTTTAGCGTCATTCTGGAAAACTTAAAATGTATTTCCAGTAAGAATCTAAAATTTATTTGAAACACTTGACAACATTTTTGAGGATACATTACGTAAGCAAAAGGCACAGGATATCAAGAGAGACATGTGGCGTCTAGCAGAACAGCCTGATGTCTTTTTGTTCCGTAGAGCTATAATTGTGTAAAAAAAAGATCTGGTGGCTAATGACAGAACCTTCGAGAAGCTGTTCGTAGTTCTTTGCAACATATGAAGTTGGAACGCCAGAAAACTGTAGCGAAATCCAGGAAGCTCTCCACATCATTGAATCTTGGTTGATGAAGGGCTGGCCGGCCGGAGTGGCCGTGCGGTTATAGGCGCTACAGTCTGGAACCGAGCGACCGCTACGGTCGCAGGTTCGAATCCTGCCTCGGGAATGGATGTGTGTGATGTCCTTAGGTTAGTTAGGTTTAATTAGTTCTAAGTTCTAGGCGACTGATGACCTCAGAAGTTAAGTCCCATAGTGCTCAGAGCCATTTGATGAAGGGCTGACAGAAGACCATCAATAAAAATAATTGGCTCAAAGGATCATTCTTGTTAGGTTACCCGACTGTCGAAAAGCCACTGGAAACAATAACCACGGTAATATATCTGGGAGCAATGTGTACGGAGCAGCCTAAAGTGTAACGCCCACATAAAATTAATTGTTAAGAAAAACAGATGACAGACAAGGTGGAAAAGTCCTAAAGCAATGTAATTCGATTATGAACCAGATAAAGTCCCTTGTTCGATCCATTCTTGAGTGTAGCACATAAGTCTGTGACCCTCGCTAGATAGAAATAACAGTTCACGTAGACAAAATCCGAAGAAGAGCGTCGCTTTTCGTCACGGGTTCGTTTAGTATAAGCGAGAACACGAGATGCTCCTCGCCTAACCTAGTTACGCTATAGTCATTTTATTTATATCAGGAACTTAATCACAACCGTATCTTGATTTATATTTCACCATCGTTCGTCGTAGAACAATTATTAGGCAAGGAGACTACATTTCAGGTTCTGCGTAATCCGCATTGAAGTTTAAACTGTTTTTCAGAATTTGAACATAATGTCAACGCTTACATGTTGAGTAATTCAAAATGAGTATAGCCAGTAAAACAATAAGATATGAAGGAAGTTCATGGCTTCGATGAACTGTTACTACCTTCCTAACCAGCAACAATGAAAAAATAACTACACTGAAGCGCCAAAGAAATTGGTATAGAAATGCGTATTCAAATACAGAGATATGTAAACAGGCAGAATGCAGCGCTGCGGTCTGCAACGCCTATGTAAGAGAACAAGTCTCTGGCGTAGTTGTTAGACCAGTTACTGCTGCTACAATGGCAGGTTATGAAGATTGAAGTGGGTGTGAACGTGGTGTTATAGTCGGCTCACGAGAGATGCGACACAGCCTCTCCGAGATAGCGATGAAGAGGGGATTTTCCCGTACGACCACTTCACGTGTGTACCGTGAATATTAGTAATCCGGTAAAACATCAAATCTCCAACACAGCTGCGCCTGGAAAAAGATCCCGCAAGAACGAGACCAACGACGACTGAAGACAATCGTTCAACGTGACAAAAGGGCAACCCTTCCGCAAATTGCTGCAGATTTCAATGCGGTGCCAGCGTACGAACCATTCAATGTAAAGTGTAAATGTCGTGTGACAAGGGCCTCCCGTCGGGTAGACAGTTCGCCGGGTGCAAGTCTTTCGATTTGGCGTCACTTCGGCGACTTGCGCGTCCATGGGGATGAAATGATAAGTAGGACAACACAACACCCAGTCCCTGAGCGGAGAAAATCTCCGACACAGCCGAGAATCGAACCCGAGCCCTTAGGATTAACATTCTGTCGCGCTGACCACTCAGCTACCGGGGGCGGACACGATTCAATGAAACACCATCGATATTGGGTTTCGAAACCGAAGCCTCATTCGTGTACCCTTTATGACTGCACGACACAGAGCTTTACGCACTGCCTGGGCCCGTCGACTCCGACACTCGACTGTTGATGATTGGAAATATGTTGCCTGGTCGGTCGAGTCTCGTTTCCAATTGCATCGAGCGGATGGACGAGTACGGATGTCCATGGACCCTGCATGTCACCATGGGACTGTTCAAACTGGTGGAGGTTCTGTAATGATGTGGGGCGTGTGCAGCTGGAGTGATGGGACCCCTGATACGTTTGGATACGACTCTGACAGGTGACACGTACGTAAGCATCCTGTCTGATCACCTGCATTTATTCATGACCGTTGTGAATTCCGATGGACTTGGGCGATTCCAGCAGGACAATGCGACACCACACACGTCCAGAATTGCTACAGAGTGGCTCCAGGAGTACTCTTCTGAATTTAAACACTTCCGACGTCCACCAGACTCCCGAGAAAAGAACAATTTTGAGCATGTCTGGGATGCCCTGCAACATGCTGCTCAGAAGAAATCTCCACTCCTTCGTACTCTTACGGATTTATGGACAGCCCTGCACGATTCATGGTGTCAGTTCCCTCCATTACTACCTCAAACATTAGTTGAATCCATGCCACGCCGTGTTACGGCACTTCTACATGATCGCTGGGGCCCTACACGACATTAGGCAGGTGTACCAGTTTCTTTTGCTCTTCAGTGTATGTAACACATGTCAAAAGTTAAATGCTACTGTAGATGCCCTAAAAATTACGTGACAAAAAGAGAATGGATGAAAGGCGATTGAGTGCCTTGACGTGTCTAATAAGCCAACCTTGGCCGAAGGTTGAAACTAGTCTCGCAGAGCTTAATAGCGTCAATCTATAACGAATTAATCCAGAGATAAAGAGCGTCAATTATGATCTTTCACCATATAAAAATCGAATGTAATGTTAATAAATCTATGAAGAAACAGCCTATTATATTGTCTGTCCAGTGTTGTTACTAAATTTGCTTGACGAAAGCGTACAAGAACTTAACCAGAGAGGGAATTTCATTGGACCAAACAAATGGGCAATGAGAAAGTAACTACTCGTAACGCAAAGGAACCAACAAAAAAATCACGAGTTCTGGCACGATATTTTCACCTGATACGTATTTCTGAACGAATCACCAACTAGCAGCGTATTGGTTCACAGTTTCATTAAGTATAGATATAGGATTGGTAATAAACTGCAGATTTGTGGAGTGCAGAGAGATTGTTATGAACATCATGGCAGATATAGGGTGGGATGCGTCTGTCATACCAAAACAGGAACTACAGAGAAGACTATTGACGCCTTTTATTCGGAAAGATGGCAAGGAGGAATGGGTGAAAAGTCTATTTAAAAACTAATTACATTTTTTGATGAGATGGGAATTAATCTCTCCTTTATGTTGCGGTTATGTGTTGGAGAAGTGGATTATACTGGTGACCATCTATAATAACATATTCAGAGCTTTCATCGACATCGACATCAACCTCTGCACATGCAGAATAGAAGTACCTATGAAACTGAAAGTGGAGAAATTAATGTGAAAAGAATTTTGAAATTTCAAGGTGATCTGTGATGCTGAACGTACAGAAAACACTAGGGCGTGAACTCAATGTGACCCACCTTCGCTTTAAAATTTTGTTAAATCTAGTGTCGTTTCGATGACGGTTTTTTCCTCAGCCACCGCTGGTGCTTTTTATAAGGCACGTACAGCACCACGGGTTTATTTATCTTAGTTGCTGCGGAAAACAGAGATGAAGGTCACTGTATTCATGGAAAGTGTCTCTGACTATCAGGTAGGGAAGGTGTTACGGAACGAAAGCCTGGAGATTCTCTCATTCTTTGAATTAGTTTCTGTTGGGGATTGCTAAACGCCGTCTGATTCTTATGAGACTGTAATACCATACTCAAAAACGATCATGTGCTATATTAAATGACTCTGCATTAAGGCATATTAAAAGTTTTCGGTATCTACATCTGCAGACATACTGTGTCAACCACTGTGAAGTTCATGAGGAAGTTAGTTAGCATGGTACCACCTGTTGGCTTCCCTTCCAGTTACATGTGGAAGAATGACTGTGTCTCTACGCGAGCCGTAATTTCGGTAATTCACGGCCTCTACAGAAGCGATATCTGGTAGCACGAAGAAGATTTCTAAATTTTTACATTGGTTCTCGAAACTTTTTAAGTACGCTTTCGCTAGAATTGGTGTGATTCCAGAGAAAATCTAGATTTGTAATGTTGGCACATGTAACGTAAAAGCATAAGCATAACATCAAGTGCCGTCTGTCCACTTATCACAATAAGAGGACTGCTAGGATATGTGAAAGATCACCTTGATTACGAAAACCGGGAATATATAGTATACCTGACCAATGTGACATGTCGTACATTTGCCAAACAACTGGGACAGTGGACAATAGGTGCCAAGAACATCAGAGGAACACCCGGTGAGATAGGAAACTAAATCAGCCATGTCTGGAGCACTGTCTGGAACTTAATCACACCATGATTTATGAAAAAATGGAGGTTCTGTCACAGACCCCCTGATACTGGGGTTGTGTTATGAGAGAGTCAACAAAAATAAACGTGGCGGAAAATCTCATGTATCGTGACACTGGGTACCGTGTCAACAATCCTGAAACTGAAATGGAGTTGCTAAAAACGCAACGATTGCAGCAGCAGAGCGTAAGCTATAAAAGACATTTCCTCCCACATAAGTGCGTCCACCAGATATGATAACAAACATGAAAATTTTTTCTTTATAATACACTCCTGGAAATTGAAATAAGAACACCGTGAATTCATTGTCCCAGGAAGGGGAAACTTTATTGGCACATTCCTGGGGTCAGATACATCACATGATCACACTGACAGAACCACAGGCACATAGACACAGGCAACAGAGCATGCACAATGTCGGCACTATTACAGTGTATATCCACCTTTCGCAGCAATGCAGGCTGCTATTCTCCCATAGAGACGATCGTTGAGATGCTGGATGTAGTCCTGTGGAACGGCTTGCCATGCCATTTCCACCTGGCGCCTCAGTTGGACCAGCGTTCGTGCTGGTCGTGCAGACCGCGTGAGACGACGCTTCATGCAGTCCCAAACATGCTCAATGGGGGACAGATCCGGAGATCATGCTGGCCAGGGTAGTTGACTTACACCTTCTAGAGCACGTTGGGTGGCACGGGATACATGCGGACGTGCATTGTCCTGTTGGAACAGCAAGTTCCCTTGCCGGTCTAGGAATGGTAGAACGATGGGTTCGATGACGGTTTGGATGTACCGTGCACTATTCAGTGTCCCCTCGACGATCACCAGTGGTGTACGGCCAGTGTAGGAGATCGCTCCCCACACCATGATGCCGGGTGTTGGCCCTGTGTGCCTCGGTCGTATGCAGTCCTGATTGTGGCGCTCACCTGCACGGCGCCAAACACGCATACGACCATCATTGGCACCAAGGCAGAAGCGACTCTCATCGCTGAAGACGACACGTCTCCATTCGTCCCTCCATTCACGCCTGTCGCGACACCACTGGAGGCGGGCTGCACGATGTTGGGGCGTGAGCGGAAGACGGCCTAACGGTGTGCGGGACCGTAGCCCAGCTTCATGGAGACGGTTGCGAATGGTCCTCGCCGATACCCCAGGAGCAACAGTGTCCCTAATTTGCTGGGAAGTGGCGGTGCGGTCCCCTACGGCACTGCGTAGGATCCTACGGTCTTGGCGTGCATCCGTGCGTCGCTGCGGTCCGGTCCCAGGTCGATGGGCACGTGCACCTTCCGCCGACCACTGGCGACAACATCGATGTAATGTGGAGACCTCACGCCCCACGTGTTGAGCAATTCGGCGGTACGTCCACCCGGCCTCCCGCATGCCCACTATACGCCCTCGCTCAAAGTCCGTCAACTGCACATACGGTTCACGTCCACGCTGTCGCGGCATGCTACCAGTGTTAAAGACTGCGATGGAGCTCCGTATGCCACGGCAAACTGGCTGACACTGACGGCGGCGGTGCACAAATGCTGCGCAGCTAGCGCCATTCGACGGCCAACACCGCGGTTCCTGGTGTGTCCGCTGTGCCGTGCGTGTGGTCATTGCTTGTACAGCCCTCTCGCAGTGTCCGGAGCAAGTATGGTGGGTCTGACACACCGGTGTCAATGTGTTCTTTTTTCCATTTCCAGGAGTGTAATTCCTGATATCATTGTCATTATTGATAAGGGTAAGATATATGAGCATTATATAACAGTAAATCAAGTGAGGTATTCTTTAAATGGACAGAGTATGCATCACAATGTTACTTACGAGACAGGTTATAGTCAAAATTTTTAAGATGGCGAAGGACAAGATGATTTTTCGTATTTGGACAGAATGTGCATCAATAAAGATGGAAAAGTAGGATTTAAATATTACAACAACTACAAATTGTACAATATGCGTTTGTGAGACGGCATAAAATAGAGAGTTATTCGAGCACTGGAATATCTTTTTTTCTATCAGCAAGATGTTTCACATCGCTGGTCACTTGTATGGCGGCATCGACGAGGCTCAGTGGTTCACCGTGGGCACAGGGAGCGTATATGGCGGACGAAGACTCTAGGGTGCAGGTAGGTCATGACGTAGTGAGCAGTTGTTTTCCATGATACAGGGTGCAAATTTTATTATGTGCAGTTTTTACATAATTCTAGAAAGCTGAAATGGATTTTCACAATTCATGTTATACACTTCTAGAGGCTGCAGAGAGGACACAGTAGATCAAGTTTTACGTTGCAACGCATGTCCAGAAACATCACTCAGAGCCGCCACAGAGATACAGGCGCCGGCACCTGTATAGGTATGTATAATCAAGTTGGTTCCGTGATGATGTTACAGACTTTCAACAATGATGGAGAAGGATAAAGTATCAGCCCCTGGTTCGGAAACGAACGAATCGAAAATTATAGGCGAAAACCATCCTGAGACCACTAACAATGGAACACATGCACCGGTACTGTTGTTGCTATGATTGTAGGGTAGACAACTTTCAGAGGTGCTAGTATGGACCAAAACAAGAAAAAATGTCTAGTAAACATGCGCTCTAAAATGCATACCTTAAGGGCTAAGATTTCTTGTTCAGTGGAGGAGATGAGTTTCACGCTAGCGAAGATGAACAAGTTTTAGAACCCATGTTTACTGGAAATGTTTTGTTATTTTGGTCCATCCTATCATCTCGGGAAGCTGCATACCGACATTCTTAGCAATAGCTGTACATGTATCACACAGTCAGTGGTATCAGAATAACTTTCGCGTCTAACTTTCAACTCCTTCGTTTCCGAATCAGGTAACCATACCTCAAATTGATACATTTATCCCTCTCTTTCAATGATTGTTACATCATTACGGAATTACTCTGAATATACAGGGTGACAATTATTTAACTATATGAAATAAAATCGTCATAGTTTCTGAACGGTGTGCGTTCAAACTCCACGGTTCGCCGAGGGTCATGATAGGAATTGGTATGCGCTATATGTTTTGGTTTAGCGATGATGCCCACTTTCATTTGGATGGGTTCGTCAATAAGCAGAATTGGAGCGTTTGGGGGACTGAGAATCCTCATTTCGCGATTGAGAAGCCTCTTCATCCTCAATGAGTGTGTGGTGTGCATATGTCCAGTCAAGGAATGATCGGTGCTATACTCCTTGATGGCTTGGTGGCTACCGAATGGAACATGAAGGTTTTGGAAGATGATTTCACCATCATTATCCAAAGTGACCCTGATTTCGACAAGATGTGGTTCTGCCCCAGCTAACACTCAGTACCCAATGTAACAAAATGGAACACCTACAGCCATCCTTACAATGTCATTTATTATATGGCTAAAGCTTTTGGCGCTTCAGTGCATCATCTTCAGGCCTGTACGCATAAATAGTAATGGTAGCATCATCAACTTATCAACCATGCAATACAAATACAGATAAAGAAAAGAATAATAATCAAGGACAATTAGTCCAGTCAAATAGCAGATATACCTTGCAAAAGGTGGGGTGGAAGAGTTTATTTCTTCAACTCGTTCATATGGTTGGAAAGATTAGAAAATCGAGTTTTGCCAACAAAATTTCGCTTGGGAAAACTTTCTGCAGTCATAAAACTTGGAAAATTTCGGCCTTTTTTCAGTTTTTTCAAAATATCTCAGTTTCATTTGCTCCTATCGCTTTAACGTCTATTTTCTTTTTTAAAGAGCACAAAATTCTCTACAAATTTGGTTCTTGCCATTTTTTTCTTCTCCAAATATCTAAGGCGCTACAGTGCCTCAAAAAATACCAATTTTTCGAATTTTGAGCATAGTGGCAAGATACCTTATTTTTGAACACTATTTTTTCAGTTTCTGTTTGTGTAGTATAAATACATTATACATCATGTTATATGTTGGAATTTACCACCTCACCTTCAGGTATTCAATTTCTCTGTATGCAACATGAGGATTGCTGGGCGCCCAACTATTGTGATTCTTACACCACTACCTGAAGTTCACTATGGGCCACCTCAGCCCTGGTATTTGTAAAACTATAAATATAAAAATATATCATTAAGAGACATAGACACACACACACACACACACACACACACACACACACACACACACACACACACACACAAAATAAATTGTCTCAGGAAACTGAGCTATTATTAGCTGCAATAGGCAACCTAATTAGGTAGGTAATTATTCTTGTGTATAAAAGCCACACAGTTGACATTAAAAATAAGTAGCTTTATTACAATTAAAATGCATTGTCAGTTACTAAAAAATGTTGACAGTTCTGGGTGTGTAATACTTGTAATATCGCACATTAGCGCACTTGAGACAGATTTGAGTATCACTTCCAACGTTTTGATGGGCCAGGTTCCTCAGTGTCACCAGAAATACCTTGAGTTACGGATTCAGGGTCTGCACATAGAGTTGATCCCAGATTGACCTCTTCTTTAAACAGCGAGTCAGCCTCAGCAAGTTCGTTGATTTTGTCAGCGATTTCCGCAACATCCTCCATAACATCTTCTTCATTGTCTTCATATAAAAATTTTGGCACGTTTTCATAGTTGACCCCAATACATTTCTTGCAAATTGAAGAACATTTCAAACCCGCTTTTCTGCAGGAGCACGCTCCGCTACAGTTCAGCTTGCATGAGCATGAAACAATGTGAAGAAGTGCTCCTGGTGCTGGATCTTGGCTCATTATAACGGGTATTGGACCGTGGTTACTGTGATTCTAACCCCATTTCTCAGGAGGTTTCCAGTTTCCCATCCAACTTTGGACTTGTTGGTAAGTCCGCAACGAATGATGTGCAGAATCTTGTGTAGGTGGCAACCGTGCAAGATTCAGTTTGCTTTTTGTGGCAGACTTGGCGAATAGCTGGTACCGCAAATGGTCTAGTGTGTGGGAACTACTGACACCTCCACTATACAATGCGATAGTAACCTGTTCCCGTGCTGTTATTATTTCTTCACGGGTAGCATGTGGTTTATTGAAAGTGCAAAGCGCTGAGGTTAGGTGTTCATTTTTCGCAACAATATTGCAGCACTTAATTTTTCCTTGACCAAAAAAAGCGGATGTTGTATCACACCCGCTAAAGGCGTGAGTGAACAGAATATATTCACTGTCAAACTTGTAAGATGCAGTGGAAAACCACTTGTCTTCTGCATTTCCTCTTCCTGGCTTTAAGAAAAATAAGTTTTCAATGCCTTGCCCCAAACCGGCCATGAGCACAAGCAGGTCAACATCTTCTCCTGCAATGACAACACTTCCAAAATCTTTGGTTCCTGAAGTGGCAGATGAATCATAACGTCAGCATCTTCTTGTGCCTGGTGCACTTCAATGCTACATTCCAGAAATTCCTTTTTAAGAAGTGTGATCAAACGCATCTTGTTTCGTTCGTTGTACAAGAACTTGTCCTGAGGGAGTTGGTTCACCATCTCTGATTCAACCACAACGTCAACCGAAGAATGTTTTTTGGACCTACGAATCCTCTCAGCACTCTTTGTGCTACATTTGTCTCCCTCACATGGATACCCATCAAATACAATAGCAAATTGAGATCCAAAATGACGTTGCAGGTAAGAAACATAGCTTTGGGCTATTGACTTGAAGCAAACATTTCGAGTCCAAGTCACTTTGTGGATAAGGTACCCTCCATCAATGACAAAAAATTTACTCGGTCCACCTGACTTCACATCTTCCACTGGAACGAAGGCATTGTAGAATGAAGATTTTGTTCCTTTTCGCATGCCTTTTTCTGAGAATAGCGACATCGGGTAAGGAGCAAGTTCATATTTCAGAAAGGCGTTTAACTGTTCTTCACTTTGTTTCATTAAACAAATCCTCTGGAAAAGAGTTAAGGGACCAACAGGACTAATTTTAGTGCTCCTAGCTTTTACAGAATTGAACGCAGAAAGGAGAGTCACAACTTTATCTTTTCTACGGAACTTTACATCGTGGAAATTGTCACCAACTATTCTTTTCGTGCCTTTTTCCCCCTCTTCGTGACACGTATGACAATTAACATCCTCCGTTCCGACAACACCACTGCTGACAGACATTATAAAATCACTTTCAGGGTAGGGAGGGTGCACTGAAAACCAATCACGCAGCTTACGCAAGTCTATGCCATCTCGTTCGATGCGACAACTTCTTGCATCTACATGCTGTTCTGATGTTACTGCGCGCACTTCGCAATACGACTCAGTTTCTTCACAAATGTTCTGCATGTGAATCATACCCAATGTCCATCTGGGCAATACACTATCCGTAATTCCTCGGCCAGAAGCAAGTCTTCCAGAACTCTTCATGGTTCTCATCAATGTTTGTTCTATAGTCATGTCAGAGGGAACGCCTGACCAATACTTTTCTGATCGCCGGATTGTAAAATGTCCTTTCGTTGTGAACTTCTCATATTCTGATAAATCCATTTTTTCCTCGAGTCTCAACATATCCTGTAAGTAGAGGTGGCCACTTTTAGCGTACATAAAATGTCCAACTGAATGGAAGTAGGGAAGCATTTTTCGCTCGCTTTCAAGATGAAGTTGCCAATTGTCTGATCGATCCGCTTCAATAAATTGTTTCATGAGAGTGACCATCTTGTAGTACTGAACCCATAATTTTGCTGTGGGTCCCTTACTTTCAATCGTTTTCAGGGCAGTTACAAAGTTTTTTATGACTTGTTCCCTGAGAACACTGGTATCCTGGCCAAATGACAGTTCTGACTCACCACAAGGAGAAGACAATCATTCAGTGTCCCACGTTCATCTTCTGTTAGCTCAATGTGATCCCACACTAGACAGGTCAAAGCAAGATGACACAATAAATGCGGTCGCACAGCCCTCGAATACGTATATCCTGACAAAATCTTTTCAACGCTGTTTTCAGCGAATATTACACCAAATAAGTCCTTTAATCCACTTCCACCCATGATCATACCGATACATCCAATGAACGACATAAGGAAATGGAAACCTCCAAGTCGGACCTCCACATTATGAAATTCAGGAAGGTCAATCTCCACAATATCCCTTGCCTTCTAATACAGAGGCTGATCAAATGTGACAAAGCATGTAGTCTGATTATGTCTTTTACATGCATCTCTAGCTATCATCAGAGCAGTATACATGGTGTCATAATGGGTTGGTGATGAATTAAGAAATGGAAGACACTTTATTTTAGAACGTTCATATTCTTTGCCTGCCGTCAAGCGTTGCATGTAACCATTCCATCCTGAAGCAACTGCATTCTGAGACCATTTACAATATAACCACGTAATTTCCTCTGTTGAGATGACGATCTCACCTTTTGCAGGAGCAATTATGTCCAAATCTTCAATTTTTATAGCCTTCAGCCCTCCAACTTGTGTTCTGTGGAATGTCTGTATGTCATTTTTTCCGGCTTCACTAACAAGTTGAGCTGAGGGACGATGATTCAACTTTTTATTATTTTTCTGAGGAAGCAATGCATCATGAGGAGTAACACACATTATACCTCCCATTGTTTGAAAAGTACCAGTTCCATCTAGGGAAGTTTACATTGAAATCTGCATTATCAAACACAAATTAGCAAAATGCGTCACTTCGTTGTCTTTCGTTGCCAAGCTGAAGGATTGAAGACACTTCCAATAGGGCAGCTACCGTATAAGATGCTGCAAAGCCAAGGGAAGACAAAAACCTGGACGAGATGTTTTGAGCCAAACTTCCGGTACAAGTATGCACTAATAGCAGTCAAAAGTGATGAAATAAATGAAAGTGGCCTCGCAGCACTTATGAGTGTATGAGCAAGAGAAACACATATTTTCCCCCATTTTCTGGGAGACCGCTTGTGTTTCAAAATTATAGTTTCAAAGAGCAATTTTACAGATTCTGGTATGACAGACTCTACATCACATAAAAATTATCAGAGGGAGAGTACCGTTTTACATCGTACACTACTGATCTTATATCGTTTAATATGATATTTGCAGCTGCTTCGACGATTCGTAGTCTTTCTTGCTGAGGATCTGAATTTCTTTTGGTGTACCAATTTTCACTGAGTAGTTGGTGCCCAACATTCTTGAAACATACGACTGCTGGCTTTGAAGCTGTTTCAGCTATTACCACATCGTCACCTTATTTCTGGAAAAGGCGAGCCTTGACAGTTCGAATATCAGGACGAGGTGATGTGGGTAGTTGGTCTAACAGATCGTCCATAGAAAACTGACATTCTTCCGTATTGGTTTCCAGGTAGGCAAATATAGCCTCCATGCCTTCATCTACTTGTGTTGTAGGTCGGTAACCTCGTTTCTGTCCAGTAGCTGAAACACGGTTGTGGTGTGCGTACTGTAAGACCTTCGGTACACACACCATCAGATTATTTGACTTGTCACTCTAACGAAGTAGGCGAGTGTCAGCAATATGTCTCGTGGTCTTATCGTAGCGTGTTTACCCTTCTGCCGTTAGGTCAGATGATAGAAATGCCACTTGCACGCTTTGAGTGGCAGATTGACGGTGACCAACTTTAAACAGAACTGGATTAATTTTCACACACATTTATTAAAATAATAAAACGCATAGACATTACGTAACTGGATTCTGGATGCTGTTTACAACTGACAGTCTGAAGTGCCTTTGGTCTTGGTACGTTAATCTTATTCTCACATATCTCTGATACTTGACAAAGTGTCTATACTTTTATCTTCATGGCTGTGTAAAGGAATATGATAATCTTATTAGGTGCAGACTGAAACTTGACTATAGACTGGTAGAGACTAATGCAGACTTGTACAGACTGGTGCAGATAAATGCAGACTGACTAATCGGAGGTCTGTACACTCATTATAATACCTTGCGCGTTCAGGTATCACTGCGCGAGTGTGATCCATGAGGAGAAAAGGTTCTACATTAGCAGCAATCTCATTGGCTGCGTTACATATTAATACGTGGATCGGCGGAAGCAGAATTTGAACCATCTCTAAGGCAGCGCCATCTCGTAGTGCGGAGATGGACGAGCGCTGCGCCTGCGCTGTTGTGCTTAGAGGGGCGCGCTCTAGTGGGAAAGTTGTGTACATGCTGACTACGCGGAACTAAGTACACAACAACGGTGAAAGAACTTTCTGTGGCAAAATCTGTGGTACCACCCATCTGCAGCAACCAAATCATTTACATTTTAAATCCGCTCTATCACTTGAGCAAATTCATCACCACGTCGTTTAGCCTGTCTAATACTGTCGATTGGACTTCCAATTTCATTACTTTGTAAACAGAATTTCGTTTGGCATATGACAATCTTAACTGCTTGGTTAAAAAGTCATCAGAATTCCCTTTTGCACATAAGAAGCATTTCTCTTTGAAATTGAACTGACCTTTTTCTTGCGACCGACGTAGCACACCTGTTGGTTCCTGAGAATGTCGAAGGCTAGCTGCTATCATTCTCTCATTAATGTACTTCTTGTAGCGTGCTTCGTTCACCATCACTTCACTGAGCGTTTTCAAAAAACGGATGTGAGCAGACTCCCTGCGTTTAGCACTACAATCGACAAGTGTGCTCAATCCTTTCTTTTTCACATTGCGTCCACCACTCACCACAGTTCTTTTCGCAAATGAAACACAAATTCATTTCAGACATACTCATTTTCAGCACCACAACATATACTGAATGGAAGCGACTCCAAACTGTAGGACCCTTATTGTTGTGTGCTAATAGCTGTCAGCGCGCTGTGAACAATCACCAGAGATAATCGCCTTCCGCCCGCCAAACAATAAATAAGCTTTCGTCTGCTAAGGAACAATTCCTACATACTTTTTCTTATAACTGATCACTAACGTCAATCAACTGTAGAAAATGTACGGCACCTGCACGCAATCGTATTACATATTGTAACACAAATAAACTTCACGCAATCCAACGTGAATGTGTTCGTAGTTACTGAATATGATGCTGTTTGTCCTGGCCCTGCAGCAGAGTGAGATGGTAAATTCCAATGAATAACATGATGAGTAATATGTTTATACTACACAAATAGAAACTGAAATAACATTGTTCAAAAATTTGGTAATTTGCCACTTTGCTCGAAATTTGAAAAATTGGTATTTTTTGACGCACTGTAGCGCCTTAGATACCGTGAGTAGAAAAAAATGGTAACAGTAAAATTTGTAGAGAGTTTTGTGCTCTTTAAAAACGAAAATAGACGTCAAAGCGGTAAGAGCAAATGAAACTGAGATATTTTGAAAAAACTGAATAAAGTCCGAAATTTTCGAAGTTTTTTGACTGCAGAAAGTTTTCCCAAGAGAAATTTTGTTGGCAAAACTTGGTTTTCTAGCCTTTCCAACAATATGAACGAGTTAAAAAGATAAAATCTTCTACTCCCTCTTTTGCAAGGTACAGGCTTTTTTTCTGACAGTTTCACTGGACTAAATACTCTACATGTGAATTTACAGTAATCATTTGATAAAACAAACAGATACATCCATTGTCATATATCTAAAGTATACCATAACGAATTCCCACTTATACATTGTAAAAATATACTATATACTGTTAAGTTCATTAATTAAATATTTCATGATTTTATTGGTCTGTTGGAAATACATTAAACTGCATAATCCTGAAATAACCTGTTAAATAACAAAAATAACTGTAGAAAATTATAGATGTATGAAAGAACTACAACTTGAGAAATAAGTAAACCAAAGAAATTTGCATCTATGCGCAAGTAGTCCTTGCACAGGGACGGTATCACATCGTCAAACTACAGTGCTCAGCTGAAAACCGAATGTACGCATATTTGTGTCTCATGTATGAGTATGAAATGATTGTCCAAGAACATGTCAAGAGACCAACTGTAGAGAACCACCTATATCATACCGTACACAGAACATATACAATTCAAGATCATGTTCGAGATGAAAATCTACACATCTGTGAGAAGGCAGCCCTTGCCTAAGGACAATCTCAACGAAATACAAGTGTCAGTATGGTAAGCTGTCAAAATGACAACATAAATGCTGTACATGTATGACTCATGTCAAAGTAGAAAATTCTGAGGTGCAAACTGTAGAGGGGCAACCTTATGTCCAATACATAAAATGAATGTCCAAGACGTGTCAAAGGACCAAATACAGGAAACACCTGTATCACAACACATGCAGAATATATAATAAACCCTCACAAGGAACTATTCAAAGCACATTATTAACTGACCAGTGAAGAAGCCACACAATACGTCAGTAACTAAATTATAAGTAAATCCAATATGTCTGTTTAATATAAGACTATGAACACATGGCAGCAATCCATGGGTTGACTATACACACACTATTACAACAAAATCACTGGCAAACGCCACAAGCTGTGTCCAGCGGAACGGAAGTGAGCATAAATGCAAATTCATGTAAAATTGAGAACTGTGCATAACCACTAATTGTGTTACACACAACTAAAATAAATGCACGTCAAAGAGAACGACACATTCGAGTGATAATTCGTGGGCTAGGGCTAAAACATCAGAGATCTGATTGTCTTTATAAATACGGTTACATACATCACCTGGAACTTAGTAAGACGTTGAATCCCCAACAACCTGATAGGACAATGCATAACATCAGTAATGTAATAGATAATAAGATGCAAATTATTGTTAGCAGTAATGAAAAGAAGATCTGTGAATTAAAATGTAGACAACATATGGTACATAGGACAGGGTATACCTGTAGTGGTCATGTGTTCTATGACAGGGTAGTAAACATAGTAGACATAGTTTTTAATAATGATGACTTAAGATTATTGTAGAATGGTAATAAATACGCTGTGAACAGAAAGGTGCCGAATAAAGACATTAAATTAATGTTAGTAGAGATTAAAAGTACACTCAATTTTTGTGGGGTTGATAAAATACAGCATGACTTCATTACCAACAAAGTTGTGTAGTCAATTAACTAACATGTTCCTAGGAATAAGAGTATCAGTACGGATTGGACAAATACTGCTGAAATATTAATTTGTTGTTTTAATTCTACAATGAAAGCGCTATAAGCACTAATAGTGAAAGCTCAGAAGTGGAACACCCTGGTAATATGAAGTATCACTGAATATAGTGGTTTTTCTAAAATAATCGGATTTTACAACTAGACAGTGATCCCACTAAACAGTTTTTTAAACAAGTCAAAAACGCAATTAGAGAGGCATCTTTCTTATTTGATGACAAAATCTACAGGTCCCTCGAAGTAATGAATCCACATGCTCCTTGTTTACATGCACAAGCAAAGATCCATAAACCGAATGCTCCAATGAGGCCCATTATTAATTATATAGGCAGTCCTGCTTACAGACTGTACAGTAAGTTAAACGAGAATTTGGTCACTAACTATGTGTTTGAGCGGAAATTCTCAGTCAAGAGTACTTAGGCCAGGATGGGAAAATTAAAGATATTTAGATACGTGATACATACATATGGATGTCGCTAGACTTTGTAAATTTGTACACAAATTGAGCCATGCTGCAGCACGAGTCGGTGCCGTTGTTAGGTTGGCATCATTTAGTTGGTATAGATACGGTTGTCATATTCTTCTTCTATTAATTGGCGAAACCCCGCTAGTGGCAGCAGCGGCGGTTATCGATATCGTACTATCTTTGGGGCGACGATGTGGTGTTTCAGTGTCGTATGAGTTGGCAGTTCGGTTGGGGACGGACGAGCAGCCACGTCGGCGTCTGCTGAAACACACCGGGACCACTGGCAGTATGCATGCACTGCCGGATGGAAGGGCTGTAGTCGTGAGGGGTACAACCTCGTTGTCAACTGGACCCAAGAAGTTTAAGTTGAGTCGGTCTTAATTCAAGTAGTGAAACCTCCACCATTGTGAGGTCTCGCCATTTACTTGCGTGTTGCTGCTCGCAGTGTCACCGAGACGAAGAGCAGTGAGTGGAGCGTTTGGGGGGGGGGGGGGGCGAGGTGAAGCTAATTAGTCTTCCTCCATCTGTTATTATTAATTGTTGCATTGTATATGTTATTATTTGTGAAATTCAACCAGTGGTATTTTTCCTGCCTAGTGGCTGCTAACGCCCCAGTTACCTGCCCTGGAGCTTAGTGTATGTTGTGACAGTGTACTTTTCCTCTCTTTGTTGTAGTTCTACAGTTTCCTTGATTTGTGGGCTGGGTGGTGTTTTTTTTCGCCTTACTCTGGTGGTAGTAGTAGTAGTAGTAGTAGTAGTAGTTCCTTTCTGCTTCCAGATGCTCTAAACATCAGAGTCTGAACACGTAGTGCTGACTGCCGGTTCTGGCTTGGGTGTGTTATTCCATCGTTGCCTTGGTCATCACACGTTAGGTAGATTCAGCAAATGATTATTGCTTATGTGTTTAAACTGCCACTAGTCTGAGTTACCATCTCGTGAAGTGATTGCAGCTCTTATATGCCTGTCTCAATGCTTGTGAAGTTTTGAAGGACTTTACCAGGTCGATCCCTGGAGCAATGTCTGCTGCCCTCTCCACCCCCTTGGTTTGGTCAGATTTGATGATTGTTTTTTTTTCTTTTAAAAATATTTTAATGACTGTAATTTCAAGTTTGAAGATGTTTAACTGGGCCCTAAAAGGATTACTATTCAGGCTTTCAGCTGTGATACAGATTTTATATCATTACTATTGAGGCCTTCAGCTGAGAAATAGTTGAATTTGTTGTCATTAAGGCCTTCAGCCATGAATGTTACTTGTCCTAAAATTTTAAATAGACAATTGTATTCTAACAGGGAGATTTTGATGATTGTTCTTTCAAAAATATTTTAATAACTGTAATTGCTGCTTGAAGTAGTTTAACAGGTTCTTAAGATTGCTATTCAGGCCTTCAGTCGTTAAACAGTTTTAAATTATCACTATTGGGGCGTTGAGCTGAGAAATAGTTTGAATTAGTTGTCATTAAGGCCTTCAGGTGTGGAACACTTATTAATGTGTTGTCACCTTTTATTTGTTGTTGTTTCGAAATAAAGGTACACGATTGAAAAATAAAGTAGCCAACAGTATTTGATTATTGCCCCATCCACAATTGCAACCCAGTCTTGCCTTCCTTGGTAACAGGTCTCAAAAATATTCCTGCAAATGAAGTCATTTTTCTTACAAGACTGAATGATGATGATGATGTATGTCCATAGATGAAACTGATCATTTTCTTAAAATTGTTAGAACTATTTCTGTCATATAATTACTTTTCCTTTAAAGGAGAGTTTTCAAGGAGCATAGTGGGTTAGCAATGGGCTGTTGCCCATCAGGAACACTAGGTAATATATTTATCAATCATTTGGAAGAAAAACCTATTACACAGCATCATGAGTTCCCTTTAAAAGATCTTATTATAAACCATACTGTAAAGTTTTAAAAGGGTGATAAACAAATACAAAAGTTCATATATTAAATCTGGAATTGATACCTTTAAAAATTGAATTAAAACCATTTGGAATTTCGTAAAGAGAGTGTATGGCGAAAAAATAAGGATGATAACACCATAGAGATAAGCCATAATGACAAGGTGGTACATAATCCTATAGCAATTTCTAACATATTTAACAATCATTTCTGAACTGCAGCAGATCATACTAGTTGTAAGGGTTCATTAAATATGGCCTTGAATGTATTACAAAAAGCTGACCACAACATATATGACCCAATTTGTGTAGCTCCAGTCAGAAAAACAAAAATTCCACAGGTAGTATCAACATTTCATCGAAAGTGTAAAGCATTGTGGTGATTATATATGTCACGTGTTGTACAACATTTTTAATTATACTTTGCAGCAAAGTATTGCCCAGAGGGACTTAAGATTGCTATTGTGAAATTACTTATTAATAATGGTGACGAAACTAACTTGACTAGCTACCATCCTATATCTCTGTTAAGTTGCTTCTCCAAAATTTTGGAGAAAGTAATGTACAAAACAGTTGTAGAGCAGCTCACCATACACAACATGCGCAACAAAAATGAGTTTGGATTCCAAAAGCATAGATCAACAGAGCAGGCTATTTTCTCTCTGACAAATGAAATTCTTGAGTCACTAAATCAAAAATTGTCATCTATTGGAATTTTGTGTGACTTTTCAAAGGCTTTTCACTGTGTTAATCACAATATTCTCTTAAAGAAGACCAATTTTTATGGTTTGAATGGTAGTACTGGTAGATGGATTGAATCATATGTACACAAAAGGAAGCAGAATGTGATAATAAATGGTTTTGATGGCTGTCCTGTGTCATCTGACTGGGGCACATAAAGTGTGGAGTGCCATTAGGATCCAATTTGGGGACTTTACTGTTTCTTATCTTTGTCAATGATCTCCCACTCTGTACAAACAGTATGAGCAACATTACTCTTTTGCTGATGACACTACTAGAATGCTTGAAAGTCAATCAATCTGTGAACTATCAAATAAGTGTAATGCTGTACTTGTAGATGTCCTACTTTCTTTTAATTCTAATGGATTAACATAAAATATTAAAAAAACACAACATATTCAGTTTCATGCATCAATGCAAAAAATAAAGCAATCAATTTATACTGTGACTGTCAAAATATGTTATAGTTCGCCACCTCTAAGTTTCTGGCAATATGACTGATGACAAGTTGATCTGGTCTGGGCATATTATAGACCTTCATAATAGACTGAGTGTAGCAACTTATGTCCTGCATGTAATTAGCCCTTTTGGTGATATGAATGCTATCAAAGTAGCTTACTCAGGCTATTTTCACTCCATCATGTCATACAGTATAATTCTTTGGGGTAATCAACTTTTAGCCAAACAGATCTTTGCTGCACAAAAGAGAGAAATTAGAATCATAAATGGTGTTCATCCAAGGTATTCTTGCAGAAACCTGTTCTGAGAGCTCCAAATATTAACCACCACATCTCAGTACTTATTTTCTGGATGATTTTTGTAGCGAATAAACATTGTATTTTCATATCCAATAGTGCATACCATGATCACAATACAAGGTTTAAAATGATTTACACAGAGATCTAAACAGCTAAGTACTGTACAAAAAGGTGTTCATTATTCTGCCACTAAACACTTCAATTCTCTTTCACCTGATATCAAAGCCCACATTAATTACCCATCTACGTTTACATTTAAATTAAGAAAATACCTTATGGATAAGTCTTTCTACTCTCTCATTGAGTACCTGCAGAGTAGGCCTAATCAGTGACTGTCTTTGTAATTTTTATTGTATTTTCTATTTGTATTCTAGTCTCTGTTTTTACTATGTTAGCTGTAATTCGTCTTTGCTGCCCAAGATGATCAGTGTACGAATTTCCCTTTTTCTGTACCAAACATTATTCTCAGTAGTTTATATAATGTTTATTTGAACTCTGTGTATTTAATTTTAATTCACCTGATACACTTTTATCACCAGATTGCTACATTCTTGTCATTTGTACTAATGTTTGTTGTATACTTATAAAAATGTAAACCTGACTTGTTCCACATCCTTGAGATTCATCACTATATGGGTTCATGGAATTTGAAATAAATAAATATAAGTAAAAATAAAAAGTGATTTAATTATGCACTATTGTATATTTGTTAATGGTACATTGTTATTATTTAGTGAAGAGAATGAGTGTCTAAAGATAATTTTTGAGGCATTCAATACTCTACATCCCAATATACAGTTTATACGAAAGTGATGTGAACAATAAAAGTAATTTCCTTGATATTATATTAATGAAGTCACAGATTTGCAATTTATAGGAAGCCAACAGCTACAGATGCGAGTAACCCATGTCATTCTGCTCACCATAACAGATATAAAACTTCTTTCTTTTACAGTTCAGTTAGCAGACTGATAAAGATTCCATTAGAAACTGATGAAAGAGAACAGGAAAAACATGTTTTAAAGGATATAGCGTTCAGAAATGGGCTTCAGCCAGAATTAATTGACCAAATATACTCAAAGATCATTAAGAAGAGTTCTGATTTACTACATAAGATTTCTTTGGAGGTATATAGAAATAAGCAGAAAATTTTTACCAATATGAGTTACATTGGTCCACTGTCAAATGATGTGGCACATATTTTTCTCGAAATTAATGTTAATGTAGGATTCAGAAATAAAAACACGTTATCAAAGTTGTTGACATATTCAGTGGAACAGTTCGGTCCGATAAAGAAATCAGGCATATACAAAATAACCTGTACTGATTGTGAATCCATAAACATAGGTAAAATTATTAAAACTTTTAGAGAAAGATATAGAGAACTTACTTCCCTGCATACCATTAAACAGTCAACCTTCCAAGAATATTTGAAGACAATCAGACATACTGACATAGGTGTAGATGAGGATCTAAAAGTCTTACACTTCATCGATAAAAGAGGTATAATAAAAGATTTGGAAATTTATATATATTCCCACAAAGAACCAAACTGTTTACTGAACGAACAAACTGAGTCGAAAAATAAATTATTCTTTGACTGTTTTCGTAATTCTTTATGTAAATAGACCATAATTTGTGCCTTGAATGTTTGGAATTACCCTGCCATAGTAATCAGAACATATCATTATTAATATTGTACAGACAGATTGTAATCTTGAGGTACTGACCTACATGGTTTTGATGTAAACTTTTACGATTTCCATTTACTATTTCTATTATTTGTTTGACTGCTTCATTTTTGGATTCCATTCTCTTATTTAACATATTTCAATTGCGATATTCCTTGTACACATTATTGGTTTCGTCTATTGATTGGTAGTGACATACTCTTACACTTTTACTGTTGATTTCATGCAACTTCTTTGAGTATTCGCTGACTTATATCTTTGGACTTTCTATTTTCAATTTTCTCCAGTCAGCTGGTTGGAGACACATCATGTTACAGATACTTGTGGCATTCACTTAATGGTGGTCATTTGAATTGCACCTTATGGTATTCATTGTTTGTATATCGTTCTGAGGGTAGTCTGCAAAAACCAATTCATAGTTATTGGCCACTGATGAATCGTAGATATGACTGGAGTTAACCCCTCAGCGTTAGTTAAGTTGAGTTCCTCAGTGTTCTCGGTGTTTTTGTGCTCATTTTTCACATGGGTGTACGGCTCATGTCCTGTAACCGTTGGCGAGGGTTTCCCTGTACTGACATACGCTTCCTTGATAAAGAGTTATATTTGTGGTGTTTCTGCATTGTTCTCGTATGAGAGGTACATCATTTGTAATTGTGGGTTGTTGGGTGTCTATTACAATCTTACGACTGTGTAATTACTGTAACCCTTTCTTTTCTCCCTTCTCTCCCTCCCATTCTGCCCACTACCTATTATTAATAGGCAACAGGTCACGTTTCCCCATCCCCCTTTCTCAACTCTATAGAATCGACTATGCACGTGCCTCTAACCTACTCTCATTGTTAGTTGGTGGTTTTATGGTACAATTGTTACTGGACTTAGTTTGATTTATGTAATCATTCTCGGTTTAGTATATGAAAAATGGTAGGTAGCGTACTTTAGAGGATTTTTGGCGTAATGGCCAGCTGGGGTCGCTGAGAGGTTCTAGGCGCTACAGTCTGGAACCGCGCGAGTGCTACAGTTACAGGTTTGAATCCTGTCTCGGGCATGGATGTCTGTGATGTCCTTAGGTTATTTAGGTTTAGGTAGTTCTAAGTTCTAGGGGACTGATGACCTCAGAAGTTAACTCCCATAGTGCTCAGAGCCATTTGAACCATTTGGCGTAATGATCTATGTTGATGTATACGTTGCTGTCATTGGCTTCTCGTTACATGCTTGGTAGTAGACCTGCTTGAGTTAGCCTAAGAATGCAGTAATTGACATGCAGTTACTTTAATCATATGTGATACATTCAGTGGTTATGCACTTGTCTTCAGTTTTACATGTGTTTGCATTTATCCTCACTTGGGTTCCGCTGGACATGACTTGTGGCATAGCCAGAGATTTTGTTGTTATAGTATATGTATAGTCAACTCATAAACAGACATATTGGATTTACATATGATTTACTTACTGGCATATGACATAAGTATGCCCCTCTACTGTTTGCACCTCAGCATTTTATACTTTGAAATGACACAGTATTGTCAGTCTGACAGCTTATCATACTGACCTTTATATTTTGTTGCGGTTGTCCTTCAGCAAGGCCTACTTTCTCGCAGCTTTGTAGATGTTGTCCATTCTGAGCAGTATCTTGAGCTCTTCATTTTCTGCGTATGGCACATGCCACGACATAGGTGGTTCTCAACATTTGGCCTCTTGACATGTTCTTCGACATTCATTTTGTACACGAGACATAAATTCGCCTGTATTCGGATTTCAGCTGACCATTGTATAGCAATGATGTGATGCTGTCCTTGTGCAAGGACTTCTTGTGCATAGTTCATATTTCTTTGGTTTAGTTATTTCTGAAGTTTTAGTTCTTTCATACATCTTTAATTTTCTACAGCTATTTTTGTCATTTAGCACGTTATTTTAGGATTATGCTGTTTAATGTATCTTCCAACTGACCAATAAAATAATGGAATATTTAATTTATGAATTTAATAATAAATACTATATTTGTACAAATTATCGAGTGAAATGCGTTATAGTATATTTTAGTTATGTGACAATGGACCTATCTGTTGGTTTTATCAAATTGTTACTGCAAATTCACTTATAGAGTATTGTCCTTGTTTCTTATTCTTTTTTTAATCAGTCGTTGTATTGCATGATTGATAAGTTGATAGGGCTATCGTTACTGTTTATTCATACAAGCCTAAAGATGATGCACTGAAGCACCGGAACTGGGAGCTGTACGATAAATAACATCGCAAGGTCAGCTGTAGGTATTCCATTTTATTACAGTGAGCAGCTGAAGTCCCTCAGACCTCCATCAGAGGTTGGAGACACAAAAACTCAGTACCCAAACTTCTCTCTTCGATGGATTGACTATTGGACAACAAAATAAACTTTGGAATGAATGTACTCAGGAATAGTGTTTACTGTAGCAGATATCACAAACAAAACAGTGACTTTTCATAAGACCCCCATAGTACCAAAGAAGAATTTTGTAGAATGTTTTTTGCAAAGACATATAACAATGAATTTTCAAGAGATTCTTTCGAAAATAATAAATAGGATTACTGATGTATAAATATACGCAAAATAGTGAAAAATACATAAAGTTGTGCATCCAACAGCTACAAAACAGAGCAAAAGCATTATGAATTGAAACAGTAATCATAAGAAACATATTTAATAACTATAGGTGGTGTTAATGTAATGTAGACAGTCAAATATCTATGATCTCATTTGTAACAGAAAACAGGACCAAGGCTGTTATGTTCATGAGGAAATTAACGAAACAAACTCCAAAATTAAAATAATCTATAGAACACTATGTAGTGCATAAATTATTGTGTGTAAAAATAATAATGTAACATATGGAACAACAATAAGTAATAATGTACATCTTGAGCAAAGAAATGAGCTGAATGATTTACAACTACTGACAATAAAATATTAAGTGTGTTTAATAACACTTTGTCCGCAGCTCGTGGTCGTGTGGTAGCGTTCTCGCTTCCCGCGCCCGGGTTCCCGGGTTCGATTCCCGGCGGGGTCAGGGATTTTCTCTGCCTCGTGATGGCTGGGTGTTGTGTGCTGTCCTTAAGTTAGTTAGGTTTAAGTAGTTCTAAGTTCTAGGGGACTGATGACCATAGCTGTTAAGTCCCATAGTGCGCAGAACCATTTTGTTTAATAACACGTCAATTGTGTTTCTAAAGTGAAGGAGAAAATATACAGGGTGAGTCACCTAACATTACCGCTGGATATATTTCGTAAACCACATCAAATACTGACGAATCGATTCCACAGACCGAACGTGAGGAGAGGGGCTAGTGTAACTGGTTAATGCAAACCATAAAAAAATGCAGGAAGTATGTTTTTTTAACACAAACCTACGTTTCTTTAAATGGAACCCCGTTAGTTTTGTTAGCACATCTGAACATATAAACAAATACGTAATCATTGCCGTTTGTTGCATTGTAAAATGTTAATTACAACCGGAGATATTGTAACATAAAGTTGACGCTTGAGTACCACTCCTCCGCTGTTCGATCGTGTGTATCGGAGAGCATCGAATTACGTAGGGATCCAAAGGGAACGGTGATGGACCTTAGGTACAGAAGAGACTGGAACAGCACATTACGTCCACATGCTAACACCTTTTTATTGGTCTTTTTCACTGACGCACATGTACATTACCATGAGGGGTGAGGTACACGTTCGACGGGCGTTTCATAGAACGTGGAGGACGCGTACATTGGCCAGCCCGTTCTCCTGATCTTACACCTCTGGACTTCTTTCTGTGGGGTACGTTAACGGAGAATGTGTACCGTGATGTGCCTACAACCCCAGAGGATATGAAACAACGTATTGTGGCAGCCTGCGGCGACATTACACCAGATGTACTGCGGCGTGTACGACATTCATTACGCCAGAGATTGCAATTGTGTGCAGCAAATGATGGCCACCACATTGAACATCTATTGGCCTGACATGTCGGGACACACTCTATTCCACTCCGTGTGCTCCCTGCCGCCGTTGGATAAGCAGCTGCAGCAGCAAGTCGTATACTCCTAACTCACTCATTTGTTACATAGTTTAATTCTTAATTTCTTTGCGTGTTTTTGGTACTTGCATTGTTTAATTCATAAATTTCGGGCGTATTATTGCATTTGAGAGTTGTAGCATCGCGTTTTAGTACATGAATAGTGTAAATTCGCGTAGTCGTCTGTCTTCTGTTTTTGTTTTGAACGGCCAGTGTCGGTTGGTCACAGTCAGTGTGCTCCCTGCCGCCGTTGGATAAGCAGCTGCAGCAACAAGTCGTATACTCCTAGCTCACTCATTTGTTACATAGTTTAATTCTTAATTTCTTTGCGTGTTTTTGGTACTTGCATTGTTTAATTTATAAATTTCGGGCGTATTATAGTATTTGAGAGTTGTAGCATCGCGTTTTAGTACCTGAATAGTGTAAAATCGCGTAGTCTCCTTCCGCCGCCGAGCAGTGTGTCAGCAGTGCACAAGTGGCGGCATTACTGCATTTACTAGGCAATCTTGTATTTTAATAACCGTTTAAATTTTGTGTCGATTTGTTTGCGCTCTCTGTAGATTAGTTTAGACGTTCTTTGCACAACAGTTTTTGGCATGGATAGGGACTGCAACTGCTGTGTTCGGATGCAGGCTGAGTTGGCATCCCTTTGCTCCCAGCTTCAGGCAGTGTTGGCTTCGGTCACACAGCTTGAGGCTGTTGCCAATGGGCATCACTGTGGGGGTCCGGATGGGGGTTTGTCGGGGACGGCCAGCTCGTCCCACGCATCCCCCGATCGCACTACGACTGTGGTTGCCCGGGATACTGCCCGCATTGAGGCTGATCCCTCACCTGTGGTAGAGTGGGAGGTCGTCTCAAGGTGTGGCAGGGGGCGAAAGACATTCCGGAGGGCTGAACGGAAGGCCTCTTCAGTTTGTCTGACGAACCAGTTTCAGGCTCTGTCTCAGGCTGCTACTGATCTTCAGTCTGACATGGCTGCTTGTCCTGTTCCAGAGGTTGCCCCTCAGTCTGCAAGATCCGGGCGGTCGCAGAGGGTGGGCTTACTGGTAGTTGGGAGACCCAACGTCAGGCGCGTAATGGGGCCCCTTAGGGATATGGCAGCAAGGGAGGGGAAGAAACCCAAAGTGCACTCCGTGTGCATACCGGGGGGAGTCATTCCAGATGTGGAAAGGGTCCTTCCGGATGCCATGAAGGGTACAGGGTGCACCCATCTGCAGGTGGTCGCTCATGTCGGCACCAATGATATGTGTCGCTATGGATCGGAGGAAATCCTCTCTGGCTTCCGGCGGCTATCTGATTTGGTGAAGACTGCCAGTCTCGCTAGCGGGATGAAAGCAGAGCTCACTATCTGCAGCATCGTCGACAGGACTGACTGCGGACCTTTGGTACAGAGCCGAGTGGAGGGTCTGAATCAGAGGCTGAGACGGTTCTGCGACCGTGTGGGCTGCAGATTCCTCGACTTGCGCCATAGGGTGGTGGGGTTTCGGGTTCCGCTGGATAGGTCAGGAGTCCACTACACGCAACAAGCGGCTACACGGGTAGCAGGGGTTGTGTGGCGTGGGCTGGGCGGTTTTTTAGGTTAGATGGCCTCGGTCAAGTACAGAAAGGGCAACAGCCTCAACGGGTGTGGGGCAAAGTCAGGACATGCGGGACCAAGCAGCAATCGGTATTGTAATTGTAAACTGTCGAAGCTGCGTTGGTAAAGTACCGGAACTTCAAGCGCTGATAGAAAGCTCCGAAGCTGAAATCGTTATAGGTACAGAAAGCTGGCTGAAGCCAGAGATAAATTCTGCCGAAATTTTTACAAAGGTACAGACGGTGTTTAGAAAGGATAGATTGCATGCAACCGGTGGTGGAGTGTTCGTCGCTGTTAGTAGTAGTTTATCCTGTAGTGAAGTAGAAGTGGATAGTTCCTGTGAATTATTATAGGTGGAGGTTACACTCAACAACCGAGCTAGGTTAATAATTGGCTCCTTTTACCGACCCCCCGACTCAGCAGCATTAGTGGCAGAACAAATGAGAGAAAATTTGGAATACATTTCACATAAATTTTCTCAGCATGTTATAGTCTTAGGTGGAGATTTCAATTTACCAGATATAGACTGGGACACTCAGATGTTTAGGACGGGTGGTAAGGACAGAGCATCGAGTGACATTATACTGAGTGCACTATCCGAAAATTACCTCGAGCAATTAAACAGAGAACCGACTCGTGGAGATAACATCTTGGACCTACTGATAACAAACAGACCCGAACTTTTCGACTCTGTAAGTGCAGAACAGGGTATCAGTGATCATAAGGCCGTTGCAGCATCCCTGAATATGGAAGTTAATAGGAATATAAAAAAAAGGGAGGAAGGTTTATCTGTTTAGCAAGAGTAATAGAAGGCAGATTTCAGACTACCTAACAGATCAAAACGAAAATTTCTGTTCCGACACTGACAATGTTGAGTGTTTATGGAAAAAGTTCAAGGCAATCGTAAAATGCGTTTTAGACAGGTACGTGCCGAGTAAAACTGTGAGGGACGGGAAAAACTCACCGTGGTACAACAACGAAGTTAGGAAACTACTGCGAAAGCAAAGAGAGCTTCACTCCAAGTTTAAACGCAGCCAAAACCTCTCAGACAAACAGAAGCTAAACGATGTCAAAGTTAGCGTAAGCAGGGCTATGCGTGAAGCGTTCAGTGAATTCGAAAGTAAAATACTAGGTACCGACTTGACAGAAAATCCTAGGAAGTTCTGGTCTTACGTTAAATCAGTAAGTGGTTCGAAACAGCATGTCCAGACACTCCGGGATGATGATGGCATTGAAACAGAGGATGACAAGCGTAAAGCTGAAATACTAAACACCTTTTTCCAAAGCTGTTTCACAGAGGAAGACCGCACTGCAGTTCCTTCCCTAAATCCTCGTACAAATGAAAAAAATGGCTGACATCGAAATAAGTGTCCAAGGAATAGAAAAGCAACTGGAATCACTCAACAAAGGAAAGTCCACTGGACCTGACGGGATACCAATTCGATTCTACACAGAGTACGCGAAAGAACTTGCCCCCCTTCTAACAGCCATGTACCGCAAGTCTCTAGAGGAACGGAAGGTTCCAAATGATTGGAAAAGAGCACAGGTAGTCCCAGTCTTCAAGAAGGGTCGTCGAGCAGATGCCCAAAACTATAGACCTATATCTCTGACGTCGATCTGTTGTAGAATTTTAGAACATGATTTTTGCTCGAGTATCATGTCGTTTTTGGAAACTTAGAATCTACTATGTAGGAATCAAAAAGGATTCCGGAAACAGCGATCGTGTGAGACCCAACTCGCTTGATTTGTTCATGAGACCCAGGAAATATTAGATACAGGCTCCCAGGTAGATGCTATTTTTCTTGACTTCCGGAAGGCGTTCGATACGGTTCCGAACTGTCGCCTGATAAACAAAGTAAGAGCCTACGGAATATCAGACCAGCTGTGTGGCTGGATTGAAGAGTTTTTAGCAAACAGAACACAGCATGTTGTTATCAACGGAGAGATGTCTACAGACGTTAAAGTAACCTCTGGCGTGCCACAGGGGAGTGTTATGGGACCATTGCTTTTCACAATATATATAAATAACCTAGTAGATAGTGTCGGAAGTTCCATGCGGCTTTTCGCGGATGATGCTGTAGTATACAGAGAAGTTGCAGCATTAGAAAATTGTAGCGAAATGCAGGAAGATCTGCAGCGGATAGGCACTTGGTGGAGGGAGTGGCAACTGACCCTTAACATAGACAAATGTAATGTATTGCGAATACATAGAAAGAAGGATCCTTTATTGAATGATTATATGATAGCGGAACAAAAACTGGTAGCAGTTACTTCTGTAAAATATCTGGGAGTATTCGTGCGGAACGATTTGAAGTGGAATGATCATATAAAATTAATTGTTGGTAAGGCGGGTACCAGGTTGAGATTCATTGGGAGAGTCCTTAGAAAATGTAGTCCATCAACAAAGGAGGTGGCTTACAAAACACTCGTTCGACCTATACTTGAGTATTGCTCATCAGTGTGGGATCCGTACCAGATCGGGTTGACGGAGGAGATAGAGAAGATCCAAAGAAGAGCTGCGCGTTTCGTCACAGGGTTATTTGGTAACCGTGATAGCGTTACGGAGATGTTTAACAAACTCAAGTGGCAGACTCTGCAAGAGAGGCGCTCTGCATCGCGGTGTAGCTTGCTCGCCAGGTTTCGAGAGGGTGCGCTTCTGGATGAGGTATCGAATATATTGCTTCCCCCTACTTATACCTCCCGAGGAGATCACGAATGTAAAATTAGAGAGATTAGAGCGCGCACAGAGGCTTTCCGGCAGTCGTTCTTCCCGCGAACCATACGCGACTGGAACAGGAAAGGGAGGTAATGACAGTGGCACGTAAAGTGCCCTCCGCCACACACCGTTGGGTGGCTTGCGGAGTATAAATGTAGATGTAGATGTAGAATTGAAAACGAAAACCACGTGTGTACGTGTACCTCACCCCTCATGGTAATGTACATGTGCGTCAGTGAAAAAGACCAATAAAAAGGTGTTAGTATGTGGACGTAATGTGCAGTTCCAGTCTCTTCTGTACCTAAGGTCCATCACCGTTCCCTCTGGATCCCTACGTAATTCGGTGCTTTCCGATACACACGATCGAACAGCGCAGGAGTGGTACTCAAGCGTCAACTTTAGGTTCCAATATCTCCGGTTGTAATTAACATTTTACAATGTAACAAGCGGCACTGATTACGTATTTGTTTATATGTTCAGATGTGCTAACAAATCTAACGGGGTTCCGTTTAAAAAAACGTAGGTTTGTGTTAAAAACATACTTCCTGCATTTTTTTATGGTTTGTATTAACTAATTACACTAGCCTCTCTCCTCACGTTAGGTCTGTGGAATAGAGTCGTCAGTATTTGATGTGATTTACGAAATATATCCAGCGGTAACGTTAGGTGACTCACCCCGTATATAGGACCATGTCAGGTTCTGGGAAGTGAAAATGTTTGACTGATGGCAAAATATCACATACAGCACACTTTCTTTTATAGAGGACATACTGTTGATTGATTCATGTTGTCACAATTGAAGGGAAAGGTAAATATTTGTAGATGAAGGTTAGATGGATGGCTCACACTAAAGTCATCAGTTTCTCCACTGACAATTCGATGTTCTCGATGAAATAACAGTAGTGTTGAAAGGGGCGGACTCAGAAGGGACAAGTTAAGTCAGTTCCAGCACTGACAACCCAAAGGTTCAGAACTGACAAAATATCAGTAGTGTTGGCTCTTACATCATCGATTGCTACCTGATCATTTTTGGTGAAACGACAGGCACTGAGAAAATTAGTGAACCAGCAGTGTGGTAATTTTTACATTATAGAACACTTTACACAGTGCTGAACAGTGTCTCGGGTCCGCTGTTTATTGATGTAGAACTGCACATTAAACTTCAATGTCCATACCGTAAATACAACAGCTCCTCTCAAGGTCATGCATACTGTAATGTGCCCTTGCACATCTATATAGAAGTGAGTACCTCCCATACTTGTCCACAACACATGAAATGTTAATCTAAGGAAAATTAGACATTATATTGATAAATAAGTATTCGAAGCTGGAATTAAATATTGAATTAACAAATATATACTGTTTGATATACAGAGACTATGATGTTTCATGAAAGAAAACACACAAATTTATAATGCCCCTAAGTGTCTTGTACAACGAAATTCTAAGTCTTGTACATACTACATAATGAAGGCACGCAATGCCATGGACATAGTATCGATGTGTAATAAAATGTATTTTATTGTACTGTTGGTATTACTCTGTACATCATTTATAGGATTTTAAATTATTATGAACAACTACGAAGAAAACTGGTGCAATATTATCATTTTCAGGGTACTCTTCCACTCTCTACTACGCAGATATACCAAATTACAACAAATGTTAGTAAATACACAATAAAATTGTTACCACTTTATATTTATGCTTAAAAAATTGTCTTTCATCTGTTTACCTGTACCATCGATGTTTCCTTACAAAATCTTTATATTTTATCATTACATCTTTTCTTTATAATTTACTACTCATGGTCATGGAAGATACGACCAAAAATATTCTCAACATTACTACAATAGGCTTGAAAATCAAAAATTCTATCATACATCCTTGAATGTGTAGATGATCCTTGTTAATACAGTGTATGTAGTATATATACCTCGTCTATTTCTCGAACAGTATGCAGTTATTCAGCATAAATGTCTAATACAAATTTCATCCATAAGAGGTCAGAAAATTTTACATTATATACTGTCACACAGAAGAATTTTAATATAGAAACTAGCAATTAAACGAAGTCCACATATATACCAAACAATGTGATAAGAAAGAATATTGTATAACGACACTGACAAAAGGAAATTCATAAATTACTGGACAGTGAAAATACTCAGTAACACAGTAACTTTCTCTACTAAACATATCTGTTTTTTCTACTGACTGGCATTATTTGTTGTTAAGCCCTACCTCACATACATAATTCTACAAGCAGTAATCTTCGTTAAAAAGTCCATGTCAGTTATTAAAGCTAAGCTATTGTTTTTAATGGATGTTCATTATGCATTTACAGTTACTCTCGAGGTTTGCTCAATGAACAGTCTTGAATTATAATCATTAAGATTTCCTCAATCTTCAGGTAGGAAAGAAGACAGGTAGAGGAATGAAACTTGGAATAAGATACATAAAGTTCTGCTAGTTGCTAGTCGCTAGTTCTTACTCCAGTAAATGAGTAATTGGATCTCTATGTCAAAATTGTGAAATTATTATTCGCACAAGCTTAGCAACTTTTCCACATGGAAAGAAATTTTTATTATGTTAAACATCACCTTTTTCCAGTAGTTTCTAGTTTCTAATTTTACACACACATTCAGTTCACACTGTTCAGTGTAATGATCTGTTATAATTCCAATATGCCGAAGTCTACTCTCAAACTTGTTCCAAGGTTCTATCGTAGGTTTCCCATACAAAATGTCACAACGTACATTATATAATACATTGCTTATTTTTATAAAGATCATATCCTTAACTTCTTGTGTGTGAACACAATACGAACATGAAAAGTTCTTCCACTACTCTGTTTTCATCTCTGCATCTACACCTACGTGATTATTCTGCTACTCACAATAAAGTGCCTGGCAGAGGGTTCAATGAACCACCTTCAAGCTGTCCCTCTACCGTTCCACTCTCGAACGGCGCGCGGGAAAAACGAGCACTTCTGTGCGAGCCCTGATTTCTCTTGTTTTATGGTGATGATTATTTCTCCCTAGGTAAGTGGGTGCCAACAGAATGTTTTCGAAATCGGAGGAGAAAACTGGTGCTTGAAATTTCATGAGAAGATCCCGTCACAACGAAAAACGCCTTTGTTTTAATGATTTCCACTTCAATTTACGTATCATGTCTGTGGCACTATCCCATCTACTTCGCGATAATACAAAACGAGCTGCCCTTCTTTGTACTTTTTCGATGTCATCCGTCAGTCCCATCTGATGCGGATCCCACATCGCACAGCAATACTCCAGAAAAGGGCGGACAAGCGTGGTGTAAGCAGTCACTTTAGCAGACCTGTTGCATCTTCTAATGTTCTTCCAATAAATCAGTCTTTGGTTGGCTCTACCCACGGCATTATCTATGTGATCGTTCCAATTTAGGGTATTTGTAATTGTAATCCCTAAGTATTTAGTTGAATTTACAGCCTTCAGATTTGTGTGACTTATCGCGTATTCGAGATTTAGCGGATTTCTTTTAGTACTCATGTGAATAACTTCACACTTTTCTTTATTCAGAGTCAATTGCCACTTTTCGCACCATATAGATATCTTATCGAAATCATTTTGCAATCCGTTTTGGTCATCTGATAACTTTACGGTAAATGACAGCATCATCTGCAAGCAATCTAAGACGGTTCCTGTGATTGTCTCCTATGTCGTTAATGTAACCTAGATCGGGAACAATAGGGGGCCTATAACACTTCGTTGGGGAACGCCGGATGTTATTTCTGTTTTACTGAATGACTTTCCATCTATTACTATTAACTGTGACCTTTCTGCCAGGAAATAACGAGTCCAGTCGCACAAATGAGGCTATATTCCATAGGCACGCAGTTTGGTTAGAAGACGCTTGTGAGGAACGGCGTCGAAAGCCTTCTCGAAATCTAAAAATGTGGAATCAATTTGACATCCCCTGTCGATAGCAGTCACTACTTCATGGCTACGTGTCAATAAATCGTTTTCTTTCAGGTACTTAATAATGTTCGAATACAGTATATGTTCCAAAACCCTGTTGCAAATCGACGTTAGTGATATGGGCCTGTAATTCAACGGATGACTCCTACTTCCCTTTTTGGCTAGCAATTTTCCAGTCTTTAGGTACGGATCTTTATGTGAGTGAGAGGTTGTATATAATTGCTAAATATGGAGCAATCGTATCATCATATTCTGAAAGGAACCTGACTAGTATACAATCTGGACCGGAAACCTTGCTTTTATTAAGTGATTTAATCTGCTTTGCGACACCGAGGATATGTTTCTGTGTTTCTCATCTTGGCAGTTGTTCTTGATTCCGAATTCAGGAATATTTACTTCGTCTTCTTTGGCGAAGGAGTTTCGGAAAATCGTGTTTAATGACTCTGCTTTAATGGCGCTGTCGTCAGTGACTTCACCGTTGTTATCGCGCTGTGAAGGTATTGATTACGTCTTGCCACTGGTGTACTTTATGTCTAACCAGAATCTCTTTGGGTTTTCTGCCAAATTTCTAGACATAGTTTCGTTGTGGGAATTATTGAAAGCATCTCGCATTGTAGTACGCGTTATATTTCGAACTTCTGCAAATCTTTGCACTCTTGGGGATTTTACGTTCTTTTAAATTTGGCACGATTTTCGCTGCTTCTGCAACAGCGATCTGACCCTGTAACGTTTCCGCTCGGGCGGGCGTTAACTCTTTAAAGCCTGTACTATGGTAAGTTGACGGGCTTCACCTTCTAAGAAAGGATTTTAGTAAATATGTTGACCGCGTGTACCTGAATGGAGGCAAAATCAGACTTCCACCCACTCAGTAACAACAATGATACGTCAAGCAAGTCTAAAGTGCAGCTACACGTTAGGATGGACAAGAAAAATACACAGCAGATGCTACCAATTGTTAATAATACGGTCGCCAGCCTAATTAGGCATTAAGTGAGTTTTTTCCTTGTACAAGTGGATGTACGTACAAGCATAATACCACGTAGTAATACTGCATTATATGGTAAATTTTGAACCAGAAAAATCTACTGAACTAATATTTTCACTTTCTGTACTAATTTGGACAAGCTATAAATACACAACATTGCACTATAATGATTACTACAAACTGCGTTTTGTCTATTGATCCGACTGAAATCGGGCATAGGTTACCCTAGAAATAGCACTTTTGAAACACACATACAAAGTCAATTTTAAGAGGGCTAAAACACTAATAAATTTAGGTTTTATATTGACTTTAACTTTGCTGGTCAAAGCAGTTCAGCACACTTCAGGATTCAAATGAATATAAAAGAAAGAAAGATGAAGGGGGGGGGGGGGACCCTGAAACTGTTATGATCACTGTAGTGAAAGTTTGATCATTGAGAGCCTTAAGCATTCTAGATTTCCAATATATGATTTACCACTCTTTTTGTCTTATTTCCTGCTCATTTAACTACCGTTATTTTTGTCTCAATTTAAATAAACTTCATTACTAAACCAATTTCAACATTATCTTCCAACTTTGTCATACCTATATTATTCGTCCAGTATTCATTAACAACAAAGTTCTTTAAACATCATTTTAACATTGATAGGTCTGCAGGTAATTATTATTAACATAAACTTTAAATCTTCATCTTGGGATACTCGGATTGCACAACATGTGGAAAGGACCCTGTCTGGGTTAGTTGTGAGGATAATTAATTGATAGGACAGTTCTGGTAAAATTTAAGTTGTTATTGAACAGTATGTAGCAAAAGTAACACTGGTCCACACGAATACAGTACTGAAAGTTTCAACCTGTTCGTATCGATGAGGCGGTCGGCAGGTGGCGAGATGGCGAGGCACAAAGCACACGTGCAATTACATCAATGGCTCATGAAATATCGGCACTTTACTTCTTCATGGCGTCGCAATGCTTTTCCATTTAGTGCCTATGGAATATTGTCATGCTGTATAGACGTCGGAAACAGCGCATCCGAGGCTCAACGAAACCACTTTTTCCAGGAGAGCCTCCTCGATCCAGCACGTGTTTCTCAGATCGATGCCCAACTCCGACTACCTCTGCTGAGCCCGTTATGCAGTGCAGCGCCCGTGTGCATTTTCCCACGCTCGCCTGCCTCCACCTTTTACCGCTCCCCTACAGACAGGGTATTCACCAAAGGTTTTACATTCCACTTATCCTAATACATTGCCTACGTATGGACCAGGCGTACAAATACAACTTTCACATCTTACAATAGTTTCAACATAGGTACACTTCCCTTCGATTGCAATATTACTTGAGATTTGACATAAATATTAAAATTTACATCGAAAATTGTTTATAGCTTCATCAACATAATGGCATGAAACAAAAAAGAAATGGAATCTGAACATCGATTATACTAATTTATTGAAATTCAGAAGAAAAAAATTTATTACATATACAGTAGGATAACGTTATTGTTGTTACAACCCGTTTTATGTACCATTGGGGGTCAGTACCATCACTTAATAATTTACCTGGTATATATCTCTCAATTGCTGTCGATACTATCTCTTTGAAATCATTCCACAACTTTTCTACGCCTACATGATAAGATCGGTAGGAATGCAGACTGTCTCTTAAAAAGGCGTTAAGAGCATTTTTATCAAATATACTATGCGGTTCCTCTTGATGGTTGTAGGGGTTACGGTATTCAGTCTAGCAGCTACTGCCTTGTGATCGCTAATCCCTATATTCGTCATGATACTCACTACTTGTCCAGGATTATTTGTTGCTAAGAGGTCAAGTATGCTTTCTCAACCATTTAATTCTTCAAAATAATTTTCGGAGAAATCATTCAGTACATTTTCGGATGACGTTTTATGCTTGCCGCCGGCCTTAAACGTATAATTCTTCCAGCATATCAAGGGTAGATTAAAGTCACCATCGACTATAATTGTATGAGTGTGGTACCTATTTGAAATGAGGCTTAAGTTTTCTTTGAACTTCACATGGCTCTGAGCAGTATGGGACTTACCATCTGAGGTCATCAGTCCCCTAGAACTTAGAACTACTTAAACCTAACTAACCTAAGGACATCACACACATCCATGCCCGAGGCAGGATTCGAACCTGCGACTGAAGCGCCTAGAACCGCTCGGCCACTCCGGCCAGGAAGCTCGTAAAAATATACGACAAGCAAACAGTGTACTCGCCTTCTTAGCAGCAGGAACACGAGGTGCTCAGTCACTGACGGTCCATCCGACACTGTGAATACTATGATTGGCCTGCTTGGTTCTACCTCTGTGTCTTCAGGTCGAGTTTTAATGCTACTGGTATCAGACTCAAATGCCAAACACACTACTTGGTAAATTTGTACAGATATAATTTCAGTTTCAGACAAGATTTAATTTACCACTTAGTTCGAATCTTCATTACCTAGTTCACTGTATAGTGGATTCTGATCTACTACTGCACTCACTATTAGAGGAATTGCTAACTGGCTTACTATTATTACATGAAAACTGTACTCAGCATACTCATTGGTACTACCTCCTAACTTATTACTGTGTCAACCTTTCCAGTTTGTACAGGGGATATTGACTAACCAAAAGCACTACAAATTTTCATACAACCTGGCACATAAAATTGTGCTTCTCACTAGCAAATGATATGCTGCATGCATATAGACAAAAAGATCGGTTACGGGAATGGTAAATGGAACTACAAAGCAAAACCTTCATCTAAATGCACAACGGAAACCTTCCATTAATTTCGTCTCCTGATAAAGTTGTCAAGGTTAATTTTTATGCTTTAAGTTACCTATCTGTGTATCTTAACTCTCATGTTCAGAGTAACTTTTATACTGTGCTATCTTCGCAAAAGAGAGTTCTTACTTTTGCATCTAAATAAGATCTCTAGATTTTAATCTGACTGTGAATGTGGTGCAATTTTATGCTCTCTAGTAGCTGTATCCAGCCATTAATGTAGTGCATATGACACTTCTATGTTCGAACTACTTACATGTATAATTATGTTCGCTGTAAGCAATCCTTATAAACAGTATGCACCTGACCTACCATATGTGACAACTATATCGCTGTGTATACTTTATGCATAATTTCGGTATTTAAATTTCCAATGCAAAACACTTACATAACAAGATACTATCAGAATGAATTTCGAACCAGTTGTGTCTTCCTGACTAATATCTGAATAGACGATCACCATCCCCTATCTACACTCCTGGAAATGGAAAAAAGAACACATTGACACCGGTGTGTCAGACCCACCATACTTGCCCCGGACACTGCGAGAGGGCTGTACAAGCAATGATCACACGCACGGCACAGCGGACACACCAGGAACCGCGGTGTTGCCCGTCGAATGGCGCTAGCTGCGCAGCATTTGTGTACCGCCGCCGTCAGTGTCAGCCAGTTTTCCGTGGCATACGGAGCTCCATCGCAGTCTTTAACACTGGTAGCATGCCGCGACAGCGTGGACGTGAACCGTATGTGCAGTTGACGGACTTTGAGCGAGGGCGTATAGTGGGCATGCGGGAGGCCGGGTGGACGTACCGCCGAATTGCTCAACACGTGGGGCGTGAGGTCTCCACAGTACATCGATGTTGTCGCCAGTGGTCGGCGGAAGGTGCACGTGCCCGTCGACCTGGGACCGGACCGCAGCGACGCACGGATGCACGCCAAGACCGTAGGATCCTACGCAGTGCCGTAGGGGACCGCACCGCCACTTCCCAGCAAATTAGGGACACTGTTGCTCCTGGGGTATCGGCGAGGACCATTCGCAACCGTCTCCATGAAGCTGGGCTACGGTCCCGCACACCGTTAGGCCGTCTTCCGCTCACGCCCCAACATCGTGCAGCCCGCCTCCAGTGGTGTCGCGACAGGCGTGAATGGAGGGACGAATGGAGACGTGTCGTCTTCAGCGATGAGGGTCGCTTCTGCCTTGGTGCCAATGATGGCCGTATGCGTGTCTGGCGCCGTGCAGGTGAGCGCCACAATCAGGACTGCATACGACCGAGGCACACAGGGCCAACACCCGGCATCATGGTGTGGGGAGCGATCTCCTACACTGGCCGTACACCACTGGTGATCGTCGAGGGGACACTGAATAGTGCACGGTACATCCAAACCGTCATCGAACCCATCGTTCTACCATTCCTAGACCGGCAAGGGAACTTGCTGTTCCAACAGGACAATGCACGTCCGCATGTATCCCGTGCCACCCAACGTGCTCTAGAAGGTGTAAGTCAACTACCCTGGCCAGCAAGATCTCCGGATCTGTCCCCCATTGAGCATGTTTGGGACTGGATGAAGCGTCGTCTCAAGCGGTCTGCACGTCCAGCACGAACGCTGGTCCAACTGAGGCGCCAGGTGGAAATGGCATGGCAAGCCGTTCCACAGGACAACATCCAGCATCTCTACGATCGTCTTCATGGGAGAATAGCAGCCTGCATTGCTGCGAAAGGTGGATATACACTGTACTAGTGCCGACATTGTGCATGCTCTGTTGCCTGTGTCTATGTGCCTGTGGTTCTGTCAGTGTGATCATGTGATGTATCTGACCCCAGGAATGTGTCAATAAAGTTTCCCCTTCCTGGGACAATGAATTCACGGTGTTCTTATTTCAATTTCCAGGAGTGTATACAAAACAATATTCAGCTCTGAATTTAATAATCACTTGGATTACCTGTGGGACAACTGATGGCTGCACTTCGCCTTGCAGTCACTTTCCATCGCTGCTATCTGAAGTAAATCACACTGCTTTGCCATTACTTAAATAAATCTTGGCATGTGCAGTGCAAGAGTATTAAGTACCAGTTGATACACAATTTACAGTAGGGCCTCGCGAGCTGCAAAGTGAGTGCTCATTACTCGTTTTTTTATTTTTTTTTAATATCGAATGCGATGCTGAGGCTCAACGTCGAATAATTCGAAGACTAATTGCACTTCAGATTTATATTCATTGACTGATGTTAGAAGATATGAACATAAGAACTATTTGATAAGCAGCGCATGCGCAGCTGCTGAAGGACATTATGAATGAAAACACCGCAGACAGCTGGTAAAACTTCAGCAAATGCAACAATTTCCCAAGAAAATGCATAGGGCAAACTGATGGGTCGTTCAGTAAAAGGGTCCAGGAACATCTTTATTTAACAAATTTCAAATCGACATTAATCTCGCACCTGCAGAAAGAGGGGCGTGCTGTCACAAGTCGTGCTGAAAAATCTTGTAATCCTCCATAGAAAGGAAAAAGGCCATGTCATGGATCTATTGGAGGAAGTGGAAATTTGTAGATACAGAAAAGCTAGTACACAGACCACGCTTAATACTCTGTGAGATGTAAAGCATCCTTATATTTTGACGAACTTTGATTGCTTGTACGGTTAACTACATACAAGACAGAATATTAATACTGTGTTTTTAATGTAAGGGAGCGACCCAGTGCTCTTAGTCGCATGTACAATGTGATACAGCTTCCATGTGGTAATTATTATTTATCTGGGAAACATTGTTTCGTGATGGCCGGTGTAGGCACAGCCTATTTTGCAAGGTGCACCTTCCGTATCTGGCTTGAGATAGGTAAGATAGCGGTGTGCCTAGGTTATTCTACTTTATGTCCACGGTCATGCACTATTTCCACTGTTAACTTCGTTATGAGCTACTCCGTATATCTTCGAAATCAGTTTTAGCCTTCAGCACTATTTCTTTTTCTTCTAGATACAGGCACAAACAACGACTGGTCAATATATCGGTTCTGTTGACCCGGTAATAGTATCAGAGGATATCACATGGATATTGTTCGACTTTTCTAATCAAATTTTATGGTTGGCACTATCAAATGCCTCGGCTAGTGTGCTGAAGATATGGATTCGAACATTTCATCATTTAAAAATCTTATCCTGTGGTCAGCGATTGCGTAAATAGCTGTCGCAGTAGAAAATACTTTTTGAAATTTAAAGTGACAGAACACTAGAATGTACATCGAATAGAGTTGATTCAGAGTTAAAGTTGTCTGAGAGAAGTTATATGAGAACTAGTACTTACACTTGGTAACAGGACAGTAGTAACAAAATACAACAAATAAAAGCACCTACAAGGATTACGAATAGAAATAAAGTGCTTGTCTTCCTGCAGTTTGTAAAGACATTGCTTTCACCGAAAGTCGATAATATCTTTTTTCTTTTGTGCATTACCTTGTCATAGTACGTATGTATCATTTATTTCAACTATTCTTTAGTTGTTAATACGTCACATTGTTTCTTCATTCATTTTGGTACTGTTTTATATTTTATATTGTACGAATATGAATGTTCTGGTTCTATATGCTTTGTAAATCTTTGGTTAGGCTCGGAGAAGTATTGTGTCAGAGAGAGAGCGAACGACTATCGATAGAGAGCGTGCGAGTTGTTGTGGTACGTGGTCGGTTCGCGGGTGAAAAAACGTTGAAACGTTCGGCGTGAAAGACGGTTGTACGCGGAGGAGCAATTAATTACAGTGCGTCCGCTGTGTTAATAGGAAATTGTGCATTATTAAGTGAACAGTAAAACCTGAAAAGTATATCGAGTTTTTGCGGTGACGATTTTACAAACTGTGTGAACTTGTGACAATTAGCCGTGAACCAGACACCATTGTCGTGTGGAGACACTAACTGTTAGAATTGCGTGAAAGTGGAACAAACCAAAATGTTAAGTAAAAGAACAGTGCTGTGATTTCATCAAGAAACGTTTATTATATTGTCCAAACTGTCTTAAAGACGACGACGTAAATTGAACCGATATTTAACGGACTGCTATAGTGAAAAACACATGTGACTGTTTTCCTGTGGCAACACGGTGAAAGAACTGTACGAAGTATTGGCATTAACCGGATATAGATCTTAAATGCTAAAGACGTTGCATAATTCCGACCTACGCGCACCGCGTTTTAATAATAAAACGTCGCGCGCGTAACGACAACGCACATACTGGAACTATTATTATCGCGCCAGTGCTGCCAGCTGATTCGACTACAACGGAGACGTGGACCACCGCTGTAACTGGAATATTAATGAAACAGGAGGATCCATCATTATCTTCACGCCACGAACCAGGATTCACTTCACACATCGTCCGCGCGGACCACCGCTGACGTCATCGCACTGCCTACAGCAACAATTAAGACATTAAAAGAAAATTATTACGCTCTCTCTCATTTCAAAATTAAAGACAATTGTAGTTAAATTAACTATTTTAAAAATACTGTCACAATGTCTCAATTTTTTTAGTCCCAATAAATGTTCTTTCCATTATTTCGTCTTGTTGAGTGTTGAAAACCCGCCAAATTAAAGTTCAATTAATAATTTTCTTTCAAAATTCTTCTCAGACATTTTGCTGCTCATCATAATTTTATTTTAATGTTTGTTTGTAACTTCTTTTGGAGGAAGTACATATTTTATTTTTTTGTGTAGTAAAATTAGCTACCATAAAATTACGTAGATTACCAGCCGATGCTGTCCGCCATTACTGCTTGAAAACTGCACCTATTTTCTCATTGGCTGTCAGCTTCAAAACAAAATTACGTATTTCGTGGGCATCTACCAGATGCGCAATGTCTATGTAGGCCCCTACAATAATTTGTTTTTACTTTTTCAGGGTTACTAGAATTATATTGATTTTAATTGTTCATTTGGCCCCCCTTAAAGTGATTTATCGCATCTATATAATAACTGTACTGAAGTACCTAATTTTTTTTTCGTTCATGACTAACAGGGGTAATCAGATTCCTTGTATAGGTCATGTTTTATTATTTAAAAGGGTTTTTTTGTTTTTAGAAGTAGAGAACCAGTTTCTTTAGAAGTTGTACGTAGTAAAAGTAGACGTCACTTACTGCTTGTCATAGTAGGTTCAGGCCGATGTACCCTAGGCGAATTGACCGTATACAGAAAGACTTTGCGCGTTATTGTTGCACTCGCTGCGAACGAGGAAATGTGAGCGAAGGATACCTCGTGATATCGGGGATTTCACTCGTGGCCAGTTCAACGCAAGAATTCGACACGCTTTTCAGAATGTCAACCTTGAAATCGACAGTTCCAAGGTTTCTGCGTCTCTGTGTCAAGGAGACAGACGTGTAGTGACGCAATGCGTGTTGCAAAACCTGTCGCAGCAAAAGCGAACGTTCAGTGCAGCAGTTTCCAGTGTCAGTGGACTCTTCAGAAGACAGGCACCCAAACTGCCAGTCATACGAAGCTTTTGTCTCACTGCGATTCAGTACGAGAAACAATGTGGTCTAGCACAAAAACACAAAGACAGAAAGAGTTATAATCATGGGTGATACCTTCCATGCTGAAACAGTACATTGTCCTCTCACGTTCCGTTCACACTGTGTAAACTACGCAGGGAGACTTTATGCCTTCAGTTTTAAAATATTTGTAATCCTTGAGCAACTTTTCTGTAACAATATTTTCGCCACTACCTGTATTCTACCCGATGTTTAGGGGTGAATTCTATTTCGTCATTTGAGGTGCTCCTATTCCTCACTTAATGGTAAGGAGATTAGAGAGACGTTCTTCTCGGACAAATGACAAACTTACCATCGACAGTCATCGAATATCCGGAATCCCAGAAAAAAATAAAGTAGCCTATCGGTCGAATTTACGTTAACAGAGACCAGTATGCCGGACTTGTCTACAGTGGAAGCACAACAGACAAGCCAGTATGTCGGATTACCGAGACGAGATACTGCTACTTCTACTACTACAACAGGCACTAAAAGTATAAAGAATGTGGCAAATTCATACCGTCCGTTTATCGGAGAGGGTGGAGTTCAAAAATGGCTCTGAGCACTATGGGACTTAACTTCTGAGGTCATCGGTCCCCTAGAACATAGAATACTTAAACGTAATTAACCTAAGGACATGACATACACCCATGCCCGAGGCAGGATTCGAACCTGCGACCGTAGCGGTCGCGCGGTTCCAGACTGTAGCGCCTAGAACCGCTCGGCTACCCCGGCCGGCGAGGGTGGAGTTGATAAAATATTTAGGTAAATGCTGCGTGTACAGTGAAAGTTAGAGGTACTTTCGGAGTTTGTGTTTCTAACATTCTCAACCTTGAGAGGAAGCCACAGGCCGCACGCCTAGTAAGTACCACCAGCACTTGTGTGCTAAAACAAAGTACTGAACGTGCTTACGTAAAATGATGAAAAGTGACCCTGCCTTAATAATTGCACCCTACAACTTTTTTATCGTTCATTATATGGTTGACATTTGTTTAAGTTTCACACATTGCACACGTCGGCATCAGCTATGTTACAGAACGTCTAGAAATAAATTTACATAACTCATTAATATTCTAAATGAAATCACGTCTGTCGATGGCGTACGATCACGCTTACCTTGAACCAAATTCTTATTGAAATGCTGAATTTCATATGTAGCAAGTCTGTTCTGATCCACGAGCATGATCATAATTTTAATTCATTTTTAAAGCAGTGCTGCATTTAAATACTTTTTCGTTATGCACCATTACGGTTCGACGATTTCAAAGCCTTATATCTGACATATTTAGAATTTAGGTATGCTGTTTTGCTTACTTGTATTTGGTTAACTCCGTGATGTATTTCTTTGCCAAAACAATTGTGTTAAACTAAAATATGAAAATACAAATTTCCCGGTACTACAGACAAAAAATTGAAAGAGAAGACGATTAGGTTTTAACTAAAAATAGTCAGCATTTCATTCAAAACACATGTGAAGCATATTCAGTAAAGTCATAGCTTTAAAATAATTACTAAGAACTGTAATTTTGTACCGCATTTGCCCTTTTATGGCATTAGGAACACCGTGAACTAGTTACGGAAGATACTTATTACTTGTTATCCCTATGAATTATCAAGCAGCAAGACTTGTTGAACAGAAGATGTATAGAAGACAATCATAAAGGTTAATGAGAAGAAGTAACTAAAATGCTGTAGATACTGAATAATTTGGTTCAAAACATTTGAGGAGAATTGTTTGTTATAAAATGGACGAACAAAATTTGATTTGAGCTCATGTGTATGTAACTGGGTGATTATTGTTTTAAAGCCTCGCAATGACTTATTACCATAGTGTGCAAACGTTGTAAAACCTGTGACGGTATGTGTAATTATAACACTAAAAATGAATGTTATCGTAATTTGATATATGATCCTAAGGTATTTGGTGAAAAGTCAATTCACTTCTATTTCTCCAAACTATAAGAAAGCAATAAATAGACTATTTATATTTCCATTAGGTAGGAATGAAAGTAGTAAGTGGCTTTAGATTGAATGGAAATTGTAGCACGCATTGTTAGTAGTTATTATCGTTTCGTTATCGTTTCTTTTTTTCCTGTCTTTTCGACAAGTTGAAGGACATAAAACAATAGACAGCCGTATGCAAATAGTTATTACTACTGTAAAAAGGAACACTTGCAAAGTGGTTGAGGGCATGTGCATAACAGCAAAGAAGAAGACGTTGAAATCTGACGTCTGTCCGTTGTCCGAAGGAAGGAGATTCCATGTAGTCACTGAAGGAGTATGTCGGCATTGAAAGACCCTCATGTCGTGACAACGTGGAACATTTATACTGTAGCAGATGCTTAGCTTTATAAAGTGGACAGCTATAGCGAGTGCTTATAAGATGTTGCAAATGTGTCGTCGTGGAGTGATCGTGGAATGTATAACATTCATATTAATTGTGAAGCTGACGACGTTACAGTAGCGAGCAACACTCTTGTCGTATGCTTTTGTATATCGTACATTGTTGTTTCAACACTCGTAAGTTTATGAAAAAGATTTGCTGCTATTGTAACTATGATTATGGGCTCAGGGCTAATCAAAATAGTGACAAATAATTTCGCTTGTAACGAGGATTTCACCAAGGCAACGCGTTCAATAATACTTCACTCTTCGGATATAAACGCATAAGTTTTTCGCACTACTGCCGACAGTGTATCGTCAACACAACTACCGTATTCGACGAAACACCTCAGAGTCTCTGTTGTCCAATGTGGCTGCGGCATCTGCTGTCACCACAGACATGGCTCACCTGTGTACGCTACTATTTAAGTGTGCCTGTACACTAAGGAAGGTGTCAGTGCTTGTATTTCAAACTAGTGGAGCACAGATTGATCCCTGAGAGTATTTCGCAGGTTTCCTTTAACGTATTTTCTTGTTAGATGTGTTTCCCATTGCTTAGAGGAAAGTGGAAACTTCGAGTTCCCTCAAAAGCGTGAACATTACAGACTATATTGCCAGGGACACATGTTGGAACTCCAAGTGTTTTGCGATCAGTTACATAGGGATCGTTGCTGTACGTCATCTAATGCGTTTATCAAATGGTTCAAATGGCTCTGAGCACTATGGGACTCAACTTCTGAGGTCATTAGTCCCCTAGAACTTAGAACTAGTTAAACCTAACTAACCTAAGGACATCACACACATAAATGCCCGAGGCAGGATTCGAACCTGCGACCGTAGCGGTCTCGCGGTTCCAGACTGCAGCGCCTAGAACCGCACGGCCACTTCGGCCGGCCTGCGTTTATCAGTCACATTATATACAGGGTGAGTCACCTAACATTACCGCTGGATGTATTTCGTAAACCACATCAAATACTGACGAATCGATTCCACAGACCGAACGTGAGGAGAGGGGCTAGTGTAATTGGTTAATACAAACCATAAAATAATGCAAGGAAGTATGTTTTTTAACACAAACCTACGTTTTTTTACATGTAACCCCGTTAGTTTTGTTAGCACATCTGAACATATAAACAAATACGTAATCAGTGCCGTTTGTTGCATTGTAAAATGTTAATTACATCCGGAGATATTGTAACCTAAAGTTGACGCTAAGTACCACTCCTCCGCTGTTCGATCGTTTGTATCGGAAAGCACCGAATTACGTAGGGATCCAAAGGGAACGGTGATGGACCTTAGGTACAGAAGAGACTGGAACAGCACATTACGTCGACATGCTAATACCTTTTTATTGGTCTTTTTCACTGACGCACATGTACATTACCATGAGGGGTGAGGTACACGTACACACGTGGTTTCCGTTTTCAATTACGGAGTGGAATAGAGTGTGTCCCGACGTGTCAGGCCAATAGATGTTCAATGTGGTGGCCATCATTTGCTGCACACAATTGCAATCTCTGGCGTAATGAATGTCGTACAAGCCGCAGTACATCTGGTGTAATGTCGCAGCAGGCTGCCACAATACGTTGTTTCATATCCTCTGGGGTTGTAGGCGCATAACGGCACACATTCTCCTTTAACGTACCCCACAGAAAGAAGTCCAGAGGTGTAAGATCAGGAGAACGGGCTGGCCAATTTATGCGTCCTCCACGTCCTATGAAACGTCCGTCGAACATCCTGTCAAGGGTCAGCCTAGTGTTAATTGCGGAATGTGCAGGTGCACCATCATGCTGATACCACATACGTCGACGCGTTTCCAGTGGGACATTTTCGAGCAACGTTGGCAGATCATTCTGTAGAAACGCGATGTGTGTTGCAGCTGTTTGGGCCCCTGCAATGAAGTGAGGACCAATGAGGTGGTCGCCAATGATTCCGCACCATACATTTACAGTCCACGGTCGCTGTCGATCTACCTGTCTCAGCCAGCGAGGATTGTCCACGGACCAGTAATGCATGTTCCGTAGATTCACTGCCCCGTGGTTTGTGAAACCCGCTTCATCGGTAAACAGGTAGAACTGCAACGCATTCTCTGTTAATGCCCATTGACAGAATTGCACTCGATGATTAAAGTTATCACCAGGTAATTGCTGATGTAGCGACACATGAAACGGGTGAAAGCGGTGACGATGCAGTATGCGCATGACACTACTTTGACTCAGACCACCGGCTCTCGCAATGTCCCGTGTGCTCATGTGTGGGTTCATGGCAACAGCAGCTAACATACCAACTGCATCCGCTTCTCCTGTGACGGGCCTGTTACGGACCCTTTTGCCTGCTACGACCATACCTGTTGCATACAGTTGGCGGTAGATGTTTTGCAATGTGCGGCACGTTGGATGCTCTCTGTCAGGGTTTCGTTCTGCATACACCCTGCAGGCTTCAGCTGAATTTCGTCGACACTCGCCATAGATGAGTATCATCTCCGCCTTTTCAGAGTTCAACATGTCCCTGCAGATGCTGCTCGCCGACCGTGGCCCGTGTTCGTTACAACACGCAACTGAACGTCGGAGGTTTCAAGCGTCAACTTTAGGTTACAATATCTCCGGATGTAATTAACGTTTTACAATGGAATAAACGGCACTGATTACGTATTTGTTTATATGTTCAGATGTGCTAACAAAACTAACGTGGTTCCATTTAAAAAAACGCAGGTTTGTGTTAAAAAACATACTTCCGTGAATTTTTGTATGGTTTGTATTAAACAATTACACTAGCCCCTCTCCTCACGTTCGGTCTGTGGAATCGGTTCGTCAGTATTTGATGTGGTTTAAGAAATATATCCAGTGGTAACGTTAGGTGACTCACCCTGTATATCTTACGATCTGCAGAATCTTCATATATTTACCTTGGCAACTTTTGCCTGTCTTCACATCTCGTGTAACTTAACCGACGATAGTACATTGTTATATAAACGTATAAGATAAGGTACATTCATTTATATATTGTACTGGAGCACTTTATAGTGACTGCTATCCGACCACGTTGCCTTTCCGCATGTAACCACAAACGCAGCTAGCACAATCTCCTCTCAGGCAATGGTAGATGACTGCTCCTGCAACGTACATAAAATCTCATCAAAAGTACACGGACACCTATTAGTTAATATTAATATGTGGTGTGTCCATCTGTCACCTTTAATACCGCCTGATCTCTGCTGGGGACACTTTCAATGACGTGTCTGATTGTCTGTGGAGGGATGGCAGCTCTTTCTTTCTGGTGAACCGAAAGCAGAGAAGACATCGCTGTTGGATGCTGGAGTCTGCAGCGCATTCAACGTTGATCTCATCCCACAGGCGATCTGTAGCGTTGAGATCGGGTCCTTCGGGGGTTGAGGTCGCCACTCTCGGCAGGCCAACTCATTCAAGCACGGTTATTGTCCACAAAACATTGCCTGACAGAGTATGACAGCTTGCTTTGTCATGCTAACACGAACTATCATCGTCTCCGAACTGTTCCTATATTGTAAGCAATACAAAACGCTGTAAAATGTGCTTATACTCTTCCGAATTTAGCGCCTTCTTAAGCGCAGTTAAGAGGGCCACACCCTAACGACGAAAAACACCACCATACCGTAAAACCACCTCCTCTTTATTTCTTCACAGTTGCCACTACACATGATGGCAGGTAACGTTCTCCATGCATCCGCCAAGCCCAAACCCTCCCATCGGTCTCCCACAGGGTACAGCGAATTCATCACTCCAAATCACTAGTTTCCAGTTATCAATTCTCCAACGGCATCATTACCAACTTCATCTCAAGCACCGCTAACGTTGACTACAGAAATGTGTGGCTTATGAGAAGTTGCTCGACCATTCTCTTTGACTCCCTACATACAATGATCGCGTTAGGTGCACTTTTTATGTGCCCTTTGAAGCTCACGAGTGAGTCCTTTCGCTGATTTCATGCGATTTTTTACATCCATCCTCAGCAATGCTAGACTGTCCCTGTCCATCAGCAGACTATATAAGGCGTGTTTGGTCTTGGTTTAGTTACTTCTCGTTTGCGCTTTCACTATCGCACCGCCAACGGTCGACGTGGTCGGATTTAGAGGGAGCAGTACGTCCTTATAGATTTGTTACTCAGATGACATCGAGTGACTAGCCCACGTCGGAAGTCACTGAGCTTTCCTGATCGGCCCATTCTACTGTTACTGCTCCCTCCTGACAGTACTCCCAGCCTCGTTTTATACTAACAGTCTTCCTCTGGTGAAATCTAGTGGTTAATTCCGAATTACTGAGTGGTGCCCGGATACTATCGAGTAGGCAGTGTGTTACCTCTAGTTCAACCCAAGTTCAGGCCTTCTTTGATACTTCGCAGCATACCAGGCTATTATTTACAAGATGCCCTTGCGTACGGTGGTTTGCAAATCAGAGCTGTGTGGGTAACACAGGTTTTAGTAGCTATGATCTATATACTTATTTATTTTGCCTAAGCTCCCGAAAATCTTGTGAGCCAATGCGATTCTGTCATGGGGCGAGCCACTGCACAATTCACAACATACTGATCGTAAATTTAAGAATTAAAAACATTAACAATTCATTACTCACGGTAATGTGCATAAATAAGCAACACGTATAGCCAAATACTTTCAACTACTGAGAGGAACTCTTGTACAGAATAATAGAAACATTTCAAATTTGATTGCTGAAAGTCCATTGGAAATGCAGCTTGAGGAATGGTACACTCCTTTCTCTACCATGGTTGATGTTGTCGTTCTTTTTTAAGGGCATTTTTTTATTCATCAGAAATGCCGTGAGCAGCATACGTAAACGGATTGCACAGTCATAGCTCTCAGTATTGGAAGCAAAGCGATGAAATACTCATTAACCGAGCTGCCTACGTTCAGGAAATGGAGTGCTGCACACGACATTGTTTGTGTGAGGCAGTGTACAAGTTGGAAGTAACGAAGTTTGAAGCATTAGTCATTATTGATAACGCCAGTAATTCGACTGATGGAAATGGTAAAAGAGTTAAAGCGATGAAACTTTCAGAATGAAAGTTCGTTAAAGTGAAGGACCGCAAACTTAATTACGAACCGGTTGACTGTTGTATAAGTGAGTAAACAACGAGAACTGCAAGTGAACCAAATATCCTCTTGTTCAGACGATATCATTACTGTCAGTAGGACACAGACTTTGTTAACTCCAGCAGTGTTTCACCACTTTTTCAGTTCTTTCATTGGTGGTCCTATGTCGCTAGTGGCAGCTTTATAACTGCTGATTATTTAATCTAAATCTACAATTACCAACAGAACATTTTCGCAATTGGAGGAGAAAGTTGGTGACTGAAATTTCACGAGACGATCCTGCCCCAGCGAAAAACACCTTTGTTTTAATGACTGGTACCCGAATTCACGTACCATGTCCGTGGCACTCCCTCCCCTATTTCGCGATAATACAGAACGAGCTACCCTTCTTTGAACTTTTTCGATTTCCTCTGTCACTCCAATGTGATGCAGATCCGACACCTCACAAAAATACTCCAGAAGAGGGCGGACAAGCGTAGTGTAAGAAGTCTCTTTAGCAGACCTAGTGCCCTTTCTAAGTGTTCTAGCAATAAATCCCAGTCTTTCGTTTGCTTTGCCCACAACATCATATGTGTAATCGTTCCAATTTAGGTTATTTGTAATTGTAATTCTTAAGCATTTAGTTTAATTTACAGCCTTGAGATTTGTGTGATTTATCGCTAACCGAAATTTAGCGAATTACTTTTAAAAATCATATGGATGACATCACAGTTTTCATTATTTAGAGTTAGACACTTTTCGCATCATGCAGATGTCTTGTCTGAATCATTTTTCAATTGGTTTTGCCCATCTGCTGACTTTACAAGTCGGTAAATGGCAGCATCATCCACAAACAATCTAAGAAGAATGCTCAGAATGTTTCCTTTGTCCTTCATGTAGATCAGGAAGAGCCTATAACACTTCCTTGTGGAAAGACAGATCATACTTCTGTTTCACTCGATGACTTTCCGTCAGTTACTAAGAACTGTGATCTCTCTGACATGATGCCGCAAATCCAATAGCATAACTGAGGCGACACAGTTAATGCATCCTTACGTCACTGCTTATTTTGGAAAATGCGTGTTATTTTTGCTTTACCTAGACAGAGCTTAGCCTGTCGTTCCCTTTTAGTTTACCCTATTTCTCTTACTGATACTAATTATATCCATAAATCAGTAACAACTACTCTAGAACTATAACTTACTATAAGAGTCAGTTTATGTGGGATCATTTCATTATTGTTGATAAGGGGCAGCAATCCCGTCAGGTCTACACGACATCCTAGTGCTGGAGTCGGAAGAGACCGAACTCTATATATGACCAGGTACTCCATGTAGCGATGCTATTGGTCTTCACGGAGAGCCAGGTCGTTGTAACGAGGGTGTCAACTGCTGCTGTTACCGCACTGATAGAGACAAGGCCGGCGCAGGGCGAGGAGGTAATGTACTGCGTCTACTCCTCACATCCACACCTCTGTCACTCTCTTATGCGTCTTCAATGGCTGTGTTTGAGCCAACCACTACCTTCCGCCATCCACTACTTCTCTCTCAATATCTCAACAGCACAATTGTCGAGAACTAGCTCAACAATATTTAAACCATTGGTGGAGGGGGAAGGCCATAGGCATAAATACTGGACCAGGTCCACTCGAGGAGAAGTCTCAGGTCGCACCTGATGAAGGTCACGAGCTACGTGACCGAAATATCGTGCAAGTACGACGCTGATATCCGGCAGAACACCCGACAACCCAAGATGTCAATATTTAAACCAGTTTGTGTGTCATAGTGATTTATGTATCAAGCACTGGCCGTCTCCGTCTTTCATGGGATACCCCATGTCGTACTTAAATTTGGTTAGGAAACAAAGCATGGCACCATCCAAGTGTTACGAATCATACCCAGACTCTTATTTGTATCAGTCAAGATATAAAGTTGATACGTTATATTTCTGTTGTTCCAAACCGGTTTCCATTCTTCATCGTCCAGTTCTTCAGATGTTTCTTTCCCATTTTTCTTCTAAGATTAATATCTGTATTTTGCCACGGTCTCAATTTCTTTACATGAAGGATATCTAAAGTTATCCACAGGAGTGATCTTAGGTATTACTAGCAGAGACTCATCTGCAGCTGTGCTGAATGCTTCGGTAAACTGGAGAATCACGTCTACGGAGAGGTTCAGAACTTAATGCTATGTATCAGTGCTAGTGGGTTCAGATATTAATCCAATACACTAGCAATCAAAATTTATAAAAATCGTTGCCAGCAGACTTGTAGTGCCACTTGTGTTCATTTCACACACCTACCCAGTTTAATTTTGGTTCTGAAAGCAGGCCAGTATCAAAACGTACTGAAACGCGGCAAGACGGTTACCCAGCTTTAAGTCTCTTTTCAAATGATGAACGCCAACGGCAAAAATATGACTGGTAACTAAACTAGGATGATGAATTACTGTTTAGAACCTAGAAATGGTGCCTCGAACTTTCTCTGGCCTACTCACGAATGATTTATAAAAGAATTTTTTATTAGCACGGTTTGATCCAATTGCCTTAGGATCGAATCTCACAGTGGTTTAGCAACCTGGAATACCCCGACGCGCTCGTATATCTCTTTACTTACGTTTATTGTTAAGGTGGGCAAACGATGAGTATATTGCCACGTCACAAAATTAGTTAAAATAATCAAGTTAATCCGTTATTTATTTCAGATTAGTCGCTACCTCCTTCTTCCCAGTATATGCTGCAAACTACGCTATTTGGTTGCCATCCACCCAGTATACCAAAAATAATGTCCTCGAGTAACGACGCCCGCGCTGCTGAAACTCGACACGCGGGTAGTAAAGTGTAAAAATCAGGTTTTACGTCGCCGTTCGGCTGTTTCCAACGGCCACTCCTAAGAGGCGTGTTCCGTCACTGGCAACCAGAATGCAGAAGCAGGTCAGCCGCTGCGCAACCCAGTAACGGATTGTTCTCATACTAGGAAACGGTCCGTCGGTGGCTACGCAATAACACGAAAGTGTAAAGCTTGCTACTGCACTGTGAAGAAATAGCTTCGGCTAAATGCATACTGGGCTTTGTGACAACTGACGTATCTGTATCACCGACTTAGGAGGTACGGATGAAAACTAAGGCATGTAAATCACATTTGCAGTGAGGATTAAATTAAAATTTTTTGTGGCGCATACACGGACTATTGCCACTGTCCTTACTGACTCCTCGTTTTCATATATTTGACATTGAGGTTGCCGGACAGAAGAAGAGACGGAGAAATTCGTTGCCAGTTCACAGCCTACACCTGTTGCATCGCACCAAAGGGATAGTCAGATTTAACATTGCCACCTGACTGGCCGACCAGCACTAAGAGTGGTAGGTACCGTGACTCCATGAGACACTGCGGAGACGTTTAGGAAGTGTGCCAAGATCCTTCCCTAAAATCTGGTGGTCAGGAACTGTACGTCACTATCTTGTCTCTTCTAAGACTGGCGAACAAAATGTATATCACCATCACGATTCGAAATATTTCCCTCCAACCTCAGAGCCACCACAATAAAATACGCAGATAAAGTACGAGGCATGTCCGAAAAGTGAGTACCGTTTCGAAAAAAAAAAAAAACTAAAACATTTTTTAAAATTAAAATTTATTTTTACAGGAAAGAGCATTTCCTAAAATATTTTTCTACGTAGTTGCCATCATTATTCAGACATCTGTCGTAGCGAGAAGCCAAGTTTTCTATGCCATCTTCAGAGAAAGATGGCGACAGTGGAGACAGCCACTGCTGAACACCGTTTTTTGCATGGTCAGCGCTGTCAAAGCGCCTTCCTCGAAAATGACGCTTCCAAGTTCAAGAGTAAGTGGTAGTCAGAAGTTGCGAGATCGGAACTGTACGGCTGCTGATCGAACTGCTCCCAACCGAATTGCTGAATAAGGTTCTTAGTGACACCAGCAGAATGGGGACGTGCATTGTCATGAAGCGACACAATCCTTTGAACGAGAATTCCATGGCTTTTGTTTTGAATGGGGCCCAGAAGTTTTCTCAGAGCTCCGCAGTATCACATTGCATTGACCGTTTCGCCGCTGGAAGGGAACTCAACATGCAGAATGCCCTGTCTGTCCAAGAACACTCACACGATTCTTTGTGCTGACAACGATGTTTCGAATTTTTGTTTTTTGAGGGGGTTTGTGAGTGCCTCCACTCCATCTACTGTTATTCTGGTTCTCAAGAGATATGACAAACCCGAGTTTCATCACCGGATGTGTCAAAGCTTCGCAAAGCAGCTTCTTTTAGTGGACATCATTAAGCATATTTGCAACCCAAAGAGAATACAGTTAGCGAAAATTTAAGCGATTTGTGAAAATCTCAGGGAAACCAATTTTTTTGAAATTTGTGCAAATTCATCACACATCATTCTTGTTGTGAGCTGTCTGTTTTCACGAATTTTCTCATTCACTTTCTCAGCGAAACCACCGTTGACAACAGAAGGTCGCCTACTCCGAGCTTCGTCATCAACATTGTTTCGTCCGTCATTGAATAGTTTCACCCAATTTCTCACCATTCCATCAGTCGTTACATCACCGTAAATTTCTGCAAGTTGACAATGGATTTCAGCGGACTTAACATCCATTGCGTTCAAAAACCATAACACAGAACATACTTCACAATCGACGGTCTTAGAGGTAGTCTTAAGCATTTTGAACGGTCACTGACAAAAGTAAAGACAGCAATACCCGTCTTTAATAGCGTCAGTGGAAGGACAGGGTACCAGAGAGACGTGTGCGAATGTGCAGAACTGTGACACTAGTGCTGCGGTGGTGGCAGAACAAAACCGTACTTATTTTCACGGCACGCCTCGTTTTATTGTAAGTGATCTGACAATTGTCTCAGACTATTTTATTTGCGAAATATTCTCACAGCAGTTTTTTTTCCCGTAACCCTTATTGCTGAGATATCTAGTGAGAAAAACCTGGCAGACAACTTAACAGTAAGGATAGAAAGTAATTAAAATATCCTTGTACGACGATCACATGAGTAATTTACAGTTGATCTGGGGGTATACAGGTATACATGATGCGAAGTTCAGGACACAGAGCTGCCACCACTGGCAACAACAACGGCTCTAACCCTACTGGGCATCGAGTCGAACTGAGCTTCGATGAGAGATAGGAGTATGTGATTTCATGCTGCTTCGCTTCTGTGCCAGACTTCACCAACCGTTAAAGCTAGCGAGTAGTGGACTTCCTGTCTGTGGTGAACCCTTGACCAAATTTCTCCTCTGGGTGGAACACGTAGACTAGCTGGCCAGGGCAACACACTAACATCGGCTGTGTCGAGTTAGGACAGCAGGGGCAAACATGTCGTCTTGCGTTTTGTTGTTGAAATAACGGCACAGAGGTTCGGAAACAGGATACAGACACCAGCAGTTGGTTGGTTGGTTGGTTTTTGGGGGTTGAAGGGGCTAGACTACGAGGGCTATCCACAAAGTACATTACGTTTTCGTTTGTGTCCGTTAGGGGCGGGGCTAGCGCGGCCATCTTGGTGTCATGGCATTCCGCCGCTCAGTCGGCATCCTGCCGTGCTAGTGAGAGGTTCGTGCTGTACTCCGTTGAGTTACTGTGACAGTCTGAAATGTCAGCGTTAATTGAAAATGCCGCGAAGTGTGAAGTGCGTGCTGTAATAAGGTTTCTGACTGCAAAAAACTGTACACCGATAGAAATCTATCGGCAGCTTTGTGAAGTGTATGGGGACAACATAATCGCTGAAGGTGGAGTGCGTCAGTGGGTCATAAAATTTAAAAATGGCCGAACTAACGTTCACGACGAAGAGCGAAGTGGAAGACCCAGCATAGTGACTGCCGAACTTGTCGAAAAAGTCGATGCCACGGTCCGTGACAACCGTAATTTCACAATAACGGAACTCTCTATGAGTTTTCCACAAATTTCACGAAGTTTGTTGCACGAAATCATTACCGAAAAGCTTGGTTACCACAAGTTTTGTGCAAGATGAATACCAAGAATCTTGACAGAGATTCACAAAAATCAGCGAATGGCTGCAGCGTTAACGTTTTTGGACGCTTACGAGAAAGATGGCGACTCATTACTCGATGGCATCGTTACTGGTGACGAAACATGGGTTAAGCATGTGAACTGCGAGACAAAATTGCAGTCAATGCAGTGGGGGTACAGAAATTCCCCCCAAAAACCCAACAAATGCATGCAGACAATGTCGGCAAGGAAGGTGATGGCGACTGTCTTTTGGGACAGAAAAGGTGTGATTTTTGTGGATTTCCTGGAAAGAGGCACTACAATAAACTCTCAAAGGTATTGCCAAACTCTGCACAACCTCAGAAGAGCAATACAAAATAAGCGCAGGGGAAAGTTGGGCTCAAAGATCTTGCTGATTCACGACAACGCCCGGGCCCACACGGCAAATGCGACTCGTGAAGTTCTCGAATCTTTTAAGTGGGAGTTGTTTCCTCATCCGCCGTACAGTCCCGACGTGGCACCGAGCGACTTCCACTTATTCCCAGCAATGAAGAAGTGGTTGGCTATGCAGCGTTTTGATGACGACGCACAGCTTCAAGAAGAGATAACCACGTGGTTGAAGTCGCAGGCGTCCGAATTTTACGACCAAGGAATTTCCAAGCTCGACCATCGCTACGATAAGTGCCTTAAATTAAATGGCAACTATGTAGAAAAGTAGTATTTAAGTGTGGCTTTCATCTGTATATAATAAAAAATTTTTCCAATACTTTATTTATTTTTAATTCCAAAATGTAATGTACTTTGTGGATAGCCCTCGGATAAAGGCCATTGGTCCCGCACCAGCTGTAATAAGTCAGAAATGTAACGTCTATGTTCCAAATTACAAGCTGTGAGGACCATAAATGATTGTGCTGTGGACGCGACAGTAGTCCAAGCCATTACCCCAGGCGCCCAGGACCATGTTCAAGTGCCCAGCAGAGGCGCTGCATGCGATGACGTACTGTAGCGAAGGCACTGGCGTCTGCCGTCTGCTGCCACACCCATGAACACCAAATTTCGCCTCACTGTCCTAAAGGATACGTTTGTCGTACGTTCCACATTGATTTCTGTGGTTATTTTACGCAGTGTTGCTTGTCTGTTAGAAGTTTCAACTCTACGAAAATGCCGCTGCACTCGGTCGTTAAGTTAAGGCCATCGGCCGTTGTGTTGTCCGTGGTGAGAGGTAACGCCTGAAACCTGGTATTCTAGACACCCTCTTGACACTGAGGATCTCAGATTATTGGATTCTCTTCCGGAATGGAATATCCCACGCGTCTAGCTCCAACTACCATTCCAATTTCAAAGGCTGTTAATTCCAGTCGCGCGGCCATAATCACGTCGGAATCCTTTTCACATGAATCACCTGAGTACAAATGACAGCTCCGTCAAAGCACTGCTCTTTTATACTTCGTGTACGCGATATTACCGTCATCTGTATATGTGCATATCGCCATCCCATGACTTTTATCACCTCAGTGTATGCCGTTTCAAGACAATAGCTCAGTGAAGATTTCCAGGAAAATGTCATTCTTGATACGATTCGTTATAATTAAACATCACGCAATGACATATCGGTGGTTAAAGCCTTCATGGCATCTAAGTTACAGCAAAAAAGATCTAAATTCAGGATGTTGATCATGGTATAGTGAAAATAAGCGTGGATTTATAAAGTAGCTGCGTAGCTGATTACTGTCCTGCCATGTCGAACATTTTATTTCTCGCCTTCGCGTTTCTAAAACGTTCTGCAATTTCCTTATTAATATAACAGAAGTATGTTCTGTGATATTCGACTTCATGTCCGTACAATACAGTGCTCTCTCTCTGTCTCTCTGTCTGTCTGTCTCTCTCTCTCTCTCTCACTCGCTCCTACTCGCTCTCTCTGTCACACACACACACACACACACACACACACTCACAAACGCGCGCGGGCGCGCGCGCGCGCGGGCGCGCGCGCGCGCGATCACGCGCACGCACACACTAAGAGGTATGAGTTGTCATTGCCTATAACATACAAATTAAGCATCAAACACGCAAATGAGAATATATATTCAAAACACTTTGATAGTATTGTAAAACACATTATCACACAGAATAAAAAGAACAGAAAAGACTGACAATAGCAAAAGAATTTAAAGGTAACTTAGTCTCAGCCATCTACGTGGTATAAAAGAAAATTTACGAGCTATTTCCTTTAGAACACTTTTTTTTCTAAATGGCTTCAATTAAAATACATGTTTAACCACCAGTATTATGTTTTCCGTCATTTTATTACAACAAACTTTACCAATACTAAGTCGTTTTCGAGAGACCCTCAATAAGCTGGCGTTTTGAAACAGCATTCATTCGTAGGAAATAACATAATTCAGCTTCTGCTTTAATTCTTTTGCTGGAATGGCTACTCAACTTTCTAATTACAGACCAACTGTGCAACTATTCTTCAGATTTTCTAATAACAATGGGACACCTAAATGAACACTGTTGAAGGTATACACTGTTGGATTCAGCGCTGGTTGTCTTTAGTTTGTTGTCTCACTTTCGCGGTTCATGAAGTCGTATTAGGAAAAACAGTACAATTTTTTCAATAAATTTCGGACTTAATTCTTGCAATCATTTTAATTTCTCCGTTATTCAGCGCTAGTCCACAATAACAATCGTATGATCACGAACAACGCAACAACAGTATCTGAAATGATAAAACAGCGCTGTCGATAGGCCATGATGCTGCTGCCGTCAATTTCTTATACGTCCTGGTAGATATTTCTCCTTTAAATTCGCCTTAGAAGATCCTCTCACAAATAACATTCACATGTGATTTCTGGATCTGAAATTCGCTGCGTAATCTTTACCCATATAGAGAATGCAGATTACGTTAGTCCTGCCTACATTCTGCGGTGGCGCTGACATGCTTATCTTTTCGATATACTTGTCAATTTGAATTTACTGCATGCCTTCTTCATGGTGTTGAAATGTTAATGGACAGTAATGCAAGCACACAAATGAAAGATGAAATTTTCTATGTTATACGACTACTTTACTGCATAAGAGAACCAGTTTCTTATGAAAGATCCTAGGCCCGAGATAGTCATGAAAGAAAGCGATTATGTTAGGGAAATATTATCAACTACGATTTCTCAATTCGAGTTCGCAGATACTGAGTATCGTATGACAATTTCGAAATGGAATCGTAGGGAAGAAGTAGCCTACCGTTGTTGAATTTTAAAATACGTTCTGAAATGAATATGGCATTGGGCTCTCAAGATACCATACGCCATAACTGCTCTTAAAAATAGCTGCAATACCAAGTAGCCGAAGTTTCAAGCTGTCGTCAAGACACACCAGGCCACCAACTCACTCGTCTCATGTGACAGCCTACAGTACGCACAGAATCATAAGGAGTATACAATGCACTTATAACTACCGCAGCTTTCAGAAGCAATCTAATAACTTTCTGAGAACGCGACTTGATGTAAACGTTCTTACCAGTTGTGTCAACGGTTCAGCAGCGTTAAGCGGTAGGAACAGTGAACATGATGCTGCAGAGTGCCACGGGATATCGCTACAGATGATGACTTTAATCACAAGTCAATGTGAAGAAAATTTCAGAAATTAAAAATTTTATAACTTGTTGCATTCTAGTACAGTACAGTAAGAGCTGTTAAATTTTGTAACACCGAGAAGAAGGATATACACGCTTGTAATGAGCTTCATGCCACAAGGTAGGTACAGGACAATACTTAAATTATGATGTGAAGTCTCCTCGTGCTGGAGCCATAACCTATAAACATAGTGTCATAGAATCAAAGAGTGCTTGTCTACCTTATACGGTAAGCTCCAGGGCGTATTTTGTGCAGGTCGACAAAGCATCAGAGATCGTAGTGAAGCATGGCCATTACGTTGTTTACGAACGACATGTTTGACCCGTTCTACGGGAGACATGTCAGATAAATGTGCAGGCCAAGAAAGCTGTAGTGACAGGGGCTCATCGAGGAAAGCTTCCAAATTCTACGCCACAAATCACCAGGCGTTGCCTAGTGAAATATAGGATGTAGATTTGTCTGAAAATAGGACAGTATCGTAGGCTCTAAGAGTCCCGTAATGTGGAGGTTGCTTTTTAGTTTACGATCTAGAGCAAGAATAAATGTTCCACGTTGATTTCAGTGGCGTCTCAAACCATCAAAGTAAGGGTTTCCCCACTATGGCACTCAACAATTTAGGATAGTATCTTAAACCACCACGGTGGCGTTGAAAGTGTTTGTGGCTGACTCTCAAGGGAAAAAAGGTTCCCAACCTTGACGTATTTATCCCGAGGGCGGTGGGCTTATATGAAATTTTCTGAGGGGACAGAATCAAAAAGGGTTTGATCACGATTTACTCATGACTAAATTATTAAAAATATCGGTGTTATCACTAGTGTAAAAAAATTACGTATACAAAATTTGACAGTGTTTGAGAGGATAAAGAACACTTTTCTTATGTGACAAAAATTTCACAGATACTGCGTTTCACCGCTAGCGGCCCATTAAGGTATCGACATTAGTGATGTTCAAAGATACTGTTCAAATTGCTCTGTGATGGATATTGCTTAAGAGATGCTGATGAAAATACACATCTGTAATCTGCTTGCTAATGCGGGCCTAACACCCACAGAACAACCAAGTGCTTCACGAATAATGGGTACAGCTTCAGCTAAGCGGGTAACCAGCTCTTCTGGAATGTCTATCGGCTACTTTTACACCAAACGCTTAATCTACCCGCCAGAAAAAGAAATCTGTAGGAGTGAAGTTAGGATCACGTGGTGGCTATGGTGTTTGCTCACCCTTCCCAATTCAACAACTGGCGAATAGGTTGTCTAAATGTTCTCTCACATCAACGGCAAAGCGTGCTGGGACCCAGTTCATGCTAGAACCATAATCGTTGGCTGAATGCTAGCGGGTCATTCTCCAACGTTTCCATTACTACTTCACTGAGAAAGCTACGGTAATTTTGGAAAGCGTTCAAAGAAATGAAAGCATTTTGTAAATATACAAGACCTACCCTAACGCTACTTCGCACTGAGATGCATTTTGGCACATCTTCACAATCTGTTTATAGACAAACTTCTGCACACCAGTTTAGCGGATGTGAGATCACAAAAGCAAAGTATAAATATGTACTTCAAATGGCTCTGAGCACTATGGGACTTAACATCTATGGTCATCAGTCCCTTAGAACTTAGAACTACTTAAACCTAACTAACCTAAGGACATCACACAACACCCAGTCATCACGAGGCAGAGAAAATCCCTGACCCCGCCGGGAATCGAACCCGGGAACCCGGGCGCGGGAAGCGAGAACGCTACCGCACGACCACGAGCTGTGGGCAAATATGTACTTAATAACAGAACTAAGCTACCTTAAAGTCAGTGATATTTTTGTACATTTGTATTAGAGTAAAAGAGTTTTAACTTTATAGATTAAATTAGTAAGAATATATATTTTAATACCCTAGCAAAACATACTTAATTACAGTTATCATTCCACAGTTCGTTCTGGAATCTTAGCAAAATTAAATTAGTCGAAATATATATTAGCACTGTAGCAAACACACGGAATTCCACTGCTCGTTCCACGATTCGTTCTGGAATCTTAGCAGAATAAAACAAATGTAATATTTATGCAGTTCCAAATGACTACGAACTGACCTTAGCAAAATAGAATAAATGTAATAAAAATTGTTCAAATGGCTCTGGGCACTGCGGGACTTAACCTCTGTGGTCATCAGTCCCCTAGAACTTAGAACTACTTAAACCTAACTAACCTAAGGGCAACACACACATCCATGCCCGAGGCAGGATTCGAACCTGCGACCGTAGCGGTCGCGCGGTTTCAGACTGAAGCGCCTAGAACCTCTCGGCCACACCGGCCGGCTAATAAATGTATTTATACAGTTTAAAAACGACTATGAACCGAAGTTTAAAATTTGTCAACCGTAACTGGTTCTAGCTTTTGTGAGTCTGTAATACCGCATTTCTGAAGTTAGTGGCAATTTAATATTATGATTATTACTTTAGTAATGTTAATATAGTTGATGGGATGTGGTTACAGTTGTATGTGTATTATATGATCTTTTGCTCATTAGTCGAATGAAGGGTACTTTTGAAATCAGTCGTTTAATCTAATTTTAATAGTATTCCACTATTCTTCTGGTTAATATGTGACATAATTTTGGAGTTAGCCTAATGAATAGGTCCACCAAGAAAGCTATTATTCTAGTGCGATCTTTGGTTGTTATGAGTCCTCAGTTCTTGATAGCAAAATGTTGGGAATCAACGTTCCGCTATTGTTATAAACATGTCTTATGTATTAAAAATTAAATTTACGTAATATCATTTTACGTTGGGATCAAAGAGTCCGTTAGCAGGCGTAGTCTTCCACTTTGCTTCAGTACCCGGCAATCGATGGTGATTTACATCTGATACTGATAGTAAACTTTCCGCTTAAGACAGATTGAAAACTTTTTTTTTAAGAAAGCGCTACTTAGATTGTGTTAGTAATAGGTCTCTGATGTTTGGATAATTTATTGCTTTCATATAGATTTTAGAATCATTTGAGATAGTCTTTCTCGATTTTGTAATCATCAGAGCCTCAAATATATTCCTATGAACATCGCAACAGAGGCATAATATAGGATGGGCAAAATGAAACTGGCCCGGAAAATATTTGACAGACGCGAAATTGACCCTTGCTAATGTACATAAAAACTGCCCAACACATGAAATTCCGGAAATCGTGACTTCGATGTACCAATCTGGTGCTGTCACATGTGAGAGCACGTGCTTCTCCTACACGCTCAGTACCGAGTACTTCGCTGTGTCATTACGTTTGAGTGCGTGAGAAGGGCAGACGTGTTTAATGATCTGTTCATTGCAACACAAAATAGTTGTCACCATAAAACAGCATATGCTCATTGTAGATTGTTGTACGAAGCACAGTCCGTGAAAAGCGTGTGCAGAAATGAGTGCTCCAGAGTTTAAGATTGGAAGTATTTTGACAAAACCTCCAGCGAAGTCTGCAGTGCAAAACTTCATGGCAGGATGGCGCGAAACGGGTTTTTAGGAAATAAAAATCGTAAATATTCGAAAAGAGTTCGAAGATCAGAAAACAGTTTTGTAAATATTAGATTGACAATGAAGGAAACGGTATGAAAATTCTTACGTTTATGATAAAAAACGTATTAGAATGAAACTTCACTGGTTGAGTGCGTATGTGATATCATTTCAGTCCTTACAAAGGACTTGGTAGTTTCAGCTCACTTACCGATATGACATCGTCTTGGATGCATGCAGTGATTCGGTTGGGACGGTGTGAGTTTACAAACTTGGCTTGATATTAGCTGGAATACGGCTAACCCATGTGGCAGCAAGACAGCCCAGCATGCGAGTCAGCTATTCAGTATAGCTTTAAAATGCATGAAAAATCTATAAGGACATCACATTATGTGTCTAAATGTCGTGAGTTCATAGCAACACAGCACTTTGTTGTATAAGCTCTATTTCACGAATGACACAGATTTTATAAACCACTAGCTCCGTGCCTGCTGCTTCCGTCACGTAAATTGTATGATCTGATTTTTTAAATCGAATTTTTATGTTGTTTACGCCTTATAAACCTAAGGCCATAAAAGCATGGCCTTCCTAATCTACTTCTGAGCGAAAAGCGATTCTAGTAGCCGGAGCCTAAGGTTTCATTTTGTTAATCATGAATTTTGCGTTCTTGTGGTGATATTTCCATAGAAACTTTCATCCCTTAACACAATTTCTTTATACCAAACCGAGAAGTGAACCACCAGGTTTCATAGGTTTAGTTTTAAAAATTTTTTAACATAAGGAAATACTTTATTAAAATTTTCATCCGCCCTTTCACTCCCTTCGTGGATGAATTGCCTAAAACAGTGAAACATGTATTTTTTGTTTCTAACAAAAAAGGCAAACACAAATTTTCATGGATTTATCTTTGCAAATGTTTTCATAATGAAATAACTTCATAAAACATTTCATCCTCAATTCCACTCCCTTAATGGGTTGAATATCTAAAAATAATGAAACTCGTATATTTTTATTTCTAAGAAAGAGGTCACATACCAATTTTCATACACCTAGCTTTAAAAATGCCTTAGTAGTTCTTTAATAATGATTTATTTTCAAAAAGACGTCCACTCACTATTTTACCCCCTTTGTGTCTGAATTTTCAAAAATGCTGAAACACTTAGTTTTTTTATGTCTAACTGAGAAACCAAATACAAATTTTCGTAGTTCTAGCTCCAAAACTGACTTAATAGCGACATATTTTCAAAAAGTCTTTTATCCCCTTAGGAATGAAATTTTGAACAAACCCTTTTTAAAGTATGTCTACCAGAGTTTAGTGCTGGGAGATGATGAGTCAGCGACTTAACACGATTCAGTCAACTAAAACAGAGCATACTGTAATTCACAGGAACTCAAAGCATGGTGCCAGCAAGTATTCCCTTATACCTTTAACCTCTCATTACATACGTTTAATTTTAGTACTAAATAACATTTATTTGCTAAATTGTGTATTATATTGTTAGATTAAATCAGGGCATTATATAAGTCAGTCATAATTTAGATCTGATCTGGCTTCACAGTGAACGAAGTGTATCACAAGGAAGAATAGAAGCTTTTTAACCGTTTTGATGTGGCACTGTCACTTATATATATATATATATGTGTGTGTGTGTGTGTGTGTGTGTGTGTGATTTTTCAGGTTTTATGCATCTAAAGTAGTGCATGAAGGCACCATTCAAGGTATTTATTGACAAGTGCTACAGTATTTATGTTAGAATGACTTTGAAGGTAATCAGCGCGAGATGGTTATTTTGACGCATTCTTGGTAACGAAATGTTTGTATTTGTGTACGACGGTCATTTTAACGGCAGTTCTGTAACAAGTATTGAATTTGACTAGCGTGGCCTGGTTTCCCAGGCCTGAAATTCGTCTTTTGCTGGTAGCACGTGACTGAGGGACCGCCCTGGCAGTCAGTGGTCGGGAGTTGCCGGAGACGGAAGTTAGACTTCGTTTCTCTGAGCGGCAGCTCATCCGCACCGCTTGAACACTTAGAAAATTCACGGGTATAGAAATTGAAGAACTGTGTGGGCTTAGTCGTAGTCACACTGCTCTGAGTGTTATACGGTCTCGAGGCTGAAGGACATTGGCTTGGCGCGAGTGGCTGTGTATCGTGATTAACTTTTACAAATAGTAGTGCACTATAACTGAGGAAATTTCACTGTACTATTTCTTCAGAATATAGACTTTGACAGGGTTTACTGCATATATTGGATATATTGGGGACTCTACCAAACAGTTCCCTACTTTACGCAACTTAAATGCACACGCTAAAACTACCGTTATTCAACTTTTTTTTTTTGTAAGGCCGTTATTGTATTTGTACGAGTATTCCATTTTTATACCTAATCGTCATTGTACTCGCTACATTATTCAATTTTTTGTTCCATTTATTTCCTCAATTTTATTTAAAGTTTTTATCATTTACTTATGTGCATTATTATTCGATTTTATTTATGCGTGATCTGTGCTCACTTGCAAAACCTTACGATTGACAGCGGATTCTCTTATTAGGATATAAAGCCGTAGTGTTCTTTGATCACCTCTCAGACACTGGATTAGCGAGTCAACAACAGGAGCTTCCTTCCGCAACCGTGTCGTATAGCCGTTGCGTCCTCTCTTGAGCAAACTAGCCCTCAACTGCTGAAACTAGTCTTCATTATCTTGGGTACTGGCACCTGAGACGGAGTTAACTTCTGCGGTGATCCCACACATGTTCTATCACGAACGGACCTAAAAACCCTTCTGGCAACCCATGTATCTTAACATAACGCAGATACTTCATAGATATACGTGGCATGTGCGGACAAGCATTGTTCAGCTGAAAAAGTCACCACAGTATTGTCGCATGCCAGTTAGTACCCGAGGACGCAAATGGCGTTAGAGTTCACTCAGTCACTACTACCAATAACCTGAAGTCATTCTTGATGGTTCCCAACATCATGATGCCATGAGTAATTCCGCTCTGCCTCTCCAAAACATTGTAATAATGGGACACCTCCCCGGGTCGCATCCATACTTGCTGATCATGGTTATCTAGGTTAGCGCAGAACAACAATTCATTGCTGAACAGAATGTAACGCCATTCAATAGCAATCCATCTTTCCCAGTCATGGTACCATTCCAAACGCAACCATATGTGTTGTGGTGTTAACAGAACTACGCATGGAGTGGTAGTTCTCTAGTCCAGCTGCTGCTAGTCCACGACCAAAGGAGTGGGATCACACAGAATGTTGCAGGAAGTCCACTACTTTTTCTCAGATGGCAGGCGCAGATGTGACGAGGTTACGATGTGCTTGGTGCACAATGCGGCAGTTTTCCCTTATGGTGATCACACGTGGCCGATCGGAAACTTAACGACGAGTCTGACTGCCTTCATATTTCTATGCAGTCCTACATCGAGCTAGTCACAACCTGGATATTTCATGACTAGACTAGCTGGCCAAATGGAGATGCACAAAGGGGCCCCTTTCAAACTCTGCCATGTGCTGATAACGCTGTCTCATACTAAAACGTGCATCTCCACATCCTTCACAGTGGTCACTACATCTGACTCTTTTCACGTCCCTTCTATATTTTCCCAGGCCTGGTAACAACATTGAATACCAACCGCTGTCACAGAAAATTGCAGCTCTAATCATTTAGATAGCTATCGATGGGGCAACTTCCCTAGCTACAATTATTTAATACTAAACGAGACCATACACCTGAAACTTTTACTGCTGTTCGGTAACAACAATAAGAAGTTAATCGCCAGTCAATTCGTTGTTACCTAACCAACAGAGGGCCAGTATACGACCTTAGATTTTAATATGACTCATCTGATCAAATGATGTATGGTAAGGTACTATTGCTTTAAGTACGGGTAGCAGCGTGGATTATTACTGATACATCTTAAATAGCAGATGCAAAATCTTCTAGCTGCTCTGCTTTTTCTGCCTGGCAGTGAATTTTCCAGCTTATTTTTTATTTTTCTCACCCTGTATATGGACACAGGTAAAGAGGGTGAGGATGTATCATTTCTCCATGATAATCATGCAGATGATAAGCGACGACTGTTCTCTTTGTATCAGCTGTATGTGATTATGTTTGACATATGTGTTCTAATGTACAGTGATTATCCAAAAAATTATGACTACCTGCTTGATAGGTATGGCGCAGTGGTTAAAGCAACTGCCTACGTTCTTAGTACTTCATACAAAACAGTAAAAAGAGATGGGCTACAGAGAGGTGTGGCAACTGTGGTTATTGCAAATTGGACAGGAGCAGAAATGATAGCAAACAAGTTAACTTAACAATCAGAAGACTTACTTATCTATCTTGCCAGCTGGGGTGGCCAAGCGGTTCTAGGCACTACAGTCTGGAAGCGCGCGACCGCTAGGGTCGCAGGTTCGAATCCTGCGTCGGGCATGGATGTGTGTGATGTCCTTAGGTTAGTTATTTTTAAGTAGTTCTAAGCTCTAGGGGACTGATGACCACAGAAGTTAAGTTCCATAGTACTCAGAACCAACCCACTTACTTATCTTGTATTTCTCCAAGCATACAAACACTTATTACAAATGTTACAGCAAGAAACAGAGTATAGCTGTCACAACGTTAATAAGGATGACATTCTCTGAATTCTGCACAAGTGATGAAGCCGTGACTAGGTGGCGTCTACATTGTAACATGCAGCAACGTGGCTCCGAGAGCAGGTGGGGGTTGAGCAGCTGCCCTGGGCATACTATATTGCAGTGGCAGAGGGTGCTCATAGTACAGAGATCTGGAGGTGTGGCTCAGCAGACGTGCACCATTTGGTCCACCAGATCCTGTGCGACTGCTGCCAGCGTCAGACGGAAACTTGCCATTCCACTACCAACCTTGATACACTGTGGGGTGGTATAGATACACCATACCTCATCTATTAAGCAGGAGATCCACGGTTCGAAGCCTGATCCGGCACACATTTTCACTCGTCGCCGCTGATCCTGCATAAACTCCCGATGCTGCTGATGCCATTAGTTCCTTGCCTTTCGGCTCCTTTCTCCTTCCTCCAGCTTAAATTCACTGCTTAACAGTGTCTTAGTCCATCTTTGGAATACTACATAACAGTGACTGTGGGTTCCATCGATTCGACAGTTCCCAGGTAACTTTCTGGAAGTATGGGGTATCATCTGTCTATGAACAGGTCATGAGTTCGCAAAATTTTCAATCGTTGTATGGACAGGCGGAACTGGCGCCTGATAGTGTCTCGGATGTGTTCTCTTTGATTAAGACCATCGAATTTGGGTGGTTACAACGTCAACGTGGGTTTACTAACATACTGCTCAAACGGCTGAACCACGAGCTTGACCTTGTGAGACGGACAGATGTCCTTCCGGGAAACTTGGTCGGCATCGGAGACGACATCAGTCCTGAAGTAATGAACTGGTCCCCAGGAACGTTCACGTAGTCCATACCCCTCATGGTGCCTTCGATCATTACTTCAGGTCCCATGGAAGCCCAGACGAATGTCCCCTATATCATAATACTGCCCAACTGGTTAGCAGCCGTGGTTAGGTGCTTGTTTCAGGTAGTCGTTTGCTGGTTGACGGCGAGTCCAGGCACGAACATCGACCTCGTGTAACAAGAAACGCGATTCATCCATTGAGCTACGGTCCAATCTCGGTAATGCCTTGCTCAATATAACCGTAACTGACTATGCCGTTGGTTCAACATGGGAACACGCAGCGGCCTTCTACTGCAGAGCCCCGTGTTAAACAATGTGCGCTGAACAGGATGCACCGAAATACTTGTGCCTGCACCACATTATATCCTGTCGTCAGATCTGCCACATATAACCACCTATCCTGCTTCACGAAGTAGGAAAGGGTTTGGTCTCCACGTTCTGTGATGAGGCGTGGAGGTTATCTACGCATGATTTCACCGACCTTCAACCACTTTCCATGAATATTCAGGAAAGTACGAGTAGCACGCGATTAGTCGACCAGCTTCTCTGTTTCCGATATGCTACTACCTAGCCGCTGGGTCATAACAATTTATCTTTTGTCAGAGTCATTTATGTCACTGCATTTTCGTCGCTAGAACGATCTCCTTCGTTTCTACTTCGTTTCTATTCTTCCATTGCAGCGTCATCTGCCAACATCGCCACCAGTCTGCATTCAGTCTCATGGTCGACAGTAATCACAGTGTTTTGGTTCATCGGTGTAGACGATAATGATTTGTAATTCTTCTTCTTCTTCTTTTTTTCATCATGATTTAGGCCATAGGCTTGTTCCGTCTTCCAAGTATCCAGCAATATTTTTATTTGTTTTTCTACGGATCCTGTACCTAAAGATTTAAAATTTAAGGCTTGTTTTGGTAGTCTTGAATCTGGCAGTCTCTGCTTTGTCGATTGCACTTGATCTTCTCATTTGTAGCATATATCCCAAGCTCTGCTCTTATGTCTTTGTTTCTTAGTTTATCTAATCCTGTAGAGCCCTTAACTTCTCTCAGAAATTTCGTATTTGTCGATTGGATTCTACTTTCTCACTTTTTAGTCATTGTTCAGGTTTCGCTTCCAAATAGCAATGTGGAGGTGGCCATTACCTTGTAAATCTTGATTTTTGTGTCTTTTCTCACTTTATTTCTCAATGTTTTATTGACTGTTCTGCATATCATTTGATATTTCTGCAGTTTTTTGTCAACGCCGAGTTCACTGTGGTAGCTTATAATATTTCCAAGGTAATTGAAGTGACCAACTTGTTCAACGGTTTCGTTTCCTATTAAGACCTTAGATTCTCGGCGGTTTTGTCTCTTTGAAAGCCATCACTCTTCTTTTTTGAATGGGCCTTTTCATATTATGTTCTTTAGAAATTTGGTTCAGTCTATAGATCGGTCTTTGTATCGATGTCTCGCTATCCTGTACATTTGCAGGATCGCCTCGAATAGCATCGTAATAGGAAATATGTTATATGATAATCTCTAGTCCAGATCAATTTGTTGTTTCTATGTCTCAATCACACCGTCAAAGCATATATGAAAAAGTGTGGTTGATGAAGTACATCTTTATCGTCTTTATCGAACCTCCTGTTTATCGGTATGTAATTTGTAATTCTTTTATAGTTAAATGTAAGTATACTTAATAACAGAATCGGTAATTTAGAAAAGCCTTTTTCTCGTATTATTTTATATATGTGTTTTATTGTAGTTTGTGGTTCTCTAAGGGGAGAGGCATCGAACTACGCTGAAGACGCCTCCCAGCAGTAGCTGTCATTGACACAGGAATCCAACAACATTCTCATTCATTCATGAAAGATCTGTTCTCCTGTACAAAAAGCGGTTTAGCAGGGATCCCTCGTTGGAAATTGTGCCGAGAACAACGAATTTACAATCCACGTAGTAAATTCAGAGCAAACTGTAGAGTTTAGCAGATGGTGTCCGAATTTCTAGAATGAAGGTAGACCCTCCATGGAATCTAGAGGAAGAGCAGGATAACACAACCAAAGGCAGCGAGCTCTTCATAGTTATTCAGAATCAAGACAAACTCTCATCCACATTTTTTGTGCACCATTTATTTCATTGCTGGACTTGTAAAATACCTTTGACTTAAATTACCGATGAAAAAAGCCTATGACTCTCCTTCAAATGGTTCAAATGGCTCTGAGCACTATGGGACTTAACATCTATGGTCATCAGTCCCCTAGAACTTAGAACTACTTGAACCTAACTAACCTAAGGACGTCACACAACACCCAGCCATCACGAGGCAGAGAAAATCCCTGACCCCGCCGGGAATCGAACCCGGAAACCCGGGCGTGGGAAGCGAGAACGCTACCGCACGACCACGAGATGCGGGCGACTCTCCTTCGGTGTATAGTGTACAATGAGAGAGTTTGAATCAAACATAAGAAAGTAGAAGGTGGAAAGACAGTTGCGTAATACCTCCCGTACAATTATGTATGAAGATATACTGACAGTCCCTGAGGATGAGGACTAGCATCATACGCTAAAACGTTACTAGAGGTATTGTACGTCTCGGCTGGAATAATATACGCTGGTTGCAATCCCACTGGATGGTACACACACAGTGAATGTGCCACGAACGCTCTAATGCCTGTACATGTTATTTAAAAATTAATCCATAAATTTAGATGCATAAAATAGCTGCTGAGGTATTGTGAAAGGGCCGTAATTTAACATAACTCAGATGCTGTAGCTTTCTTCTTGTCGAATCTAAAAATCTGATTTTGTAGTAGAACATATTCTGATGTTAAAAACAATAGCTCTTCTGTAACTAACAGTTTCACTTTCAACCAAATTTTTGAAATTTTTCTCTAAAGTAAACTTTGTTGATGTAAGGAAGTTTAGAAATGATCATGTCAATTAAAATAATACTTTCAACGGTCAAGATATTGTGTTCTTACTCTAGGCAGTTCGCGATAGAAGGTCCAGTGGAGTAGCTGTAAAAACGTGTCATGAAGGAAAGACACGTGGTTGAAACAACTCACCTTCTTCATCGACTAATACTTATTGTCAGATGATGGAATACCAAAGACGTTCACTCGGTTAGTTATCAAGGTTAATGTTGCCATCAAATATAATGCACGGTGTCGTGTGCCTTTCACTCTGTTTAATGTAGCAGGCAGCTGGTTCTAAAGAAACATTGGCTGCTTAAATACGTGTGATCCGTTTACTGTCGGTGTGTAATGAATATCCAACAATACAGGAAAACACTACGAACGAGTGAAAATTCTTTACGCTTCCATAGCAGAAAGATTTTTACCTAGGGGGCTCTCATTTTCAAACCATTGAGCCCATAACTCTCCTACTTCTACTAGCTTGCCTAGGCCGTTCTGGTTTAACTTCTACACAACAGCCAGTATACAATCCACGAAGATATAATCTGGTGAAGCTGTATTCCAGAAGTGTTGTGAGCTATGTCTGGATTATTTACATTAGGGAAACACAGAACAGCTGTGTCATTCAAAGACAGTATTCCGTTCCTTGTTTCACAAATGTCTGAAAGGTGTCAACAATTGTGAGTTTTGCAAATCGGCGAATATTAATGAACAGTCACAGAGAGAGCATGTGCTCTGTAACCGCATACTATACTTTTGAGGGGACCGCTCCAATTATGCGTGGAAGAAGAAACATATTGCAAAATCCATCAATGGAAACAGTGTGGTATGGCAACAAGGGAGATAAAAACCTTTCGATGTATTTGAATTTATGAAGGAGACAACGCTAAAAAGATTATTTTTATTAATATCACACCGAAAAGCTTTTTAATAAGAAACTATCAATATTCATTAATTATGTAAAAGCTTTGTTAACCTTTGCTAATTAAGGTTCCTTATGTGACCAACTGAAACATCTTTAAAAAAAAGTACAATTTTTCAAATGCGAAGGACAGCAATTTATTAAAAGATTTCGGTACAAATAATAAAAACATATGTAAAAGTAAATGTATTTTAGGTTACTAGACATTATTTTTATTTGCCTTTGTTTCTGGTGGCGTTTAACGTTCCGACAGTAAGAAATCCTTAATCTGTTGATGCCATGTACTTTCAGTATTGTCACTGTGGAAGCTGAGATGACAACGTTTAAATGTTTGCTATCTCTCGAAGCTGCTCTTCCTTTCCGTCTGCTTTTGCGGAGGTGCACATATCACTGAGACGTTATGTGTGATAACTGGCGCTTTAAAGGGATAATCAAGAATATAACTCGTGCATGCACCACATTTCCTTACAGAGTGCACAGCCCTCCACCATAACACAACGTGACTCATGATCTAGCTGGCATTCGGACTCTTTCTTCTGTTCTTATTAAGAGTGTTATTGATGATTCTGATTTGCAGAACAACCACCCGTGCCACAAAATATGTTACAAATAAGCACAAAACGCCTTTAATGGAATATCCATTATCAGCCCAACTACCAGTTCTGGGATACCATTTTAAAGGACACAGTAGGAAGTGATTCACGTGAGCGAAGAATTTGGCAACGGCAGGTAGCAGGTCTTCCAAAAATGTGATACAGTTCTGCTGATTTCTCTGCTCTTTCCGTCGCTATAACCTCAATTACTATGTGGTCCGTTAGAAGCATTCTGTCCACGTCGACTCGATTACTTCGGTCATAAAGCTATTTGTTCATCAAAACCTTAATATACGCATAATAAAAGTTGTTCTGATTTAACATAATAGATATTTTCGGCTATAAAACGTCATTGCTGGGAACTGTCAGATTCTTTTCACGCCAGTCAGTTTATGTATATTTACTCTCTCATTTTGTGATTCAAGTTCTGTCATAGTTGCTTTGCCCCTATCTACTGGAATAATTTTTTTTATTATTTTGAGCTTTTCATCATTACAGAGGCTTAACTCCAACATAATGATTTACTCGGAAATTGCTATACAAAGAATAAATGTTCTTAAATTATATTTTCAAAATATTCCTCAGGTGTTTCGATCTTGTGTGTCCTCTTCCTCTGCGCCCTCCTTATTCTGTGCTGTACATTTTGGAGCCAGGTGGTCATAGGTCGTCCTCTTCTTCTTCTCCACTTCGGTTCTCACTCCAGTATCAATTTTGGTATTCTGCCTTCCTCCATTCGTCGTACATGCCCGTACCACTGTAATTTCTTCCCATCCATTACGTCATATATTATTTCTTTTATTTCCATCCTCCTTATTATTTCGGTGTTCCTGATCTTCTGTTTCCTGGATATTTTTTCTGATCTTCTACAGAAGTCCATCTCTAGAGTTTGTAATTTTTTAATGTGTTTCAGGTTAATTGTTCAGGTCTCCGTTCCATACAGAACCACACTCTCTAATATGGATTTGTATATTAATTTTTTAGCTCTGCTCATTACACTCCTACTCCATAAGACTGAGTTAAGCATCCCAATGACCTTCGGTCCTCTACTAATTCTTTTATTGATTTCTGACTTTGATTTTCCCTCGATTTCTAAAATGGATCCCAAATAACAGAAAGTGTTTATCTTTTTGATTTTCTTTCCTTCAATGTATAGCTCATCTGAATCATTAGTCAAGTATTCTGTTTTTTGGTAATTAATCTTCAAACCCCAAGTTTTGTATGCTACTGCTAGTTGATGCACATATAGTTAGCATCCTCCCCATCTTGTGCTACTACTTGATCATCAGCAAACAACAAATGACGTAGGTAAACTCCATCTCTTATTTCTAATCCCATACTATTACATTTACAAGACCATGTTCTAAGGCTAATATCTGTATACGTTTTAAATAATAATGGTGACATGGGACGGCCCTGTAAAAAGCCTTCGCTTGTTCTAAATTTCTATGAAAGTTTATTACCAACTTTCACTTGACAAATGTTATATTTATACATCTGTTGTATTATTTTAATCAAGGAAGGGTTTATGTTTGCCATATGTAGTGCTCTCCAAAGTAATTTTCTTGAAACAGTATCATACGCTTTTTCTAGATCTATGAAAATTAATCCTATATTTTTTGATTTTTCCCTATGTTTCTCCAAAATCTGTCGTAATGTGAAAATATGGTCTACACATGATCTTCCAGCCGTGAAATCACATTGTTCTTCTTGGGTTCTAAAATTTTTTTCCAGTTTGCTTTTAATTACTTTCGCAAAAATTCTCATTCATGTTTTTTTAACAGAAATTCCTCGATAGTAACAAATTTTGCGATCCCCTTTCTTAAATATGGTATGAATGTAAACTAGCTTCATCTCGTTGGCTACTGAATCTCCATGTATCATTTTATTGAAGAGCTATGTTATCAGTTTCACAGTTTTGTCACCACAGTATTTCAGACACTCCAGATTGATATTGCCTGGTCCCAGTGATTTATCATTCTTTCCTGTTCTCAACGCCTGAAGTACTTCACTTTCTAAAATCTGGATCTCATCATTTTCATGTCCATTTTCTTCCACTGTTCCTTCTTCTAGATATTCTTCTCTGTCCTCATTTAATAATTACCTCATAAAATCAGATGCTTTAGCTTATCTGAACGTTCACCAGCATAAAAATCTAACAACCAGCGATGTGGAAAAAAGGTACTGCGACATGTTACTAGGAAGGTATCTCTAATTCAGTTACTCACGAGTGTGGTTCGTTAATTGGGATTCTCTGACACATATTTTACAATGGTAGATGTAAGTAGATACGCAAAGAAGTAACGTTTAAGGTGGGGATTTAGTGCTACTCGTACTGAAACATATCGACAGCAAGTATAAACTTTCATTCTCATGACATGGCACACTCAACCTGTTTCACGCTATTCAAATTATGTTATCTCCTTCCTACTAAACTAGTTTTTTTTTATATTTTAGTTTTATCACTGAGGCCATTATGCACCCAGGTGACAAAAGTCATGCGATACTGATATGCATGTATACAGATGGCGGTGGTATAGCCTACATAAGGAATAAAAGGGCGGTGCATTGTCGGAGTTGTCATTTGTACTTAGGTGATTGTAGCCACACGACGGGAATTAATAGACTCTGAACGCGGAGTGTTAGTTGGGGATTGACGCATGCCAGATTCAATTTCGGAAATCGTTAGGGAATTCGATATCCAGAGACTCACAGTGTCAAGAGGTTGCCAAGAACACGACATTTCAGGCATTACCTCTCACTACGGACAACGACCGAGAGCAGCGGCGTTCCCGTAGAGTTGTCTGTGCTAAGGGACAAGCAACACTGTGTGAAATAATGGCAGAAATCAATGGAACACGTACGACGAACGTATTCGTTAGGACAGTGCGGTGGAATTCGGCGTTCATGGGCTGTGGCAGCAGACAGCCGACGTGAGAGCCTTTGCCAACAGCACGACATCGCCGGCAGCGCCTCTCCTGGGCTCGTGACCATATCGGTTGGACCCTACACGACTGACCGAGCGAGGTGGCGCAGTGGTTAGACACTGGACTCGCATTCGGGAGGACGACGGTTCAATCCCGCGTCCGGCCATCCTGATTTAGGTTTTCCGTGATTTCCCTAAATCGCTCCAGGCAAATGCCGGGATGGTTCCTTTCAAAGGGCACGGCCGACTTCCTTCCCCGTCCTTCCCTAATCCGATGAGACCGATGACCTCGCTGTCTGGTCTCCTTCCCCAAAACAACCAACCAACCAACCCTACACGACTGGAAAGTCGCGACCTGGTCAGTTGAGTCCCGATTTCAGTTGGTAAGAGCTGACGCTAGGGATCGATTGTGGAGCAGACCACACGAAGGCACTGTGCAAGCTGGTGTTGGCTCCATAATGGTGTGGACTGAGTTTACATGGAATGGACTGGGTCCTCTGGTTCAGCTGAACCGTTCACTGACTGGAAATGGTTATGTTCGACTACTTGGACCATTTGCAGCCATTCATGGACTTATGTTCCGAAAAACGATGGAATTTTTATGGACGACAACGGGACTTGTCACCGGGCCACAACTGCTCGTGACTGGTTTGGAGAACGTTTTAGACAGTTGAGCGAATTATTTGGCCACCCTGATCGCCCAATATGAATCCCATCGAGCATATCTGGGACATAATCCAGAGGTCGTGCCCAAAATCCAGCACTGGCAATACTTTCCCAATAATGGACGGCTATAGAGGCAGCTTGGGCTAATAGTTCAGCAGGGGAGTTCCAGTGACTCGTTCAGTCTATGCCACGACGAACTGCTGCACTACACCGGGCAAAAGGAAGTCCGACACGATATTAGGTGGTGTCCCATTATCTTTGTCACCTCAATGCATACAGGGTTTTTCAAAGATTTTGTATAAAACGTCTAGCGTTGATAACCCACGACATGGGAAACAACTTCTGTTAGAGATAAAATGTTCGCCGACACTTGGCGGCGACGCTAAGCGACTTTTAATATCGGTCATGGCCCTAAGAAGTGGCAGGGCGTAGGCATTCTTCAGTGTGAGTATGCAGTGTGTATTACGTGTAATGCAGTCATCCGCTTCGCTTGAAAGAGGTAGGTCGAAGTTCCTGATTTCCTTCTAAAATATCTTTCTCTGCTTAAAGGCGTTCATTCCTAAGGTTTTCTTGTTGAAAATCACTCCATCAAATTACTGTGGTAAGTAGTACGCCGGGTTGGCAGACGCTGTTTGTTTGGAGAAAACTAGTCGTCCCAGGGCCGGCGAAATCTATTACAAGACACCTAGCGCCGCCGGGTAGTGTCGGCGAACATTTTGTCCCTAATGAAAGCTCTCTCCCATAATGTGACCTATCGCCCATAGACATCTGACTCAAGATTTTGAAGCACCCTGTATGTCACGTAAACTACAATTTCTTTGTCCCGTATAACTGAGTATTTGTAGTGTTTCTTTATTCTCTGATAGTGCATTTGAGTTTCGAAAATAATATTTCGTGTGCTTAGAGAATATATTCAGGCTGTTGAGCAGGTTTCAGAGAAATATCGTTACCCTCCATGTTTTGTGCGTAGGCAACATCAGGTCGCTGTTGCGACAGTACAGAAACAAATGGTAGGTCAGTGTATGCACTACGTCATCGAGAGAAATTATTGGGATTGTCTCGACTCATGTAACAACCATGTTACGTACCTTTTAATTAATAAACGGAATCCAAATCCTCTTCCGGTCATCGAGATTTGACTTGTCCATTCTTTCCCTACATCGCTGAAGGTTAACGCAGCGACGGTAACTTGTAAGAGGACACGGCTACTTTCCATCTCCACCCTTGTGGGAAAGGAGCTTGTGCTGCATATCTGCAATGACTTCGCTGTGCACGGAGCAGCACACACTAATTTTCTTTTCTTCTTCTTAAATTTGGATTTCCCGCGTTCAGCTATTACTGAATGGTTGCCACTTAGAATATTCCACGCGAGTCAGTGTGTCTTAGTTGAACAATACGGTTATGGTTCGTGATATTGGATGACAGTTCCGTCAATCAATTCTGCTATCTTTTTGACCTACTGGTGTCCGCCCCTGGTAGCTGAGTGGTCAGCGAGACGGAATGTCATACCTAACGGGCCGGGTTGTATTCCCGGCTGGGTCGGAGATTTTCTCCGCTCAGGGACTGGGTGTTGTGTTGTCCTAATCAACATCATTTCATCCCCATCTACATGCAAGTCACCGAAGTTGCGTCAGCTCGAAAGAATTGCACCAGGCGAACGGTCTACCCTACGGGAGGCCGTAGTCACACGGCATTTACATTTACATTTTTACCTACTGGAAGAGGCAAATTGTACGAACAGTCCAAGTAAATCGGAAATTTAAATAAAGAAGAAGACAGGAGCTGACAGATATATTACTGAGCCATCAATCTATAAATTCTTTGTTGCAAAATACTACCACAAATTATCCATGGAAGGATGAAACATCTGGTACAGTGGAATCCGACCTGGGGAGAGAAAAGTTGGGGTTCCGAAAAATTGTAGAAACACGTAAGGCAGTATTGACTCTACAACTTGTCTTAGAAGATGGATTGAAGAACGGCGAACTAACGATAATAGCATTTGTCGACTTAAAGAATGTATTTGACAATGCTGACGGGAAAGCCACGGGATACCTCCTAATATCGTGACGGACTTCCATCTGCCCAGCGTAGTGTAGCAGTTCGACGTGGTATGGACTCAACAAGTTGTTGGAAGTCCCCTGCAGAAATACTGAGCCATGCTGCCTCTATAGCCGTCCATAATTGCAAAAGTGTTGCCGATTCGGGATTTTGCTCATGAATTGACTTCTGGATTATGTCCCATAAATGTTCGATGGGATTCATGTCGGGCGATCTGGGTTGCCAAATCATTTGCTTCAATTGTCCAAAATGTTCTTCAAACCAACCCTACCATCAGGTCTTACCAATCTAATTCGGGACTCATCTGGCCAGATCACGGTTTTCCAGTCGTCTGGTGTCAAGAGCGTAGGAGAGGCGCTGCAGGCGATGTAGTCCTATTAGCAAAGGCACTCACATCGGTTGTCTGCTGCCGTAGTCAATGAACGCCAAATTTCGTCGCACTGTCCTAACAGATACGTTCGTCGTACGTTCCACATTGATCTCTGCGGTTATTTCACGCAGAGTCCCTTGTCACTTAGCACTGGCAAACGCCGCTGCTCTCGGTCGTTATGTGAAAGCCGTCGGCCATTGCTTTGTCCTTGGTGAGAGCTAATTTCTGAAATGTGGTACTCCAGGTACTCTCTTGACACTATGGTTCACGGAATACTGAATTCCCTAACGATTTCCGAACTGGATGCCCGTGTGTCTAGCTACAGCTACCATTCCGCGTTTAAAGACTGTTAACTCCTGTCGTGCAACCGTAATCACATTGGAAACTTTTTCAGTTGAATTACTTGAGTACAAATGATAGCTCCGCCTGTGCAGTGCCCTTTTAAACCTTGTGTACATGATACTACCGCCATTTGTATATTTTCAACCGCTATCCCATGATCTTTATCACCTCAGTGTACTCTCGAAATTAAGAAGTTGTCAGGAATAAAATACACGGAGCAAAATTTGTGCGAATATCGCACTGCAGTTGTTAAGAGTTGCGCATTAAGACGAGGCAGTAAATGTGAAGCGAGTGAGACAGGCTTGCAGCCTTACTCCCATGTTATTCACTCTATCTATTAAAAAGCGTTAAAGGAAAGCAAATAGAAATTTGAAAGGGAGTTAAAGTTGAGCGAGAAGAAATAAAAATTTTACGAATGGGTGATGATATTGTAAATGTGTCATAGCAGGCAAACAACTTGGAAGATCAGTTCAACGTTGTTGGTATGGAAAGATGTAAGAGAAACATGAATAAAAGTAAAACAGTGGTATTGAAGTTTAATCGAAGTGAACCAGGCGATGTAGATTGAATTAGATTAGGAAATAAACACTAAAAGTAGTAGTAGATGACGTTCACTATCTGACAACAAAATAACGGATGATCGTAAAATTAGAAAGGATATAAAATGCAGACTGGCAATATCAAGAAAAGCATTTCTGAAAAACATAAATATAGAATAGAATTTTAAGTTTTAGGAAGTCTGGTATAAGTAGGCTATTTAGGTTTTCTTATTGGTAACGCCACGTAGCGCTCTGTATGAAAATCACTGGCTGTGCTGTGTGCAGTCTGTGGCTAGTTTGCATTGTTGTCTGCCATTGTAGTGTTGGGCAGCTGGATGTTAACAGCGCTTAGCGTTGCGCAGTTGGAGGTGAGCCGCCAGCAGTGGTGGATGTGGGGAGAGAAATGGCGGAGTTTTGAAATTTGTAAGACTGGATGTCATGAACTACTATATATATATATATATTATGACTTTTGAACACTATTAAGGTAAATACATTGTTTGTTCTCTATCAAAATCTTTCATTTGCTAACTATGCCTATCAGTAGTTAGTGGCTTCAGTAGTTTGAATCTTTTATTTAGCTGGCAGTAGTGGCGCTCGCTGTATTGCAGTAGTTCGAGTAAAGAAGATTTTTGGTGAGGTAAGTGATTTGTGAAAGGTATAGGTTAATGTTAGTCAGGGCCATTCTTTTGTAGGGATTTTTGAAAGTCAGACTGCGTTGCGCTAAAAATACTGTGTGTCAGTTTAAGCACAGTCATGTATAATTTTTCTAAGGGGACGTTGCACGGTTACAGAAGAATGCTGAAGACTGGATGGGTAGCTCTAGTAACTAATGAAAGAGGTACTGCATCGCATTTCATGGGCAAGAACCTTGTGACATAACTTCGCTGAATCATGGGACAGATTGATACGACACATCCTGAGATACGAAGGACAGTTAGTTTAGTAATATAAGGAAGTGTGGGGAGTGAAAATAGTAGTGGACGGTCACTATTAGACTACAGTCAGTGTGTTCAGATGGATTTACATTATCCGATTAAAAGTATTGGGACACCTGCCAGAGGATAATAATCTGGGATATGTCTACACTTCGCTTTTATGACGGCATGAACTCTGCTGGGGGCACTTTTAATGGGTAAATACACGTACATTTGTAGTTAAGCTGGATAGGACGTATAAAAAGTCATGTAGATGGAGAATAGCTTTATTGATCACAAAGTATGCGTGACGCTTTCGTAATTTTCTCCGTCTTATGATATCCGAGTGCAAAGGTAACGCAAGGACAAGAGTATTACCAGCTGTGTACATAACAAGTCTGTCATCTCACGTTACGCACACAACTGGTAACGCTCTTGTCCTTGTGCTACCTTAGCACTTGGATTACTGAGGATGAAAATAATTCCGAAACGCATCATGCATACTTCGTGATCAATAAGGTCATTCTTCACCTACTATACGATTTTTATGCGACCTATCCAGCTGAACTAAAGTTCTACAAATTAACTCTCCTTCACATCTCAGGATGTGTCGTATCAATCTGTCTCTTGTTTTCAGAGAAGTATTGTCACAAGGTTCTTGTCCTTGAAATGCGACGCAGTACATCGTCCATTAGTTACTCGATCTATCCATCCAATCTTCAGAATTCTCCGGTAACCATTTTAAAAGCACTTATTCTCTTGTCTTTACTGTTTATCGTACACTGTTTACTTCCAAATAAGGCTCCATACCACAAAAATATCTTCAGAAAATACTTCTTAATACTTAAAATTCTATTCGATATTAAAATATTCATCTCTACTAGAATGGCCTCCTGCCTCCTACGTGACCTTATGTCAGGCCTTCATTACTTTTAATGAGGTGCCTGAATGCCCCTGGAGGAATGCCAGACAATTCTTCCCCAGGAGCCGTAACCAGAGAAGGTAGTGATACTGGGCGATGGGATCTGGAGCAAAGTCGGCGTTGTAACGCACCGCAAAGGTGTACCATTGGGTTCAGGTCGGCACTCCGAGCAGGCCATTCTATTTCAGAAATGTTATTCTCCATAAACCACTGTTTCACTGATGTTATTTTTTGACAGGGTGCATTGTCAACCTGATACAAACTGTTATCGTCTCCGAATTGTTTCTCTACTCTGCGCAGTACGCAATACTGCAAAATGTGTTAATGTCTCTACGCATTTGGTGTTTTACTAAGCGAAATAAGGGGACCACTCCCTAACCATGAAAAACAGCCCCATATTATACACTACTGGCCAATAAAATTGCTACACCACGAACATGACGTGCTACAGACGCGAAATTTAACCGACAGGAAGAAAATGGTTAATTTTCAGATGTGTTACGACCCATGGCTCTACCCTTCATTCGATCCCTGCGAGACCCTACATTTCAGCAGGATAATGCACGACCGCATGTTGCAGGTCCTGTACGGGCCTTTCTGGATTCATAAAATGTTCGACTGCTGCCCCGGAAAGCTCATTCTCCAGATCTCTCACCAATTGAAAAAGTCTGGTCAATGGTGGCCGAGTAACTGGCTCGTCACAATACGCTAGTCACTACTCTTGATGAACTGTGGTATCGTGTTGAAGCTGCATGGGCAGCTGTACCTGTACACGCCACCCAAGCTCTGTTTGACTCAATGCCCAGGCGTATCAAGGCCGTTATTACGGCTAGAGGTGGCTGTTCAGGGAACTGATTTCTCAGGATCTATACACCCAAATTGCGTGAGAATGTAATCACATGTCAGTTCTAGTATAATATATTTGTCCAATGAATACGAGTTTGTCATCTGCATTTCTTCTTGGTGTAGCAATTTTAACGGTCAGTGGTGTAACATCGCCTACTCTGTACTTCACTGCTGACGTTAAACGCGATGGTAGGTAAAGGATTTTAGACATTCGCCAAACTCTAACCCTTCCATTGTCATTGCCGTAGGAGCCACTCTCCACACCACCTAAAGCGTCATTTTGCAAGCACTACAGAAATATGTGCCTCATGAGCAGGTGCTCGACCACTGTATCCCAGTCTTCTTAATTCCTGACTCACAGTCAGTGTGCTAGCCGGACGCTGATAGCACCTGAATCCTTATGCAGATTTCACACTGTTTTCTACAATCACACTCCACAATGTTCGACAATTCCTGTCCGTTAGTCCGTCAGATTTGCCTGGTCTTTGTTTAACTATAGTTGTTCCTTCGCGTTTCCATATCACAATCACGTAACCAGCTTCGACTTGGACAAATTTGGAAGGTTTGAAATGTGCCTGATGGATCTGTGACTCTGGTGATATCCAATGAATAGCCACGTTTGAAGTCACAGAGCTCTCTTTACCGATCCACTTATTGCTTCTTTACTGATAGCACAATACTCTTCGTTTCCTTTTATATTAGTTGTTTCAAAACGTGGAAAATATAGAAGCAGGAAAAGGTGCGAGCCCGGACTTCAGTCCCGCGAAATCTTGTGTAGGTGACACTTGGGTGTATTCGAGTCCAGTGCTGCGGTGGCAACGACAAGTCGATGTGATACGTGCAGCACAACTTCCGGAAAACAATGAATCGGACAACGACACATGTTCCAGATTTTTTTGTGTCAGTATTTAATATGTGACAGCGGTTCTGCCTGGTTGTCAGGATAAAATAAGATGGGTAGCACTACAGAAGGTATGTTTATATCATTTTGCACCGGTGAAATGACGCTTATCGACTTAAAAATAAACTACCACCGTTGTCATCCGAAATCGTCGGCTGCAATATTTACTATGGGTGCCTCAACTTTGTAAATGACTCTCTTACTACTTTAATGGTATAGTTAACTAGTGAAAATGTATTTGGCTTCGGTTGTTTGTGCGTTTTTAGTGGACAGTCATTTTTCTACCTTGCGACAATGCCACACGGTACACAGCCATTGCGCAACAATGCACAGTAATCTGCAACAACGCATTAACTGAAGAAGATAAACAGATGACAACTCAGATAAACGTTCTGAGTTTCTAACCATCTTCTAGTGGACAACGCGATAGCAACCTTCCTGATAGCAATAACTACGCAAGCGGTGAATATTACCACTATTTCAGTTAAAAAATGTAAAATATGGACTTTAACATTTCTCTGTGGAAATTACGAAATCTAAATTGTTATCAGCGACGTTAAAAAGCTTTATAAACGAATTTCACTCGAATCCACTACATTACAATTATTGATCCGCCATTTCAAATATTGTAAATTTTGTATTCGTTATCACTGATCCGAAAAATCTGAAAGGAACACAGTTTTGCAGGATTTTGTGTCCGTTTTTCTATAATATCCAGGTGTTGAAGCCAGTTGGTCCAATGTGTGACAGGCTTGCCTCTTGTGACATATAGTGCTTAATTTTGCGTTACATACGAGTTTCCGGATACTTTTGATCAGATAGTGAGGGTCCACTAAATACGCAGAGATGAAGAAGCTTCAGGACATACCTCGAACAGATGAACACAACAACGAAACATTTCACAGAGCAAGCAGTGAAGGAAGCAAAGGAGACTTTTGTCAAGAGAATCAAAGTTTAAGCAGAGGATGTAAGAATGTTAAGTTAATTACGTTCATCACAATTGATGGTTTTGGAAGGCCTGCAACTTTGTCATTAAGGAGAATAATTTTCCGAAACACGTTGTGCTAAGCATGAAAAAACAAGTAACTGCTGCAGTTTATCATCATTCAAAGCAAGAATTTAAAGTTTGCTGATGATATTGTAATTCTAGCAGAGCCGGTAAGGAACTTGAAATATCTGTGGACAATATCTTGAAAAGAGGCTGTTAGGCAAACATCAACAAAAGTAAAACAAAGTTAATGAGTGAAGTAGACTTAAATCAGTCGATGTAGCGTAAATTAAATTGGGAAATGCTTCACTAGAAGATGTAGATCACTTTTGTTGTTTGGGCAGAAAAAGAATGTATGTTGGTCGAATTAGAGAGGGTGTAAAAAGCTAACTGGCAATAACAAGAAAAGAATTTTTGAAGGAAGAAAATTTGCTAACGTAGATTATAGTGTCAGTCGGTCTTTTCTGACGCTATTCGTCAGGTGAAATTCGGAAGATGAAAAGTTCAGACAAGAGGAAAATAGAAGTTTTTTAAGATGTGGCATCACAGTAGAATGCTAAAGATTAAACAGCTCGATCAAACATGTAATGAAGGGGCTAATGAATCGAAATGAGGAGAAAATAGTTTTAAGACACAACTTCACTCAAATAAGTGATAGATCATATCCTGAGGCTTTAAAAAATAGTTAATTTGATACTAGTGGCAAGAAAAGGAGGATGGGGAAGAGAGTAAGGTTGGCTAAAGTAAGGGCGTTCAAATGGATGTAATTTGCGATAGTTAAGCAGAGATAAAGAGCCTTAGACAGGATAGACTAGCGCGGTGAGCTGCATCAAATGCCTCTTCGAACTGAAAACCACAACAGAATAAACCACCCCGTTCTTTTCCTCACTTACGTAGCAGACTCTAACCAAACTAAAATCCAATATCAAAACCATGCTGACTGAAGTATTGCATATTTTTTCTTACATATACCACAGGGACAAAAATCTTTTTGTCGTGTGGAGATATAGACCTGGGCACTGTCCACACAACACAGTGGCGGTGCAGTATCTCTGTGCCGTTTCACAACCTGCTGCTGTTGCGTTACGCTCGTAGGAGGGGCGCCACCCAATCAGCCAACCAACCACATCCACGCGGGGCCACGCGATCTTATCGTCCGTGGCGATCTGCTAGACCCCTGGAGGATATGCAACCCGGTGAGCGGGCAGCCCGCCGACGCTGCAGGTGTGGTCGGCGTTCCAATTCGGTATAAAAAGAACGACCAGGCTGCGACGGACACAGTACCTGCCCAACGCACTACTACAACATGGTCGCCTGCAAGGTGAGGAAAGTCGACGATATCAGCGCATCGTCAGATAACACAGGAGGTCCATCGGGAGCTCTGTGCGACAGCAGCAGCTGGTTTCTCCTATTAGCAGCTTGTTCGGAAGAACACATCACATACACCAAGATGAAAATAGTCGTTTTGTTGTTCTAACTGATCTCATTTCGCTGACGCACTTTCTGTTTCGGCCTCCAAGTGTTGTTTTCTTGAATATAAATTCTCGATGCGAAGGAATGAGAAAAGACATCGTCAGTTACACAGCGACACAAAACATAGGAATACGGTATAGAGCAATAATACTGGCTGGAATGGGTGATGTTTCTCTTCAGTTTCGCCAGACAAAATTAAGAAATAATTGATTTTTTTTTACTCTATCTCTTATGTGGGCTTAAAAACGTCTTATATCCATACAGAATTGGTTCTTCCATTGACATTGGTACGCTTTAGTAAGATTCAGGATTGACAATTTATCAAAAGAGAAGTAACAGTTGCATCTAAAATTAAAAGTAAGCTTCCAGATATTCACACACATCACACAGGGATTCTATCCATTATTTAATGGAAAACTTATGATTTCAGGGGTATTACTACGGCCATGAACGTTAGAACAGAATGAGCATCCACCAAGTAGGAACAAAGTGAAAGAAGTAGTCTGTTTTGAGGACTTGGTTACATAAAGCGGCTACATTCAAGAATTCTAGAAAATGTTTCGGTTTATACTGAAAGTCTATAAACATGGGTTTCCTGCTTATGACTCGTATTGAAGTACAATAACATTTTGGCCTAGCAACGATCACTCCACACTTTCTGGAATTTTATCTATTGACTCTCGATTGTTTGCTAAAGGATAATACCGGAAAATGTTGAACGGTTGTCTGTGCTAGTTGGCATCAGACTGCTGTGGATAGTGACTGTTGATAACTGATTACCTTCAGCCGCTCTAAACTGTAAGATATCGATCTCTAAAGACAACTATGGGAAGGGAAAGAAAACCAGATTAGTATTTAACATCGTCTCACGGCGAGGAAAAAATGTGGATGCGGGCAAGAGTGCACAAATAAATGGCATCAAACTTTCCGAAGGAGCTGGCATGGCATAGTTCACATCTGATTTAGGAAAATACCAGAAAAAGTAAATCAGAATGATTATGTAGGGTTGTTACTCATTTCCATTCGGATACATGCGCAGTAATTTATCCACAATGTCACATTGCTCAGTGACAACTGTAGATGAAGAAATACCAGTAACATAGATACTAATAGCCGCACAGGTACATCATATACCAGCCAGTATCACACAGGAATTATGAAGATATATACTGCTATTAAGAATGATATTTCAGTATCAGCCGCACCATCCTCGTAGCTCGGAGTGGGACAACAGAGTAGTATCTTGCTAGGCATTCCTCGCTGCTCCAGACCCAGGTGAATCATAGGGCTGGGAAAGCTGTACGTAACTTTTGGATACGTGAGCATTCCAAACTACTACATGGAACTTTCGGAGATATAAATTACCACCATAGTCACACATGTTAATTGTAATGTGACAGACTTTGAATTAATTGAGAAAAGTCAGTGAACTACTTTCCACAGCCATTTTCGCAGAACATGTTGCTGACACACTAGCAAAAACATATCGAAAACATATGTATTTTTCAGTGCACGACATCCGACCTTCATCCAAATTCGTAGTGAATCGACTCAACGCATAAAGTCGAAGGCACTACGCAGGGTATTCTAATTTGTTCTCTCTTACCTGCAGCTGATCGTCCTCGTCGCCTTCGTGGCTGTGGCCCGCGCCGGCTACTTGGGTGCCCCTGCAGTCTACGCCCCCGGCGCCCCCATCGCTGCCCGCGCCTACGCCGCCCCTGTGGCGTACGCCGCCCCCGCTCTACGTGCCGCTCCCCTGGCCGTCGCCCCCGCCGTGAGGGCCGCCCCCGTCGCCTATGCCGCCCCTGCCGCCGTGGCCGCCGCTGAATACGACCCCCACCCGCAGTACAGCTACGCCTACAGCGTGTCTGACGCCGTCACCGGTGACTCAAAGAACCAGCAGGAGAGCCGTGACGGAGACGTCGTCCAGGGCAGCTACAGCCTGGTCGAGCCCGACGGTTCCGTCCGCGTCGTAGACTACACCGCCGACCCCGTCAACGGCTTCAACGCCGTGGTGCACAAGGAGGCCGGTGCCCACCCCGCCCCCGTCGTCGCTAAGGTGGCCGCTCCCGTCGCCTACGCCGCCCCCGCTTTCGCCAAGGTGGCCGCCCCCCTCGCCTACGCCGCCCCCGCCTACGGCAAGGCCATCCTGGGTTAAAATGACCAGCATGTGGCAGTTTGATGCTGCCTTAAACAACGAAGCTGCAGCAAAATACACTACGCCATGCTGTACGTTATGTGCATTACATTAATGCACTGCAATAAACAACTTGCTTAAACAAAAAAACTTGACTCTTTACTATCGTAACATAGCATGTCCAAACACACTATTTACATATGAAACTTCCTGAGAGATTAAAATAATGATCGAAGTTGGATTCTAGCAAATGTCTTTCACTTCACCAGGCAATGTTCCAACAAATAATTCAGTCCAGAGTGTCTCAGGGAGCAATTCAGATTTAATTGTCCAGTTCCTCTGTCCTGCTATCCCGTGGTCCGTCCTACACATACCCTAGAATGTGGTTACAATGTCACTCACATACATGGTGAACTATTTAGAACAGCATATTATTCTCAGCTCGCTATCATCAACCGGAAAGCCACCTTCCTTTTTAACAAAAAAGAAAACATTTTTACCTGCAAGCTTCTATTCGAGTAGATGCAACAGTTTTCGAGATCCATCTCAAAGAATCTATCATCTGATATAAGCGCTTTTCAAACAATGTGACCAACTACTGGGACATAAAATTTTATCACCTAAAAACGGAAACAGTGTGTAATAATCGTTGCGCAGTTTTGTCATTGGACCGATGTTTTAGATCATTATGTTCCCCACATACGACAATTTTTTCAATGCCTATAAGACCTCTGGTTTCAACCATTATCTGTGCGATACTACTGTCGAATAACAACGTTATGCATTTCTTTATTTCTCTTACTCTTTTTCTCTCTCTCTCATGCACACACACAAAAAAAAATCACACGTATGTTCACATTCACATCTTTTTTTCTGATATAAGTGAATTACTTTCTAGATAACTTCTATATCATTCTCAGGATTTTTATTTGTTCCTTATCACTCATTTCACCTATGTAAATGTTTATTAAGGTGAAAAATTCCGATATGCAAGGTGCTTTGGAGTCGGAGTTAAACACCACAGCCCCCTAACAATGCACTGTGGTATTCGAACCAGCATAGGCCTTGGTGGCTGCTTTACCTTTAACATCCATAAACTGCAGATAACGAGAATCAAGAATTTCACAAGCCTTCACTAAAGCTAGAAGAATGCCAGGTACAATAGAATCAACAATAATTCCAGTTTGGGAGAGCTGAAGATTCCACTCCATCCAGTGTTACTCTATTGACTATGTGCTCCAAAAATCTTGTTTGGAATCATTCACTTCAACGTGATTCATGGAACTGCTAATTTGGATAGGTGGATGAATCATAAGGGACTGTTTATAAGGAATCCCCATTTACTACGGCGAGCATAAATATCAGTGAGAATGCAGCCTTGATTTTCATTTTAATAAGTAATGTAGAAATCGGTGTATGACAAAATTACTAGTACACAATGAGATTGTCTTCGTAAAGGTCCGAAGCATTAGAAATTGCTGTTAACTAAGGCGAAACAAATTCATTTCACTATACATTACATCCACAAGTAGATAATGTTTATTACCAGTAAAATCAGCGCATATTCACGTTTTTGCGTCAACTGAAACTTTTAACTTTTTGAATGCGGTACCGAGTTTAAATAATCGTGCCTCTTCGAAATGAGCAATTTACTAAGGCTCGTAACACCACACTTGTCATGATATTCGTAGTTAAATATGTGTAACACAAGTAATAGTAGGAGGAAAAACAATAATTAATAGTACGTCGCTGTTATTTTGCAAATGCTGTAAGATAACTGTAATTACTGGGAGGCACTTTATCAATGCATGAAAAAAAAACGGAATAGACATAGATAGCTGTTACGTATTGCATTATGTCAAAAATATACGTTAATTTTTATACGATATAAAGAAGCTCGGGTGATAACACAGAGGTAGTATTACACTGAACCTCCCTGCTTTGTGGACTTCGCTTGGAGTAACTACAACAATGTAGATGCGAATGTACTTAGAGGTATCTCATAATAACGTCACATTAAAAACCGGCAGAGACATTGAGCGAACCTGCTCCCTCGGCTTAAAAGAGATTTACAATGTCTCCGAATAACCTTAAATAGACGTTCCCTGGTTTGTCGTACAATATTATACACAAGAAAAATGTAATGTTTGTGACTTGGATCAACGTTTACACCACTTTAGCAAGTAATTTATCATCAAAGTAATAGTAAAGCTGGAATTTAGTTCGTTATTACTTCTCACCCCGGCGTGAAAGATGTATTAAAACTACACCAAGAGAACGGTAATATTATACCAGCGATAGAATTTCCAGGTCAAAATTCTTTGCCTAATAACCGAGGAAACCCTGTGTTTTCAAAGCGGTCTGTTTCTCGGCGGATGCATGTGCTCTAGCTGACATCAGATATCTGTCTATCTCGTCCAGGCTACGCCTAATGTGCAGTTGTAACAACAAACTGTTCTTTTGTCTTCGAGATGTGTAAAATTGCTATCGCGCAAATGCAAACTCTGTACTTAAAATATGAGGTTTCCAGCAAAACAGACATGAAGTGTAAAAATCACATCATTTTATTCTGAGGAAGATAAATCGTTTTGTACAGTGATAGCCCTGAGTAGTTCGAAGTCATTAGCAAGCGCGCTGATTCATTGGTTAATAATCTGGACCCCCATTCGCTGAGGACGATATTTCAGATCACATCCGACAATCCGAATTTTGGTTTGAAGTAGTTTCTCTAAATTACTTAATGGTTTCTCTGAATAGGACCCAGCCGATTTCGGTCTCCATTCAACCGCACTCTGAATTTATGATACGCTAAACCATGATTTTTCTTCCATCACTTATTTTCTAAGTCATATTCCAGAACACGACGGTAGTCATAAAGTTTCAATTATCACCTCGAAAAAATAAAGTTTCGTAATCAATTTCTTGTCGTTTACGGGTAAGTGTCTGCAGTCCTGGTACACACTGAAATCCCCTCACCACAGTACCGCAGCATACCTCTAAAGGAGACTAAAAAAATTGTGCAGTACATTGATAAAATGGATTACGCACGGGGACTAAGTATAAAGATTTAACTATCACTTCGGAAAAAAAAGAAACAAATTTTCAAACGAGTCCAAAGGCGCAAAACATGGGCACGGTTTCTAAACTGCAGACAACGGACATACCAATAACTGGAAGTAGTAGTCGGACTAATATTTCTATACTTAATCACGAAACAAGAGCTAGTTTGGAGTTGCATTATCCAGGAATAACTGCAATGAACTCAAAAAAGCGTATTGTATCAGGGGATAAAACTGCATAATAAACTGCCAATTTAAGTGAAAAAAAAATACCGGGACACATTTGTTTAAAAAGGCAACTAAATCATTCTTCACAAGTAATGCGTGTTACACAATTAAAAAAAAGTTAGAGGACTCAGACTAGCGTATAGTAACGAACGGGAAAACTACAGTACCTTGTCACATCTCAGTATATGTTTATGGTTTACTGCTTTCACAAGGATCATATGTCAAGGTGTATAATGCATGACAGTAATGTCCAACGGCTTAGCTTTTCTGGTGGAAAATAGCGAATAGTAGAATACGGAGCCCGGAATTGAAGCAAGGAGCACAGCAACATCTTCTTAGTCCAAGAGTCATCGCTGTGTGTCTAGTGCGAGCAGCAGTGAAGAGTGGAACTATGTTTTACATTGCAAAGAATCGTAAGCAGTCAATGAATCATCAGGCGGTGTCCTCAGTGTGTAGGCAGTGAAGAAGAAAATTACGTCTTATAATGCAAGTTACCTGAAACAATTTTTGTGTGAATGAAGAAACAATATACAATAGAGCATTACCGAATGAAGCAGTCCAGCTGTTAGGATTCTGACCTCGTGTACTGGAGAACTGAGCTTCTATGTCTGGCCATCCTGCTTTGAGTTTTCAGTGGTTTTCGTACAGTGCTAAGCAAACGCCGGGATGGTTCCTGAATCAAGGCTACGGCCGACTACCTGTCTTATCCCCGTAGGCTATTCTGTTATATCGTCTTAAAGCGTGTTACGTATGGTGTGTGTTATATTTGGAAGTACTGACTGGAAATGTATTACCTTCACGGATCCTATGTCACTGTGATATCATCTTTGAATAACAATGTAAATGTCGTGTGACTAGGGCCTCCCGTCGGGTATACCGTTCGCCGAGTGCAAGTCTTTCGATTTGACGCCACTTCGGCGACTTGCGCGTCGATGGGGATGAAATGATGCTGAGTAGGACAACACAACACCCAGTTCCCGAGCGGAGAAAATCTCCGACCTAGCCGGGAATCAACCAGGGCCCTTAGGATTGACATTCTGTCGCGCTGATCACTCAGCTACCGGGGGTGGACGATACATAAAATACAATTAAAAAAACACATGATAGCGGAAAAAACACTGGTAGCAGTTACTTCTGTAAAATATCTGGGAGTATGCGTGCGGAAAGATCTGAAGTGGAATGATCATATAAAATTAATTGTTGGTAAGGCGGGTACCAGGTTGAGATTCATTGGCAGAGTCCTTAGAAAATGTAGTAAATCAACCAAGGTGGTGGCTTACAAAACACTCGTTCGACCAATACTTGAGTATTGCTCATTAGTGTGGAATCCGTACCAGGTCCGGTTGACAGAGGAAATAGAGAAGATCCAAAGAAGAGCGGCGCGTTTCGTCACAGGGTTATTTGGTAAGCGTGATAGCGTTACGTAGATGTTTAGCAAACTCAAGTGGCGGACTCTGCAAGAGAGGCGCTCTGCATCGCGGTGTAGCTTGGTGTCCAGGTTTCGAGAGGGTGCGTTTCTGAATGAGGTATCGAATATATTGCTTCCCCCTACTTATACCTCCAGAGAAGATCACGAATGTAAAATTATAGATTCGAGCGCGCACGGAGGCTTTCCGGCAGTCGTTCTTCCCGCGAACCATACACGACTGTAACAGGAAAGGGAGGTAATGACAGTGGCACGTAAAGTGCCCTCCGCCACAGACTTTTGGGTAGCTTGCGGAGTATAAATGTAGATGTAGATGTAGATGATGTGGGGTACATAAAGAAACCACGTACCTATACATGCTATATGTAAACTAGGTTAATTGGTTCCCAACAATCAAACAAACATAGATAATAAACCATGTATCTAATTGTAAGTGACATTTCTGTAAATCAATGGCCATCGACTTGTTAATTACACAAGATTAGGACCTATAATAAAGGATGACATTATGTATATAAACTTCATTTATTGGTTCCCAGCAATGAACATTTCTAATTACGCCTTAGACACACTCGCTTTTCAGATTCATACTTATGAACTGTCACTCTTCGAAGACACTGTTTAACTGAGTTTAATTCTTTCATTGACACCAGTTTCTACTATTACTACAGTTTCTCACCCATCGTTCACTCACGTAAATTGTAGCTAGTAGCTTCAGCTCAACTCACATTAGAGAGCCCAACACCTGCTCCTTCCTCTTATGTCTGATATTGTAATTATTAACGAACATCCATTCGACTTCTTAATACGATTCTTCCTCTCAGCAGTGCCTAATTTTAGCTGTGATCGATTCCATCTTCGCCGTGCTGGGTAGCCGCGCGGTCTGAGGCTCCTTGCACGGTTCGCACGGATCCCCCGTCGGAGGTTCGAGTCCTCTCTCAGGCATGGGAGTGTGTGTTGTTCTTAGCGTAAGTTAGTTTAAGGTATATTAAGTAGTGTGTAGGCTTAGGTACCGATGACCTCAGTAGTTTGGTCCCACAGGATCTTACCACAAATTTCCAAATTTTTTCTCATCTTTAAGGTCCGCCCAACACCTCTACTTCGAGGAGCCGACCTACTCACAAGTCCGCTCGTACTGAAAAATTGCGGCGCGAATCGACAATGCCCCTGCCGTCGAAAAAGCGTAGCGTACCGAAGAATCCAGACTGTCAGACCAGCCGGCCTGCACAAAGGGTACGAGTTTGGCAAACACAGTACTCTTGTACGTTCACATTCTATGGGTTCAGTGTCTAGTGTATCATTGCTGGCCGCTCCTGAGGACTTATCTTCTTTGCTGTTATGGAGGCCAGAGGCGGTTTCCTGGATAAGAACCGAGCGGGGTGGCGCAGTGGTTAGACACTGGACTCGCATTCGGGAGGACGACGGTTCAATCCCGCGTCCGGCCATCCTGATTTAGGTTTTCCGTGATTTCCCTAAATCATTCCAGGCAAATGCCGGGATGGTTCCTCTGAAAGGGCACGGCCGACTTCCTTCCCTAATCCGATGAGACCGATGACCACGCTGTCTGGTCTCCTCCCCCAAACCAACCAACCTGGATAAGAAAGCTTTGTCATCCAGGAGATGATGTGTCAGCCTTATAGCAAATCTACTAAATGATTTGTGGTCGGGAGCTGATATGTCTGCTAAAGATCTGGTGATTTATCCATAATGGCAGCTGTTTTTCGACACAGTGGGACATACATTTTTGAAATTTCCTGACACGAAGCAGCACTTTGCAGAGGAGTGGTATTAGGCTGAGTCAGAAATGGTCAATGAAACTGCCTACACTCTGCTCCTAAATCTGACTTGTTGCAAGGACTGCATGAAAGCAGTTTTCGTGAAGCTGCCTGGACGTCACGAAACAGATGGAGAGGGCAACCCTCGGGGACATAGAAAGCGAATCATGGGCCCTATGATGCGGAGGTGATGTTTCAAGAGTATTGAGGATGTCAAGCGTGGAGCACAAGATCCTCAATGACGAATAAACTGTTTCCGCGATGGAATGGAAATATTTTTAAGTACGGAAAACTCTGAAAGCGTTCACAAATGCATGCATGGAATTCTGCTTAAGCTGTCAGTTTTCTATGCACGTGTTGCAGTTTAATGGTAATGAGCGTGCTAGGTAAGAAGGAACCGCACAGCAGAGAGTGGGGCCATTAGCCAGCTGGAAGTGGTGTTTAATGAGCGATGTGAACTTGACGATGCCTAAAAAAAGACAATAAATTGGTTCCTGTGTCGACCCAAGCTTGAGGTGTAGTATTTACGTTTTCCCATTACTGTCTTAGAACTGTTATTCTGTTTTATTTATGGGTGAGATTATTGACGGAGTTGCTACAGACAAGTTCGGGGCTGTGTAGTCGCTGTTAGTGGTGTCAGTTTTCAAATTAAGTGGCCGGATCTGAGAGTCTTCTGAAAGTAATTGGACTGTCACAGAGTATTTATTAGTGGTATATGTGTAGAGACAATTCTAACCTGTGTCGAGGGTCAAAGCGTGATTGGCAACCCTTTCTTAGACCGAATGAATAGTGATGCAGCGTAGAGGATTAACCCAAGTCTTCCAACTAAATCTGCGGAGCAATTTCGTTCGCGCGGCGCACATTACCAAGAGTAGCGAGTGTCACATCCTGTGGCGTCATTATTGAAGATTCGCGAGCGCAACGAAAGAAACGTTTAAATATATGTTACGAATAAAAGTCTATCGGCTCTCTGCGTTTCGGGATTTTCGATTTTTATTTAAATAACCATTTCGGAACGAAAGCTTCAGCGTCAGTATTTCCAAGTTTTATTTTCGGTTTTTACTGGTGAAGCAGTCCCGTCTTAGGAATGTGACTTACTTATATAACCGGAAAGCATATGGGTGCTAGCAAGAAACAAACCCCAGTGCTATAAAGTACCTGCATATTGCGAGAATCTGATACATCGGTCATCCATTGACAAATTTCGTCAAGTTTTCAACAAAATGAGATAGAAACATTGAAAATAAACACACAATGTGATCGAAGATACAAGCTTAAAGTAGTTCTGCCCGATAGGCATGAACACTGGAGAAACAAGTTTGCTATCCAGGATCATAATTTTCCTACTACTACGAGAAATTATGTAAATAAAAATGAAACTAGATCTACAACGGGTGTAAAAATTTTTGTGACGATACGATTTTCTTAAGAAACGGAAATAGATAACCTGATAATCAAGGGTTGACCATGTATAGAATTCAAAAACTGATAACGAATTGACAAATTTAATCAATCCCTGACAAACATAAAAATCTAAAGTTACTCACTTACTTTCAGAACCATTTGAAATAAGAACAGGAGTCAGGCACAGAGGTGGATTATCAATAGTTCTTTGTAACTGCGTCTTGAAACAAATCGTCTGGAAATGGGAAGAGGTATTACAAGAATCAACAAGAAGAGCCAAAAATCAACTGCTTAAGTAAATGACCTAGCAATCTTTATCAAAGACATAAATTCAACGATAATTCATAAACATTTTGTAAGGAGAGTTCCTGAGAAAACAGACCTAAACATTTTGTAAGGAAAGTTGCTGAGAAAACAGACCTAAACATATCTACTTACAAAAAGGAGAACACGACTAAGACGTTGGATGTTTCGAAATCTCTAGAAACAATCTTTGGAAGCCAAACTACCTGGTGAAACTTCAGAAAAACCATCCGACGAACGTCAGCCGAAGAACCCAACACAGAACCCAACAGGCAATTTGTCAACAAATGGCCACGAAAGTGTTAACAATTTTGCAACCTTTGGACAGATCAATAAAGTTCTAAAATTCAACTACCTTGGAGAAATTATTCAAGTCAATGCATTAAATGGTGAAGGAAATGAAATCAGAGTCAAAAAGATTCAGAATGCACAGCAAACCTCTAAGAATATGAACAACAAAAAATTAATCTCTATAAACGCTAAAATCAGACACTACATCCCCTTAAGACACCAAGTACTCAACGCAGCAGAATACGTTGCTTTACTCAAAGGAAGATAAATACTGAATAAAGAAAAAAAGAGAAAAACCTTTGAAAAACTCTAGGCTGAGAACAAATGGAAACGGGCAATGTATGTTATGGAGGAACAAACAACTCTGTAGGACATTCCAAAAACTTTGGAGCACAATTCGAAAACAAACATTTCACTTTAGTTAGAAATAAGTAAAAAATGAACGAAAACAGACAAACTAAATCAATATTCCAAAACTTTAACATCAGAAAGGCTATAAATAACTAGCTTAATGAAGTTCAAAAAGACTTAGAATAAATGAGTGTTACTGATAATGATATCTACCAGAAACAAAATGAAGAACGTCTAAGGGTTTCAAGAGAAAGGGAAAGAAAAAACAAGCGGACAAGGATCTTCACTGAGGATCTTAGGAGAGAGCAGAGTGAAAAAATGAAAAAATATTGGGAAGAAAGAAAGAAGAAGTACCACCTGAAATAAGAAACCGTAAATAAATGCTATTCGTGATCCAAAGTTGGCTAGATCCGACAGAAATAAATAAATACTGTACGATTCACGGAATATGATAATTAATGGCTGAGACATCAATCATGACATTATATGATGAAATTAAGATAATTGTTATTACGTTGCAAGTTTATTGAAATATAGTTTTACAGTTAACATGCAGAAACCCCGCATTACATATGCACCGCCTACCAGCGCTGGTGAAGGAGGTTTCGTACAGAGCGTTGAAAACACTATTTTAGCACTTGATTGTAACCATATTGAACTCATGGCTTTGTGACTAGATAAAACATATCAGTTGTTTGAAATAGTGGTAGTTTGTCATGCACCATTATTTTTTCCGTATTCGTCCTGTTTGCATATTATTTGCAGCTCATATTACAACCGTAAATACAGTTGCACTTTGTCAGAGCTAATGATGGCAAACGCCGAAACTGTGTGTGAAGTATGAAAAATAACACATTACCAGACAACGCTGAATTCACTCATGAAATGACGAGTGTCGGGCTTTTCAGCTATACCAGCAAGTGGAGCTGACGTCACATTGCCATAAGCCAGGGGGCAGCGCACTGCTCCGGAAATCGGTGGGTGAAAGTGGAGCCGTGCATTCTTGGCAGCGCGGATCAAGAGGCGTGAGGTCCGTCTAGGCGACGCTTCAAGCTGCCCGCGACAGCTCGGACACGACATTCTCAGGCAATCGGCAGCATGCCCATTTCCTGGCACGCACTACCAGTCTATCCTAGTTTCAACGCCCCACAAAGTGAACGAATGTGTTGCAGTCACGAAATAGGCCTAAAGCGAGATATTCGCTCGTCGCTCAAATTTCCATTGTGACAAAATACTATCAGATCAGAACCGATAATAAGTACGAGACTAATAATGCGTTTAAAGTGATTGAGACCACAACGCATAGATCGTGTCCGTACGCGTACGCTGTCTAAGGCGCTGCAGTCATAGACTGTGCAGCTGGTCCCGGCGGAGGTTGGAGTCCTCCCTCGGGCATGGGTGTGTGTGTTTGTCCCTAGGAAAATTTAGGTTAAGTAGTGTGTAAGCTTAGGGACTGATGACCTTAGCAGTTAAGTCCCATAAGATTTCACATACATTTGATTTTTTTGTACGTGTACGTATTTGTTTTGGCTGTAATATCACCGTATCAGACTGATCGCAATCGCGTGATTGTTAGGAATTTGCTTCATTTAAAGTTATACATTGGTGTACCGTGGAAACGCGTATAGGTAGGACGTTGATTCGGGTGTCATCGTGTAGAGCTTTCGGAGCACTGCTAGGACCCAAAGGGAGACAACAGAAATGTTTGCCAGAATATAAGTATAAACTGATATTAAATTGAAAATTATAGATTTATGAAAAATGTCGTCTCATATGACTGGTAAATATGTTCGGAGTTACAGAAAGAGGAAGTCAGAGAAAACCTCGAGTTGAAATGAGTCCAAAAAGCCTAAAAAGTTCAGTGCGACAACTACGACAGAGTCTGAAGGAAATGAAAAACGGCGCAAAGCGATTACGTTGCTGGCCTATCGGACACACAGCGGCTGGCGGCAGTCTATGAATCATGTGCAGGCAATACAGAAAATAGTGATAATAAACGTAGACATAGCTGGCAACGTAACTGCGACAGACTAGTACGTATCGCGACCACCAAATATCGTCGTGTTATCAATTGACTTTGACACGTCGGGTATCAATGCGCGTACATCGACGTAGGAAGATAGATAGAGTCTGATGTTATTAATAATTAAATTACATATCAATACAAAACAACTGTTAAGATTGAATCCCGACGGTTTCATGAAAAACTTATGCTGTCAGTCTGAATTGCGCACTTAAAAATTTTTGTTTCTTTGGCGAAGGGATAGCAAAGTAATCATAGACTGTACCTTTAGCTCATTCGAACAAGTTCAGATATGAACTCATTGATGGTTGTGTTGGAAGAACCGGTATAACAGTGATTTGGAGCGATGTAATGAGAAGAATTTGTTCGTGGTTTAATGGAAGAAAAGATTTCTGAAAAACCTGTTAGCACATGGAATTGGCAAGAAATTTTCTTTAGCTATAGGACGCAATCTTTTGCGATTCTGTATGTGTGAAATCATTAAGTGATATACGACAAAACTATCGGTGAAAATCTCTGGGGCTTCTAATGTATTGAACGAAAAGCCTAGAGCGTCTCGCAGTACATTGGGAAAAGGCAATTTTCTGGCAAGATTACAAATCTAAGTCGGTTTCACTACGTTGTCCCATACGTTCATTGACTCCATCACATTTTTTTTCCTATTGGAAGGCATATATTCGCAAAGTCGAAAAATAAATTATGTTGATCATTAAATTCGGACCCTTCTGAAATATAACTTGCTGTATTAGCGTCACAGCACCTAGGTAGGTCTATTCAAACCGATGTAGCTTAACCTACTACGATTAAAATATAGGAAACGGGTGTGCCAGTTTATTATTCATGTAGGCACTGCATTTGCCCTTCAATAACAAGGCTAAATGTACACAGCTAAGAACTTTGAAACGTTGTGTTTGTCAAAATTAATTGATGAAATGAATTCATTGGCTGCTAACTGAAGATTACTGTATCATATCCCAATAGACAGTAACAATTACAAAGATATTACAAAAAGAATATACTTAATTAAAAACTAAGAAGGTGAAAGGTATTACAAACATCTGAGTGACTGGATACGACGGTTAATGCGTTCTTGCAGCTAATTTGTCAATGAAGAGAGAAGTAAAAAGTAAGAGCGACGCATAAGCGGCGAGTGAGGTCTTACATTTTATCCGTCAGTCATGTTAACATACTTATGTTTAAGATTTCGTCGATGAGTATTTGCCGGCTGGATGGGGACGTGATATGTCTCCCGCCCAATGATGAGCCTCCACCACCAACCTTATATTTTTGTGCAATATCTTGGTGGCAGTAGCCGATCCTTATTTTCCGCCGCCGTGAGCTAAAGAGACGCTGTTGGTCTTCCAGCATAAGGGTAATTCAGCTCAGAACCTGCAACTCAGAGGCAGGAAACTGCAAATTCTGGTGTAGCTATAAGCTCTGCTGATATCATTAGATTTTATCACCAATTGAAGGCCCGATACCGATCTATTTGTGAATTGTTTACACTGGGTTCACCCTATGCCTACGAGGAATGTTTCAAGTGCAACCGGTCTGTATATAAAAGGTCATGTCGCGACTGACTGACTCACTAACTTCTCGTCGCTCAGCCCAAATCACTAAGGACAGAAATTTGAAATTTATACTGTAGGCGTCATTTAAGAAGGGATCTTTCGATTTTTTATTCCTAAGGGGTTGAAACAGGGGATGAAAGACTTTGTGAAAATATGTCGCTTTTTACGCAATTTTGAAGCTAGACCTACGAAACTCGGTATTTGGTTTCTCGGTCAGAAATGAAGTATTACAGCTTTCAGTACTTTGGTAAATTTAACCCCTACACGGGTGAAATAGTGGATGAAAGTTTTTGAAATAAATAATTATTAAAGAACTACTAGAGTATTTTTAAAGTTACGTCTATGAAAAACTGGTATTTGACTTTTCGGTTAAAAATAAAAAAAAACGTGTGTTTCAGTATTTTTGGAAATTCGATCCTAAGAGCGTGAAATAGTGGATCAAATGTTTTATGGAAATATTTTACTATGAAAGTATTTTTAAAGCAACATCTACGAAAACGTGAATTCGGCTTCTCGGTTACAGATTAAAAAAATACGTCTTTCACTTTTTTTGTGGGAGTTCAACTCCTATGGGGGTGAAACAGAGGATGAAAGTTTCAAAGAAATATTTCCTTATGCAAACATTTTTGAAGCTAAACCTGTTAGAAACAAAAACAAAAGACATGATTAACAAAAATCTTGGACTCCAAATACCAGAATCGCTTTTTGGTCAGAAGAATGTTCGAAAAAGACCATGCTTCTATGGCCTTAATTAGCGTGTAATGTTTATAAGGCGATGCTGGTAGTGAATAACATAAAAATTCCATCGAATAAAAACAAAAAGAAAAAAAAACAAAAAAATCTGTGCAGTCCATACCGTCTACGCGAGCGGAGGAACGGGTGCTAAGTTGTTTTCTAATAAGGCTTCGTGGTTCATTTAATGGTGCTAACATTGCTGTCAGTCTTTGCCTTGCTTCGAATACTACGATAGCTCTATGCTGAGAAACGTTGTCCAGATTGCGCGTTTATGGTATTAGATAGTAAATATTGTCAAGAAGCTAAATTATTCTACCATTGAATGCAAAATAAATCATCTCAGACATTATAGGTTTACAGTATCTGTGACTGACTTGCAGCTTTGCGAAACGAAACACTTCTTTCTGTGCGGGAGTCGTGATTCCGGCTTGTAGATCAGACCTAACGATCATTACTCACGTTTTCTCCATTACTGTTTCGATTTTCCTCTTTTACTGACTACGCTTAACTTTCAGACACTAGTGTATTTAGAATCTCGACAACCGACTTGACAGTTTTCCGTTCCCATGGGTATCCAGCACAATGTGAGAACAGCACTTGCGTTATTCTCACATACTCTAGACAGCATATTCACTTCCGTACAAGATGGCACGATGTTGTAGCAGAACCAGCTAACCCAGTACCTTCGCGTCTGCAGATTCAAGTTCAGAAGACCTGACTGCGCACCCATTACTCTTTTGAGAAACCGGTTGCTGGTTCGCTCTGCAGTAGACAGACAGGAAATACTACCTCTCCAAGAGAGCAAAATTCACGATAGATTTAAAGCAATATAAGCACTTTCCATATCGTATACGCCAGCACTTACAGTACCAATGTTTAATAAGAAGCGCTCATCAGCGGTTGATGATGGAATCTACCGCACAGAATGTTGGCGACTAACATGCATAGATACGAGTCCAAAACAGTGTGTGACCGCGGTTGGCGAGCCGATTGCACGACAGCCAGCGACTTGTTGCGTTTCGTAACGATCTGCTTAAGAATAAGGCGTGACCTACTGGCTGGGAAGCCCGCCCCCGTACCTGTTACAATACTCGACACACATTCGACTCTGTCGGCAGTAAATATCTCGTTTGTGGTGTAATGAAAGGCCACATACCTCGTTATTGTTCAAATATGAGGTATGGCTAAAATATTTTGTTGTGATTACCTAATGGATTTTACTTGGTGACTTGGTGGGTCGAAAGACAATCGTATGATACTGTTTCAAAGTGTAAACTGGAAGAAACCATACGATTACCGTACATATATGGAAACTAAATTTATACGTCAGTGCTGCTATCACAATAAATGAGAAATAATGTTTAGAATTATCTAGTATTCCTAAAAAAAATGAAAGCTCAGTAGAATCAAATAATTAAGAGACATTGAGGAAGTTGTATCCTTGGTTGTAACGTACTGTACGATTGTCTACGCGAATATCTAATCAAGAGCAAATTCCGCTGTATGTAACGAAAACTGACAGAAAATCCACTTTTAATCAATGGTTAAAAATGTCTGTTTCATTGTTGAACCAAATCGCGTTCCACCCTCTACGATTCTAGGAGTGAATATAGTACAACAGTCGTGCTCGGAAGTAGCCATTCCTGTGTCACTATATCAGAGCACTACTACACTGACTGTGTCTGCAAGTGTATAGCCCAAAACCTTCACCACACAAGTCCAAATTATACTAATTTTTATTTTCATTACCAACGTTGTAGAATCGAAAAGCTGTGTCAGACATTTGTTCGTGAAAAAAATTAAAACTAAAGAAGGAAAGAAACCAAGATAGCTGTGCTTAGTCCTGTACTTGTCACGATACTTACTGAATACAAACGATGGGATTGTTAGCTGATTGTATATTATGACAATTCTGATTCCGAATGGCACACTCTATCATGGTCTGAAATAACTGGCACGAGGTTTCTAGGGAAATTGGTACAAACAGCTATCTGACTTTCGGATGTAAGTATTTCGTGGTATCCTTAAATAACTTCTGGACAATTTTGTGAAACTACCATCATGTAGAACACGTTCGTCTGCGACTTAACTAATGGTTCTTCTTTAAGTCACGACCAATTATTGTCTAACCTCTATTTCTCTGCAAAGGAGAAGTATTGTACCGTTTCAACAGCTGACCGCATATCAATCCTATCGTTATATGGAGGACGCGGCTTGCGAATAGGGCTATACACTACGATCCAGTAATATTCGATTAGGCACAGCATTTGACTGTTGCCACGAGTGTGCAATTTCTCCGTGGTTTTCACCGAAGTATGTCATGATACATGTTCCCCTGAGATCATGGAGCAATAGCGTGCTGAAAATGTCATTGTTTTCAGTCCACATGTACTACAGATGAGATGCAATAGTCTAAAAGTTTCCCTAAAAACCATTGTCCTTTCGCATTGGTAGATTATCAGTCACACTTATGAAAACACTTTGCAGTCTTTCCAACGGCACGACGGTGCTTCCAGTCAGTTCCTATACTAGAAATATTTATTATCTTTCTTTCGGTCATAATTTGCACTATTTGCTAGTGCCGCGCATTTCTTAGAACTGACATACTGATTGTTTATCCGTTTAAGGTTTGGAATGGATTGCCAACAAAACATCAGAAACGATCAACAACGATGTTTATCATACGTGTAAGTGACCGAGGACATAGTTCACGTGCCGATCACATTTCAAAATGGAATATGTTATTAATGAAAACCACCACGACAGTATTAATACGCATTTATTGCGTTACTACGAGCTTCGTTCATTTAAAACATTATCGGATGCCGAATTGCACCAATATCATCACATAAGAGGTATGGTTGTCGTATGGAATGTATTATTCTGAAACCAGTCAAGTAAATAAAAAAATTACTTGAGTATGGTTTTGGAAATTGGTATCTTATCTACTTGCCGATTTAATAACGACGATGTACCTACAAGAATAATAAATAGCGACGAAGTTCAGCGACATCCTATCCTATCTCTATATATATTAGCCATAACATGTTACACATTTTCAGTCTTCGTCTGACCTTACTTTTTTTCTTTTGCAATGCTTCTTCCGGCGAGAAGCTACATAGTTCTTAATTCCTTACAATATGTCTAGGCTCTCCCTCCGGTGAGAATTTTACCCACTGCTTTTCACCCCCACCCTTCTTAGCAGTACTTCTTTCCGTACTATATATGTTCACTTTACTTTTCTCATCGTTTATCAGCACCACATTATATCCATATCTGTTCCACGGATTTCTCAAGGTCCACGTTCATCTTCAATGATTACTAAATAATGTTTATACATTTGCAAGATTATATTCAGTGGCAGCAGTGACATGTAGTTGAAGAAATATTGCTTCACTTGTAGCGATGTGATCTTCAGTCTTACTTTACTTCAAAATTATTTGGATCCTTTAACATTTTACTAGTGTTTATCAGGAACCAAGAGCTCTGAGCTATGAGAATTCAGGAGGGCAGTCTACTGTCTTGGATGGTTGTCGCTGGTTTTCTTAAGTCGCGGCCAACAACAGCTTTGTAATCATTATGTGGTATTTCAGGACACCGTGATAAAGTAGTTGATACTCACAAAGCTTCACAGATATCCAATTTCTTCCGTTCGTAGAGGATGCTGTCAACCTGTTAACCACGGAAAACCTAACCTGTCTTCGCTGGGCGTAAACAAACCGTAGAGAGAGATATGACCTGTCTCAAGCCATTGATTTATTGATCCATTTCAACATAGATTACTTTGTATCGTGTCAAGAGTACGTTACCACTGATATGACTATAAAACTAGAAATTGTCAGCGTTTGTCAATGAAAGGCATCATTTATTTAGTGACCTGATTTCTCACAATGGAACTGACACTTGTATTTTAGATGTGACAAGTTGATACGTGGAGGTACGATTGGAGCTCATACGGCACTCACTTAGTTTTTCCTGTTCGGTGTAAAACTGCTGGTCGTCTTCGTTATTGTGTGGTTAAATATTAATTTGGATTATCCCCTGATGTGAGGACTGGGGAAAGTTTCACTCACCTTTGTCGGGAAAACTGAGGACCAACTTGAAAGAGAAATAAGTAATCCGGCTTCGAAAGCAGAAATAAGTAGCCTGGAGAACATTTTTTTGACCAGAGACATGAAATGGTTGATTGGCAGGTCAACATCCTATAATATGACAACGCCATGAAATTCAATGCGTTATGAAATACAGCTGTCTTGTGTATCCATAAGAACAGTATAGTCTCATGATTCTTAAATTTTTTGCTATTTCTTTTCTTCATTGCGTGTATGAGGTTCTAGTAAGTTATGCTTTAACTATAGACCAGTAATTATGATCAGCAGTCACTGACCAAAGTTTACTCTTGTCTGTTGTGGGAAAGGCGTCTTAATGTCCATTCCATTAATTTAAAGCGTAACGTCTATGAACGTATTGTCTCAACAAAGGCATGAGGAGGAGGAACGACGTGTGCTGATTAGTCGATTATCAGACACGACAACTATGTCTGCTAGATGGAGCTGAGAAAGTAGACAAAGATAGCAGAAGTTTTGAGTCTTCAGTGTGGGGTTAATGCGTTGTATTTAAAAGAAATAATGAAAAAGCGACGCCAAAATATGCCAACTGTGCTATATTAATACTCTTCTGATAAAATTGGATGTGTATTGGCAGACACTACAATAAATATTTTTGGTTTAAATATAATAAAGCAACGGAATAAACTGCTTTTCAACATGACGATGCCTTACCAGTCGAATAGAAACTTTGAACAAATAAAATTGCTATTGAATGTCGAATCTGCCGAATAACAACCATTCAAGTTAACCCAATAGCGGGAAGTAACTAGTAAATGGAAAGAAGAAATGAAACTGAAAGGAAATAAATTTATAACAACGCTGTCCCTTTGATGGTCAGAAACTATCGCTGGTTGACTGCTGTAGCTAAGCTTACATTTTTGAGTCATCGGTCTTCTGACTGGTTTGATGCGGCTCTCCGCGAATTCCTTTCCTGTACCATCGTCTTCATCTCAGAGTAGCACTTGCAACCTACGTCTTCAATTATTTGCTCTACGTATTCCAATCTCTGGTTTCCTCTCCAGTCTTTATCCTCTACCGCTCCCTCTAGAACCATGGAAGTCATTCCCTCACGTCTTATCAGATGCCCAATCATCCTTCTCCTTGACAGTGTTTTCCACATATTCCTTTCCTCTACGATTCTGAGCAGAACCTCATTCCTTACCGTATCAGTCCACCTAATTTTCAGCTTTTGTCTGTAGCACCAGATCTCAAATGTTCCGATTCTCTTCTGTTGTGGTTTTCCGACAGTCCATGTTTCGCTTCCATACGAAGCTGTGCTCCAGACGTACATTCTCAGAAATTTCTTCCTCAAACTAGGGCCTATTTTTGATACTATGAAACCTCTCTTGGCCAGAAATGTTCATTTTGCCAGTGTTAATCTGCTTTGGATGTCCTCCTTACTCTGTCCGTCATAGGTTATTTTGCTGCCTGGGTAGCAGACTTCCTTAACTTCATCTACTTCCTGACCATTAATCCTAATGTTAAGTTTCTCGCTGTTCTCATTTACATTAACTAGTCCAAAATGACAAATGTTTTGGACTCTTACAGAGGAATGTTGTACGAAAACTGTTAAAAGTGCATCGTACACAGTCATTTGCCAACAAACATCAGTTACGGTTCATTATTAATGTGTGAGAAAAACACTTGACACAGTACTACTGTTTCTTTGATCACAAATTCCAATCGGCAGAGGGATCTTAACGAAAGGAGAACGGGAAATATCTATACCAGAGCTAACTGGAATTGAACTAGCGTGTTCTAAGCTACATAACAGAATAATTGCTCACTCACTGTCCGCACAGTCCAGTTACACTTGCTGGTAATCCCCGATTCCAACGAACGCTGCTCCCTATCCTCCACTCCACGCAGACCGAAGTTGCGAAAACGCAGCGCCCACCACGCCCGTCCGTGGGTATATAACAGGTGCCGAGCCGGCCAAACGCCAGTTCTCCACTCCTCACGGCAAGAAGCTCATCGACATGGCCTGCAAGGTGCGTACTGGTGACCATTTCTCCCTAACTACTGCGACGAAGCTAACATGGCTTTCTGAGTATAGTGATACAGAACGTCACATTAGTGAACAACAGGTGTTCTCAGTTTTGACACTGAGTCGAGGGCGCACAAAAAGTCACCACATCCGTAATGATTCAGCCTCAGATTTTCAGCCGAAATTTGGATTACTGCACTTCATGTGTAAAACTTAAGTGTTCAAAGGTAACAATAGGAGAGTTTAACAGTATCTGGCTTAAATTATATTTAGTATTTTTTATCCTCACTTCCCTATTAAATATTAGGATTGAATGTCTTAAATATTCGACAGTCAGACGCTGAATAGGCGTTTCAACGCACAACTATCTTAAAACAGGTGTTAATGTATAAGATACGGTGAAAAAATAAAATAGAACAGTTTTCTGCTCTAGTTCCTGCGCGTTCACCATCATCCACACGTCTTTTCACGGCTTGAACTACTGTATGCACAGGCACACAATATGTTTCTACTCGAATAATGGTGTGCACGTATGAATTTACACTAAATCCACACATAGAGACTACCAGTCATGAAAAACACTGAACCCATCTATAAATATTGTCCGCCGCTCGTGGTCTCGCGGTAGCGTTCTCGCTTCCCGAGCACGGGGTCCCGGGTTCGATTCCCGGCGGGGTCAGGGATTTTCACCTGCCTCGAGATGACTGGGTGTTTGTGTTGTTCTCATCATTTCATCATCATCCAGGAAAGTGGCGAAATTGGACTGAGCAAAGATTGGGTAATTGTACGGGCGCTGATAACCACGCAGTTGAGCGCCCCACAAACCAAACATCATCATCATCTATAAATACAATCCTAAGCCATCGAAATTCGACTGATCATAAAAATTGTGTGACTAAAACAGAGAAGCATGCCATTTTTAGAAAGAGTCGTGAACTGTAAGAGTTGAACACGGACGGAAGAAATCATAGGGACGATAAAGTGATGGTTAGACTCGAATCCTGAGTTAGAGAACTGTGCATGACAGACGTGTACTCGTGTTCGAACGGTGATAGGGCACACACTTTTTGCTCAACGCGATTTCTTCGCAATTAAATGTACATTCATAACGACTCTTACGTCAGTCTGAACTTACATATAAAAAACATAACCATTTGTTTAAATGGCTCTGAGCACTATGGGACTCAGATGACCATTTGTCTGTAGGACTCTTGGTAAAGTATATTCCATATTACAGCTGATCGTCCTCGCCGCCTTCGTGGCTGTTGCCCGCGCGGGCTACCTGGGTGCCCCCGCAGTCTACGCCCCCGGCCCAGCCATCGCCGCCCGCGCCTACGCCGCCCCCGTGGCGTACGCCGCCCCAGCCCTTCGTGCTGCTCCCGTGGCATACGCTGCCCCCGCCGTGAGAGCCGCCCCCGTCGCCGTCGCCGCCCCCGCCGCCGTGGCCGCCGAGTACGACCCCAACCCCCAGTACAGCTACGCCTACAGCGTGCAGGACGCCCTCACCGGTGACTCCAAGAACCAGCAGGAGAGCCGCAGCGGTGACGTCGTCCAGGGCAGCTACAGCCTGGTCGAGCCCGACGGTTCCATCCGCACCGTCGACTACACCGCCGACCCCGTCAACGGCTTCAACGCCGTCGTGCACAGGGAGGCAGCTGCCCACCCCGCTCCCGTCGTCGCCAAGGTGGCCGCCCCCGTCGCCTACGCCGCCCCCGCCATCGCTAAGGTGGCCGCCCCCCTCGCCTACGCCGCCCCTGCCTACGGCAAGGCCATCCTGGGTTAAACAAAATGTTCTCCACAGCTCTATTCTGACAAGACCGGCGCTTTACTAAAGTGCCAATTGCAACTGTCAAGTGTTTGAAATGTACATAACACTTTCATTTGTACTGCCAGTCGAATTGTATCCTTCACAATTCAGTAACTAAGTTCCCAGTTCCCCTTCCTATCCTCTACATTTTCCCATGAGCAAAAACCTCAATCACTGTTCTTCGTGTTCTTAAATTTTCCTATTTATTATTTTTTGTACAGTATATTTATGCAAAACGAATAAAATTCGTTCTCATAATATCGATTGGTCTATTTACTCAACCTTTACTTGCTAGAACATAACTGTATATCACTTGGAATTTTAAAACTTCAAGTCAAGTTCTCTAGGTTACCAGTGTCCAATTTCCACAATGGAATTTACAGTCTACAGCGGAGTGTACGTTGATATGAAACTTCATGGCAGATTCAAAATGGTTCAAATGGCTCTGAGCACTATGGGACTTAACATCTGAGGTCATCAGTCCCCTAGAACTTAGAACTACTTAAACCTAACTAATCTAAGGACATCACACATACCCATGCCCGAGGCAAGATTCGAGCCTGCGACCGTAGCGGTCGCGCGGTTCCAGACTGAAGCGCCTAGAACCGCTCAGCCATACCGGCCGGCTTCGTAGCAGGTTAAAACGGTATGCCGGAACGAGACTCGAACTAGGGACTTTTGTCTTTTACGGGCAAGTGTTCTACCGATTCAGCTACCGAAGCACGACATAAGACCCGTCCTCACAGCTGTACCTTCGCCAGTACCTCGTCTTCTACCTTCCAAACTGGTCCGCGAGGCAAAAGTGCTGAGTTCGAGTCTCGGTCCAGCACACAGCTTAATCCGCCAGGAAGTTTCATATCAGCGCACGCCGATGCACACTGAGAATTTCGTTCTGGAAACATCCCCCTGGCTGTGGCTAAGCCGTGTCACCGCAATATCCGTTCTTCCAGGAGTGCTAGTCTTGCATGGTTCACAGGAAGCGTCTGTGAAGTTTTGAAGGTAGGAGACGAGATACTGGCGGAAGTAGAGTTAGAAGTTTGTGTCGAATTTCATTGTTATTCTGTTGTTGTATTTAGACGGTACAGAATTAGAACTGTAGACATTTTGAGAACAGATTTTATCTCTCTTCTCCATTTTCAGCAGAATTAAGGCAACGTATCCACAACTACCTATACACTGTAAAGCCAAGTCCATGAGAGCCTTTATGTTTAAGTAACACCAGGAGTGGCGTGCTGAGAAGTCATTTTAATCACAAAAAACAGGAGGAAACTACAATGAAAGAACGTTGTAAATAAGTAGACAGAAACAATAGTTTTCAAAGCTTCTGCACCATGTTGTCTTTTCTCGTTACGAAAAGAAACGCATCATCAGCCTGATTTAACTTAACTTTATCCTTAAGGCAATAAAGTGCGCAATGAATATTGTGCCTTTTGCTTGTTCCGCTTCAATATCTCAGTTACAGCACTGAACAGTTCGATAAAGACTCAATACATCGCTGACGTTCGGCGTATGAAGAAATCTTTGGAGTTCAAGCACTCATGGAAAAAGAGTAAAACGTCATTACAAATATGAGCAAAAGGTGCTCCTAGACAAGATTTTCGTTCGCGATTGTCTCCGCGTAGAATTCGGGCAGCTGCAAGCTGTGATACGAACCGGACAATTACGCGCGAATAGATTCTAGTCTTTCAGAAACTCTAGAAATTTCACATTTATTTCTCGGTCATTAGTAGAAAATTTATGTACGAACCATGTTTGTTATTGTTGCAACTGTATTTGAACACAGAATTAAGAGTTTCCGTTAGTTATATTCTTAATTTGAAGAAATACATGTCTGAAATGCACAGGCAGAAGATAATTAACATAATTTAAAAGCTGTTTAAATTAGCTTGAGAATTATCTGATCATTATTTTCTCAGTTGTCACCAAGAAATAACAACAGGAATCTCTATCCCTTGCATGTATATTAAACGGCTTTCCTTCGAAATCATCTGCTTTTTCCTTCTTTTGTATTTATATTAATGAGCGATTACTTGTCTTTATACTCAACACTTTGACGGTTTGCACAATTAACCCTACGTTGAAGATATCTGTTTAATACGTGATCCGTCGCAGTCCCTTCTATTTGTCTAATCGTGTATATTAATGGCTGGTCTCGTAAACTGACATAGCCCGGGAGAGCGTTGTGCTGACCACATGCCCCTCCATATACGCCTGTAAGGTGAGGATGACTTGGTGGCCGGTCGGTACCATTGGGCCTTCATGGCCCGTTCGGGTGGAGTTTAGTTTTTTTATAGATTAATGGCGTCGTTCAAGGCATGCATGGTAAATGCCGCTTACCAGAGAGAATCAACTGATTAATTTCACAATTAATTTGTTCCTAGACTGGTTTAAGACAACTAGGGGTTTGTAGTTTTGCAAACAATTCAAAAATGTGTACGCACATTTTATGTTAAAAACAAAATTGTTGCACTTCCATGTAATACGTGGAAGTGACATCTAACAAAATTATACTTTACTTATATAAGCACTAGCTTGCCTTTTACTATGACAGGTCTCTGCATCATAGTACTGAAATAAAACCTTTGGGCCATTACCTACCTACTGAGGTAGAATTTTGGAACACGTGTTATATTCGAGTATAATGACTTTTCTGGAGACTAGAAATCTACTCTGTAGGAATCAGCATGGTTTCGAAAAAGACGGTCATGCGAAACCCAGCTCGCGCTATTCGTCCACGAGACTCAGAGGGCCATAGACACGGGTTCACAGGTAGATGGCGTGTTTCTTGACTTCCGAAAGGCGTTCGATACAGTTCCCCACAGTCGTTTAATGAACAAAGTAAGAGCATATGGACTATCAGACCAATTGTGTGATTGGATTGAGGAGTTCCTAGATAACAGGACGCAGCTGGTCATTCTCAATGGAGAGAAGTCTTCCGAAGTAAGAGTGATTTCAGGTGTGCCGCAGGGGAGTGTCATAGGACCGTTGCTATTCAAAATATACATAAATGACCTGGTAGATGACATCGGAAGTTCACTGAGGCTTTTTGCAGATGATGCTGTGGTGTATCGAGAGGTTGTAACAATGGAAAATTGTACTGAAATGCAGGAGGATCTGCAGCGAATTGACGCATGGTGCAGGGAATGGCAATTGAATCTCAATGTGGACAAGTGTAATGTGCTGCGAATACACAGAAAGATAGATCCCTTATCATTTATATAACAGGTCAGCAACTGTAAGCAGTTAATACCATAAATTATCTGGGAGTACGCATTAGGAGTAATTTAAAATGGAATGATCATATAATGTTGATCGTCGGTAAAGCAGATGCCAGACTGAGATTCATTGGAAGAATCCTAAGGAAATGCAATCCGAAAACAAAGGAAGTAGGTTACAGTACGCTTGTTCGCCCACTGCTTGAATACTGCTCAGCAGTGTGGGATCCGTACCAGATAGGGTTGATAGAAGATATAGAGAAGATCCAACGGAGAGCAGCGCGCTTCGTTACAGGACCATTCAGTAATCGCGAAAGCGTTACGGAGATGATGGATAAACTCCAGTGGAAGACTCTGCAGGAGAGACGCTCATTAGCTCGGTACGGGCTTTTGTCAAAGTTTCGAGAACATACCTTCACCGAAGAGTCAAGCAGTATATTGCTCCCTCCTACGTATATCTCGCGAAGAGACCATGAGGATAAAATCAGAGATTAGAGCCCACACAGAGGCATACCGACAATCCTTCTTTCCACGAACAATACGAGACTGGAATAGAAGGGAGAACCGAAAGAGGTACTCAAGGTTCCCTCCGCCACGCACCGTCAGGTGGCTTGCCGAGTATGGATGTAGATGTAGATGTAGAAGGTCGTGTATACACTGCAGCTAAGTGACGTAGATAATCTTAGTGTTGTTTCCACTAAGAGGGAAAAATAAATTCCAGTGTATTACTATCACTCGAATTGGCAGCAAGCAGAGCTACCAGTTATGAAGTCGAAGATTTCGCGAAATTATCCTGGTATAAAACATTCTCGGCTTACTCTTCGCGTCAAATATGGGTAAAATCTCGAGCTTTCGGGGAAACCCTCCATCTGCTTCGCAAGAACAATTGACTGTCGTCGTTGCTGTTATAATCATTTATAATCCATAGACGGCTTGTGAGGGTCGTTACGTCACGCTGCCAGACTCTGTGACCACGTCTAGTCTGGTGACGGGTGCGCTTTCGTAGAAAAGTAACCAATTCAGCACATTTCTCTGCCTTCTCAGCGTCTAGACCTCGCTTCCACGCACCACTGAGATTGTAGCCGCTGCCCCCGTTGTATCTGTTATCGTACATTGTAATATCTGCTGCTACTTTAAATATGGAGTCCCAAAAAAATGGTTCAAATGGCTCTGAGCACTATGGGACTTAACATCTATGGTCATCAGTCCCCTAGAACGTAGAACTACTTAAACCTAACTAATCTAAGGACATCACACACATCCATGCCCAAGGCAGGATTCGAACCTGCGACCGTAGCAGTCGCGCGGCTCCGGACTGAGCGCCTAGAACCGCTAGACCACCGCGGCCGGCTATGGAGTCCCAATATGTAGAAAAGAGTTTAATATTATCAAAGATGTTTGTATTTATTTGTGATACTGTGATCAGCAAATGCTGATTCCTCAAATTCTCTATTTTTATGTGCCTTTAGTACCCTGCACAGCGGTTGGCTACGGTAGGGGTAGGATGACCGATGTCGACGCTTCCGCACTCAGAAGGAATCTTATAATTCCCAGGACCCTGCGGCCGTGACTGTCCTTAACGCAGATTCTCCTCTATCGTCTTCGATGGTCGGAAAATAGGTCTTATGCCTCTTCTTCAAGGACCCTATCTATTTTGCTAGATGTAGAAAAGCAGAAAATAAGAAGTACAATAGGTAGACCGTTTTGTGATTGTTCAACAGTCTCTGCCAATATGACAGAATGATGGCAGATGGAAGAATCGACATTTGTTCACAGTTTCTGGCGGTAATCTTTAGTGACTGTCTCACGGTGACCGTGTGACACAGGTAAAACTTCGCAACACACCACTTGGGAAAGCCCACGTTGCGCTTTGCGTTGAAAGCTCCTTACGCTGCGACATTCGTTGGGAGAGAATGAAAGCTCTGAAGAATCTCACTCGGTTGAACACAACATCCGTGGGAAGTTTACAAAAATGCTTCAAAGGTTGTGGACAAACTCGTGGCAAAGGTTCACTGGCTAAACTTATAATTAGTGAAGAAACATAAAATATTACTCTAGAAACGGTACTATGTGAACTTGAGTGTCAAAAATCTTTATTCAGACGAATTATGCTTGTTCCACTATTACACTTAGAAGCGCCCTAAAGGGGAGAGCGAAACGAAATGAAGCTTCTCGGGAGGAGACGATGTGTGATGTTACTTCAGTGATTATAATATCGAGCAAATTTACAAAGAAATTGGTAGTATGAGCTCACTTACCATTGTGCTGTTGCACCTACTCTGGCCTGAATTAATACACTGATTCGGTTGGGAAGCGTGTCATACATCCGTTGTATCCTCTTCTGATCCAAGCTGACCCACAACTGTTGTAACTGATGCTAGATATCCTGGATACTGACAGGGGGGCGGATTTTACGTCCGCACTGGTCACGTGCAGTTTCTATCAGTGACATATCTGTGGATCTTGTTGGCCTTTGCAGTACCTCAAGGTTACGCAGGTAGTCATAGTTAAAAATGGCTCCACGATACAGTCATATAATAGGTAACTCGTGAGGATGAGCGATGTTCAAGAGGTGTGGCGTCAGAGTTACTTAAGTCACTACTAGCGCTGACGTGAAGCTATGCACATTGACTTCACACACCGTGGCGCCAGCAGTAGGACCGGTGTTCAAAAAATGGTTCAAATGGCTCTGAGCACTATGGGACTTAACTTCTGAGGTCATCAGTCCCATAAAGCTTAGAACTACGTAAACCTAACTAACCTAAGGACATCACACACATCCATGCCCGAGGCAGGATTCAAACCTGCGAACGTAGCGGTCGCGCGGTTCCAGACTGTAGCGCCTAGAACCGCTCGGCCATTCCGGCCGGCGGAGACCGGTATGCCTCTCCAAAACATTGAAAGAGTGGGACATTTTCCCAGGACGTTGCCACATTCACCAATGATGGTCATCCGGAATAGTGCAGAACCGAGATTCATCGCTGAACACAATGCGACGCAGTTCATCAGAATACCGTGCTTCCAGGTTATGGCACCACTCCGAACTAGGGCTAATGACAAGATATCGATATATCGATGTTTCAACAGAATTATCGATGTATATAAGCAATATTTCTTCCATCGATATTGTGGAAGTATTGAGGGATGAAATTATTATTTTTTTCACAATTTTCGGTAAATATTTGAAGCTCTGCTTTTGAATATGCATCTTTGTCTTTGACTGTGTAAAGGAAGTATATGTCGCAGAAAAGAAGAAGTCCAACTGCACTGGTGCGGGGGGGGGGGGGGGGCGGCGTGTGAATGGATTAACAAGATTTGCTATGTGAAGAAATAGCACACCACCTGCGTAAACAAACCTATTTCAACGCAACTTGTTTGCTATTTCTTCACATCGCCATTCTGGAAAAACGGTTGCTGAAATTGAGGAACAAAGATCTAAATCACAAGATTGGTCTTTACAGTGGGCAGAGACGTGTGAGGAAAAATGGTGACGTAATCGGTGCTCGGTGCTATTGAAACGTCCCCTTAGAAAAATTATACATGACTGTGCTTAAACTGACACAAAATATTTTTTTAGCGCAACGCAATCTGACTTTCAATAATCCCTACAAAAGAGTGGCCCTGACTAACATTAACCTATACCTTTCACAAATCACTTACCTCACAAAAATCTCCGTTACTCGAACTACTGCAATACAGCGAGCGCCACTACTGCCAGCTAAGTAAAAGATTCTAACTACTGAAGGCACTAACTGCTGATAGGCATAGTTAGCAAATGAAAGATTTTGATAGAGAACAAACAATGTATTTACCTTAATAGTGTTCAAAAGTCATAATATATATAGCAGTTCATGACATCCATTCTTACAAATGTACTGTTTCTGATGGACACACGTCCAGATCATTCGCTCGCAAAAATCCGCCATCTCACTTCCCCACATCCACCACTGCTAGCGGCTCGCCTCCAACTAACAAACGCTATGCGCTGTTAACAGCCAACTGCCCAACACTACAATGGCGAATATTGCAACAATGCCGACCAGCCTCAGACTGCACACAGCACAGTCAGTGATTTTCATATAGAGTGCTACATGTCGTTACCAATATAAAAACCTAAACAGCCTATTTACACTATCAACAGAAACTGCAACATTTAGCTTCACCACGCAATTTTGACACTGCAGCTGCTGGGTCGCTAGAGTTGTAGAAATGAAAAAACTGGGAAGTCAGCATGAAGTGTTTCGGACAAATCCGATGTGTGACGAAACAGAATGACGGGCCCATCGATCGGACATCTTTTATTGTGCCACTTGCATGCAGTTACCACTGTTGGCGAAGTGGTTATCGCCCAGCGTGAACGTTCATCTTTTTCCTTTCAACTCTTGCTCTAAGGGGGTAGGCAGGCTGCTAGCTTGTTGATGTACAGACTATTTAATAATAAATCAGTACTTGAATATGTTGTTGTTGTGGTCTTCAGTCCTGAGACTGGTTTGACGCAGCTCTCCATGTTACTCTATCCTGTGCAAGCTTCTACATCTCCCAGTACCTACTGCAACCTACACCCTTCTGAATCTGCTTAGTGTATTCATCTCTTTGTCTCCCACTACGATTTTACGCTCCACGCTGCCCTCCAATACTAAATTGGTCATCCCTTGATGCCTCAGAACATGTCCTACCAACCGATCCCTTCTTCTGGTAAAGTTGTGCCACAAACTCCTCTTCTCCCCAATTCTATTCAATACCTCCTCATTAGTTATGTAATCTACCCATCTAATCTTCAGCATTCTTCTGTAGCACCACATTTCGAAAGCTTCTCTTCTCTTCTTCTCAAACTGGTTATCGTCCACGTTTCACTTCCATACATGGCTACACTCCATACAAATACTTTCAGAAACGACTTCCTGACACTTAAATCTATAATCGATGTTATCAAATTTCTCCTCTTCAGGAACACTTGTCAGTCTACATTTCATATCCTCTCTACTTCAACCATCATCAGTTGTTTTGCTCCCGAAATAGCAAAATTCCTTTACTACAGTAAGTGTCATATTTCCTAATCTAATTCCCGCAGCATCACCCGATTTAATTCTACTACATTCCATTATCCTCGTTTTGCTTTTGATGATGTTCATCTTATATCCTCCCTTCAAGCCACTGTCCATTCCGTTCAGCTGCTCTTCCAGGTCCTTTGCTGTCTCTGACAGAATTACAATGTCAACGGCGAACCTCTAAAGCCGGCATTATATTTACAGTCGCCATCATATTCACAGCAGCGGATCTTTTTATGGGAAAGCACATCGATATTTGTAATATCGACTTATCGATAATGTAATGATAATAATTTAATACTAATATTTTAATTACAATAATAATAATAATGGTTATAATGATCTTTTCTTTAAATATCGGTATATCGATTTCACGATATTTTAAAAATATCAACAGTTCTACTCCAAACGCAGCCATTGTGTTGTCGTGTTAACAGCAGCCAACGCATGGCACAGTAATTTCTTGGACCTGGTACTGCTGATCTCCGGTAAATTGTGCAGGACGATCAAAATATTTCACGGAGCCGATTACTAGTTCTCGGACAGCAGGAGCAAATGTGGATGGCTTACGATGTGCTTGGTGTGAAATGCGGCGATCCACCCTTTTAACGATCACACCTGGTCAACCGAAACCTAGACAAGTATGCCTGCTCTCGCGTTCTCATGCAGTCCAACATCGAGCAGCTGTAACATTCGAATGCGCCACAAGTCTGGATATTGCACGATTCAACCAGTCGGACAAATAGGGACCCACATTGTAACCCCTTTCAAACTCTGTCAGGTGCTTACGATGCTGTCTCACACGAGAACGTGGCATTTCGGTGTGCCTCGCTGTGACCACTCCAGTGATCTGACGCTGCTCGCTCCCATTATGTACTCTACGAGGTATGGTAACATCACTGAAGTCGAAGCACACTAATGCACCTTGGTGGTCGTTCTACTTGCCACAAAGAATTGAAAATCTAATCATTTACACTTCTGCCGATAGTATTACATTGATATCCAACCTTATTGTCTAGGTGCTTCACTTTCTGTCCGGCAATGGAGTTCAGCGAGAGAGAACTACGACGAATGTACGCTACTGACCATTAAAACTGCCACACCAAGAAGAAATGCAGATGATAAACGGGTATTCATTTGACAAATATATTATACTAGAACTGACATATGATTACATTTTCACGCAGTTTGGGTGCATAGATCCTGGGAAATCAGTACCCGGAACAACCACCTCTGGCCGTAATAACGGCCTTGATACGCCTGGGTGTTGAGTCAAACAGAGCTTGGATGGTGTGTACAGGTACAGCTGCCCATGCAGCTTCAACACTATACCACAGTTCATCAAGAGTAGTGACGCGTATTGTGACGAGCCAGTTGCTCGGCCTCCATTGACCAGACGTTTTCAATTGGTGAGATATCTGGAGAATGTGCTGGCCAGAGCAGCAGTCGAACATTTTCTGTATCCAGAAAGGCCCGTACAGTACCTGCAACATGCGGTCGTGCATTATCCTGCTGAAATGTAGGGTTTCGCAGGGATCGAATGAAGGGTAGAGCCACGGGTCGTAACAGATCTGAAATGTAACGTCCACTATTCATAGTGCCGTCACTGCGAACAAGAGGTGACCGAGACGTTTAACCAATGGCACCCCATACCATCACTCTGGGTGACACTCCAGTATGGCGATGACGAATACACGCTTCCAACGTGCGTTCACCGCGATGTCCCGAAACACAGATGCGACCATCATGATGCTGTAAACAGAACCTGGATTCATCTGAAAAAAATGACGTTTTGCCATTCGCGCATGATGCAGGTTCGTCGTTGAGTACACCATCGCAGGTGCTCCTGTCTGTGATGCAGCGTGAAGGGTAACCGCAGTCATGGTCTCCGAGCTGATAGTCCATGCTGCCTGAAACGTCGTCAAACTGTTCGTGCAGATGGTTGTTGTCTTGCAAACGTCCCCATCTGTTCACTCAGGGTGAAACGTCCCCTTAGAAAAATTGTACATGGCTGTACTTCAACTGACACATAATATTTTTAGCGCAACGCAATCCGACTTTCAAAAATCCCTACAAAAGAATGGCCTTGACTAACATTAACCTATACGTTTCACAAATCACTTACCTCACAAAAATCTTGGTTACTCGAACTAGTGCAATACAGCGAGCGCCACTACTGCCAGCTAAATAAAAGATTCAAACTTCGGAAGGCACTAACTACTGATAGACATAGTTAGCAAATGAAAGATTTTAATAGAGAACAAACAATGTATTTACCTTAATAGTCATCAAAAGTCATAATATATATAGCAGTTCATGACATCAAGTCTTACAAATTTCAAAACTCCGCCATTTCTCTCCCCACATCCACCACTGCTGGCGGCTCACCTCCAACTGCGCAACGCTATGCGCTGTTCACATCCAGCTGCCCAACACTACAATGGCCAACAACAATGCAAACCAACCACAGACTGCACGCAGCACAGCCAGTGATTTTTCATACAGAGCGCTACATGGCGTTACCAATATAAAAACCTAAACAGCCTACTTACAAGGGATCGAGAGGTGGCTCCACGATGCGTTACAGCCATGCGGATAAGATGCCTGTCATCTCGACTGCTAGCGATACGAGGCCGTTGGGATCCAGTACGGCGTTCCGTATTATCTTCCTGAACCCACCGAATCTATATTCTGCTAACAGTCATTGGATCTCAAACAACGCGAGCGGGCTACAATCCGACCTTTATCAAAGTCGGAAACGTGATGGTGTGCATTTCTCCTCCTTACACGAGGCATCACAATAACGTTTCACTTGGTAACGCCGGTCAACTGCTGTTTGTGTATGAGATATCGGTTGGAAACTTTCCTCATGTCAGCACTTTATAGGTGTCGCCACCGTCGCCAACCTTGTGTGAATGCGCTGAAAAGCTAATCATTTGCATATCACAGTATCTTCTTCCTAAATTTCGCGTCTGTAGCACGTCATCTTCGTGGTTTAGCAACTTTAATGGCCAGTAGTGTAAGTAAGCGTCAACGCAGAAATTCAATATCATTTTAGGTCAGTTGTCTATACATCCAGCACTGAACGTCCTAAACAGTACCGATGCTGTTATTTTCACTTCATAACTACTTACAGTTGATTTTACCCCAGAAAATTGGGCATTTTTATTGTGGGACCCCTGTCAGTGCGGGCCAGTAGTAACAGCTACATGTACCATATGGGTAAATGATCTCTGACTTGCTTCACCTTTCTCTTCAATGTATTCACTTAGAACCCTTGCTTCCATCGTCAGAATGATGTAGCTGCTTCTGCTGACTGCATATGATTCCTGCACCGCTTCAAGTAAGGTACGAATTTGCGACCGGCGATCGTATATGTGAGGAGCCGTGAGAAGGAAGCTGTTTAACGCTCTGGAGATGGACCTCAGTTACCACGGTTGGAGCATCTGGACGTCTGCTTTTAAGAGATTTTCCGAAATCATATCATTGTTGCTACAAATACAATAAATTCGTGTGATGCGTCATTTGAGATAGTAAAATTAGCAGATATACAGGCAGTTTTATTGAACCACGTTTTAATTCCGAAAGAACATTTGTATACGCTGTTGTTGCACATAATTTGCCTCAGTGTGGTATGTTTTGAAACATTGAGGCTTACGAAGAGCTACACCACAACTTGGACTCCATCAGAAGGCTTCTTTTCAGCACGTTTCTCACTTCTGGCTCTTACTGATAGACGAAACTAGTACGGACGCTCCACAAAGCAGCAACACACAAGGCGCAAATTTTGCGAACATCCCTAAGGGATACAAAGATGGATTCATTGAATTCTTTTTACGGACCACATTCGGAAATAGAGGGGCGAACATCACTATAGCCAAGAAGAACATGCATTCGTTGAAACTCTAGGAGATTAATTCAAAATGAAAAATACTACATTTCTATATTAAACATTTAAACCAATCTCAAATACACATAAATTAGACTCTAATAATTTATGTAAATATGTAGCGTATGAAATTCTTATTACAACTTGAGCCATGCAAGGGAAAGAACTGTGTAAAAAGGCGTCAAAAGCAGAACGCTTTTATGCTGGGCAGAATATTGCCAACGAGCGTGGAAGTAGACGTGGAGCCAGTGGAACGTAAGCTGCATCGTTGCAGTAGCTAATGGGACATTAACTGTCTTCGCCCACCCGGCCGTCCTCTCTGAGATCCTAGCTAAAGCTAGGTCTATCTCAGGGTCGTATCACCTGCGACAATATTAATCTGACGAATGCTAGTCTCGTGGTTAATGATGCCTGCCGTTGCACAGCAATCTTACTACGATCTTTAAAACTGGCCAAGTAAAATCAAAGAAATTTCTGAAGGTCGTTTATAACGGCTCGTCGCCGTGTAGCGATCGTTCACAGATATTGTACAGCATCTTGCGATTTATCCTGAATATAGTTGACTTTACACTAAATACATCGCATTTTAATTTACAGCGATATCGTTCAATGCAAACTCTGAAATCATTGACTCCACCCTTTTCCCAACTTCCTTGCTAATAACTTAGCAGAGAACAGCTAAGGAGCAGGTAGGGAGTCCACTGGAGTCCACTCGCCGAACGCAACGCTAAGAACAAATGTAACACTAGCACATAATTATGACTAGAAAAGCGGGTGAAAGAAGTGAATTTCTTTTGCTCCTTAACTTGTTAATTTATTGCTAGAACACAGGTAGTTACTTGAAACTTTTTGGGGTAGACGATAAGTAGTGATTTGAGTGCATAAAATTTACAGTCTCTTGTTGTAAGTCATTTAGACAACTTCTTGTGTGAAATTGAGTCTATTTTTTCAGCAGCGTCGTAAAATGTAGCACACTCAAGTGCTCAAGTAAATACGTACTAGTTAAATAAATATTTCACGCCTTACTATTTCGACAAGTCCTTGTTATACGTCACTGTTAACCACGAGGACTGGGTAGTCGCCATTGCGGACACTCCACACACAGTGAGCATTTAGAGCCGCGCGGTGTAGCCGCGGGGTTTGAGGCGTCTTGTAACGGCCCACGCTGCTCCCCTCGTCGGAGGTTCGAGTCCTCCCTCGGGCATGGGTGTGTGTGTTGTCCATAGCGTAAGTTAGTTTAAGTTAGTTTAAATAATGTGTAAGCTTAGGGACTGATGACCTAAGCAATTTGGTCCCATAAGATCTTACCACAAATTTACAATTCTTTGAGAATTTAGAAAGAGAAACCAGGGACAGATGCAGCTTACTCGTCGCCAGCACCGGATGGTTCTTCTGGATTAGTCTTACGACTAAGGCGTAGCAACTGGCTGGAATTTAAATGCATAGTCATATGAAGAACAAAGCGCGTGTTTCCATAGACAGTAACGTTTTAAATACGACAGTGGGAGCGTGTGTTATTGTATCAGGCGTAGTAGCATAAAAAAGAAAATCGGACTGAAAAATTATTCCCACGAAATTATTTTATTTATTAAATTCGAAATTCTCAGAAATAAACACCTTTGTTTGAAAGTTTTTCAAAAATTATTATTATTATTAGCCTGGTGAATGTTTTATTACTAAAAATTGTTATTATGGCAACAGAATGTGTAAAGCTCAATTTCTGACAATATTATTGTTATCCACAATTTTTCTCTAAAATTGTTAGGCTATCTAGTGAAACTTTATTACCATTATCATAAAATCTGATACGTAGGCGTACAACTTGTATTATGAAAACACCTATTCCGGCATGTCAGTATTCAAACATTTTCTACTATCGGACATGTCAGTATTCTCATGGAGAACAAGAAGAAAAATAGATATTGATTACTCTTCCTACAAATTATCAAAAGTCAATTCTCCTGTATATGAATGCGATTTTTAAAACATTCTCTAACACTACCTAACAATTATATTGTAATGCTCCTGCACGCAACAGGTGATTTACGTCGTCTTGCCGCAGCAACTGCATGAATATTCTGCATCTAGCAACAAGCTAAAATAATTCAAAGAAATACTGCGTGGGCAGTGTGATGCAACTACTCCCCTTTTTCTTGTTTTATAGAAATTAATTGATCAGGAGGCGTTTAATCAACAAGCCTTAAGCGGTGTAAAAAAAAAAAAAAAAAAAAACGAAAGAAACCAATAAAAACTTTTAATTTACTATATTCTGAAAACTGACGATTCACACACTAACAAATTTTACTCAGCCCTTTCTTTTCCTTCGACAGTTTGATTAGCAAAAACGTTAATTATTCCACAACGTCTTTAATCAATAATCGCGTATCTGGTCACAACAAAGATAAGAATGCTACTTTCAGTGTTTGCATACACAAATCTGACAAAATCCTTTCAGTGCGCAAGGAAGCAACAACTACACGCATCAAAAAGACAAATTACCAAAAATCCCCGATTAATACAAAATTTCCTCGCGCCACTAGCACGGTCAGGGCAGGTTGCGATCTCTCCTGACGCACGGCTTCTCTCCACGCCAGACGCGCCCGACTTCTCTTAACAACTGTTTGCTCGCCATCACTCACGATAATAATGTCTCAAACTCAGAGTTTGTCTATGCTCGCAACAGCAGAATCAATAATCCTTTCCAAACAAAAAAGAGATTTGAACGTCCGACTTTCATGTTCAATGTTCAATAGAACTACGACATTATTGTAACCAAGCGGCACTGATACACAGTCTTACGAAATGAAAAGCTCTTTGCAACAAGATAGTAATACATTTCACAAGTAGAAGAAAGGTTTGGTCCTCAGCCGATTTTTGGCGTCCTAGACTTTTACGTTGCACCACGTACGAAACGTACGTAGCCTAATTACCAAGCCAGCACTTGAATGTTTAACATAAATTCGCTAAAGCACCTCCTGTTTGTTTGACTGAAGCACTGCCTCAGTGTTCTTCATTCCTTTGGAGAATTCGTAAGCAAATTTGTAAGTCCGTTAATGTGTTAGTTAAAAAGCAGAAATTAGAGGACAGTTGTAACTGTTGTATACATGTTGGTAGCCTTACAGTATTATTTTGGGCCCAACGAAGATAATGTTTTTGCAATTACTTAAAAGTCTTAACAGCTCATTTATTTCCTCAGTTGTATTTTTTACTAGACATGACTATTTTCAGAAGCTGTTTCTTTAAGTACACTATAAAATCCACAACAAGAAATTTATAATTAATTTTAACATTTAGTATATGTTTAACAGTGGGTACGGAAAGTTTAGCCCTTTCTGCAGACCAAATGTTCCCCGTAATTGAAAAAATTCTCTCAACTGGAGCGGATGTTCCAGGTAAAGAAATTGTAAACTTAACCATTTTAAAAATATTCCAACATGAAACATTAGTCTTTGGAAACACAGTGGAAATTCCTTTCCACTTCTCTTCTACAGTATCTGATATGTTTGCAGAGGTTGAACCGCAATCTACTCTTTGATTTTCAATTACCTGCTTCAATAATGGATGTTCATCAAGTAAGTCATCAATATTTGTGGAATATTTTTTAATTTCATTAACAACTTGTGCTCTCGCATCTAAATCAGATAAGGCAATTTCAGTTCGTAAATTTATCAACTGAAACATATTAACTTTATCAACACTATTTCTCGATAATCCTAAGTATTGTATAGTACAATTATAGAAATTGTCAACGGTTGGAAAGAATCTTTGTTCCTGTATATTAGTAATTTCTTTTAGACTGAGTAGCAAATCTTTGGCAGAAATGATATGAAACATTTTTCACACACTTTGTTTTGCTCAGAGAGATGAAATGTTCAGAAACATATAGACGAGGTGCTCCACACACGAAAACAGCATGTACCTGTTTCCCCTGTTGTGTTGCCAAATGACTGAGTGAAAAGCTGTGGCGGAACCGGTAGCCACGCTTTTCCACCGTCGTCAGAGCTTGATCCGAAGTCAGCCCTAAGAGAATGTCTAAAAACGCGATGTCAAGCATTTAGGTTTAAAATTAAAAAACAAACCTCGCCGGTCATAAAAATTCTCAGAACCTGCACATTTTTGCAACACCGGACAGCAATAAGAAACCAGAGCTCTCCTGTCTAATCCCGAATTTATGTTAAGCCTATATACTGGGACTGCTAAAACCAATACATTGGGACTGCTAATCGCAACTGTTGTAATGGTATTCGCTTCGACATGTGTGCTGGGCCATCCATAAGGAGGGGGAGGGGGCGAGGACAGATCCGTCAAATGTTCGCAGGACCGGGATTTGGGGGCCCATAGATAAAAATTATATCTCTGCATGTATTTTTATTCTTTATTCAATTATGATTCATTTTTTTTTTTTTTTTGAAGATTGAAATTTCCGCCAAATTGTCTGTCCTGGGCGATAGTACAAACACGAAGCTCAATGTTGCTAGCGCTGCTTCTGTTTATTTCATAAACTTAAAATTAGGGAAAATAAATGGACGCAACAATAAGTTTTTATAGCTTGTGCAATTTTCCTTGGGACAATGCCACAATTCCTAAGTTTTCGTGAGGCTTGCCACAGTGCTTGTCACTTCTGCCATTCTATGCAATAGGACAGTTGCTAATACGGAATACTCAGCTTACTGTTTGACCTTGAGCTGTGGCCTTAATTTAATTTCATACCACTTTCATTGCTACAAATAAGTACCAAATTCTAATAAGAGCGTCACTTTAATGCGCTTTCGGCAAGCTTTGTTACTTCCGTGCGAGATTTCCTTTACAGCACGTGATCGGAACATAGCGCGAGCTGCAGGTAACACATTCCTCGCCACGCAGCCACCATTGCGTTTACCTCTTCGTTCCCTGTGCTAGCCTTTGAGCCGGTTTAAGCTAGAAAATAAAATAATGTCGCAAAATTGTACAAATTAAAACTTTTATTTGTGCAACATATGGAAATTTTGTGCAGGATTTTACTAGTAGAAAATATTTTACATTGTACTATAAATAACAGTTTTAAATTTGAAATATGTGCAACTGAATTGACTTTTACGCACATAGATCGACATACTCAGTATCATATCTACACTACGGCGAACTATCACTATTGATTTGCATATTCTGCATTACATTACATCATGTCAATTAGAATACGTGGGTTTTTATGCACAGTCCACACACTGAATGCCTTTTCAAAATCAAAGTCTTTACGAGATGGCCCTTCAGGATTAATCATCAGAATCTTACTAACTCTTTCCACAGAAAGAAGATTTATGATTTCTGTTTTATATTTTTCGTGCTATAAAACCCTCGCTCGCAGTCACTTGTGTCTAAATCCATAAGAGGGAATTATTCACTCATCTCATTAACATAAAGATACTCTACCAGCTCTTTGATATTCATTTCATTGCATCTACTGTTCAATACTTTCTTAAACAATGCACATTCCACTAGCAGATCATTTACAGTGGCAGTATTAATCAGTGTATATATTTTTGTGATATGCTTATTGCCACACACGTCATCATGTCTGTAGTTATTAGGATACAATATACTGAAGACTCCTTTCTCATCAAAATCGCCAAATCTCTCATTCTAATTTATAAGCAAGTTATCTAACAATTTGCAGATCGTGTACTTAATAACACTTCTATGTTGCAACGAATCTTGTATTCTGTTTCCACGAAACTCGAACTCACCTTCTTGAAATTCTGGAGGTTCTTTATCAAGAAAAGAACTGTAATTTGCGTCAGGTTTCAATTTAAGGTCCTCTAGTCCTTGTATGCGTGAGCTCACGCAAATCTGCATGCAGACGGATATAAATTGGATTTCGAAAAGTCAGACACAATTTATTTGTTTCATAAAAAACGATACTGACATAACTTTTTGACATTTTATACTTTTTAGTAAGCCAGCAGCTACTGATCTTTTCTGTTTTTCCAGCTCAGATAAACCAAAGAATTCCAGTTTACGTATTGTGAATTTATCGACTCTCCGAATGAGAGCCAGCGAATGACAAAAGGTTTACGGAATTTTTTCCTTGTCTCATTAAGTATTTCCTTCACATCTTTTAATGTTTTGGAATTCTTTGATGACTGTTCAAAGTAACTATAAATTATGTTTAAAATATCTTAGTGCTTCACAAGCTACGAAAAATGACCTTTGCAGTTTTCTTGAATAAATCTCGTTGATAGAAAGCGAATATATAGTCACACATTTAAACGATTCATGGCATTTCACTCAGCGAATGACAGACTTCTTAACAATGGCTCGCATACCACAAATATCTGTCACTCACTTTGTTTCAGTAACGCATCATGTTTACTCGTATCGAGATGAAGACTGGCAACGTGCAGCATCCATTCTTGGAGCTTCCACTTAGTAAAAGAACTGAAATAGTCATCATTGTTTACAAAAGTCATATCGCCTCGTTGCAGTGGGGTCGTGAGAGTAAAAATGTGTTATAGAATGCACGTGACGCAAAAACATAAAGCCCGATATAAATTCTGAGTTTTGGACTGAGCACGATAATAATTGTTGAAGCCCCAGTTGCAGTTCAAACTCTATTGCGTTAAAATGTCACCCTCATCATTACTTTAATTACTCAATTTGTTTCATGTGTTTGATGAAAGCAATGCGAGTGGGACATGAATTGTGACCAGTCGTCCGAAAAGTTACTGTTAGAGGCTGATAATGTCTGCAGTAACAGACATGACGTGATATTCAACAAATTAATTCTACGCATAAAGTCCAGCTGGTGTTTGCTCATTTCACGCCAATCATATTCCTTTCGAACTGTTTGAACAAATTGGATGTTTAGCAAGAACGGACGGACTTAAGATGCCTTACTTAGCGAATGTAAGCTTA